>NC_134016.1:45676485-46386985 GCF_040712315.1 Castanea sativa
GTGTAACTAAAGGAATCATTGATAGCTTGCAAAGATTCCATATTTGCCAACTTACACTTGGAAAATATGGTGGTCTCATTTCATCATTTCTATAGAATGAAAAGGAATGACTCTTTCATTCAAGTAAGAAAAAAAAATGCAAAAACACCATTTTGGTCCCTACATTTTGGGGTCATAGTCAATTTGGTCCTTACATTTTGGTAGCAATCAATTTGGTCCTTGCTATTTTCAACTTGCGGTCAATTTAGTCTCTACTGTTAACTTAGTAACGGAAAATGCATACCTGGCTAACCGTATGCACAGTTGACACATTTGATACTAACGTGACAAATAAATTAATAGAAATGATGTTTAATAAATATTTTAAAATTTCATGTTGGCATTTTCCCCTAATTTTACTAAAAATAATTTTAATATTAATTTCACAATTTTAAAGATGAAAAATAAAAATAGAAATCTCAAATTTTCTTTGCATCTTCGTGTACTCTCTTGGCAACCAAACACAAAAATACAAATATTAGATTAGTACATCAACACAAACCCATTTCATTTAAGACCACCTTTAAACCCATAGTTTACCCCTCACAATCTCAATTACAAATGTAAACAACCAAGACTACAGCTAACAGACCCACTCTCTGTTATCACCAAACCAATTTTGAGACTAGAAAACCCCACACGCCAATTAGAGCCAAGATTACTAGATTAAAGAGAGATATAGCAAAAGCTTAGGGATGCGGGTTCAGGGTTCTAGGTTTGTGCCGCTGCCGTTCCTACCTTGCGCTGTCACCAACCACCAAACCCCATCGCTGAATGGAGATCTCATCACAGCCACCAAATGATCAAGTTTGTTTCCTTTTTAATGGATTTTCTTTTGGTTGTTAGGGTTTGGAAAATGGGGTTTTGAGGTTGATTTTAGATTCCCTGGGTTTGGTGTTTTGACTTGGTTTTTTGAGGTTTCAAGGGGATATTTGGTCACCAAATTATCTGGATTTTTTGTAAACAAATTTAGCTAGACTTGTCCCCATCAAAGCCATAGGATTGGACTCAACACAAAGATACCAACCTGAAATGAGAGGGTTTCCATCTGGGTTTGTTCTTGTTCTTTTTCTTTTTCTTTTTTGGTTTTTGTTTGGTTACCAAGAAAGTTTGCTGGGAATAATTTTTTGAAATTTTTTGTATTCTAAAATTCCAATTTCTTATTGGCTATTTCTAATCAGGATGTTTCTCAATTGTATAGAGGTGAGATGTTGTGGAATATATTCATGAATTCAAGGATTTAAGATAGAAAAATAAAGAAGGTGATTTTGTGTTTGGGAGCCATGAAAATTTGAGATTCCTAATTTTTTTTTCTACTGCAAAATAAAAATAAAAAATATTTTTATTAAAATTGGGAAAAATGCCAACGTGGAATTTTAAAATATTTATTAAACATTATTTTTATTAATTTGTCACGTCAGTATCAAATGTGCTTAATGTGCATACCGTTAGCCACGTATGCATTTTTCATTACTAAGTTAACGATAGTGACTAAATTGACCGCAAGTTGAAAATAGCAATGACCAAATTGACTTCTACCAAAATGTAAGAACCAAATTGACTATGACCCCAAAATGTAGGAGACCAAAATGGTGTTTTTGCCAAGAAAAGTCATTTAAATAATATAGTTTTTATAAGTGAAAATGATGTTTAGTTGAGTGACTTGTTACGCCTAAGTTATTTGTATGATACTGCATTAAGAAATTAAACTATCAAATTAGCATTAATTCCTACATTTCAGCACTAATTTTCAATTTTCAACCAGTGTAGCCTTCATCTGCTTGTTGGTAAAATAATTATAAAAACCGAAACATATAGTAAAAGATGCACAGTCTGTTTGATTGGAAGACAATGAAACTAAAATGGAGGTGCTAAACCTAACTATGATAATGCTCTATAGCCCGTGCTTTACTTCATACAACAATACCAAACGAATCTTAGTCCAATTAATGTTTTTTTTGTTGAAAGTTGATTAAAATATAGTTGCAAGTTGCAACTAAAAATAACAAGGATAGGTCTATTTCCATTGTTTCTCGGAATGTAATTTTTTTTTCTCACTATGTGCGTGGCCTGACGATGGCCTATCCTTTGTGATTGGAATGATCGATCACTATATTTTCTTTTCCTCCTTAGGTGTTATATTCAAAAGTTGGAGATGGTTTAGAGCCCTCCTTTATTTTTCATATATATATATATATATAACCTAAAAGTAATGAGGTATAAAAATAATGTACGTAAAAAAAGAATTTGAAAATTAAAAGAGAAAATAGTACCCTTCTACTTGATTTTTTTTTTTTTTGGATAAACACCTTTCTTCTAGAAAGTCGGCTACCTATTATGGAATTAGTCTTTTCCTGATTCTTGAGGGAACATTGTCTTCTAACTATTTGAATATATTAAGGACACCACTTACTTAGAAGTTAAACCATCATAACCAAAATTCTGGATAGGCTACATGTTTTCACACTACACCGCAATTTATGCTTGACTACTTTGATTGTTGCATGCATAATAGGGTAGTTAAGCACATATAACGGAGATTCACAGTTTGGACCAATGAAAAATCAGCTTTAATTAGTTATAGTTATTGTTAAAGTAGTTGTGTGTGATTGTGTAATTTGTGTGTGATAAGCGTAAGTGATTTTGCATTGCATGTCTTCACGCTTGACTGCAATCTATGCTTGACCACTTTGATTGTTGCATGCATGATAGGATAGTTAAGCACATATAACAGACGTCCACAATTTGGGCAAATGAAAATCAGGTTTAGTTACTGAAGAAGATAAAATTAGAGACGGATCGCTTCTTGAAACATGACGGTACGGTATTGACATGTGGATGGTCAACGGGTCGATATTACAAGGACACATAGTGGACGGTTGTAACATCTAGCCTCCATTTGTGTTGATTAGGCCTTAAGGATTCCTAACTGGAATCAACTTGCATCTCACGATAAATCTGATAGGGCTTTGCTTGATCTCCACGCAAACTTGAATAAGGAGAGTTCTTGCGTCACACGTTTAACCATAATCAAAAGACTCCTATAAGGAAAAGAATTCTATAAGGTATGCAGAATAGAAGAGGTGCTATCCTAAAAGAAAAGGGTTTCCTGGCCAAGGCATGGATGTTAACCCTACACTAATATAAATATCCCAAAACCCTCATAAATCAAGGTACGCATTATTGACTCAACTCTGGCACTCTAGGGTTGTGAGAAAAGTTCAAACTTGACCTTCGGAGGATTTTTGGCCGGCACCACACCAGTACTCTCTGTTAGGTCTTCTTTCTTTTTGTTTTGCAGGTGTTGTCGCGGTTCGAGAGCGCGTGTAGCTTACTGGTGATTTTTTCGGCATCATCAGTTGGCACCGTCTGTGGGGAGAAGCGACTGATCAGCCTTGGCTTTATCCCTAAGACAAAAAGTTGCATGGTACTCACCCGATCAATGGCAATAACCAACAATCAGGGCAACGAACTGCACGCCACTGCCTTGGAGAAGCAAGTCCAAACGCTCGCACAGCGGTCGAATGCCTAACTAAGCAAAATCATGATTTGGAGGAGCAGTTGCGACAAAGAAATGCGCATCTTGGCACACAAGAGGAGGACCAGGAAGGAACGAGTGCTGAAAGGAGAAATCAGGAAGGACCCGAAGGTAGCCATGCTCCGAGCAGACTGGAGAGGCAGGACACCAACCGACCATCTTTCTCGGACGCTCTCCCTCCTCACGTAGCCGCTGAGATGCGGATGATGAGGGAATGGATGGATGTGATGATGAATTCCCTCAAGGGTCGAGTATCCAACGACCTCGATGACTTGGTCAAACGAACCGATTTGCCTTTCACAGCACTTGTTAGTTCATGCCCCCTTCCCCCAAAGTTTTGCGTGCCTTAGGTGGAGAGTTATGACGGGTCCAAGGACCTCTTAGATCACCTAGAATCTTTCAAGACCATGATGCACCTTCAAGGTGTTCCGAATGAGATCATGTGCAAGGCCTTCCCCACTACACTGAAAAGACCTACGAGGTTATGGTACAGCAGACTGACACCGAATTCGATCAGCACTTTCAAGGAGTTAGGCGCTCAATTCGTTTCACACTTTATTGGAGGCCATCGATACAAGAAGTCCACAACCTGTTTGATGAGTATTAAGCAACTGAAAGACGAGACGCTAAGGTTATACATATCCTGATTCAACAAAGAGACTCTTTTAATAGACGAGGCGGACGACCGACAAGATACTGGTAGCAGCTTTCACAAATAGGATGCGGAAGGGTATGTTGTTATTCTCCTTATATAAGAATGAGCCGAAGACAATGTCAGATGTGCTCTACAGGGCAACAAAGTACATGAATGCAGAAGATGCATTGCTGGCCCGAGAAGAGAAACCTAGGAAAAGGGAAAGGCAGGAAGACGCATGATTGGATAGGAGATGAAAGATGGCTAGAACTGGAGAGCGACGGGAAGATCGAGGATCCAAACCATCCACGAGTAGGTTCATGAACTTCACCCCTCTCACTGCCCCGATCGACCAAGTATTAATGCAGATTAAAGATGAAGGAGCCCTGACGTTCCCTGGCAAGATGAAGGGAGATCCTAACAAGAGGCCAAAGGACAGATACTGCCGTTTTCATTGCGATCAAGGCCACGACACGGCGGATTGTTATGACTTAAAACAGCAAATTGAAGCCCTTATTAGGCAAGGAGGGTTGCAGAGGTTCGTAAGGAAGGAAAGAACGGACCAACCCCAGAAGCAAACCCTTCGACGGGAAAACGAGCGTCCAAGACCACCTGTAGGAGACATACAGATGATTGTAGGGGCACTACTTTTGCAGGGTCGTCTAAAAAGGCCCGAAAAACGTACTTGCAGATGGTTCAAAGCGTCCAGTTGATGGGTTCCTCACCAAAAATGGTGCGACTTGATAACCCCAGCATTGGGTTTTCGAAAGAAGATGAACGACACCTTCACCACCCACATGACGACGCACTTGTCGTCAGTATACGGGCAGGGGACTACATTATGCATCGAGTTTTGGTTGATAACGGGAGCTCGGTGGATATTCTCTACTACCCCGTGTTCCAGCAGATGGGGATTGGTAGAGAGCAACTGGTCCCAACAAATGCACCCCTCGTTAGCTTCGGAGGGACAAGAGTCTACCCTTTATGCGTCATCACATTGTCTGTAACGGTCGAGGATTACCCACAGCAAATAACCAAGGATGTGGTTTTTCTCTTGGTCGACTGCTCTTCTGCTTATAACGCCATCCTCACACGGCCCATTCTCAATGCATGGAAGGCTGTAACCTCGACCTACCATCTAATGGTCAAATTCCCCACCAAATACAGAGTTGGAGAGCTGCGCGAAAATCAGGTGGCTGCACCGGAATGCTACGTCACCATGATGGAAATAGACGACCACCTACAAGCAATGAACATCGAGGAAGAGCGAACGGTAGCAGAACTGGTGGAAAAGTTAGAAGTACACCTAGATGATTCTAGGCCCGAACAGACCACAAGAATCAGCACCTTGGCCAGCCAAACAGTCTAACAAGCGCTTGCATTATTCCTCAAGAAAAACCAAGATGTTTTTGCATGGAGTCACGAAGACATGCCGGGGATAGACTCGTTGGTCATGGTTCATAGGTTGAATGTGTCACCCTCTTTCTCTTTTATCTGACAGAAGAAACGAGTGTTCGCCCTTGAACGAGATCGAGCCATAGCAGAAGAAGTACGGAAGCTACAAGAAGCAGACTTCATACGTGAGGTGTACTACCCCGATTGGTTGGCAAATGTAGTAATGGTCAAGAAAGCCAATGGGAAGTGGAGAATGTTTGTTGACTTCACAGATCTGAATAGGGCTTGCCCTAAGGATAGTTACCCACTCCCACGTATTGACACCCTAGTAGACTCCACCGCAAGACATGAACTCTTGAGCTTTATGGATGCCTTCTCCAGCTACAACCAAATTAAATTGGATAAGGTTGATCAGGAGAAAACCTCATTCGTAACGAGTCAGGGGCTTTTCTGCTACAAAGTAATGCCTTTCGGGCTTAAAAACGCAGGAGCCACATATCAGAGATTGATGAACAAGATGTTCATGCACCAAATTGGCAGAAACGTGCAAGTTTACGTAGATGATATACTGGTAAAAAGCGTGCGGGAGTCTGATCACATAAGGGACCGCTAGGAGACTTTCGACACTCTTCGGTCATACAAAATGAAGTTGAATCCGAGCAAATGCACGTTCGGAGTAATCACAGGAAAATTCTTAGGATTCACGGTATCCCAAAGGGGCATTGAGGTCAGTCCAGAGAAGGTGAAGGCAATAATGGAACTAGCTCCTCCAAGGACGGTAAAGGAAGTACAAAGTTTGAACGACAAGATAGCAGCCCTGAATAGATTCGTATCAAGGGCGACGGACAAATGCCTCCCCTTCTTTCGCACGCTGAGAAGATCATTTGAATGGACAAACGAGTGCCAAAAGGCATTTAAAGATTTAAAGGGGTATCTCTCCGCTCCACCGTTGCTCAGCCCATCTATGCCGGGGGAAGAATTGTTCCTATACCTTTTCGTCTCTTCAGTAGCCGTCAGTGCGGCTCTTATCAGAGAAGAAGATAAGATACAAAGGCCCGTATATTTCATAAGCCGGGCACTGAGAGGAGCAGAAGAAAGGTACCCTTAGATGGAGAAACTCGCCTTCGCATTAGTGACCGCGGCACGGAAGCTCAAACCATACTTTCAAGCACATACCATAAATGTCATGACAGATAAACCCTTACAAAGAGCAATGAGTAGCCCCGAAGTTGCCAGACGAATGGCATTGTGAGCAATCCAGCTGAGTGAGTTCGACATTCGATATCAATCACGAGCGGCTGTGAAGGGACAGGTATTAGCAGATTTCGTCACTGGGTTCACTATCATTAAAGACCACGGGGCAAAGGAGACTTCCTTATGGAAAATCTATACAGACGGATCTTCCAATAGACATGTTGGAGGGGCTGGAGTGGTACTCCACACCCCGGAAGGAGATAAGATCGAATGTATGATCCGTCTGGATTTCTCTACTTCCAATAACGAGGCAAAATATGAAACCTTAATAGCAGGACTGACCTCGCGATAGCTGCAGGAGCTAAGAGTATGATCATAGACTCCGATTCTCAAGTTGTGATCAGTCAGGTTAATGGGAGCTACGAGTGCAAGAATGAAAGAATGAAGAGGTATCTCGAGGAAGTGAAGGGTCGAGCAAACAATCTCCAGATCAGGTTGGTTCAAATCCCAAGAGAAGAGAACCAAGATGCCGACCGACTCGCAAAAGCAGCTTCAGCAGAACCTATGATCATCCCCGACCAGGTATTATCCTTTGTCCAACTATCATCATTATTAGATGGCACTAGCATGCAGGAGGTAAGAAGTGAGCATTGTTGGATGGCTCCGATAACAGCGTATCTCAAGGACTGCAAACTGCTAGACAACAAAGAGGTCGCAAGAAAGTTGAATGTTAAAGCTGCCCGGTTCGTTTTGATTAAGGATGCCCTATACAAAAGAGGATTCTCCCGACCGTACCTAAGATGTCTTGACCACGACGAAGCAGACTACGTCATGAGGGAGGTCTACGAAGGAGTTTGCGGCAACCATTCTGGATCTAGGTCTTTGGTGCACAAACTACTCCGTGCAGGATACTACTGGCCAACAATGCAAAAGGATGCCAACACATACGTTAGGGCCAGCGACAAGTGTCAACGATTTGGCAATCTCATAAGGCAACCAACAGAAGAACTCACCCCTATGACGACTCCATGGCCATTCGCACAATGGGGATTTGACATCATGGGCTCGTTCCCAACAACGTTAAGGCAGTTGAAGTTCTTAGTAGTTAGCATTGATTACTACACCAAATGGGTGGAAGCAGAGGCTTTGGCCACTATCACGGAGAAGAATATCCGAAGTTTTGTATAGAGGAATATTATTTGCAGGTACGGTATTCTGAGGGTACTAGTTTCGGACAACGAAAAACAATTCGACAACGACGCATTCAGACACTTTTGTTCCCAACTTGGGATCAAGAATCACTACTCGTCACCTGCCCACCCGTAGGCCAATGGACAAGTTGAAGTCACAAACAGGTCCTTGCTCAAGATTATTAAGGCCCGGCTCGAGGGGGCAAAGGGCATATGGTCAGGCAAATTATTAAGCGTTTTATGGGCGTACAGGACAATGACGAGAACACCGATAGGGGAAACGCTGTTTCGATTGATGTATGGTAGTGAGACCGTCATACCGGCAGAAGTGCGGCTAACAAGTTACTGGGTGGAAAAATACAACGAGAATAAAAATGATGAAGCCATGCGTTTGCAGCTCGATCTTATGGACGAAGCAGGGCACAGCGAAGCAGAGACTAGAGCGATACCAGGACCTAATGGCAAAGCATTACAACTCCAAGGTCAGGCACAGGGACTTCCAGGTGGGAGATCTGGTCTTAAGAAGGATACTCGGCGCTACAAAAGATGCCTCCTAAGGGAAGCTAGGACCTAACCGGGAAGGACCATACAAGATCATTTCATGGCATAAGAAGGGAACGTACTACTTAGAGACACTAGACGAAAAAAAGCTAAGTCACCTATAAAACACGGAGTACCTGAAGAAATACTACCAGTAGGCGAAGGACAAAGATGACAGCATCGTTTACCTCCTCATTTCCAGTTTATCTTTTAGTTTTTATTTCCTACAAGGATGAAATAGTCAAATTGTGAGGTGGTCGGACCTCACAAGTGAACGATAACTCAATCGTACATACAAGTCCACATTTGGATTGACCCCTGCGACTTGATTAGAATACCTATTGCACGAGCCATAAATTAAGAAATGCATGTCGGATAAGAGCCATTCAAGGGTACAAGCAAACGGATAAAAACAAGCAAATAAGCTAGTTAAACCTTACAAGAGGGATTATGTGCATAAACAAAATACGACGGTTAAAAGCTGTCCTTAACATCTTAAAAAAAAAAATACTGCTGCTGGTGGGGAGTGCTTTCATGCTTCTGTTCGTTATCTGGTTGATGGACGATATCGTCCACAGGCTCTTCTTGATTTTGAGCAGGAGTCTGGCCTTCATCCACAAGAGGAGCATTAACAGCAAATAAGTCTTCTGTACTTTCTGAATGGACGAAATGGGCTAACGTCTGCCCTTGGACGTCTATAGAGACGTGGGAGACGTCCAGATCTGGATACAAGGCCTTAACCTGATGGAGGGCATCATCAAATCCTTCAGCAAAGGAGCTCCCAAGTTCTGCTATAAGAAGGTCGGAATCATGATACTCCCGTATCGCCTCTTCTTTGGCTTCACGGAGCTGATTCTTGGCATCCGTAACCTCCTTTTCTTTATCCATAAGATTTGTGTCAGCTGCTCCGTCTGCTTCTCTATCTCTCCTCTGACCTGCTCAGAGCAGGTAAGCTTTTTCTCCATGTTGATCTCCCAAGCCTTCAGATCATGAAGCTCGTCTTCCATCAAATTATTCTTCTTCCTGAGACGGTCCAAGGTTGTCTCATGATTCAGACAACGACCCATCAACCCCTTCATCATCAACATGGCCTGAAAGCAAAGTCAATATGAATTCGGCAAAAATGATGAATAAGGAAGGACGGGTGTAAAATACTTGAGAAATGGTAAAAAGACCCGTCTCTCCCATCGCCTCTGTAGCATGGTTACCAAGATCCTCATAGTTGTCAACAGTTATGATGGACGAGAGCTTTTCCAAGGCATACTCAGAATCTTCTCGCAGGAGGACGGGTGGTTTCTCACTAATAAGAGCTGGACCTTTCATTAAACCTTTACCCTTTCCTAGCCCCATGGGAGTGATCGTTCTTTTGGTCTCAGCTTCCAACGCTATGACGGGCTCAGGGGTTGTTTTCTGTTTCTTTTGATGACGGTCAATTTTCTCCGGTTGCTTCCGTTTGGATGAAACAAATGAACCCGTCCCCTTGATCTGTTAACTGGCCTCCTATTTTTTCTTAGCTGCTCGTTGTTTGATGAAGGCTCTTATTTTAGCATCGTCCATTTCTACAAAGAAAAGACGGATGTGCAGCATTAGAAAAGTATGAGAAAAAGAAATTAAAAGCATTTAATGACGGGCTTACGTTTGCGAACTCTAGTGTCGTAACAACGGACAGCTAAAGTAGGTTTGGGACCTTCACAATACTAGTAGAGTGTGTCGAGGGTAATAAATTTAGCCCATGTCCTCTCTTCAATCTTGGGCTTATTAAAAATCCTCTCCAAAAAGCTCCACTGCTCTAGTGAAACTTGTGGACGGTCTCAAGCTGCAAAAGAAGACGTTTAGAGTAACTTACAAAAAATAAAAGCAAGGTTTGAGCACACACGGGAATACTAAACTAAGTGCATACCCGACGGAGGCATTATGCCCCATGTTGTGTCGACAGGCATATATTTGTTATCACCTGGACGACACATCCACTCGTCCCCTTCCATGAAAAAATACCTACTCTTCCAGTCCCTATTAGAGTCGGGTGTATTACACACGAGCCTCAACAACGGGCTCCTAGCCACGAAACTATACATATCCTTTGACTTTGTAATCTCATTGGGACGGTAACAGTGAAAGAATTCTTCCACCGTCAACCTTCGTGCACCGTCAGACATGGCCCCGTACAAGACCTCCGCGTCTATAAAAACCCTCCAGGCGTTTGGGGAGATTTGTGCGACGGATAAACCAAGACACTGAAGGAGTCGACGATGGAGAGAGCTTAGAGGAAATCTGAGCCCTGCCTTTAGCAGTTGCTCATAAATCCCAACACCTTTAGCACCCTTATAGTAACATTTCTCGGATTTATAGGGGAGACGGAGACGGATGTTGTCAGGAATTTGGTACTTGGCCCTAATAGTTTTGAAATAAGATTCTTTGACCGAGGACCTAAAGTCATTGACCATCCGCAGGGGTAGCATTACGAACTCCCTAAAGCTGTCTGGACCAATAACAGATTGGACGGGAGATCAACGCCGTCTAGGCCATCACTTGAAGCCTCCTCTGAACTATTCAACTCCAAACTTTCATCATCTAAGGAAGGAGAAGTAGTGGACGAATTCCTTTCTTCACTTGTTGAGTCCCACAAAAATTTATTGCAGAGCAGGTTTACAGAACCGCAATTTTGCCTACCCGCGTTGTCTCTCTCTCCTCTTCACACCCTTTCCACAACTTCAACACTCTGTCCACAACTTCAACACTCTCTGACCTCAGCAGAGTCTCTACTCTCTGACCAACACATTTTACACTTCATAAATTAATGAACTACGTTAAAACACAGATCAGTGAATATATATTTGGTGTTAGAAATTACACTTCATAAATTAGACTTCATATATATTTGTTAGAAAAATAAACTATAAAAGAGCCATTGTTGTACCTTGCAAGGGAGAGAAGCTGAAGGAATGTAGAAGATCGGTGAATATGAAGCAGATCTGAAAAATATAACCAACAGCAAAGGGTAAAAAATATTTGTTAGCAATTTGCTTATGTGAAGTAGTAGAGAGAGATATGATCAACTTATAAAATGAGAACCAGATTCGGCAAAGAAAAAAAATATTTATATATAAAACCGGACCCAGATGCGTGAGGTACAGCAATATGAGCAAACTTCTCTCACCTTCGGGTACGAGAACAGAGCAAATGTTAAGAGATATAGTTTGATTTTCTTCCATTTGTGTCTGTGAGAGAGAGAGAGAGAGAAGAATCGTTGTTGGGAAGAGAGAGAGAGAGAGAGAGAGAATATGAGAAATGAAATGAGCGTGGGTTGGGAGGCTGTGGTTGTTGTTGTTGCTTATATTTATAGACAGCGGAATGAGAAGGAAGTAAGAAGTAAAGAAGTGAAAAAGGTTAAATTGACTAATGCCCGAATGTTTCGCCGAATCCTCTCTGCCACGCACGCGCTTTCATCACTGTCTTTATTTCATTTTGTATTATTATTTTTTTTTTTTATGAGATTTCATTTTGTATTCTGATTTTTGTGAGTACAGTTGTTTCTATTCTTTTTCTTTTTCTTTTTTATTATTTTTTGGGTAAGGAAAAGTGGAGTACAGTTTAGTTCTTTTGTTGTTGTTGTTGATATTCAGAGTAGAGTTTTAGTTCAGGTGATAAAGTGGAAATCCCATAAGTTTCAAAATTTTTCTTATGGGAAAATTTTACCCATTTATTAAAAAATAAAATAAATAAATCTCGTGTCATACACTTTTAATTTTTTTTTTGAAAGTTGCACTAACCTCCATTAAGATGTATTGGAGTGAAATTTGAAATTTCCTTAAACTTTTGTATTAATGATACTTTTAAATGAAACAAATTAGCCTATCTTTCATTAAAAAAAAAAAAAAAAAAAGCCTAGACTCTCTTAGGTATAATATTACTTCTCTAATAGAATGTTATGTTTAAGAAAAAAAAAATCCAAAACTTATTGGAGAGAAGTGTCATTTTGCTCATAGTTAGGGTAGAAATATTATTTTTAATAAATATTTTGTTGACAAAAGTTAGGCATAGATTTAAGGATAAGTGTTATTTATACAAATGTTTGGAGAGTGTCATTTCAATAATCTCAAGGGATGATAGTGTGTAATTGACATTTTTTTGTAGTCAGTATGTAATAAAAGTAGTGTCAATGATGCATTCAAAAATATATATAAATATTATTCCAATCATAAATTATTACTTTAAAAGGCATACTATAAGAAGTAAAAAAATTGTGTCTCTAATATTGCTCTAATGCATTTGACTATGACATGGTGATGAATCTTTTGGGGTGTTTGAAGTTAGGTAGGTTGGTTGTGTTGTCATCCCCAATCAAGACATAAGAGAAAAAAAGAAAAGGAAAAACAAAGGATAGCAATGATTTGCAGGTATATTGAGTTTGAATAAATAGACAAATAGATGAAACTTGTGTGGTCCTTGTAAGTACACAATTGCACCTGGACCCAAAGACAATTATGGGCTCAGGCCCAATGAGCCTTAAACAATGAAATTTATAGAGTATGGACTTGAAATCTAAGTTAGAGGTACTGAGAACTTGATGACAGGCTAAGGTGTGAAAACACTTGTAAATAATAGATGATAATTGCAAATGGACCTCCTCGGACGTGAGCCGAGGACCACTTCTGTATTAATTCTCTTTCTCTCTTAAAAGTTACAATTTTTAATTTCTTTCTTTGTTACTGACTGATCCCCCCCCCTTTTCTTTGGCCTTCACCTCCTTTAAATACTTCTTCTCTTGATACTTTATCCACGTGTTGCTCAAATCCCCTCCCCTCTAGATATTTCTTCTCTTAGTGCCTTTCAATAGTAACCAAAAGTCTCAGTTCTACTGTTCAGGGGTCACTTCCCCATTAATGCGGCCAGGGAGATAGGTGCAAAGTCTTTAATGTGGAGGTGGCAGCCTTTACTCATGATATTTTTCTAACACCGGTGTATCTAAAAGGTTTAAGGTTTCCCCCTCTTAACCAACAATCTTTTCGGAATTCTGTCTTGACCTTCGTAGTGAATCTCCGAGTTCTCTTGGGTCTGTCCGAGGAGAAACTCACTTTCGGATGTGCCCTCGGACCCTCGGCGTATAGGCCGATTTGCAGTACTAACAGGTTCTTTAATTTTAGAGCAGGTCGGCCCTCCTTGCTAGAGCCCAAAGGCCCAAATGCCTGCTTGGGTCCTTTTACTCCCCACAGTCCTTGTTTGGATAAGAAAGTTAACAATGTTTTGTCAAGCCAATTAATTCATTGAAGAGGGTTTCCCTTTTTTTTTTTCTTGTCCCTTTTTGCTTTTTTTAGGCAATTCGAGATTCTAGTTCTTTTTTTTTTTAAAAGATTTTTAAGGGATCAAATAAGCTAATATATTTATGCAGTAGTTAATATAAATATTCATATTTTTGTTAAATAATAAAGTGACTCCATTTTATAGATTATTATATATTTAAATTCCCAAATACGTTATCAACAACTATACAATAAAACATGCAGTTTTAGTGTTGGCATGTAAGTGTATTCACGTATGTCATTTCATTTCCTTATATATACGTGTGTGTGTGTGTTTCTCAAAAAAAAAAAAACTATACCATAAAAAAAAGTCCAATTTCATTCAATTATTTCGGGGAAAAAAAAAAGTCTAACTAATTAAAAAATTGGCTTAAAAATTAAAAAGTGATTAAAAAATTACTATCACAAACAGTAACGCTTTAAAGCTTAGAAAAGGTATCAATTTCCATTATCATTCTTGACCATGATATGTTTTAATGATGAAAAATATGTTTTTATATGTGATTAATATTTTTTAGGAATTGTTGTCACTATTCATCAACCAGAACCATTAAAAAAAATCACATTATATATGCAAAGTGTAGAATTTATTGTCAGATACGCATCACATATAAATTAATCCGTTGAAGAGTGTTTCCTTTTTGTCTTGGGCCTCTTGGCAATTCGAGAATTTTTTTTTTTTTTTTTGGAGACTCGGCAATTCAAGGTTCTAGTTCATCTTTTAAAGATTAGAAGGGGATCAAATTAATGAGCTAATATCTCTCTCTTAAAAAAAATTAATGAGCTAATCTATTTATGCAGTATTTAATTAAATCTTCTTATTTTTGTCAAATACTAAAGTAACTTGGGTTTTGAATTATATATTTAAATTTCCAAATACATCATCAATAAGTTATAAAATATAGAAAACTCCAATTTCATTCCATTCTTACCATTTGATCAACTCATGATTATCAAAGTCTATGTGCTTACAAAAATTGCTATCACCTCTAAGTGGTTAAAAATTACTATATAACCGAAGGTAACGTTCAAAAGCTTAGAAAGTATTCATTTCCATTGCCATTATTGACCATAATATGTTTTAATAGTGGAAATATTTTTAAGAATAGTTGTCTCTAATTCTCAACCGCACCCTTTTAAAAATAACTCACAATAATTATGAAATTTCAAAGTCTAAATTAATTGTCATATACGCATCACATATAAAATAGAATCAATAGATCCATATGTAATTTAATGTGGCATCTTGATCGCTAACAAATGTTAGATCGTGAACCATTGGAGAATAGCCATGGCATTTACACATTTTATATTTTTTATTCATTTTTTTTTTTGTGTGGAATAAATGACCCAAAAAAATAAGCTATCGCTCTTTTTTCTTTTCTTTTCTTTTTTCCTTAAAATTACATATATCACTTGATTAGCAATGTGTTTGGTAAACTGTCAAGTTAATTACAATCCTAAACTTAATTTAAAATTGCGGCACTCTAAATGTGCCGCCATAGGTCAAGGTTTGTAGCAATGCTTGTAAAAAATGCCATCATAGCAAGGGAATCAATCTCGTAGCCGAGGTTGTACTGGTTTGACCAGTGGAACGATATATTTCGATACCGGTCAATACTGGTGTACCGTTTCGAGTTTACCATTATTTTTTATATTTATAAATATATATATATATATATATATATATATATATATATGTATGTGTGTGTGTGTGTGTGTGTGTGTGTGTGTGTGTGTGTGTTATAAATTATATAAAAGTTTACCATAAAACATTTTCTAAATTTAGAACAAATTATTCATGATTTTAGACTTGAGTATCAATTAAAAGAAAAAAAAAACACAATATAAAAAATAGAAAACTTAAAAGTTACCATTGCATACTAAGAAAACAAATAATACTAATAAGTTAATGCAAATAAGTTACTATTTTGTCTTAACAAAAATTCAAAAATTACAAAACTTAAATAAATAAATAAAAAATTCTGTACCGGTCGGTATTGCCCGAAATTGACCGGTATAGCCAATATTTGAACTGGTATGAAACGTTGATGTTTTGATATCGCTATATATACCAGCATGGTACATACGGGCTAGTACGGTCAGTACTGGTACAGATGTGCGGTATTGACTACCTTGCATCATAACCAAAAAATGCTGCCACAAAAACGTTAGGTTAGGCCTGCTTTTTAGTAGTGATTCATTTCCATCAAATCAAATATACTTATTATCACAAATAATTCGAAAGTTTCTAAGAGAAAAGTCATAAGGCTTTTTAAGGACAATACCTTCAATTTGATAAAAATACATAATGACATACTTGAAGGTGGGTAAAACTATGGACTGAATTAGTCATAAGGATTTCAATTGGCACAATGTTGAGACGTTTAAAATTCAACAATGAAAGGGCCTGCATAACAAGGCCATATAACCAATCGGTGGAATTGGTCGAGTTTCAAAAATGAAGCTAATTCATAAAATAAGCTCAAGTAAAAATGACCAAAGTCTTTAAGATAGTGGAGTACACTCCTTTCTCCATTCTTTTCCATGCAATAAGGAAATTCTGGGCATCACAGTATCACACCACTCCCTATGATTCTTAAAAAGGGAATTTGCCTTGGCTATGGCCACATATATGATATATCCCCCATGGTTGCAGGTGGAAAGTCTCGTCATTGTCATGTTGTATTACATGCGAGCTGTGTTGGTGAGGCACTGAGTAATGTGGGATTTGAAGGGAGGTGGCCTTCTACATAGCCTCATTTTTGGGCATATTCGACTGCCTTAACCGAAAAAACTATTCTCAAGATCTCAATTGGTCAAGTGGCCCTAAGCTCAAGAGAATGCCTTTAAATTGGTCGAACATTGTAATTTTGAACCTTCATTGTTGAATTTGGTTAACAAGGTTATACTTACTGGGATTAAAACCCTTAGATCAACTCACTTACTTGCCCATCCTTAAAACTGTAAATAAACTAAGTTATTTATGAAAAACTCATACTAAGTATAGGAAAAACTTGTTTATACAAATTATACTATGAATTTATCTAGCAAATGAGTCAAAGTCAAGCTTAAATTTATACTCAACTATCAAACAAATCAAGCTCAAGCATAATAACACTATTTATAAACAAGTTTCAGAGTATGGTGCTCGCTTTAAAAATACATTTTATGTGTACTCATGTATAAAAAATATACTTATAACTTGAATATGTAATATACTTTGGTCCGATGAGTTGGAACTCAACTTCTATTTGAAATAAAATTAAATTCAAGTTTTAATGATTCTTTTGAATTCTTTTACACCCATTTTAATCTTGTGCAGTTTAGTAATTTACCCCTTGAGTACTCTATGTAATTGAAAGGATTAATTACCCATTTTTTAAAGTCATGGGGGGCGTGGCGAACATTCATCATTTCCAATGGAGTAAACAAAGTTCCCCACATATTCCTTCTCAAAAAAAAAGAAAAAAAAGTTCCCCACATATTCCCATTGCCTTCATGGAAAGTTGCTTTAAAAAAAAATGTATTATCTCAGAGACTCAGACGACGTGGATGAACATTATGAATCTGACGTGGACCAGTGGATGGATAATACACGACCTTATCATCCAAAATTTAAAATAAAAATAGATTAAAATAATAACTTTTGGTGAACACAAGAGTTTGACTCATTCTGACCTGGCTTGTAACACTCGTTCTCATCCATTTCCACATGTGAATTCGTCCATTTGTAGCAGCCAAGTAACGTAGGGCCTGTTTGTTTTCATGGTATATTCATTTTTCATTTTCTTTATTGTATATTATTTGAATATAAAAAAGCACTTAGTTTTACATTTAGCAGTATTTGACAAGTTACTCTGAATATATAATTTGAGTATAAAATGCATTGTACTCAGGTTTGGTTATCATTTTTTTTTTTAAGTAACTTTTCTCATTTACACACATCACATCACTAAAAAAAATTAATTTTTTCTAAAATTCGAATATGTTATTGTATTTGTATTTATAGAAAACAATAACACTAAAAAGTTATATTTATTTTTTGTATTCAAATCAAACTTTTAATGAAAACTAAATACAAATATTAAAATCAAACTAGTTTTTTTTAGCAGTAAGACCCACTAAAAACTAAAAGAAAATAAAAAACGGTTCTTTTTTGGGCTAACCAAACATGCCCATAGTTTATCTATTCTTGCCACGTGTTGAATACCCAGATGCTCAACTACCTCATACACTGTTCCAGGCTAGTTTGTGACCAAAGAATTTAACCAATTAGTTGTGAACACGTTGAAACGTGTTGTTGATGAGGTGAACAAGCTGACGCGTTTAATGTCTTACATGGGCCCACCCCACCTCTAAACTAAAAGCTAGATTTTGATTGGCGGTGATCTAATTTGGAGTTTCAAAAACTTGTGTCGGAGCGCCGTCAGGTCTACCATGTTGTTCTGCGGTACCAAATAAATTTTTTTTTTTTTTTGATAATCCAAATAAAATATTTTATATTAAACTCAAGAATATGTTTATTAGTGTTTGATTACATCCGTTAACGGAGGTGGCGTTTGGATACAGATTAAAGTTTTTTGCGTTTTTACATTTTGTTTTTTTTTTTTGCAGCTGAGGGGGATATATGTGCAGTGCGAGCACTATTTACGTACTTTTTTATTAATCTTTTATTAAAAATGGTTCCCGCATTACTATTTATATATTTAAAAATCATTTTGCTATAGTGTTTTCAGTTTTCAGTTTTCAGTTTTGAATTTTCAGCAATAAGTTCTATCTAAACAGACCCGAAGAATCGAACTAGCTCTAAGTAATAGTAAAATTTAATGAACATTCTTTAATTGGAAGTTTGACTCTTAAAAAAGAGTTGATTGTGTGTGTATATAGCTTTAATTTATAGATTCTATTTCTACCTCAAAAATCTATTTAGTATCTTGATTTGATGATTGATTTATAATTTTACACTAAAAATCCAAGAGTCTCGATGATTAATTTTTATTATTAAATCAAGATACTAATTGAGAATCGAATCTCAAATATTTTATGTAATACATTCTTTCTTTGATTGAAAGTTGATTCTTAAAAAAAAGGTAGATTGTTTTTAAGAAATAGCTTCAATCTATAGTATAGAGTCTATTTATGATGATTGCTTTTTGTATTTTTAGTGTAATCGAAGATCTAACCTTAGATTTCTTGTTTAATAACAAAAAAATTTCCGCTAATTAGAACCCACAAATTATTTCAATCTTCTTGACCGATGCATTTGGAAACTTTTTAAGCAAACCCATAATAAACTGATACATACACCTTTGAACATTCCATGTTTTATTTATTTATCAGGGTTTACTTTATCCTAATTTTATTGAGGTATGGTTGTCATGCACACTTGTTTAATTTCACCTTGATATTATATGATTTTGGTATGGTTGGCGTGGTTGGATTTTTTCTTTTCAACCACTTGGAAAAAAACATTAGATAATGTTGGTATTTATTTTAGCCAAAGTGGATGGTGTTGATTCAAGTGGGATTATTTTGAACTATTCTGACCCAGTGGGCATTAAAAATTAAATTTAAAAAAAAAAAAAAAAAAAAACTAGTGCAACCGTGTGAACGGTCATTTCCTAGAAGAAACATGCTATGGCCAGCTACTATTTTCTTATCATAACGTATAATAAGAGCATAGCACGATGCTCAAGCTTATGAGTGCGTAACTGTCGTGATTGAAAGTGTGAAACAAGAACCACGAGTATGGAAACTCATAGTCCCTCTAGATCATTGTGCTTTTAGCCTAGTCATTTCGATTACTTTTTAAAGTTTGATTTGGCATTGAAACACAGATTCTGTTTGATCATTGAATTATTGGATGTAAATTTTAACAAATCTATCATTAGATTACATTTTCTTTTTATATTTTTAATGATATATGTCATCAATCAAAATGTTTAAACTTTATGTTTTTGTAGTATAAAATTATGCATAAAAAATTAGTTTATAGAATCAATAGTCAATAAAATCCAATTGACACAAAATTTTACATCTGTGTTAAGAACATAAATGACATGCAATCCAACCATGGTTGTCAAAATTCCGATTTGAATCTTACGATCTTATGATTTTATGATCTCACTTGCCCAAAACAATCTGGATCTTTTAAGGATCTTTGCGATCGTTCAAAATCGGTAGGATCGTACGATTCTGACGATCCCAAACGACTTTAGTTTCTTGTAATCTTTTTTAACTTGACAGAAGGCTCAATTGGACCTAAATGAAAAATAAAATCTCAATAGATCAAGTTTTTCAACTCTAATGTAGAGAGAGTATCAGTTTGACCCAAAAAAAAAATCTCAATAGTGTCACATCTTGAGGTTTTTGGCCTCTTTAAATGATGCTTACAAATGGATGTAGTGATATATAGTAATTATATCAATGAATGTATACTTTATGTGATTATTTAACATACCAATGTGTGTTTTTTTGTTTTTTTCTTAAATAATGTAAAATCTTACGATCCATGATCCGATCATACGATTTATGATCCCACTTACCTCTCACGATCCTGGGTAGAATCCCGATTTTGATAACCTTGAATCCAACAATTAGATTTTTCGGAATATATAGCAATTACAGGGCCAAAATGGGCAAATGCCCTATTTGCACCAAAAAAAAAAACAGTATTATATCACCTTTCCCAAACTAATTAGGGAAATGTCTCTCTTTTGAAACTCGATTTTATCAAAGTCGAGTTAAGCCCTATAATGGCATTTTAAGGAGCCTATAGCAACATTTTTGAACTTAAGCTCCATGAACTAGAGTTCTAGGTAAAAAAAAAAAAAAAAAAACTTGCATGGAACTCGAGTTACAAAACGCCGCTATAGGACCTTAAAACGTCACTATAGGCTCCTTAAAACGTCACTATAGGCTCCTTAAAACGCCACTATAGGGCTCCATAATTTTTTTTGAAACTCGATTTTGAGAAAATCGAGTTTTAAAAGAGGGGCATTTCACTAATTAGTTTGGGAAATGTGGCATTGGCCTTTTTTTTTTTTTTGCACGAAATGGGCATTTGCCCATTTTCACCGCAATTACTGTGCTTCATAATTGCTCTACCGTTTCAATCCTATAGGTTTAAATATACTATGGTTGATATATTTTCTATTGGTCCAACAGATATATTTTTATTTTGAATGCCGATAGGCATAAAAGTATTAAAAAAAATTGCTAGACTACTTGTGGGTGTTGATGGTGTTAATATGTGTGCCCTTAAATTCTATTGTATAATACTATATATGACATTATGTTGTGATTAATAAGGTTGTTTTGTTATTATCTAAAATAATGGTAATATGAATATTTGGACATTATCATATAGTCTATGAGATGCATAGTATGTGATTTAGTCACAGAAGATATAAATCACAAGTTCTTTATAAACTCAGAATTTTAGTTTGTAATTAGTGATGAAATTGGGCATTTTATCTGCGAAGACTATAACATATCAACTAAGATGATTTGTCTTGATCATGAAAGTAGAGACTTCTAGTTGATGTGTTGATATGTTTAAAGAATTAAGACATATTGAACTAAACCTCTGTGAGATTTATTATTCTCCTAATGGCTGTCTAATAAATAAAAAATCTCACGACTTCTATTTACATCAACTCTAAATCTTAAGAGAATAATGGATCCGATCATGAAGTGTAGATTGCTTTGATATATCAGAAGTGAGATCTAAAGTCACAATCAAAACCTTAGTATGTTAGGTAGTCGCATTTAATGTTGATAGAACATATATTCTCAAGATGGAATTCGTAATCTCTTAATGGGGATATAAAATATTCTCTTGAGATAAGTTTAATGGAATTGGTTATTCAGAGTGTTAGACCTAACCACTTTAGTAAAAAGTTACTAAAGTATATATTTATGAAATTAGATTTCATAAATGTATGATAAATAACTTAAAAGATTAAACCGGGTATTCAAGGATTAAGATGTAGTAATCTTCAAAGTGTCAGTCAATATTCATGACTTTGTATTGCTACAAATATTTTAATGAAGGGATTGCATATATAATAAAGTCTTGGGATATAATTTATAAATAAGGCCTAGAGTGCAATTATATTTATATGGTGGTATTAAGTATAATTAATGGTAACTTTGGACTTGTCAAGAGTTGACAAAAAAGCTCAAGACCCATTGGAGTTAGAGTCTTATTTGTTCCCTTTTGGTCCCACTCCAAGCCATATACTAAAACTCAATTGAAATGACCCAAAAGGTTAGCTCAATTAGATAATCAGTTGGATATAAGGGAAGAGACATACAAAATTGTAAGAGATACTATTGTGGAATGAAATGGTATGTATGTGAGTGTAAGCCACTCCCTTATTTTCCCTTGAACACATACGTGTAAACTGATTAAGATGCCACGCTTCTTAGGCGTAAAGTGGAATTGGAGTGAAGATTAAGAGTGTTCTCAAGTACTTCTAATATTTGGTTTTGAATTTCACCACATTAAGGTATGCTCTCTTATTTTTAAATCCTGAAATTTACATAGTACATATTATCAATTGTAAATAAAGTAAATCCGTTAATTTTTTCGATGCGTATGTTTTGTATAAGATACAAATCATATTTTTCCAATAAATAGATCAAGGCTAATGTACTACAGCCTCATTAGTCACTACTACTAGCCATAAGCCCCTTAACTGAATTGTGGAAGCCCAACCCAAAAGCATAAAGGATTAAGAAATTAAAATCCATTCTAGTTTGGCAATGGACCAATGGTGCACCTTGTACTACCTTTCTTTTAAAGGTGGCCCGGCCTAGGCAACATCTCTAATGACGAGAAGCCCAAGCTGTATCAGATGGTGATACTAGTCCCCATGCATGTTGGCTGTTACAGGCCCAAACTGTAAGTGACTTAGTCAAACACAAATCATCACTGAACAAGGACCATCAACCTTTTGTATTAAAGCACTAGCTTAAAGTTCAACTACCTTGTGGCTGGTCCAAATTTACTCACTCCGGAAGCTATGTACCACGTGGAAAGCCCACATACTGATTCTCAAGTACTCCCCATTGGTGGTCCAAGATAATTGTGCTTTGAAAGGCCTGCTTAGATGGTCAAAATTCAAAACACAAGTTATGTTTTGAGCTACTACTCGAGTGAAAGGTCAATCATAATGGGACTTTTTATCTATTCTATTTTTAAGCTTACACTTACCATCACATTGCTTTTACATAAAGAAAGGGTGAATTCTCCTTAATTTTGTCTTAAAACTCTAGAAAATTTTCTTAATTTTAAAAACTATACAAAAACATCTATCAAGACCTGCCAAGTACTTAAGGGTAATTTTGGTTATTTTATATGTAAAATGTACTTTGATCATTTTGAAGCTCTGAGGGATACTTTGATCATTTTGTAGGTTTTGGGATGATTTTTGGTTATTTTAGAAGTTTATGGGTATTTTAGTCATTTCTTAGCTTTAATTGGGGTGGGGGGGGGGGGGTGGAGGGTGTATTTTAGTCATATTTGATGCTTTAGTAGTTATTATTGGTAATTTGGTACTTTTTATCAATATATGAGATAATGACACGCATCCATCATGCACCAAACTCATATTCAAAGTTTGACCATTGTATAGAAAGAGTGAGGAAAGATATTGGGTTTGGCGAATTTTGAACTTAATTGGACGGTTAGATTGTGTGAATAGGGTTAATCAAAGCTTCTTAGTAAGTGGGTACAACAACATGTGGCCATCATGTAACAATTTGAGCTCCAAAATTTGACCCTTGAATTGATAGAATGTGGTGAAATATTTTTATTTGTGAAGTACAATGACAATCAAAAGGTCAGAATGTTAAAACAGAGCAATCAAATCTTATGAAACTTTGTCAAAGATGATTAAACATGGTCAATCTTTGGTCAAACTTCAAATTTGGTTCTAGGACCACTAGATTTGATCAAATTACATTGATCAGGAAGGTTTTAAGTGGGTTTTAGGTTTTGTAAGTGTTTTAAGGTTTTCTTGATTTTCATGCTTTTATCGATTTCAAGTTTTAAAAGTATAAAACAAGGCAGTCAAAAGTCACATACAAATCCATTAGAGTCATTTTGTAGGTTTTGGGTGGTATATTTTAGACCGTTTTCTTGATTCTTAGTAATGTATATATAGTGTATAATTCTCTTGGAAAAGTATTGAATATTTTTAGTGATTGAAGTTTCACATTAGGTGGATACAACGACATGTGTCCTTGTGCCAAAATCAGATTTAAAAATTAACCATTGGATTGAAAGAGTGTGATAAAATGCCGATTTTGATGAATTTTGAGCTCAATCAAATGTTGGATTATAAGAACGTGATCAATCAAAATTTCCTGGTGTGCTGGTACAATGACACACGTCCATAATTTTGTAGCCCTATATTCAAAATCTAACCATTTGATTGGAAGAATATGGTAATATATTGGTATTTGTGAAGTATGACAACAATCAGATGGTTGGATTGAGAGGAAAAGTTTACAAATCTTGGTCAAAATTGGTAAATATTAGGTCAAACATGGTCAACTAAATATTTTAAACTACTCTTTGAAGTTGGGTCTAAAACCCGTTGAAAAATAGAAAAATAAGAAAAAGTCATTCTAAATATTTTAAAATATTCTTTAATTAAAAATTTAAATAAATGAATTTTAATTATGAAATAAGATCATTTTGGAAAGCAAAGGGTATGTTAGTTCACAACATTTTAAATAGTAATTTAATAAAATTGTGTCAATCAGATGTCAAGGGTGGAAAATATTTTTTCCCTTCAAATTTAGGGTGGAGTATAGTTTCTCCAAACCTCAAATTTCAAAGTGACAACAACCAAAAAGTGGGATGATTTTGCCAAGTAAAATATACAAAGTTTATTTTTAAAAAATATTGAGGTTAATTATATTGCTATAAAAGAAACCAACCTACACAATATAATTTTTTTAAAAATTTTAAATAAGGGCAAGACTTAGATACAATATTTAGGTGCTGTTCTTTAGGTTTCCCTCTTAAAATTCTGCCATGTGTCTTTTTCTCATGAGATAAAAGTGTATTTTTTAGTTTAGTGATCACATGGTAGAATTTTAAGAGGAGAACCTAAAGAACAACACCTAAGATACCGTACATAAGTTTTTTCCTTTAAATAAATCCCCACAATTAGTAATTTTCAATTTCAGAGAGATATTTTCCCGCTTAAATGTTTTCACGTATCTCTTTCTCTCTTACTTTACCAGCCAACCAAGTCGTCGAAGACCGCTGCACATCTATCCTCTGCTGCATTATATATCTCTTTCTAGGTCCGTGCATGTGTTGTGTTCAATTTTATGTTTTTTTTTGTGGTAAATAGGAGCAATTCATTAACTAAGAAATAGAGACAAAGGAACAGTTATGCTCATACAAGGTTCCCACAGCATCAAGGCTAGCCAAAAAAGCAACATCAGTTGGGGGAACGAAAAATTACAAAATCTTGAGAAAGTACAATGCCTTTTCTAGCAAGAGCATCAGCACACTTATTTGCTTCCTTATAGCAGTGCTAGATTCGGACTCTCGAGATCTTCTACAGCCCATCATTGCAATCAGCAATAATTACATCGTTCAGCCAACACAAGCTTCGCATCTTTCATTAGCAAATCAATCACAAGCTTCGCATCCAGTTCAGCCAACACATTAGCCAAATTTTATGTTTTATTATTTTATAGTTTGTATTTTTATGAGTTTGATTGTTCTTTGTCTATAAAGTTACAAGTGGGGACAAACATAGGTTATAATTATTTCTATATATTAAGAGGATTCGAAAAGTCAGTTATTTCTTTGTAAATTGGCAAAAATACCCCTAACTTTATTAAATAGTTTTAGTAAAATAAGAAATAAGGCTAAAATGGTAATTCAACTAAATGAAAAAAATTTAGGAGACAACTCCCCCATCTTCCCACTAAAATTAAATTAAAAAAAAAACTACCCACTTCCCCACTTACATACTTCCCCTTAAAAAAACCCAATAAAACAATTGTACACTCTCATCAATTTACAAATTGAAATTTAAACATTCAATTAGTTTCTTCAAATTTTATATAAAAAAAAGTTTCTTCAAAGTTCAAATTAAGGTTTTAAAATTTTTTATTTTTTCTAACTTTCATCGTATGTTGGAAACAAGGTTTGAAAATTGCCCAAATTAATTAACAAAATACCAAACAGATTAGAGATATAAACTTATCGATTCGAGCCGAGGCTCAGAACTTAATCCGTTGTCCTAAAGAAGTGATTTCACCCCTACTGGAATGACTCCATCAGTGTAAATGGCTCAGCCAATTGCTCTCCAGGATACAATGGTAGCTCTGTTAGTGTGCACTCACAAACAGAATTTTGAACTTGTCATTGGATGCCCAATATAAAGATTGAAGAAAGATAGAGGAAATAGTATATTAGATGAACTCTACTTTTTTCCTTCTGCTTCTCACATGTTTGGAAGAGGAATGACCCTTTGGTTATATAGAATAGCCAATGGAATATTTTCAGCAAAAGAGTTGACAAAACCCAACACAAAATTTGAAAATCTGCCTTTATATAAGCAACTCCATAATTATTCCTTTCATTTCCTTCAACATCTACTGGTATTATAGGGATTTTTGATAGGGATTTGAATTGGTTAAGGCAAGATAGGTGAAAGTAAGAAAGGACAGTGATGATATTGTGGAGGGGCTGATTTTGTTTGTGAATAAAGAGAGAAGATTGTGGGTATGGGGTAATCCGATGGTGAGTTTGGTGAGTTTAATTCTCACCAACCTCATCCACTAATTTTGGTCAACAACAATCCAAGTGGCACTAAAAAGTACCCACCATTTAATAAAATTAGCTTCCTTTTAAATTTTAAAAACATACCCAACAATCTATACCACCATTGTGATCTTCTCTCAATTGGAAATCCTAAGAAAAAAAAAAAGATATTTTCCACAATAACAAACGATTACAGGCATGTTTTGGGAGTTGAAATACCACTCACGGTCCCCAAATCTCAATTCTCCCAAAATTTTATTGCCTACTTTCTTACTTTATTCTCAAGCAGCCTTCACTATTATATCTTCAATGTAAACCTACGCAATTTGTTTATTTGGGTGAGGAATTAGTAATTGCTGTTTTGCTGTGACTTGCCCCTAAGATACATTTGCAATTTTGAGCTCTATCCTTTGGCCTACTGATAATTTAATCTGTCAAGGGAGGGTGAATATCGAAGGTTACTTTGAAAATGCGGAGAAGTACAAGTAAAAGTGGATAGATTTTCTTTTTGTAAGAGGTATTGGTTCCGATATATAAATTTTCTAAATAGATTTGTGAATTTCGTCCTATGTTTTCACTTTCATGTTATTATTGATTGATTACTACTACCTATAGTGTTTGATGAAACCCATAAGCTGTTTGATATATGTCTCATAGGATATTTGAATTAGCAATTGAAATGTCTCAATAGTTTTTGTGAAGAGAAACATTGATACACCTTCTTTATCTATTTTATTTTGTATGATTAACCTTTTTTTTATTTATCATATTTGTAAGACAAATTTTAGCTACAAAATGGGTTGTAGCCTTAAGCTATAACCTTACTCAATAAAATAAAAATTACTAAATATTTTGAAAATCTAACTGTTGAATTGTCAATCGGATATTATTTATGATATAATCTATAAGTTTTTATTTTATGCATAATTTTAAACTACAAAAACTTGCAATTTAAAAAATTTATTAATGATATAGCTATTGATTTTTAATTTTCTAGAAATTTTGCAAGCATGGAGGTTATAAGAAGAAGGTTTAATCCAATAGTGAATTTATCAAAATTCACCTCCAATAAAAAGATATTGCGCAAGGTTATAGTCTTATGTTACAACCAATTTTATAGTTAAATTTTGTCTATATTTGCAGGTTCCCTTTTAGATCTCACTGAAAACCATTCATTAACCTTAATGCAACCACAATGAATGCACACAGAGAGACAAACAGTTTGAGATACAAGTGCCACCATCCAAAATTGACAAAGATTGTATCTACTCCTCATGGTTACGCATATGATCCGATTCATTTTCAATCTCTAAGATTTTTTTTAGGATGCATGCATATATTACAAAAATATATGTTTGTGTGGAACTTTTTTTTTATTGCTTATAAGATTTGGCGGGTGTTGGTTACTTTGAACATGTTTTGTAACTTTGTTGTTATGTACATATGAGAGAATGAAAAAAAAAAAAAAAAAAAAAAGAGGAAAAAAAGAGGATAGAGATGGGTGTCGCCGGAGAATCTTCTATGTGCTGAAATTAAAGAAATAGGAAAAGATAAAAGGAAAGTGAACTTATAGTACTTGTGTGTGTTTTTTGATTGGTTGGTGAGGATGTATGGGAAATAGGGGATTCAATATTTAGTTTGTCACATTAATTTGTACATAGGTGATCCACAACTCTGCGCTCAGTTGGCATTGAAATGAGATAGAGACAAGCAAAAATAAATAAATAAATATTGTTGATGAGAAAATTTGAGAAATAAAATGATGGTTTTTTTTTTTTTAATTTATTTATTAACGCAACTTAGTGACGTTGATTTTAGGTGCACCTCTTGTGAAAATATTGAATAGGTATATTTTAGAAATTTAATGCTCATGAATATTCAATTTTTGATTTCTATACTTTCAATAGTTTATCATTTGAACCACCACATACCATTTGTGCGATGGTCACTCCACAAGTACAAGTGCTTGTGAAGTAATAGAATTTGTTGAGTATGCATTTCAACGTATCAAAGAAGAGGATATGAAGATAAAATGTCCTTGTAATGATTGTAACAATACGTATAGAAGAACACGAGTTGAGGTTATAGGAGTCCTCATATGGAAAGGGATGACGAATGACTATACTAGATGGCATCTCCATGGAGAGGGAAATAGCGATGAGGATGAGGAAGATAGTGATCGGGAAGATACAACGTACCTAATGTAGAATTTATGTAGTAGAGAATATTTAAACAATCCTAGACTAAATATAGATTAACATGAGGTTAAGTTGCTTATTCTACAAGTACATGGACCCTATAATTAGTTTAGGTCACTTGGGCTACAATATGTTTAACGTATATTAACTTATTAAGTTTGAGAAGATTACGATTCTCATGAACTCTTTTGCTTTATAATAGACATTATTAGCATTATTGGTTTGGTTTAATCTTCAAGTTACCTCCAACAATCTTGAGACATAAAATTTTGAAAACTAATGTATCTTGTAATGCTTTGTGCATAAGCAAAGTTTTATTAGTGAAGAAATGTATCTTCAGTATCACAATTTGTTATTTTAACAACTAAATTTTCTATTTTAACAAATTGGGAAATTTTGGGGAAAAAAAATTACTATTCTACTAGAGAAAAGTAGAGAGATATCACAAATCAGCATGCAAATCCCTTCTTGCATTTAAGTGCACCCGCATTAGCTGTAAGTTTGGGAACAAGAGTAACTGCTTTTGCACTTATGTCGGAAGCGCTTGAGGAAGAACTAGATCTAGAGGAGGATGTGAAAAATGCAGCATTTGAGGAATTAATAACTCTAGAGGAGGATGTGAAAAATGCACCATTTAGAAATTCATCTCCTTCAGATTTCCAATTCCATTTCTGCCATTCACTTTTTGGTGCATTTTCATATTTGGTCGCCTGCACAAGTTCACAATAGGATAAATTTTAGTAAAAATTATGAATGCAATAATCTTGGACCAACTCGATTCAAGAATATGATATATTGTAATTGGTAGTAAAAAATAAAAGTGAGAAACCCAAGTTAAAAATGATGCATTTACTTTTGTGAAAAAGTAAGCAATTGAATAATAAATAAGGGATTTTACCTCTTTGCTTTTTTCATCATCTGGTGCAAGAAATCTATTCCCTTGGCTAAGGATGGTAGGGGCAGCACTCCCACCCATGGCATACATTTTCCACTTGGTGTAGTCATTATTCACCACATGGACATACCCGTGCCTAATCCTGCAAATTATTGTGAAAAAGTATATGTTAAAACATCACAATGTACCAACTAGATAACAAACAAACAAATCGAACCAATTAAATTGACAGGTTAATTTACACTTTTTTTTTCTTTTTTCCTTTTGGTACTTTACCTTGGAATTCTTTGAGTAAGCCCTTCTCCAAAGTGATTGAAGGCAATAGTGACTTGCATGCTCTTGTCTGCAGTGTAGGCATCATTGTGTCCCAATAACATAACCTTATCTTGTTGTGTAAATAAACTGTTTGAAATGGTAATCAAGGATGAACCTTCAACTGCATCAATCAGACCGTCATCACAGTTTGAAAGTGTGACATGGTCTACCCAAATATGTTTACTACCAAAGATGTTTACAGCATCACCATCTGAAATACCCCTATGCCCAAAGTGACCTGGGGAACTTCTCACATTAGTATTCCCTGCTGGCTTACATTCATGTATGTTTATCCCATGAATTATAATGTTAGTTATTGACTGAATAGTAATGCATCCACCACCAGTTATGTGCACATTAGCTCCCCTACCATCAATGGTCTTATACGAGTTCATAATCAATTCCACCTTCAATTTGATCACCATATCACGTTCAAATATAATCCACAATGGTTCATCTTGGATCACAGCATGTCTTAGAGTCCCATTCTTGGGATTTACAACATCATTATCACTGGAATCTGTAACCACATAAATCTTACCATCTTTTCCACCAGTAGCATTCTTGCCGAACCCGACTGCACAATCAGCAAGCTTCTGCCGATTCTTATCCCATTTGGAGTCACACTTCCAACAATCATCAATTGGATTCCCAGTTAAGCAAGAGGAACCCTCCTCCAAATTTCTCCTAATCAAAGAGGCATTGATGCTCCTGCCATATAAAAAATGACACAATTTAACACTATAGAATTTAAACTGTAAAAACTAAGGTAACTAACTTTTTTTTCAAGGTATCATTGTAGCATTTATGGGTTTTTACCTTTGTACTGCTTGTACTATAATTTCGGGGTCTTTAACTGGTCTGGTGGCAATGAGGTTTGGGATTAGGAGAGAGAAGAGAATGGTGATGAGAGAGAGTGAATAATAGCTTGTCATTTCTTATTCTTTGCTAGGAAATGTGTGTGTGTGTGTGTGTGTGTGTGTGTGTGTGTGTGTGAGAGAGAGAGAGAGAGAGAGAGAGTAGAGAAAAACAAATTTGATGAAACTACAAAGTCTATGCAAAAAAACTAAAAGGAGTCAAGTGGGATTTATAGAACGGGAGATAGTCAGAACTATAACATAGAACCTTTTAAATCTAAATGTAGAATTTTATCTAGAATCAAGGATTTTGAAAAAGTAGTTATGTGACTTATTTAGGTCTTCTTTCTAAGTTTAACCTATTGTATAGATTGTGATAAAAATAGTAGGGTTTTTTTTGGGGGAGGGGGGACTCAGTAATACATTTTGAAAATTAGTTACTTTCGACCACAAGATGATGCGATAATGTATGTTTATCTTTGTCTTTTCTTACATTTCAATCTATGAATTTGAACTCAGCAATGAACTTAAGCGGTATTTGACAAGGCCAAGCTACAAATAATTCTTTTTTATTGAGAAAAACAACTCGCAATGAAAATTGGTATATGATCATTAATGGTCTGTTTGGCCCAAAATTAGCCTATTTTCAGTCAACTCTACTCTACCTCCCTCCACTCCCCCTCCCTCCCTGCTCAATCCAAACAGACCCTAATAGAAATATTGAACCAAAATTTATGGCCTCTTCTAGTTGGTTGCAATTACGTACAATACTTCATAATTACTCTACCATTTCAGTCATATATTTGTAAATTAACATATAGTCGATATTTTTTCTCTTGTTCCAATAGATATATTTTTATTTTGAATACCAAGAGGTATAAAAATATAAAAATTTGCTAATTTACTAATGCCTCGTTACTACTAGCTATAAGCCCCTTATATGAGTTGTGGAAGCCCAAGCCTAAAAACCCAAGAGCCAAAGATATTAAGAAGAAGTGTAAATCCATTCTAGTTTGGCAATGGTGCACCATGCACTACCTTTCTTTTAAAATTGACCCTAGGCAATATTTCTAATAGCCAGCAACCCAAGACGTATAAGAGTGTGTTACCCATGTATGTTGACCATTACAGACCCAAAATGTGAGTGAATGAGCAAACACAAAATCATCACTGAACAAGGAACACCATCCTTTTGTATTAAAGCACTAGCTTAAAGCTCAACTACCATGTCGCTGGTCCAAATTTAATCACTCTTGAAGCAAAGTAGTAAGCACCATGTCGAAAGACCAGACATGGTTTCTCAAGTACCCTCCAAATTGGTGGTCCAAAGTTACAAGATAATTGTAATTTGAAAGTGTTGGGAAATTTAGACCTCAGTTGATAGAATTAACAAGTTTTAAACCCAAGTTGTTAATTAGATTGATTATAAATAAATCTTGTTAAAACAAACTAACATTGATATCATGTCAATATCATGCACAGTGGAAAAGTAAATAAGACAAGATATGATGACCCAGGAAAATCAATGAAACAAACTAGTTTCACAGTAAAAAACTTGGGGAGAAACTTCTCGAAAAGCAATTCACTATAGTAAAGAGAAGTTTCAGATCTAGTACAAAACCTTTTGTCCCTAAACTCTACAATCCTCGCAGATGAACTTACAGCAGAAACCTTCTACCGCTTCAGAACCTCTGAACTCTTCAGTATATGAACGTCACCCTTTTGCACAGATCCTAATACATGACTAACCAATGATGCACGGCTCCCAGTACGTGACTAACTCATCAACTTGAAGAATATGTTGGCTACAAAGTTCTTCACTTCATCAACAATGAAGATCAAGAAGCACTTGATTACAAAATCCTAAAGTGCAAAGACGCAGTAACATTTTTCAGAGAGAATAAGCACTCGGTCACTTTTTGCATATGCTCTCCTTGTATTCTCTTATGTGACAGCTTTTAAAATAAGCCTTATATATGTCTAGGGTTGTGAGAAAAGAAACCCTACACATACATGTCAGCATGGGCCGAAAATCATATCTAGAAATTATGATTTCGTAGATCTCGATAGATATAGCTATCGAGATATCTGTTGAAAACTCGATAGATATATCTGTCAAGACATCGATAGATATATCTGTCGAGCTATTTGTCGAGATTCATTAATCTTCAATAGTTATTATTTATCAGCAGCTGTCGAGAATCTGTTCAATTTTAATGAACAACTTTTCTTCACTTGTTTCTTGGTCCAATCTTCATGGCTTTAATACTTGGCTTGAACAACATGTTTCTTGAAGTACTAAACCCATCCTAGATCTACCTAATTACAAGTAAATGTGTTTTGTCAAAAGATTAGCCAATTACATAAAATATTTCCTTAACAAAAAGGCTTGTTAAGGGTCCAAAATCAAAACACAAGTTAGGTTTTGAGCTACTAGCTAGCCTACTACTTGAATGAAAGGTCAATCATAATGGGATTTTTATTTCTTCTATTTTAAGCTAAGACTTCCCTTCACATTGCTTTTACAAAAAGAAGAAGGTGTCTATTCATATCTCCTATTGGAGATACAATTCATTGTTAGGCATTAATCAAATTTTATTCTTTATACAAAAAAAAAGAAAAAAAAAAAAGAACAACACACACACACACACACTTTCTTTACAAAGTTGATACTGTAAGGTTGAATTTATTCAACCATGTGTTAGCTTTATTCTGTGCCAAATTTGCTTATAATTTCAGCAATTAAATACCATGTATTTAAGTGGGAATAATGTAAGAGTTGTGTGTGAGAAAGTATGAAGAAACTCAAGTGTGTGAGCATTTAGAGGATTCTCGCGACTGGATCTTGCAAGTGACTTGCGACTGGCAACTCGCCAAAATGCTACACATATAAAGCATGCTGGAAGTTGAAGGGTCACGACAGCTGGAGTACTACAAGACAAAAAGTACAATCTAGCGTGACAGTTATCTCACAACTCAAACTCGCAACACGTTCCAGTCGCGAGAGTGAGTTGCCAGAATGCCCTGTTTTGCAAAAAAATGACTTTTCACATTCGTCTCGTACCCTACTATAAATATTCTTATACCCACGAAATGTAGAAAGCTTTTAGAGAGAATTTTGAGAGAGAAAACCAAGATTGACTCATCTACAATCTTAGACTTTTGATTCTCCAAATTCCTCTGCTCTCACACTCTCCATTGACATACCCTTGAGATGATTATTAGCAAAATCCTTATCTCACCATACCCATATCAGTGAGGAGGTAGTTTGGCGCTTGGGAAGCAGTTTAGAGATGACCAATTCACTTGGTTGATGCAATGAGCTTATTGCATGATCCAAAAAGCTAAAGAAGACACGGTTAGGCTTAACCTTGTTGGAGCGAGAAGTTTGAAAGGCTTAGGTTGGATAGATTAGGCTTAAAGGGTCTATTGTTATTCGTGTATCCCAAATTTATTCTTTAATAGATCATTTCACCGCTTGGAGGGCGGCGGAGAGGTGTTTTTCGTCGAATTCTTTGGTTTTCTCTTTGATAACACGTGCCAATGATATCTTTATGTTTGCATCTCTCTAACCCTTATTCTTACCTTTTAATTGCTGCGATGTTGTGATTAATTATGATATTTAACTTGTACTTATCATTCTGCACATCTATTGTTTGAGTATAAGCTTGTATTGGTTAAATTTGACATTGGGGGTCTAAACATTCATTAGCGTTTTACACACAGTGAGCTTTCAAATACTTTTTTTATTGGTTAGAAATGCTCCTACTACCACCTGAACCCCCTCTTCAATCTTCCCTACTACGTTAATACCTTTAAAACTTCTAATAGCGATACTTGGATTAAATATACTCAAAGAGAAAACTGGTAACGGTATAGTTCAACTTAAGTAATGGGATAGGAAAAACTACCTATTTAGGGTTTTGATTCATTTTCAAAGATCAATACTTTCCCTCGCAAAACCTTTCGTTTAAACAGTAAACACTTCAACTCTAAAGAAATATAATTAGTATTTTAAACGTTATGTTCTCAGATTTTTTTTTTTTGACAAATATATGACATATATTTGTTACAAGTATTATACCTTAGACTCTAGACCCAATCAATTGAATTATCATGTTCAACCTTAATTCAGACAATCGAGCATCTATCACATGGAATAGAAAACCTTACTGGTTTGTTTCTCGCGTAAACTAGATTCACACAAGTGACTTAAGAATAAAGATCATGTTAGCTCTTCCTTGTCCCTTATAAACATTCTTCTTCTTTTTAACATTTTTTATTTATTTTGAAGACTGAAATTGGCTTTCAGGTAATAATCAAAGAAAAAATAAATTTGCAAATCGTTGAAAATGACAATTGAGCTGAGTCAAATTAGGTTCAGTGTAACTAAAGGAATCATTGATAGCTTGCAAAGATTCCATATTTGCCAACTTACACTTGGAAAATATGGTGGTCTCATTTCATCATTTCTATAGAATGAAAAAAAATGACTATTTCATTCAAGTAAGAAAAAAATGCGAAAACACCATTTTGGTCCCTACATTTTGGGGTCATAGTCAATTTGGTCTCTACATTTTGGTAGCAATCAATTTGGTCCTTGCTATTTTCAACTTGCGGTCAATTTAGTCTCTACTTTTAACTTAGTAACGGAAAATGCATATCTGGCTAACAGTATGCACAGTTGACACATTTGATACTAACGTGGCAAATAAATTAATAGAAATGATGTTTAATAAATATTTTAAAACTCCACATTGGCATTTTCCCCTAATTTTACTAAAAATAATTTTAATTTTAATTTCACAATTTTAAAGATGAAAAATAAAAATAGAAGTCTCAAATTTTCTTTGCATCTTCGTGTACTCTCTTGGCAACCAAACACAAAAATGCAAATATTAGATTAGTACATCAACACAAACCCATTTCATTTAAGACCACCTTTAAACCCGTAGTTTACCCCTCACAATCTCAATTACAAATGTAAACAACCAAGACTACAGCCAACAGACCCACTCTCTGTTATCACCAAACCAATTTTGAGACTAGAAAACCCCACACGCCAATTAGAGCCAAGGTTACCAGATTAAAGAGGGATATAGCAAAAGCTTAGGGATGCGGGTTCAGGGTTCTGGGTTTGTGCCGCTGCCGTTCCTACCTTGCGCTGTCACCAACCACCAAACCCCATCGCTAAATGGAGATCTCATCACAGCCACCAAATGATCAAGTTTGTTTCCTTTTTAATGGATTTTCTTTTGGTTGTTAGGGTTTGGAAAATGGGGTTTTGAGGTTGATTTTAGATTCCCTGGGTTTGGTGTTTTGATTTGGTTTTTTGAGGTTTCAAAGGGATATTTGGCCACCAAATTATCTGGATTTTTTGTAAACAAATTTAGCTAGACTTGTCTCCATCAAAGCCATAGGATTGGACTCAACACAAAGATACCAACCTGAAATGAGAGGTTTTCCATCTGGGTTTGTTCTTGTTCTTTTTCTTTTTCTTTTTTGGTTTCTGTTTGGTTACCAAGAAAGTTTGTTGGGAATAATTTTTTGAAATTTTTTGTATTCTAAAATTCCAATTTCTTATTGGCTATTTCTAATCAGGATGTTTCTCTATTGTATAGAGGTGAGATGTTGTGGAATATATTCATGAATTCAAGGATTTAAGATAGAAAAATAAAGAAGGTGATTTTGTGTTTGGGAGCCATGAAAATCTAAGATTCCTAATTTTTTTTTTCTACTGCAAAATAAAAATAAAAATAAAAATAAAAATTATTTTTATTAAAATTGGGGGAAAATGCCAACGTAGAATTTTAAAATATTTATTAAACATTATTTTTATTAATTTATTTGTCACGTCAATATCAAATGTGCTTAATGTGCACACTGTTAGCCACGTATGCATTTTTCGTTACTAAGTTAACGATAGGGACTAAATTGACTGCAAGTTGAAAATAGCAATGACCAAATTGACTTCTACCAAAATGTAAGAACCAAATTAACTATGACCCCAAAATGTAGGAGACCAGAATGGTGTTTTCGCCAAGAAAAGTCATTTAAATAATATAGTTTTTATAAGTGAAAATGATGTTTAGTTGAGTGACTTGTTAAGCCTAAGTTATTTGTATGATACTGCATTAAGAAATTAAACTATCAAATTAGCATTAATTCCTACATTTCAGCACTAATTTTCAATTTTCAACCAGTGTAGCCTTCATCTGCTTGTTGGTAAAATAATTATAAAAACCGAAACATATAGTAAAAGATGCACAGTCTGTTTGATTGGAAGACAATGAAACTAAAATGGAGGTGCTAAACCTAACTATGATAATGCTCTATAGCCCGTGCTTTACTTCATACAACAATACCAAACGAATCTTAAGTCCAATTAATGTTTTTTTTGCTGAAAGTTGATTAAAATATAGTTGCAAGTTGCAACTAAAAATAACAAGGATAGGTCTATTTCCATTGTTTCTCGGAATGTAATTTTTTTTTTCTCACTATGTGCGTGGCCTGACGATGGCCTATCCTTTGTGATTGGAATGATCGATCACTATATTTTCTTTTCCTCCTTAGGTGTTATATTCAAAAGTTGGAGATGGTTTAGAGCCCTCCTTTATTTTTCATATATATATATATATATATATATATATATATATATATATATATATATAACCTAAAAGTAATGAGGTATAAAAATAATGTACGTAAAAAAAGAATTTGAAAAATTAAAAGAGAAAATAGTACCCTTCTTCTAGATTTTTTTTTTTTTTTTTGGATAAACACCTTTCTTCTAGAAAGTCGGCTACCTATTATGGAATTAGTCTTTTCCTGATTCTTGAGGGAACATTGGCTCCTAACTATTTGAATATATTAAGGACACCACTTGTACTTAGAAGTTAAACCATCATAACCAAAATTCTGGATAGGCAGTGATTTTGCGCTACATGTTTTCACACTACACCGCAATTTATGCTTGACTACTTTGATTGTTGCATGCATAATAGGGTAGTTAAGCACATATAACGGACATTCACAGTTTGGGCAAATGAAAAATCAGCTTTAATTAGTTATAGTTATTGTTAAAGTAGCTGTTTGTGATTGTGTAATTTGTGTGTGATACTTGAATGATAAGCGGCAGTGATTTCGCATTGCTGGTCTTCACGCTTGACCTCAATCTATGCTTGACCACTTTGATTGTTGCATGCATGATAGGGTAGTTAAGCACATATAACAGACATCCACAATTTGGGCAAATGAAAATCAGGTTTAGTTATTGAAGAGGATAAAATAGGAGACGGATCGCTTCTTGAAACATGACGGTACGGTATTGACATGTGGATGGTCGACAGGTTGATGTTACAAGGACACATAGTAGACGGTTGTAACATCTGACCTCTGTTTGTGTTGATTAGGCTTTAAGGATTCCTAACTGGAATCAACTTGCATCTCATGATAAATCTAATAGGGCTTTGCTTGATCTCCACGCAAACGTGAATAAGGAGAGTTCTTGTGTCACACGTTTAACCATAATCAAAAGACTCCTATAAGGAAAAGAACTCTATAAGGTATGCAGAATCGAAGAGGTGCTATCCTAAAAGGAAAGGGCTTCCTGGCCAAGGCATGGATGTTAACCCTACACTAATATAAATACCCCAAAACCCTCATAAATCAAGGTACACATTATTGACTCAACTCTGGTACTTTAGGGTTGTGAGAAAAGTTCTAACTTGACCTTCGGAGGGTTTTTGGCCGGCACCACACCGGTGCTCTCTGTTAGGTCTTCTCTCTTTTTGTTTTGCAGGTGTTGTCGCGGTTCAAGAGTACGTGTAGCTTACTGGTGATTTTTTCGGCATCATCAGTTGGCGCCGTCTGTGGGGAGAAGCGATTGATCAACCTTGGCTTTATCCCTAAGACAAAAAATTGCATGGTACTCACCCGATCAATGGCAACAGCCAACAATCAGGGCGACGAACTGCACGCCACTGCCTTGGAGAAGCAAGTCCAAACGCTCGCAGCAACGGTCGAACACCTAACCAAGCAAAATCATGATTTGGAGGAGCAGTTGCGACAAAGGAATGCACATCTTGGCACAAAAGAGGAGGACCAGGAAGGAACGAGTGCCGAAAGGAGAAATCAGGAAGGACCCGAAGGTAGCCATGCTCCGAGCAGACCGGAGAGGCAAGACACCAACCGACCATCTTTCTCGGACGCTCTCCCTCCTCACGTAGCCGCTGAGATGCAGATGATGAGGGAACGGATGGATGTGATGATGAATGCCCTCAAGGGTCAAGTATCCAGCGACCTCGATGACTTGGTCCAACGAACCGATTCGCCTTTCACAGCACTTGTTAGTTCATGCCCCCTTCCCCCAAAGTTTCGTATGCCTTAGGTGGAGAGTTATGACGGGTCCAAGGACCTCTTAGATCACCTAGAATCTTTCAAGACCATGATACACCTTCAAGGTGTGCCGGATGAGATCATGTGCAAGGCCTTCCCCACTACACTGAAAGGACCTACGAGGTTATGGTACAGCAAACTGACGCCGAATTCGATCAACACTTTCAAGGAGTTAGGCGCTCAATTCGTTTCACACTTTATTGGAGGCCACCGATACATGAAGTCCACAGCCTGTTTGATGAGTATTAAGCAACGGGAAGACGAGACGCTAAGGTCATACATATCCCGATTCAACAAAGAGGCTCTCTCGATAGACAAGGCGGACGACAAGATACTGGTAGCAGCTTTCACAAACGGGACGCGAAAAGTTCTTATTCTCCTTATATAAGAATGAGCCGAAGGCAATGTTAGATGTGCTCTATAGGGCAACAAAGTACATGAACGCAGAAGATGCATTGCTTGCCCGAGAAGAAAAACCTAGGAAAAGGGAAAGGCAGGAAGACGCACGATCAGATAGAGGACGAAAGATGGCTATAACTGGAGAGCGACAGGAAGATCGAGGATCCAAACCACCCACAGGTAGGTTCACGAACTTCACCCCTCTCACTGCCCCGATCGACCAAGTATTAATGCAAATTAAAGATGAAGGAGCCCTGACGTTCCCTGGCAAGATGAAGGGAGATCCTAACAAGAGGCCAAAGGACAGATACTGCCATTTTCATCGCGATCATGGCCACGACACGGCGGATTTTTATGACTTAAAACAGCAAATTGAAGTCCTTATTAGGCAAGGAAGGTTGCAGAGGTTCGTAAGGAAGGAAAGAATAGACCAACCCCAGGAGCAAGCCCCCTGACGGGAAAACAAGCGTTCAAGACCACTTGTAGGAGACATACGGATGATTGTAGGGGGCACTACTTCTGTAGGGTTGTCCAAAAAGGCCCGAAAAACATACTTGCGGATGGTTCAAAGCGTCCAGTTGACAGGTTCCTCACCAAAAATGGCGCGACTCGATAACCCTAGCATCGGGTTTTCGGAAGAAGATGAACGACGCCTTCACCACCCACATGACGACGCACTTGTCGTTAGTATACGGGCAGGGGACTACAATATGCATCAAGTTTTGGTTGATAACAGCAGCTCGGCGGATATTCTCCACTACCCTGCATTCCAGCAGATGGGGATTGGTAGAGAGCAACTGGTCCCAAAAAATGCACCCCTCGTTGGCTTCGGAGGGACAAGAGTCTACCCTTTAGGCGTCATCACGTTGTCTGAAACGGTCGAGGATTACCCACAGCAAATAACCAAGGATGTGGTTTTTCTTGTGGTCAACTGCTCTTCTGCCTATAACGCCATCCTTGCACGGCCCACTCTCAATGCATGGAAGGCTGTAACCTCGACCTACCATCTAATGGTCTAATTCCCCACTGAATATGGAGTTGGAGAGCTGCGCGGAAATTAGGTGGCTGCACGGGAATGCTACGTCGCCATGATGGAAATGGACGACCACTTACAAGCAATGAATATCGAGGAATAGCGAACGGTAGCAGAACCAGTGAAAAAGTTAGAAGAAGTACACCTAGATGATTCTAGGCCCAAACGGACCACAAGAATCGGCACCTTGGCCAGCCAAACAGTCCGACAAGCGCTTGCATTATTCCTAAAGGAAAACCAAGATGTTTTTGCATGGAGTCACGAGGACATGCCGAGGATAGACTCGTCGATCATGGTTCACAGGTTGAATGTGTCACCCTCTTTCTCTCCTGTCCGACAGAAGAAACGAGTGTTCGCCCCTGAGCGAGATCGAGCCATAGCAGAAGAAGTACGGAAGCTACAAGAAGCAGACTTCATACGTGAGGTGTACTACCCCGATTGGTTGGAAAATGTAGTAATGGTCAAGAAAGCCAATGGGAAGTGGAGAATGTGTGTTGACTTCACAGATCTGAATAGGGCCTGCCCTAAGGATAGTTACCCACTCCCACGTATTGACACCCTAGTAGACTCCACCGCAAGACATGAACTCTTGAGCTTTATGGATGCCTTCTCCAGCTACAACCAAATTAAATTGGATAAGGTTAATCAGGAGAAAACCTCGTTCGTAATGAGTCAGGGGCTTTTCTGCTACAAAGTAATGCCTTTCGGGCTTAAAACGCAGGAGCCACATATCAGAGATTGATGAACAAGATGTTCACGCACCAAATTGGCAGAAACGTGTAGGTTTACATAGATGATATGCTGGTAAAAAGCGTGCGGGAGTCCGATCACATGAGGGACCTCTAGGAGACTTTCGACACTTTTCGATCATACAAAATGAAGTTGAATCCGAGTAAATGTACGTTCAGAGTAACTGTAGGAAAATTCTTAGGATTCATGGTATCCCAAAGGGACACTGAGATCAACCTAGAGAAGGTGAAGGCGATAATGGAACTAGCTCCTCCAAGGACGGTAAAAGAAGTACAAAGTTTGAATGACAAGATAGCAGCTGTGAATAGATTCATATCAAGGGCGACGGACAAATGCCTCCCCTTCTTTCGCACGCTGAGAAGATCATTTGAATGGACAAACGAGTGCCAAAAGGCATTTGAAGATTTAAAGGGGTATCTCTTCGCTCCACCACTGCTCAGCCCATCTATGTCGGGGGAAGAATTGTTCCTATACCTTGCCGTCTCTTCAGCAGCCGTCAATGCGGATCTTATTAGAGAAGAAGATAAGATACAAAGGTCCGTATATGTCACAAGCCGGGTACTGAAAGGAGCAAAAGAAAGGTACCCTCAGATGGAGAAACTCGCCTTCGCATTAGTAACCGCGGCACGGAAGCTCAAACCATACTTTCAAGCACATACCATAAATGTCATGACAGATAAACCCTTATGAAGAGCAATGAATTGCCCCGAAGCTGCCGGACGGATGGCATTGTGGGCAATTGAGCTGAGTCAGTTCGACATTCGGTATCAACCACGAGCGGTTGTGAAGGGACAGGTATTAGCAGATTTCATCGCTGAGTTCACCATCATAAAAAATCACGGGGCAAAGGAGACTCCCTTATGGAAAATCTATACGAACGGATCTTCCAATAGACATGTTGGAGGGGCCGGAGTGGTACTTCACACCCCGGAAGGAGATAAGATCGAATGTATGATCCGTCTAGATTTCTCTACCACCAATAACGAGGCAGAATATGAAACCTTAATAGCAGGACTGGACCTCGCGATAGCCGCAGGAGCTAAGGGTATGATCATATACTCTGATTCTCAAGTTGTGATCAGTCAGGTTGATGGGAGCTACGAGTGCAAGAATGAAAGAATGAAGAGGTATCTCGAGGAAGTGAAGGGTCGAGCAAACAATCTCCAGATCAAGTTGGTTCAAATCCCAAGATAAGAGAACAAAGATGCCGACCGACTCGTAAAAGTAGCTTCAGCAGAACCTATGATCATCCCCGACCAAGTATTATCTTTTGTCCAACTATCATCATTATTAGATGGCACTCGCATGCCGGAGGTAAGTAGTGAGCATTGTTGGATGGCTCCGATAATGGCGTATCTCAAGGACTGCAAACTGCTAAACAACAAAGAGGTCGCAAGAAAGTTGAAGGTTAAAGCTGCCCGGTTCGTTTTAATTAAGGATGTCCTATACAAAAGAGGATTCTCCCGACCTTACCTAAGATGCCTCGACCACGACGAAGCAGACTACGTCATGAGGGAAGTCCATGAAGGAGTTTACGGAAACCATTCTGGATTTAGGTCTTTGGTGCACAAGCTACTCCGTGCAGGATATTACTGACCAACAATGCAGAAGGATGCCAACACATACGTCAGGGCCTGCGACAAGTGCCAATGATTTGGCAATCTCATAAGGCAACTAACGGAAGAGCTCACCCCTATGACGGCTCCATGGCCATTCGCACAATGGGGATTAGACATCATGGGCCCGTTCCCAACAGCGGTAAAGCAGTTGAAGTTCTTAGTAGTTGGCATTGATTACTTCACCAAATGGGTGGAAGCAGAGACTTTGGCCACTATCATGGAGAAGAATATCCGAAGTTTTGTATGGAGAAATATTATTTGCAGGTATGGTATTCCGAGGGTACTGGTTTCGGACAACGGAAAACAATTCGACAACGACGCATTTAGAGACTTTTGTTCCCAGCTTGGGATCAAGAATCACTACTCGTCACCTGCCCACCCGCAGGCCAATGGACAGGTTGAAGTCACGAACCGGTCCTTGCTCAAGATTATCAAGGCCAAGCTCAAGGGGGCAAAGGCATATGGTCGGACGAATTACCAAGCATTTTATGGGCGTACAGGACAACGGCGAGAACACTGACAGGGGAAACACCGTTTCGATTGGCGTATGGTAGTGAGGCCGTCATACCGGCAGAAGTGGGGCTAACAAGTTACGGGGTGGAAAACTACGACGAGAACAAAAATGACGAAGCCATGCATTTGCAGCTCGATCTTATGGACGAAGTCAGGGCCACAGCGGAGTAGAGACTAGCGCGATACCAGGACCTGATGGCAAAGCATTACAACTCCAAGGTCAGGCACAGGGACTCCCAGGTGAGAGATCTGGTTTTAAGAAAGGTACTCGGCGCTACAAAAGATGCCTCCCAAAGGAAGCTAGGACCTAACTGGGAAGGACCATATAGGATCATTTCATGGCATAGGAAGTGAACGTACTACTTAGAGACACTAGACAGAAAAAAGCTAAGTCACCTATGGAACACGGAGCACCTGAAGAAATACCACCAGTAGGCGAAACACAAAGACGACAGCATCATTTACCTCCTCATTTCCAGTTTATCTTTTAGTTTTTATTTCCTACAAGTACTTTTAGAGCCAAATGGCGTTTTTCTTTTTCTTTTTTTTTATGAACAATATTCTACCTATCCATTATAACAAGAGGAGTTTATTCAGAGCATATGGAATATATTTGCTCAAAATCTACCAAGTCCACACAGTGGACGGATCATCCAAGAAAGATGAAAGTTTAACAAGTCCACACAGTGGACGGATCATCCAAGAAGGATGAAAATATATGGTCCACACATTGGACGGATCATCCAAGAAGGATGAAAATTTATCAAGTCCACATAGTGGACAGAACATCCAAGAAGGATGAAAGTCTACAATGTCCATGATGTGGATGGATCATCCCAGGATGGATAAAAATTTATCAAGTCCACATAATGGACGGCTCATCCAAGAGGGATAAAAACCTGCCAAGTCCATGATTTGGACGGGTCATCCCAAGAGGGATGAAAACCTACCAAGTCCACACAGTGGACGGGTCATCCTCTCAAGGACGAAATGTACAAGTCCACAAAATGGACAGATCATCCTCTCAAGGATGAATATGTGAGTCCAAAAAGTGGACGGATCATCCTCTCAAGGATGAAATAGTTAAATTATGAGGCGGACGGACCTCACAAGTGAACGATAACTCAATTGTACATACAAGTCCACATTTGGACGGACCCCTGCGACTTGATTAGAATACTTATTGCATGAGCCATAAATTAAGAAATGCACGTCGGATAAGAGCCATTCAAGGGTAGAAGCAAACGGATAAAAAAAAGCAAATAAGCTAGTTAAACCCTACAAGAGGGATTATGTCCACAAACAAAATACGACGGTTAAAAGATGTACTTAACATCTTAAAAAAAAAAAACTACTGTTGCTGGTGGGGAGTGCTTTCACGCTTCTGTTCGTTATCTGGTTGATGGATGATATTGTCCACAGGCTCTTATTGATTTTGAGCAGGAATCTGGCCTTCATTCACAAGAGGAGCATTAACAGCAAATAAGTCTTATGTACTTTCTGAATGGACGGAGTGGGCTAACGTCTGCCCTTGGACGTCTATAGAGACGTGGGACACGTCCAGATCTGGATATGAGGCCTTAACCTGACGGAGGGCATCATCAAATCCTTCAGCAAAGGAGCTCCCAAGTTCTGCTATAAGAAGGTCGGAATCACGATACTCCCGTATCGCCTCCTCTTTGGCTTCACGGAGCTGATTCTTGGCGTCTGTAACCTCCTTTTCTTTATCCTTTAAGATTTGTGGCAGCTGCTCCGTCTGCTTCTCTATCTCTCCTCTGACCTGCTTAGAGTAGGTAAGCTTTTTCTCCATGTTAATCTTCCAAGTCTTCAGATCATGAAGCTCGTCTTCCATCAACTTATTCTTCTTCCTGAGACGGTCTAAGGTTGTCTCATGATTCAAACAACGACCCATCAGCCCCTTCATCATTAACATGGCCTGAAAGCAAAGTCAATATGAATACGGAAAAAATGATGAATAAGGAAGGACAAGTGTAAAATACCTGAGCAATGGTAAAAAGACCCATCTCTCCCATCGCCTCTATAGCATGGTTACCAAGATCCTCATAGTCGTCAACAGTCATGATGGACGAAAGCTTTTCCAAGGCATACTCAGAATCTTCTCGCAGGAGGACAGGTGGTTTCTCACTAACAGGAGCTGGACCTTTCATCAAACCTTTACCCTTTCCTGGCCTCATGGGAGTGACCGTTCTTTTGGTCTCAGCTTCCAACGCTACGACGAGCTCAGGGGTTGTTTTCTGTTTCTTTTGATGACGGTCAATTTTCTCTGGTTGCTTCCGTTTGAACGGAACGGATGAACCCGTCCCCTTGATCTGTTGACTGGGTTCCTGTTTATTCTTAGCTGCTTGCTGTTTGATGAAGGCTCTTCTTTTAGCACCGTCCATTTCTACAAAGAAAATACGGATGTGCAGCATTTCAAAAGTATGAGCAAAAGAAATTAAAAGCATTTAATGACGGGCTTACGTTTACGAACTCTAGTGTCATATCGACGGGCAGCTGAAGTAGGTTCGTGACCTTCACAATACTAGTAGAGTGTGTCGAGGGTAACAAATTTAGCCCATGTCCTCTCTTCAAGCTTGGTCTTATTAAAAATCCTCTCCAAAAAGCTCCACTGCTCCAGTGAAACTTGTGGACGGTCTCGAGCTGCAAAAGAAGATGTTTAGAGTAACTTACAAAAAATAAAAGCAAGGTTTAAGCACACACGGGAATACTAAACTAAGTGCATACCCGACGGAGGCATTATGCCCCATGTTGTGTCGACGGGCATATATTTGTTATCACCTGGACGACACATCCACTTGTCCCCTTCCATGAAAAAATACCTACTCTTCCAGTCCCTATTAGATTCGGGTGTATCATGCACGAGCCTCAACAACAGGCTCCGAGCCTCAACAACAGGCTCCGAGCCTCAACAACGGGCTCCTAGCCACGAAACTATACATACCCTTTGACTTTGTAATCTCAGTGGGACGGTAACAGTGAAAGAATTCTTCCACCGTCAGCCTTCGTGCACCATCAGACATGGCCCCGTACAAGACCTCCACGCCTATGAAAACCCTCCAGGCGTTTGGGGAGATTTGTGCGACGGATAAACCAAGATACTAATGGAGTCGATGATGGAGAGAACTTAGAGGAAATCTGAGCCCTGCCTTTAGCATTTGCTCATAAACCCTAACACCTTCAGCACCCTTATAGTAACATTTCTCGGATTTATAGGGGAGACGGAGACGGATGTTGTCAAGAATTTGGTACTTGGCCCTAATAGTTTTGAAATGAGATCCTTTGACCGAGGACCTAAAGTCATTGACCGTCCACAGGGGTAGCATTACAAACTCCCTAAAGCCATCTGGACCAATTACAGATTGGACGGGGGGATCAACGCCGTCTAGGCCATCACTTGAAGCCTCCTCTGAACTATTCGACTCCAAACCTTTGTCATCTAAGGAAGGAGAAGTAGCGGACAAATTCCTTTCTTCACTTGAAGCGTCAGGGTCTTTTTGACCTGACGGGAATCCTTCATCGTAGCCCGCCCCATTGCAGACAAACGAATGATTACTCGACGCACTAGGCATTACCTACATGTGACGGTAAAACCTAAAACCCTGACGGATCTACAGAAAGTGCGGGGATTCGTAAAAGAAAAAGTTCAGTGAAAGGAGTACATACCGGATTGAAATCAAGCAGTATGAGACAACGAATAGATTAGCAGGACGGTACAAGCGCGCAAAGTAAACGACGGTGGCGCTCCGATTGTAAAATTTCTATAAGAAGTTGAGAATGAAGGAAGAGAAGGCAAGCTTTTATAGAGAAAGGGCACAGAATAAGAAAGGACGCCTCGCTTAGGGTGAATAGCTAATAGATGAAAGTCACGTGTCCCTTATCATAAATAACCCTAGCTAGCCTGTCATGATAGGTTACCACGAGAAAGGAAGACTGTCACTCCATGGGTCTGTCTAGTTTGTAGTGACAGACTCAAGGAGTGAGGGGGCAACTGAAGAGGATAAAATAGGAGACGGATCGCTTCTTGAAACATGACGGTACGGTATTGACATGTGGATGGTCGACGGGTCGATGTTACAAGGACACATAGTGGACGATTGTAACATCTGGCCTCCATTTGTGTTGATTAGGCTTTAAGGATTCCTAACTGGAATCAACTTGCATCTCATGATAAATCTGATAAGGCTTTGCTTGATCTCCACACAAACGTGAATAAGGAGAGTTCTTGCGTCACACGTTTAACTATAATCAAAAGACTCCTATAAGGAAAAGAACTCTATAAGGTATGTAGAATCGAAGAGGTGTTATCCTAAAAGGAAAGGGCTTCCTGGCCAAGGTATGGATGTTAACCCTACACTAATATAAATACCCCAAAACCTTCATAAATCAAGGTACGCATTATTGACTCAACTCTGGCACTCTAGGGTTGTGAGAAAAGTTGTAACTTAACCTTCGGAGGGTTTTTGGCTGGCACCACACCGGTGCTCTTTGTTAGGTCTTCTCTCTTTTTGTTTTGCAGGTGTTGTCACGGTTTGAGAGTGCATGTAGCTTACTAGTGATTTTTTCGACATCATCAGTTACTTATAATTATTGTAAAAGTTATTCTGCGATTGTGTAATTTGTGTGATAATTGAATGATAAGCGTCAATGATTTCGCGCTGCATGTCTTCATGCTTGACCGCAATCTATGCTTTACCACTTTGATTGTTGCATGCATGATAGGATAGTTAAGCACATATAACAGACATTCACAGTTTGGGCAAATGAAAATCAGGTTTAGTTACTTATAATTATTGTTAAAGTTGTTGTACAATTGTGTAATTTGTGTGTGATGATTTAATGATATGCAAAAGCATGAAAGAAAGAGCATACATGAAGGTTTAGGTAGTTTGGCTTAACAGTTTATGTTCACAGTATGAAAGTCCTTAACGACTATATATTTTACTCAGCAATTGTATTACAATGAACTCAATGCAAAATTTACATGTTAAAGAATATTTGACTAACCCTAAACTAAACATATACTAATCCAAGATTTACTTGTTCTTTCAGTACATGGACCTAAGTTAGTTTGGGTCACTTACGCCATAATATATCTAACATATATTAACTTATTGAGTTTGGGAAGATTACTATTCTCATCAACTCTCTTGCTTCTCTGTATAGACATTAGTATTGGTTTCGTTTAATCTCGAAGTTGATTACCTCCAACAAGTCTACAGACATAAAATTTTAAAAACTAATGTATCTTGTGATGCTTGGTGCATAATCAAAGGTTTATTAGTGAAGAAATGTTACCTTTAATCACAAAAGATGTGAAAAAAAAAACTCTAGTATTTCTTAGTTGCATTGGGTCCTGGATTTGGTTATGTATTATGTGGTTCTCAACTGATATACTTTCGTGTACAAGTACCTGTCTCTTCTTCATAGTCGTATTCCAATTAGGTCCATTTCGACTAATTTGGACTAATTGTCTGCCACATGTGTTTGGACCCACCCACATGTTTATCCAAGAATAAACCAGTTCGTTTCCTTACCTTTTTTTACATATCTTGAGAATGTGCCACTCTTTGTCCAAACTTAGACTTAAAAAACTCTCCCATTTTTCTTTCTTAGTGTGATACAGCATCATTCCAATTCTTATCATCAATCGTCGCAAGAGTTGAGCCATCAGAGACCATTTGCACTGTCTATAATTCTAGTTCACTCGTATTCTTTTAATCACATATGGCATATGCAATGTTTCTCACCAACATGGATGGACATCGACTCTTCCAATTGCAACTACTAGGACAAAAGTCACATGGAATATCCTTGTGACTTTTTGGAAGGTTTATATTGTGATTTTCATATATTGATAAAATCATCATATATTTGAAAAGTTTAAGTTGATAAGTATGAGTGAATTTAATCACTTTGTAGTTAATACTCTACTGCTTATTTTATGTATGGGGTCAAACTCCCTCTTAATAAAAGTTATTGTATGTTTAACTTGAATGAAAGATATAATAGAAAGTTTCAAATTTAGAACCACATATTAATTTGAATACAACGTTGAATTACTAGTTATTTCTAAAGATTAAAATGATTAGGAAAATGTATTTAATTATTTAGTGTTGTATATCATACATGTCACACAGAAATCCTCTTTTTATTTTTTTTTATTTTTTATTTTAAAAGGAAATCACACAGAAGTCTTTGTTCATTTACTTTCCTGCTAGAGCATTCATTATAGTCACTAACAATTGAAGAGTGCAATGCATGGACCTGAGGATACAGAGGCCGTGACAGTGACAGTAAGACACGCTCAATATGCCTCTTGTGAATGGATGAGCTGCTCATGCCTTGAATTTATCCAGCCCCTTTTGTGAACTGAGGTGTGAAGGGCCCATCAATTCTGGGCAAAGTTTGGACCGCACCACACCTTCTTATTATGTCTTAATAATACCGTGATTGGCTGTGGAAGAGAAAGAAGAAAAGAGGAGTAATGGCCAGTCTGGAAGGAGAAAGAATAGACTAGAGTTGGCGTGGCCCTTTATCCAAATTAGCCATAAGGAAAAAGAAATAGAAAAATAAGGACAATGTTTATTTACAAAATTGGTTGTAGTATAATGTTACAATTTTACTTAATAAAATAAATATTATTATATATTTTGAAAATCTAACTATTAAGTTGCATGTTCTTTACACTCTTAATACACATGTAAATTTTTGCATCAATCGGATGTTATTTACTATATGATCTATAATTTTATATTTTATGCATAATTTTAAATTACAAAAACTTGCAATTCAAACAATTTATTGATGACATAACTATTAATCTTTAATTTTCTAAAAATTTTGCAAACATGAAAGATATAAGAAGAAAAAGTAAGCCAACAATAAATTTGTCAAAATTTATATCAAATAAAAAGATATTAAATAATGATGTAGTCTTATTCTACAACAAATTTTGTATCTAAACTTTTTTCAAAAAAGAAAATGTACCCTAATATATGTTTGGAATGGGGAGAAAATGTGAAAATAAAAGAGAAAAATATGCTCCTCTTTCCTCTGTTTAGTTTGCAGAGAGGAGAATTGGAATGAATATAAGTGTTTTTTCTTAAAATTTATTTTTGCGTTTATACCCAAATGAGGTAAAGAGAAGTATAAAAACTTATGGGCAAAAATGTAATTTACCAGCAATTAAAAGTCCAAAATTGCTGCTATTTAAAAAAAAAAAATCAGCTTTCTCCTCATTTTCGCCAAAATTGGATAAATCACAAAATGTGGGCTGCGGAAGAATTTTTTGCGGAAGAATAGAAGAATTTTTTTTGGTCACCATTACGTATTTTTTTCCTTTCTTTTATGTCAGATAAATTAAGGAAATTTAAGAATTTTCATTCCCTTTTCCATATATTTTTTTCACTCGTTCCAAACACCTTGTGTCCATGTTAGTGCCTACCTAACATTTTTTGTTATTATTGGCATGATTTATTGTACTCAGTGCATAATAAAATTAGTGTTAGTGTGTAGAAAAATTATCTTATGAGACCATCTTATAAAGTGTCCCTCCCACATTTAATAGACCCCATACACTTATGAGATATTCATATTACTAGAGAGACTCTATGAGCCGGACTTATGAAATACTTTCTCTCGCGCAATAGCTAGATTTAAGTAAAAATAATATTATTTAACCGCAACAAACCAATTCAATAATAAAATTAAAAAACGAAAAAAAAACAATAGTGTAAAATATTATGACCCTATCATTATTCATATCTTATCACATGCATGTGCTAGTTTGGTAATGTGATCCCAAATCATACTTTGTCAATCTAAAGTATTTTTTTTTAAAAAAACATTTCATGTTTTTAAAGTACAATATTTTAAACGACCTCCCTTAAAAAAAATGTTTTTATTAATGGGTGTCTTTTTGCATTAGTTAGAAAGTTAATAAATAAATAATAATGCCTACTATACTGATAGATTAGTTTCTTGAATCCCTCTAGAAAGGCAATATTATAAGACACTAAAAAAAGTTACAGTTGGTAGTTGGTGCCATGAGCCTAGAGCACCCAAGCTTTTTGACTAGTGTCAGGTGGCTTAAGTCTTCAAAGATATGATGACTACCCTGTGTAACAATGTGCAAGACTCACTTTTTCTCATTACCCCCACAGACAAAAAACGAAAAAGAAAAAAGCTTCACTTGGGACTAGCTCGGCCAAGCTAAAATTCGAACATGGGTACATGAAACTTGAGAGATGGGAAATGGATTAAAAAGCTGCAGAACTAAAGCACGTACAGAGATAGTAACTAGTCAGCATCAATGTGGGAACTGGAAGCTAGATAGGTCAATTTAAGCACATATATATGAGGGGTTGAGAGTTGAGACTGAGAGAGACGCAATATATCCTATCCTACGCTTCAACGTGCATGTGCCTCTGCTGCATCATGGTTAGCACTATTCGATACCCACAAAATTCAAGAAAAGGACCCCATAATATGTGCAACTTTGTCAAACCTGTTGTAGTTGCAAACCAATCTTTAGTCCACAACAAACAGTTCCATCAAAAGAAGGTCCAATCAATAAGGCATGCATGTGCTTTCTCTTCCATTTGTACTCACAACTATTATATTTACCAAATTTGACACCAAAGTGGGTCCTTATGCACAAGCACAACAACCTAAGGGGATTGGGAGAGAGATTTTTTTTTTTTTTCCAATTTTTTTGGAGGGAAATTGATTTGTTATAGGGTTTAATTCAAAATGATAAAACGGAGAGAATCTCATCTTGTGAGTAATTTGTAACAATCTTTATAATGTAATGTTACTTTGGTTTGTGCATGATATGCAAAATGATCTATTTTTTTTTTTTTTTTTTAATTATGTGATATTAGCTATGTTATATTTTTAAATTCAAAAAATAAAATTTTAAATGTAAAATCAAAATGAACCTATTCCCCTATTTGTAGGGAATGATTTGCCGTGATCTTCGCAATGCAATGTTACTTTTAAATTTTTAATTTGTGGAATATATGTAAAGTGGTTTAAGTTCTTTGTTTTTTGAGGCTACTTGGAATGGACGGGTTGGATTTATCTAGATACACTTGTATTGATTCCTTTTTCTCTTCAAGACTTTCAAGTACCAATAGGAATAACAAATGACGTTCTAGTTGGCTAATTTTCTCGTTGTACAGCTAATTCGGTGACAGTTATAGCGGTTGTTGAACTTTCTTAATCACTTAAATTACTAAGACTGGTAACTGGTATGGATTGGAACATTTTTCCTGTGTCTTACTTGCATTTTTTCTTTCTCTTTGTCTTTTGGTTCCGATTTTCTATTTACAAAATTCTTGGCTCTCTTTTTCTTAATATTGGACTCGTTCAAGGCTCATTGAGTTGTGTGAGAGAGAGAAGAGAGAGAGAGAGAGACAAAGAGAGAGAAATTTAATATTAAACCTATAATTGGATAATTTAGTTTTTCAACACTTCTGCACTTGTTTTCTCAATTGCCATTGAGATTCCCACATAGAATCCCCAAATGGTTCTAAGAGTAAAACAGGCCGCGGTTGTACATTGTAATCATGAAACCCTTGGTCAAAAGAAAAGAAAAAGAAGATATAGAGTAGAAATAATGGCTAAAGAGAAAGGAAAAAATTACAGTGGAAAGGTAAAGTAGAGAAAAGTAATTGACCCTAATAGGCTTCTCTCTTGCCTTCCCCGCAATTTCTTTTTTTACTTTCCTTCACTTTCTACTCAAATTTCAAAGATTTAATCGCTTGTATGCAATGCTGTTTGAGAGATTTATATCACAAATCAGCATTTAGAACCCTTCCGGCAACTAAGTGAACCAGCATTAGCAGTAAGAGTAGCAACAAGAGAAGATGGTCTTGCACCTAAGCTCGAAGCCTTAGCATAGCTTGAGGAAGCCCCAGCTCCAGATGGTGTGAAAAATGCACCATTTAGCAATAGGTCTCCTTCAGATCTCCAATTCCAGCCCTTCCATTGACTTTCTGGTGCATCCTCATGTTTGGTCACCTGCACAAGTTCACAATTTGATAAATTACTCGATTCAATAATATGATATGTTGTAATTGGTAGTATATAATAAAAGTGATACTAGTAATAGACCAATTAAAATTGATGCAATTACTCTTCTCTGTTTCTCTTTAAAACAAAAAAGGTGAGTTGTTGAATAAGAAATGGGCTTTTTACCTCTTTGCTGTTTCTATCATCTGGTGCAAGAAATCTGTTCCCTTGACTATTGATGGTAGGGGAAGCACTCCCACCAATGGCATACATTTCCCAATGGGTGTAGTCATTGTTCACCACATGGAAGTACCCATGCCTACACCTACAAATTAATGTGAAAAAGTGTACATTAAAACACCATAATGACCCAACTAGATAACAAACAAACCAAACCAATTAAATTGAGAAGTTAATTTACACTTTTTCTTTTTCTTTTTCCTTTTGGTACTTTACCTTGGCATTCTTTGAACAAGCCCTTCTCCAAAGTGATTGAAGGCAATAGTAACTTGCATGCCCTTGTCTTGAGTGTAGGAATCACTATGTCCCAATAACATAACCTTATCATGGTGTGTCATGTAATTGTTTGAAACGGTAATCATGGAAGACCCATGAATTGCATCAATCAAACCATCAGCACAGTTTGACAATGAGACATGGTCCACCCAAACATGGGTACCACCAAAGATGGATACACCATCACCATCTGATATGGTCCTCCACCCATAGTGATTTGGGGAATCTCTCACCATAGCATTCCCTCCTTGCTTACAATCATGTATGTTTATCCCATGGATTATAATGTTAGTCACATACTGAATAGTAATGCATGGACCCCCAGCTATGTGCACACTAGCTCCCCTACCATCAATTGTCTTAAACGAGTTCATAATCAATTCCTCCTTCAATTTGATCACCATATCACGTGCAAAAATAATCCACAATGGCTCATCTTGGATCACAGCATATCTTAGAGTCCCTGGCTTCGGAGTTACAGCATCATCATCACTAGAATCTGTGACCACATAAATCTTTCCATCTCTGCCACCAACAGCATTCTTGCCAAACCCAATTGCACAATCAGCCAGCTTCTGCCTATTCTTTTCCCAATTGGAATCACACCTCCAACAATCATCAATTGGGTTCCCAGTTGAGCATGAGAAATACCCCAACTTTCTCCTAGTCATAGACGCATTGATGCTCCTGCCATATCAAAAAAAATGTGACACATTTTTAATACCACAGAATCTAAACTGTAATAACTAAAGTAACTAACTTTTTCAGGTAACATTTATAGCTTCTTACCTTTGTACTTCTTGTACTACATACTCTGGGTCTTGAGCTGGGGTTGAGGCAATGAGGCTTGGGATTAAGAAAGAGAAGAGAATGGTGATGAAAGACAATGAAGAAGAGCTTGCCATTTTCTTATTCTCTGCTAGGAAATGTGAGTGAGTGAGAGAGAGAGAGAGAGAGAGTGATATGAAGAGAAGGAGGGAAAGAAGGTGTTGTATATAAAGACATTAAAGCCGGGCTAACTGGCGTGATTAAACTAAACAAGTGGGGTCCAATGTTCTTCGTGATTTCTGATTTTATGGGATTCCCTTTGGGCAGTTTTGGCCGTTAAGCAAGCCCTGAATGATGGTCCTGAGAGAAAAACAGAGTGAAAGAAAAGAAAAAATAAAATTTTAAAAAGGAAATTTCTCTATATTTTTGCTTTTTCCAAATCTACACGCTCACTCGGGTGCATTATAGGGTACATTGAGTGGTACTACCTTGTGGGGCATATATTGTGTTACTTTTTTTTCTTTCTCTATTTTTTTTTTATGAACCTTATGATTTGTGAAGGTTCTTTTTTTGTTTTTATTTTTAGGGGCAGAATGAGATCATTGTTTTGAGTCTTTTGACAATATGGTAGTGAATTCAAAAACACGATTATATTCCTTACATAATTAACAATTGAAATGGTTCAAAAGCACAATATACTTATCATATATATACACCTTCTTGGATAATGAATTCAAAATAAAAATATATTCATTATCTGAATTGGATAACTTTAAGTTGTAATTGGTTCAATTGTTCTAAAACACTAATAAATATTCTTTTTGGCTGAGGCTCTTATATTAATATTCTCAAATTTAAAACCCAATTGTTGGTTGCTTACTTGCTTCAATATGACAAATTTGAATTGTAAATAATGGTATAATATAAAACCAAAAATAAGGATTCATAGATCATACCCTTTTTATTATATGCCAATATTATTCAAACTCTCCTTTGTTACATTTTTAGGATTCCCTCTTGTATACTTTCCCACACAAGAGAAGCTCCTCCTTTTCTAAGGTAGTTATACTTTCTTATATATATACAATTAAAAGTTCACATTTTTACTAAATTCTAATGAAAAATGTTAAAATTACTATTAATTTTACTTCTTAAAAAAAGCTTACAAACTAATATAATAATGAATATAATTAGCGTCACCTCAACAATATAATGAATAAATATTTAATTTTTTTTTTTTGTGTGATTAATGATATGTTTTGTAAGATTAGTAACTTTTGGCTACTCAACAATGTGATAAGCTGATAATCTATGTTTATCTTTCTCTTTTCTTACCATTTCCATCTATGAACACATCCTTATCCTTATCATAGACAAAAAGGTATTTGACAAGGCCAGACTACAAAAAATTGAACTCTCCTTTGTATATTTTTAGGATTCCCTCTTGTACACTTTCCCACACAAGAGAAGCTCCTCCTTTTCTAAGGTAGTTTATACAGTTTTTCCATATATATACAATTAAAAGTTCACATTTTTACTAAATTGTCATGAAAAATGTTTAAATTACTACTAATTTTACTTTTTTTTATAATAAAAAAAAACTTATAAACTAATGTAATAATAAATGTGATTAACGTCACCTCAACAATATAATGAATAAATATTCAATTTTTGCTCTCTTTTTGCGATCAGTGATACATTTTGTAAGATTAGTAACTTTTGGCTACTCGACAATGCGATAATGCATGTTTATCTTTCTCTTTTCTTACCATTTCCAACTATGAACACATCATTATCCTTATCATACACAGAAAGGTAATTGACAAGGCCAGACTACCAAAAAAATTCTATTTTCCTGAGAAAAACTCACTACTAAAATTGGAATATGATCAATAACAGAAATATTGGACCATCTGCGTTTTGCATTTGATTTGCACATATTAATTATCAGACAATTGGATACATAACCAAAACATAATTAGAAAGACACCGACACTTACGATGTTGCTATCCAGATGTTGATGAAAAAAAACAAAATTTTACATTTTCGTTTTTTATCGTTATTTCCACACCAACAGCATCATGCTTCCTATCTATTTGGCCTAGTTTAGCTGTTAAGAGTAGATATACTAGGTTGTTCTTTAAGATGACATTATTGAAGGTAATCCTGTACATTTGTATTCTTACCTTGTATTTGTCGCATTTAACATTGGTATTGATATGGACAAAGAGAAAGACTTGAATGGTTCTTAAAATAAAGAATAAAAAGATGATAACGAAGGAGAAGAAATAAAATAAAAAATAAAAAAGATCGGAAGGTGCAAATCATATATGACAGGCATAACAATCATATATAGAATAAACTAATAAAGTAAATGTCATGTTATTTAGTGTTATTCTTTGTTTGTTAAAGTTAGTCCACTAATCTTGCTCATGGTTTTTTTTTTTTTTTTATTTATCATTTGATGGTTACTGGTTACAATCGGGAGATAAATTTGAATCCTAAATGTTTTAAAAACACCAAAAATTATTAATAAATTGAGTTATAAAACTCTTGGTAATCAGAGTATATATTTATTGAATACGTTAGTGATTTAATATATCCGTTAGAAAAGAGACTTTTTTTCCAAAAGGTAAGGTTTATTATTCTTTTCTTTTCTTTTTTTGAAATTGAGTTTATTATTCATTAGTTTAAAGCTTGCATTGTTTTTTCAATTATTACTGCTTCGCTTATCATCCACTTGACTTTTTTGCAATGCCAAACAATTATTGCATATATATTTATACCCTCATAGCAAAAATACAAAGAGTTTACGTATATTTAGTGGAGTCTGCTATTAGGTTTTCTAAAAACTGCATGTGACCATATATAGTTCACAATTTCATATAATTTTGTTTGCATACATGAATAATATGAACATACATTTTTTTTAATTGAGATATAGAACATATATTAGCTCAATCTAAATGTATAAATGTGTAAAATTTTCTCTTAGAAACTTGAATTTCAACTTTTACATTCTTCAACTCACAAAAATTTATACTTATAAAATAACCATTACGTCAAAAATACGTCGTGTAATGAACATACATTGATCTTATACGATCCCGAGTAACTTTGGGGATAATGGTATGTAATTAGTTGTTTGTGCTTGGTTGCTCACCACGCACTTTAATGGCACAGAAGGCTATTCATCTTGTGAATCATTTATGACAATAAATAAGACCTCTCACTAAGTCACAAATCCTAGCTAGACAAGCACATGCTATGCTCTCAAAAATCAAACCTCTAAACCCTAGTAGGCCCAACTATTTTTCTTTTTTTCTTTTTTTCTTTCTTCTTTATTTTCTTTCTTTCTTAAGCCATCCGAATAATTTCCCAACCGCAAAGTTCGCCGAAATTTCACAATAGGAGACAAAAACCGAAAAAGTGGCCGCGATGCTGATATGGCACAATGGTGATCTCTCAAGCTGCCACGTGGACATACAAATTGAACCCGACACATGGCCCGCAATTAGAGGCCCGGGTATACGTTTCAATTTGCTGACTTGGGCTCTTACTGGGCTCTCTCATATATAGTGTGAAAGCTACGTCCTCAATCCACAAACAAGTCCTCCCGATCATGGATTTTTATTCCTCTTAGATCGATACGCTTGTCGACTGTAAACTATTGAGGGCCGTTGATTATGGATTTGACAGCCAATTCAAGCCCTTGATTTTCAGATGGTGGGGTTGATCAACTTTTTAAAGAAAAAGTGATTTTGGACAAATCCAACGTGTAAGGTCTTTGTATTTAGTGGTTTGAATAGAAAGGATCAAAAATTTTAAAAAAATTATTATAAAAAAAAAAAAAATAGCCATAGCCATGTTATAGTTGGTGTATTAGGAAGGGTTTGGTTATGGATGGTGAAGAGTAAGTGAAAAGTACTTAGCAACCTCCTCATCTCACTAACACGTGTTGCACAAGGGACAATGCCATGTGGCAGTCCCTCTCAAGTCTCAACCCAATAGTACTTCTCACTTGCACATGCAAAATCTCGTGTTTTCACATCAAAAATCTTAATTTGTGTACAGAGATATTGACAATATGACACTAAAATATTTTTCATTCAGATTTCAAAAATTTGCTGCTTGAATTTATGGATTTATAAGACTTAAGAGTCAAATTCTACGAAGAATGTACATTATGGTTGAATTCTAACGCTCAAATTTAGTCCAATTTTTTAGGTATTATAGACTAATTAGCCAAATTTTGTACATACATTTTCTGGTAGGATATCATGGGTGACCGACAAATCACAAAAAATTTAGACCAAAAATTTCACATTTATTTTGTCAACCATAATCTCAACAATTGGGTCCTGGCCTAAAAGAAAGACTAGAATGGTTTGAAGACTTGTATGTGTGAGTGAGAGAGGGTGGCCCAATACACACACATACACACTGTGTTTTAGGTCTAACAGACATCATTTAGTGGTTGATAATCTTTAGTGAGATGCAAAATGAAGCACTGGTATAAGCCAATGCCACACACACCCATGTACCCAATCAATTTGAACCACATGAGAGAAGTGGGGGCAACTTTGGTCCCTCTCTTAAACAAGGTATACAATTCCAGACTTGACACACTTAATAGAATTGCTCTCCAACTATGGTGTGCATTAATGATTTTTTTATAGATCTTGATGAATTATTGTTGATATAGAATAGAAACATCACTATCATTGGTTTTGCCTTAGAATATACTTGATTCCAAAACAATGGTGATCACATGGGACTCCTTGAAAGCACTGCTTAGGGGACAAAGCTGGGCCTGATACTAGTTTACTACCTATCCTCTCAATGGTGCATTACACCAAGGGGGTCTAGCAAAGTAAAATTATGTTGCTTAGGCTCTGTTTGGTGAGGGTTTTTTTTAGAGATGGTCCAGCTTTTGAAAATAGAAGTTACTTCAAATTCAAGGGGTTTCTAGATTATTAAGGAGTGAATGCCTTCTCAAATTGACCCTTATTAATATTGAGTTTCAAAACATAGTTACCCTGACCAAATTAAGCTCAAAAATAATGGAACTTGTCCCACAAATAATTGTACTTAAAGTGCAAGCTTATCCAAAAAAAAAAGTTAGGTTCAATTTGAATAATTTAATGGACCCCTATAAATTAAACCTTTAAAACCATTTTGGTTTAAGGGACAATACCCATCATTTGAAAAGATTTCATACAGCCCATACAAAAGTAACGTATCAACTAATCCATCCCATACAATCAAGTGAAACATTCACTGTCTAATATTCATATAACCACATTTTGAAAATTTCATTGTGAAATTAGGAATGTGTAAGTTTCTTGTATAATTTTCTTTTTTATTTATTTTACTTTTTTTTCTTTTCTCCAAAAATTTCAAATTGGAATTGGAAGCATATATTGTAGTGACAAAATGATTTTATATTTTTGAATTCATCAAAATTGGTTCACTATTTATTTTTATTTTTTTTTTGAGAGGGGGGTCTCATGAGGTGTTTTCATCAGTATTTTAAAAGCATAGAGTACAGTTTCTTCTCCCTTTGCCTTATTTCCTTAAAAGCTATAACCAAAAAGTAAGCACAAATTAAGTTTTGGCTCAATCTATACATTACTTGCATTGTACATGACTACTTATCACCTAGTGCATATTGATTTCTTTTAGTACACTGTACAACCATGCCTTAATTACATACCCCATGCCTATTTTTGGTATGATAAAAGCCACAAATGGGGTCTTAATTAGGTTAGCATTTATTAAATCTAACTAATTTTTTTTAAGGATACAAAAGAAAAGCCTATATTATGAGATATATCACCTCCTCTAGTGATCTTAATGTGAGAGGACTAACAACTTACATATCACATAATCATTTTAAGTCATGTGTGATGGCTGCAATATCATCATGTTTACTCTTTATTTTGCTATTCTCAATTACACTGAGAGTCTTCCTAATTAGTTGTAGTTAAAGAAAGATAGTCTTTAACTTTAATCAATTGTGTCGGGGAATGACTCTAGGTTAAAAGTCAAACTTTCACCATGATAACATGCACTCCTGTCTCCGTGTCTTCTTCTCTTTCTCGGTGTTCAAAGATTGACAAATTTGACTTACTATGTAGTCGGAGTGGGAAAATGAATTCCATACATTGACTGATTACCCATTAATCTTGGAAAACTGCCAAACATGTATGATGGCAGCCAGTGAAAATTCATCAGCCGAAAAATGTAACAAAATTTCCACCGAATTTTAGGTGAGCGAGCATTCAAAAAGTAAATATTAACCCAATGCGTGATAGCAATGTTATAGTATTACGTTGTTATTGTGACACCAATCACATGCGTCAATTTATAAATTTTTTTGTATTAAAATTGGTAACAACTCTAGTATTTTCCTATATGATGGCAGCCAGTGAAAATTCATCAGCCGAAAAATGTAACAAAATTTCTACCGAATTTCAGGTGAGCGAGCATTCAAAAAATAAATATTAACCCAATGCGTAATAGTAATGTTATAGTATTATGTTGTTATTGTGACACTAATCATATGCGTCAATTTATAAATTTTTTTGTATTAAAATTGGTAACAACTCTAATATTTTCCTTTATGCTATAATATTAATATATGATGTGGTTGTTGTTATTATTTTACATAATTTTTTTTAACAGCTGTTGAAATGACATTCATAGACAAAGGAATGGCTGTAAGCAAGAGATAATCATGTTTCTGATTCTACAAGCCACTGTCAAGTGTCAACCAGTACTGTCTTAGAAGAATCAAACCCTTCTCATCCTAATTGGACCCACTAATCATCCAAATCAAAGCAATTTGTGTGCACGGCATATTTCACAAATCAATTTAACTGTTGCCCAATGTCCTCAAAAATCAAAATCACATGCCAAGCAGTGAGCAGAGTAGAGAAAGGAAAGGTCTAACGATAAGGGCTATGTTTTTTCAGTACCCCTATGTGTTTATACTTTTTACACATTTATATATATGAACCCAAAGACAGTAGGGTTTTCACTTAAAGAAATCAGATCTGACAACTTTATTTTCCTCAAAAAAGAAAAAAGAAAAAAAAAGAGAGAGATCTGACAACATTATTATTAATAAAATCCTTATTAATATTAGCTACCATACCTCTCCTACTAACCACCAAGCCTACCTATCACTTAAAGATGTGAATAAAATCCTAGGTACAACATCAATGACATTAGTTCAAATGGGAACCGAAAAGTCTTGAAGTTATGGTTATACAGCCTCAATATTGGGCTGGATTTTGTCCTGTGCTTTTTAATAACCGAGTCAAGACTTAGAGTTAAGAGGACAGTTCTGTTATTGGCTATATGCAGTGACTCCGACCTTTAGTTTCACCGCTACTTAACCACTTAAGGGAATTTTTTTTTAATGCTCCTAGTGGGTAAGGACAAAATAATTTATTTAAAATTTTTCAAAAAGTCATATTGTTTATTTTGAGTAAAATTGGTTGATTGGACTTAATTTATTTTAAATTTACTATTGATAATTTTTGTTGTTATACTAATTTTTTGGGCTTGTATATATTGTTTTAGATTTTAAAACTTTAGATTTTTTTTTTTTATGGTCTTTAAAAGGAGGAATGCTAGAGTTATAAACATTTTTACAAATGTTTGATGTAATAAGTGATTATTGATAAGTAAAAAAGTTGTGTAAGTGGTGGGCCAAGTGCAAACCAATATGAATTTGCTACTTCAATAATTTGTAAAAATGTTATAGAAAAGTTTGTGGTAATAACATCACTCTTAAAAAAAATTAATGATATTATTAAAGGGGGGCAAAGAGTAACTTTATAGAACAAAATTGTTGAAATTAGTGCTGAGTATATTCTTTTTGTTTTTTTTTTTAATTCATCAAAGCATGCCTCCTTCCCTAAGTGCTCCAGTATATTGAATGAGATACGAGATCAATGCATACACAATTATTTTAAAACATATGTTGAATGTTGCATATGTATTGCATCTATACACTAGAGCATCAAGTGCAAATCAAATCTCTCAATTTTTTTTAGCATAAAGAGCCCAGGAAATTTTCTTAAGCACAAAAATTTGATTTTTTTAAAGAGAGTTTTAACCTATAGCGTACAATTCTGATAATAAACATTTTTACAAATGTTTGATGTAGTGGGTAATTATTGATAAGTAAAAAAGATGTGTAAGTGGTGGGCCAAGTGCAAACCAATTGTAAAAATGTTATAGAAAAGTTTGTGGTAATAACATCACTCTTAAAAAAAATTAATGATATTATTAAAGGGGGCAAAGTGTAACTTTATAGAACAAAATGGTTGAAATTAGTGCCGAGTATATTCTTTTTGTTTTTTTTTTTTTTTTTAAATTCATCAAAGCATGCCTCCTTCCCTAAGTGCTCCAGTATATTGAATGAGATACGAGATCAATGCATACACAATTATTTTAAAACATATGTTGAATGTTGCATATGTATTGCATTTGTACACTAGAGCATTGAGTGCAAGTCAAATCTCTCAATTTTTTTTTTGCATAAAGAACCCAAGAAATTTCCTTAAGCACAAAATAAATTTGATTTTTTTAAGAGAGTTTTAACCTATGGCGTTCGATCCTGATAATAGTTTTTTATCATCAGACCAAGACACTAATCAATTTTTGGTGTAGGAGAGAATTGAACCTCAGATCTCTTATACAACTATCAGAGACTTTATTAGTTAAGCTAACTGAAACCCCCAAATAAATTTGAATATGATTATGAATACAACATGAAAGATTTGTAGTAAACTCTTGAATTAGTGATATATATTTAAAGAATGTTGTTGTGAGGGAAGAGACAAGATTAATCATCTTGATAACAAAACAGATTCAGATCTTGGCCGGGGATTTACATATAATAAATTCATGCAGATGGGTATGATTTTTTTTTTACAACGCATTGAGCCATTTAATTTTTTTTTTTTTTTTTTTTTTAAAAAAAAAAAAAAAAAACTATGGTTAGGAAATGTATGGATCCAATTAACATGTCTTGTCCATAAATATTTACCCGGTCCAAAAGAAAAGGCATACCCAGTATTTTCTGGCCCAATTGGAAATTGCGGAAAGCCCACTTCAAATTGTGGATAATTTTCTGGCAAAGTACCTCATGGGTCAATTCTTGGAAAACACATTGCCCCATATTTTTGTGACAACTGACAAACACACAGTGTACCCATAAAAAGCAAAACTGAAGAAGTGAGAATTAAATGGGGTTTCTCCAAGGACATGCATTGGATCATTGTTGGAAATTGCCATATTTTCCATTAAATTCTGAACAAACATTGTAGCCAATTGAATGAAAAGAATACATAATGCAGAATTTGTTGGGTATACTAAATAAATGGTACAAGATTTTTTTTATTTATTTTTAGAGATAATTCAAGCATCTATTTTTTAGAATAACTCTTTATTATCAGACTAAGAACTTAATTAGTTTTTTATGTACGCAGAGATTAAATTTCAGATATTTTATTTAACAATTAGAAACTTTACCAGTTGAACTAACTAGAACCCACAAATGATACAAAATCATATTACTTTTTTCCATTGAAATGTAATTTTTTTTTTTTTTTTGTAGGGTCTTGTCTTGTGAGATAAATAATTTATATGTCTAATGTTTGAAATATCTTCTCTCTAAATAGAGCTTGGCTCAGTTAACAATAAATGCTAGTTGATGTTACAACCATGCTTGCCGAGGCAATTCTCTCATCCAAAAAGACAAAGACTCATTTTCTCTTCTAGTCTTGCCTCCCCATTTTCCATCCCATAAATCAGTAAATCATCCCAACCAAACTGGCTATTTCACATGAACCTTTTCATGAATATTTGAGCAAACTTGTTAACTTTTGTGTAGCATTTACATGATTGCAAATTCATCAAGTTGTTTATAAACAACTCCAACTTGATTTAGAAAAATATATGTTTTTTTAATTAATTTTTATTTAGGCAACAAGTCAAATTGCTCAAACCCAAATCTAGGCTAAACTATTAAACAAGTCAAATTCAAATATAATAATGTGTTTGTAAACATGAAACTCGATTTAACTATATATAATAATAATATATTTTTATATGTATACTTATATATATATATATAAAGATACTTATATAAACTCGAGATTGAAATATATTCATATATGAGCTTATAAATAGGTTTATATAATATTAAAAATTGTTTATAGTTTATCGATGATATAAACAAACAATTCATAGTGCAATTCATAAATTTGTAAATGGGTAAAATGTTTGAATAAACTTTTATTTCAATTTATTTTTACCCAACTCAGTTTTACTAACACAAAATAAACCAACAGCAAATAAAATTATCTAGATATTTGGTGTCAAAATTTAAGCCCAATGTTCCTCTTTGCACTTAGTGAAATAAAATAGAGTTTAAACAAAATAGGCAGTCAAAATGGCCGAATAGCATATTTGATAAAAATATTAGGTGATCTATTACTGTTTGTGAAATAATTAAAGTTTCAACATTTTTATGAAACTTGAGTTCTATGGAAAATAGCCACAAATGTTTTATGTAACTCGAGTTTTATAAAAAATAACACTGCAAACTTAAAGGTTATTTTTTCAAAAAATTTGATTTCTTGAAATTAGAGTTCTACAACAAACTTGAGGATCGTTTAGTAATGTTGTTTATATTTTTTTAAAATACGTATGACTGAAAAAGTACGTAAAGCCACATACAATATTGTTTTAAAACTAAAAATATGTTGTTAAAGATCTAGAGTACCCAAAAAATAATATATCTATATATATTTTCAAAACAATAATACATCACTAAATATTTCAACCGAACGGGTATTTGGCCATGCTGGCGGTAGAATAATAACAGCAGTAGAAGCATTTGATTGATTGTCGCGGCGCGTGCAGGACATCCAACCGTAAAGCAGCACACACCACAGCAATAATGTACAGTCTGAGTACTAATAAGTAGTACTGAGTCTACTGACTACTGAGTAGACTAGCAAAGTAAATAGGTAAGGTATAATGGAATATAATACGTAAAAGTGGTTGACGACTCACTTGACTGTTCAACGACTTTAGAGAAAGTGGAGCCCAAATTGAGTAATTTTTAGGTACTTTTAGAGGAGTCCAAATCTTCTATCCCACTTTTTCTGCTCTACTCTATACTCCACCAATAAAAATTTGTCTCGTGTTCACTTAATTAATTAAATACTACTATTAATTAATAACGATAGCATTAATAAGTTAATAATGATAGTATTTAATTAATTAGGTGAACACGTTGCAAGTTTTTATTGGTGGAGTATAGAGTGGAGCAGAAAAAGTGGGACAGAAGATTTGGACTCCTTTCAGAGCACAAAGAATTATACTTTTTTTTCCTCATGTTCATAATAGGATCCGCTTATTAAATTCATAATAAAGTCTACTATAAATACGAGAGAAAGAAGTACCATTTAACTGTACTTCGAGATTATTTAAAAATTTTCCCCCGATTTAACTATATATCGGAAATCACTTTCTAGTTCGGTTTCCTTTAGGTACTGGAAATAACTATTCCAACACTATGCCTATTTAATATTTATGCTTCTTTGTACGTTTCAGTTGAACATTATTGCATTACTAATTTACAATTTTTATTTTATTTTTGAAATGGGTGAATTGTATTCATGGAGATATGATTGATAGTCTCTTATTTGTATTTTTGGTCCTTAGAATGGGTCTGAAAATTGATAGACCCAAATTACCTCATTAATGAGTATAAAAAAAAAAAAGATACAATTTTTCCTATAATAAACCAATATGCAACTCGAAAAGACTGAATTGGTATTCTAGGTCAATTTTTAATGTATTTATTGTTCATTTAGAATATCTTATTTAGGTTTTTGCTGAAATTTTTTTAATAAAAATATACTAAAATATACTTGTATTTTTAAAAAGTGAGCAAAAATGAAATTTTAAAAAATTATACATAAAATTAAAGAGCAAAATGCTAGCTTATAAGCTAGTCCCAAACACACTTAAATTTATTAATGCTTATCTCATTCAATCTCTTATTTTATATATATTACATCAATTTATTCTTGAAGTCATGTGTCTAAAAAGTCTACAATATTATATATCATATTTCAAAATATGACCTTTGATTTGAACTCATTAGTCCTTAAATCAAATAATAATGAGTTGTAGTGAATGTAAAGTACCCCTATAAACACCTTGTTGCAAATTTTTTTTTTTTCCAGAAATCTTATTGTGGGGTTAGAATCTAAATTAATGAATACTATTACTAACAGCATTCACAAAAAATTAGTTAAAAAAATTAGTTTTTGGCACCTTAAAAACTTACTTTATTTGTTTTAACACCTCACTTTACAATACACTCAACATTAAAAATTCTATTTTAACATACAATAGATTAAAACAATATAACCAGCACAATGAAACAATATATTCCAACAAAATTAACACTAGCCACAACCATGATTGTCAAAATCCCGATCAGGATCCTACGATTTTACGATCTCACTTGCCCTAAACAATCCGAATTTTTCAAAGATCTTTGCAATCATTCAGGATCAGTAGAATCGTACAATTCTGACGATCTCAAACGATTTTAATTTCTTGTAATATTCTTTAACTTGACAGAAGGTTCAATTGGACTTAAATGAAAAATAAAATCTCAATAGACCAAATTTTTCCACTCTAATGAAGAAAGAGTGTTAGTTGGACCAAAATAAAAAATATCTCAATAGAGTGTCACATTTTGAGGTTTTTGGCCTCTTTAAATGATGCTTACAAATAGATGTAGTGATGTATGGTGATTATATCAATGAATGTATAATTTATGTGATTGTTTGACATACCAATATGTATTTTTTGTTTTTTTCTCGAATAATGTAGGATCTTACGATCCACGATCCTATCCTACGATTTACGATCGCACTTATCTCTCACGATTCTACGTAGGATCCCGATTTTGACAACCTTGGCCACAACCACCATTGCCATATCCACGACAATCACTGCCACAATCATGGAAACCACCACGTTGCCACAATCACCGTCACCACCACCCACAACCGCAACTCTCAACCACCACAATCCCTACAAATTACAACCAACCACACCCAAAACTACCATCACTACCACCCATAACCCCTACAAATTGGAAACCACACCATCCAAAACCATCTCACAAACCCACATCACAACCACTGATTCAACCCACAACCTCCACAAATCACAAACCCACATCACAATCACCGATCCAAACCAAGAGCAAAAATATGGAGGCTTTGCGTACGGTCAGAGAGAAGAGACTAGAGAAATTGGTTAGAAATTTGTGAGAGACAATAAGAAGAAAGAGGCTTTGGGTTTGATTGCAAGATGGAGAAGAGAGGTATCTCAGGTGAAAGAGATGGTTTCAGTAAGAGGGGGAGGGGAGGGGCTATGCATGGGCGATAGAAAAGAAACATAGGAGAAATAAAAAACTAAAAAGAGAAAAGATAGGTACCGTATGCATGAACCAAGTAAACAAATATTTTTTGTTTATAACTTTCAGCTACACTAAATTGCTAGAGATAGTAGCTGCACTAAACTACTAGAGATAGTAGCTGAGACTGAGAGCTAGATTTTTTTAAGCATACCATATTTGATGTATAGTGTGTTTCAGTGTTTTGGGAGTTAAAATAGCATTTTAGTAGTGAATGCTCTAAATAATAGTAATAAAGCTTTATGGGATTATAAGAAAAACAAAAAACAAATGAAAAAAAATTGGTGGGAAGGTAAGAGAATTTAAGATAAATCTTTTACTACTTCAACAATAAAATGAACTTATATAGGTATGTTTTACTTCAATAAATGATAAAAATAATCAAAATTGGGGAGCGGGAATTTGAATTTGAATGTCTCCATTAAAAGTACAAAGAGCTGCCAACTCATGTTTTTTTTATTTTTTTTGAGATTGAACTAGTAATTTATTTTGAAACAATAGTGTTGTTGAATAACTTTTATTCTTCTTAAAAAAAAAAAAAAACACTAGATTACATTCCTTGTTCTTTTTTTATGAAAATAAAAAATAGGTTAAGAAAAAGCGATATGAGTTAGTGTGATTCACTTGGACGTGACTATAGTAACACCCTATCAGCAGACTTGTGCCAGCGGAATAGGAGATGCAATGAGCCATGACTGGATAATCACTGGACTCGTGCCTGCGGAACAGGAGATGGAAGTGAGCCATGACTGTGAGTATATTCAGTGTTCTTACATCTCTCACACCTCCTGTCTTTCAGACAGTGCAAGAACGCGCCAAAACACTGAGCGTGGGCACCACTTCAAGTCAATCTACCAACCAAAAAACTAAACTGACATGAAACCGCCTTATATTAATAAAATGACGAAAACACCCCCACCACCTATTTGGCTCACTGGTCGAGAGAGAGACACAACCCCTCTGCAACCCCTCTGCAACAAAGCTACCAAACAAACAAAAACAATTCTATCTCTCTCTCTCTCTCTCTCTCTCTCTCATAGTATTAGTACACGTCGGCAGGTTTCACGAGCAAATGGCTTGCCTAACATACCCTAGCATTAATGGCATTTACTACTTTGCCACTTACTACCTCTCATCCTCTTCCACTATAGGCTCCACAACTGTAGAGTCAAACTCTTCAACCACAAACACCAAAACCTCAGGTTTATTAGGCTCATTAGGTTCTTTCTTTTTTGTTGTTGTTGTTGTTCTTCTTCTTGTTTTTTCTATGTGCTCCGCCTTGTACGCTATTGGTTCGCATTTCGTCAACCTCGAACAACTCAGAACCATTACTATTACTATTTTATACGAAACTTTCAAACCCATATTTTTTTTAATCCAGGTTTGAGCTTTTTTTTTCTTCAACTTTGTCATTTCGTTTTCTTTGTTTTTACTCGCTTATTTGTACTGTATCGAATTCGAAATTTTTTTAAGATTCTCTCTTGCTCTCTCTAGAAGGAACGGTACTGAAGTGGGAATAGTTTATACATTGTTCTCTGTTTGTTTTTCTCAATGTCTGTGTTTATGGGTTTCTGATATTCCATGTTCAGAGTGAGGAAAATTTTGATTTTTGTTTTTTAGAATTCTATGATGTCATTCTGTGATAAAAAGGTGCTACATTGTTCTGTGTTTGTTTTTCTTCATGACTGTGTTATTGGGTTTCTCTTTTTCCAGTTGCAGAGTGAGGAAAAAATATGTATGTAGTGTTTTAGTTTTATTCTTATTTTGAATTCTATAGTGTCATTTTGTGGTAACAGGTGCTACATTGTTCTGGGTTTGTTTCTTCATGACTGTGTTAATGGGTCTCTGTTTATTCCAGGTTCAGGGTAAGAAAAAAGAACTTTTTATTTATATATATATATATTTTGAATTCTATAATGTCATTATATAATAAAAGGTGCTACACTGTTCTGGGTTTGTTTTTCTTCATCTCATGCTAATGGATTTCAGTTATTCCATGGTGAGAGGTTAGAAAAATTAATTTTTTCTAATCCCCCTTTTGAATGCTATAATGTCATTTTGTGAAAAGGTGCCACATTGATTTTCTAGTTTTGCTGGGTTTTTAAAATTTTAATGCTCATTTTCTATAAATGGTAATGCTGAATGCTTTTGTTGAGAACTAATGAGATTCTGTGCCTTTTTTTGTTGGCTTTGTTTATTAGTATCGTTTTGTGACACTATTTGTTGAAATATTTTGGTTAATTTTCTCTATGTATATGGTTCTAAGCGTCTGGAAATATTAAACTAGTAAGATTTAATACCTGTTTGGAGTGATTGGGTGGGTTACTGGGTATTACTGAGTGGATTATTGGGGGTCTCTTTTGATTGTTTTCTTATTGATTTTTCTCTTGCAGATGCTTGTAGGTATTGATATTTAAGTTTGGGATTTGAAGTTTGGTGAGAACTTTAATTTGATTTATTTTGAAAATGAATGATGGGCGGAGACATTCTGTTGATATTCCTATATCAAAAACTCTAGTAGCATTGAGGAGAGTGAGGTCACTGAGGGATCCAGCTACTAATTCTATGAGCAAATTCTCTTCTTTGGTTGACAATGTGAATTGGGAAACCAATTCAAGGAACGGGATTTCTTTGCGGTTTATGAATGATTGCCACCAGGGTGGCTCTGATGGTTATGGTTCTTTGAGGTCAAAGAATTTAGGCTTACATGGGTTGAGAGAGGAATATGTTGATAATTTTGAATTAAACTGCACTTTGGGAAAATCCAAGTTGGTCTCGCTTGAGGAATCAGGTTGGGGAGGAAGGACAGGCCCTCCCAATAGGACGAAACGGGTTGAAGGATTGGACTATTGTGCATCAAATCACGAAAAGGTTTATGAAAATAAATCATTGAGTGAAAGATATTGTGAAAATCATCGCGATATTGGATTGGACTTGACATGCATCACACCCTCCATCAATTGCTTGGAGGATGTTGATTCATGCAATGAACCAACCATAGGATCGTCACAAGCAGAAAAAGTAGATCATATTGTGTCAAAACAAAGATTGCTATACAAAAATCAAGTGAAATCCTTTGGGGCTGTGGGTGATGTCACAAGTCAGGTAGGTAGTCCATGTCTATCTGCGAATGATGCTGTTTCAGGCCATAGTGCAACATTATTTGCAAATGAAGATGTTGCAGATTACAGTCATCATGGGTGTGGGATAAGCTGCTGTTGGTCAAGGTCTCCCAAATTCAGAGAATCAAATCTTTCTTCTGATGTAGAAGAACATCCCTTGTTATCTGGGGATTTAGATGGACCCGCTCTTTATGGAAAGAGGAGCTCAAAGCAGATTGGTCATGAAATCACTCCATATTCAGAAACTCCTAGGTGTTTGAGTCAGAAATTCAGGCCAAAATCTTTTACTGAATTGGTTGGACAAAATGTAGTGGCAAGGTCTCTTTTGGGTGCCATCTCCAAAGGAAGGATAACATCATTTTATCTCTTCCATGGTCCCCGTGGTACGGGAAAGACCTCGGCTTCGAGGATATTTGCAGCAGCACTGAATTGCCTCTCATTGGAGCAGCATAGGCCATGTGGTCTGTGTCGAGAATGCGTTCTAATCTTTTCCGGAAGAAGCAGAGATGTTAAGGAAGTGGATTCTGTGAGAATTAATCGGATGGACAGAGTTAGATCCCTCATTAAGAGTGCAGTCATCCCTCCAGTTTCATCACGGTTTAAGGTTTTCATTGTTGATGAATGCCACTTATTGAGGGGGGAAACATGGGTGACTGTTTTGAATAGTCTAGACATCCTTTCTCAGCACGTTGTCTTTGTAATGATTACTCCTGACTTGGACAAACTGCCCCGAAGTGCAGTGTCACGGTCCCAAAGATATCACTTTCCAAAGATAAAAGATACTGATGTTGCAAACAGATTGGAGAAAATTTGCATTGAAGAGGGCATGGACTTTGATCAGGCTGCTCTAGACTTTATTGCTTCCAAATGCAATGGCTCACTTAGGGATGCAGAGATGATGCTTGATCAGCTGAGTTTGCTTGGAAAAAAAATCACAATGACATTGACCTATGAGCTTGTGAGTGCTGGGCTATTGTTTTGTTAAATAGGCTTCTAGAGCATGTCTTCTCGTTCAAAATTATAATAGAATTCCCCTTTGTCGTTGTTTTGCAGATTGGGATTGTTTCCGATGATGAATTGCTTGATTTGCTGGATTTGGCTTTGTCATCTGACACTTCAAATACTGTAATAAGAGCCAGGGAACTGATGAGATCAAGGATCGATCCTATGCAACTTATATCACAGCTGGCAAATCTCATTATGGACATTCTTGCGGGTAAAAGTCAGGAAGGAAGTTCTGAACTCAGAATAAAGTTTTCTACTCGGCACACATGTAAGTACTGTATACTGTCATTTATAGTATGGTCATCATACTGTACAAGTTGCTATATATACCATGTTTAGCTTTCCCATGGATGGATCCTATCAAAATATATGCAATGAATTTAAGTTGCTATATATGTCTCACTGGCTGATATTTTAGCCCACACTTACTAATTATCTAGTTCACTGAGTATGAACACTTAATTTCTGCCTCCTTCCTTTTATATATATATATATATATATATATTTTTTTTTTTTAAATGAGGCAGGGCCACTTCATTTACCCTCCCTGCTGAGTAAACCTCAGATAAATGACCTCGCGCACAACATCGCGAGAACCGTATATCGGGAATCTTAGGACTCGAATGGGGAGACCTCACAGGGGGTTCCCATGAGGCCAACCAATTGAGCTGACGTGTGGAACCATTTTCTTACTTGGTGCTAGAGACACAAATAGTGTCTCTACATATAGCTTTGTTGACAAGCAAATATCTCTTTAGGAAAACAGTACCACTATTTTAATATAAATTGAAGATGCTGTTTTCAATGTAGTGGTAAACAGCATCCGGTTTGGGTTCGGGGTAAAGGGCTGATACAGAGTATACAGTCTATGGTCTCTAACTCTGTTGATTTAGTTTATCAATACTTTTCTTTTCATATAGATTGAAAATGCTATTGTCACTATTGATTTAGTTAGCATACATAGTGGTTGTATCATGTTTCCACACACTGCATATCTTCCAGCTATTATCATTTGCTAATAGCCATATGGACTGAGTTCTTGCAATTTTATGTGTCATAGCTGAAGCGGAAATGCAGAAACTGAGCCATGCATTGAGAATACTTTCTGAAGCGGAGAAGCAATTGAGGATGTCTAAGAATCAAACAACATGGCTTACTGTAGCTCTTCTACATTTAAGCTCTATGGAGTCTTCCTCCTCAGATACAAATGATTCAAAGTTGTGTTTGAGAAATGCACAGGAGCAAGGTGAGAATCGTCACAATTATTGCTTCTTAACAAATAGCTTTGTTATTTTTTCCCCCTTTTTCTGTTGGGGGGGTGGGGGTTGATATAAAGCCACGGTTTAGCTTGATTAGACTTTCATCTTCAAGTTTGCTCTTTTTTGGATGCAGATGGTGAATTTTGCAGTCCATCTTGCAGAGGAGAGGGTTCGAAATATCTTGCAACTTGTTCATGCAATGACTATAAATCAAATAAGTTGGGAATTCAGGAGGATTGTAAAGGAACGTTGGAATCCATATGGAAGAAAACCTCAGACTTGTGCCAGTCCAATTCACTGAAGAATTTTCTTAGGAAGCAAGGGAAGTTGTCTTCTCTTTGTGTTAATCAAGGTACATCAATCTGCTAATTTTTTTCTCAGAAAACTAATAAGTTTATGCGACCTGTAAATTCATATCCTAGAAAAATTAGTTGGGGTCTAGGTGGCAAGTGGTGATCTTAGCTTTGGTTCAATTTGGAGATTTAGAAATATTACTCACGAGATGGACTGTAACAAAAAGGGAGGTGAGTTGAGTCCTTTAGCCCTCATTTGAAAGGAGGGAATGGAATGGAAAGGAATGAAAAGAATAATTTTAGAATATTCTTCTCTTCCCTTATTTGGGAGTTTAGAGGGATGAAAAGTTCATTCCATTTATTTTAAAATATACCCCAATATATTCAACCATTTATTTTAAAATAGGGGTGTAAAAGTAATATTGTCATAAAATGATTCTATTCTACTCCTTCGATGTTACTTCCAAACAAGATTACTTACCTCTATTTATTTTCATTCTTTTTTATTTTCTTATTTTAAAACATCCAATCAAAGTTACTTAATTCCATTACATTCCTTTTTTTTTTTTCAATTCATTTTTCTTGCTTAAATACATTCCATTCCGTTCCTTTTCATTCCCTTATGATCATTCCATTCCAATTCCCTCATGAACTCCTAAACAAAGCCATAAGAATTTGTGTGAGGGTTTGGTGTGTGTTCTAGACCCACAGAGTGCATGCTTTATGTTGAGATGAAACATGTTTACCTTTAATATCGGATATCAAGAATGTTCTGTCCAATAATAGTTGAGCTCTACTAGTCATCAAAGTATAGAGACATTTGACTAGATTGTATATGGAACTACTTGTGGCATTAGGTTTAGGCGGATGAGTTGTACACATCCGTTTTAATCTAGGAAGCACGAACATGGGTATGGGTACAACACAGCGACACAAGCAATTTCTAAAAAATTACAACATGAAATGACTGGTACGACATTTGTATGACATGTGTAGGACACCCTATATAAAATATTTGTACTTCCTAGGTTTTAATTAGGGGTGGAAATTTGTGTTCATGGGTCAGGCTCGTATCATGTCGAGCTATGAGTATTCAACTATATTGGTTTACTCAAACTCGACCTGTTTAGTAAACATGTCAAAAATCCTTAATTCTAATACGATCTGTTTATTAAATAGGTTGACCCGATACAACACATTTAACCCGTTTAATTAACAAGTCATGTAAAGGTCAATATAAATAACATTTCTAATTAAGAGGTCATACTGGACTTGAATAACCTTCACCTAAATAGCCTGTTATCAATTCCCATATATATAAAATTAAAATATAATTACAACCATAAACATAAATATAGTAATAAACATATAATTATAAACATAAGGTTAGCAATAATAACAAAATAATAATAAAAAAGCTAATATCTTTATAAGCTAAACGAGTCAAACGGATTCACATGTTAATTACGAAGAAACTTGTTTATTAAACGGGTCAACCGTGTTGACTCGAATATAACCCTAACCTGTTTAGCCTCAACCCATTACCTATTTATAAATGGGTTAGTCGTATCGAGTTCTCGGGTCGTGCTAGATTTTGCCACCCCTAGTTTTGATATAGGAACCCAATTTAATCATACCTTATCTTTGGTAGTTGGTTAGCTACATGTATGTTTTGAACCATTTTTTTGGTCTTGTCATTTCACCTATTATGGACATGGATCTTTTATTGATTGAAATACTGCATGTACATGAAAATTGTTCTCTTTTCATCATCATTTGTGGTTTTACGATTCTGAGGTTTGTAATATGCGTTTTGCTATATCTATTTGAGTAATGGCTTATTAATCATCCAAATTTCAGGTATTGCAGTAGCTGAATTGGAATTTCACCATCCTAACGATGCATTTAAGGCTGAAAAGTCATGGAAAGAGATTGCAGGTTCACTTCAGTTTATACTGGGTTGTAACGTAGAGATTAGGATCAATCTTGCTTCTTATGCTTCTGATCCAAAGTATGCCAAAGTTAGGAAGCCATCTTTTAGTTTGTTCAGTTGTTCGCGCAAAACGCAACGGAAGTGTCAAACATCCACTGAACATGGAAGTGACTCAGACCAATTTGATTATACCTCTGAAAAAGCTATGATAAGAGATAGAACTATTCTAACCTCTTCCTCAGATGGGGGTTCTCATATGCCACACAACTGCTGTCACAAAACAGAGGTGGTAAGGACTTTGAGAAATAGTGAAGGAAATGCACTGAGCACAGGGACAGCCTCAACCTGCAGATCATTACAGAATGATATGCCAAAAATGCCTATGTTAGGAGTTGATTCTTCAACAGAAGAGCAAAGCAACCGTGGAAGCCAGGTTTTATTTGTTCAAGAACCAGAGATTCAACCAAACTGTTTTCTGAGAACACTGAGGCTTCAAAAGAAGTTGCACTCATCAGACTCTACTCAGATTGTCTGTTCGGGTATCGAAAACGAAAACACGCATGCATTGTCTATCCCCAGGAAATCATCTGTTGAAACTTATACTGCAAGAGATGATAATGTGTAAGTGGTTCCTCTATTCTCTATTTCAGTGCCTTTGCTGCTTGTGTATGCACAACCTTTGGCATGATTTGTAAATGATACAGACTTAAAGTGCCACTCTTCTATCAGAGCATACTGAAATACAATGATCAATGCCTACTAATTTGAGTAAGATAAAAGATCCACAAATGGATTGAATTTACAAAGTAGTTTATCTGTACATGCGAGGGATGTTTAGGCCATTGCAATTGCCCTTGCCTATTGATAAAAACTCATCAAACTAAAATTTATTAAGAGTAGCTTAAAGGAGACACCATTAGGTCTGTCCTAAATGTGGCTATCAGCTTTTTTTAGGGTTTATTATCATAGAAGAAGGAAATTTTTGTGGCCACATGCCCTCTAATAGTGTTTATTTTCTCATTGAACAACCTATTTTTCTGTGGCAGACTGAGGAAGAACTCAGATGTGCTTTGTTGGAGAACACCCACTTTTCCTCATGAAAAGGTAATTCTACCAGAACTCTAACCCTAGGGAATGTCTTGGATTAGATAAGAAATAAAAATGATTTTTTTGCTCCTTTTTTGGACACAAACCAAAAAACAAAAGTGAGTGGAACAATGTTAAAATCTATGGCCTGTGTCAAACATATGTTAGTTGGACTTGAAAGTTAAAATGACCAACAATGCTTCGGATACAACAAATTTCACAATTTTTCAAAGTGTCAACAACATCACTTTTACCAGGACTACTATTGATATTATTTTTATTGAATACCAATCAGAACCTGTCATCAATGTGAAATTTTTGGTGAATTATTGAATTATGACCAGATGATGCGTTGATGTTGCAGGGCTGGCAGCCAAGGCATCCAAGACAAGGGTCCCACTTGATGGGGTGGGTACTTCCCTGTGCCACTGCTAAGTAGTTCTGCAATCTAGGACAAGATGGCATTAAATTTTGATTGCTGCATAGGAGCTTCATAGATATTTATATCTTTCTCATTCTTTTGGAAATTATTTTGCAAAACCTTTTGATGCTCCATGCGAACTCTCATATAAGGTAACAAAAAATATATATAGAGCTAACAAGTTCTGATTTCAGTAGTCATGTCATTTTGTGGAACATAAAGAAGTAGGGCCGTTTGGTAAAAGATTTTTAATAACGTTGTTTGTATTTTTTGAAAATACATATAGGTGAAACAATATGAAAATACGTGTAATGTTGTTTAAACACTTAAAACTGGTGTTTAAACCACAGCAACAAACAGTTAAGCAATGTCACAAATGGTTACAAGTCTCATATGGGGTAGAAATGATTGCTTAGCTGCCTAGTTTTTTAGGACTTGTGAGAATATAATTCTGCCATAGGAACAGGCTCAGCAAATTGAATATGAATGTGAAACGATCACTTTCTACAACTTTCTACTGTGTGATGTGCCTGGTCCAGTTGGATTTCTCAAATTTCCTGCTGATTCTGGCCCAAATTCATTCAGTGTCCTAGACTCCTAGTGAGTACTGACTGCGGACATTCACTCAACTAGTCGATAACCCATGTAAGGTGGAATGTTTAACAACAATTTTTTTTTTTTTTTTTGGAGAATTATAAACTGAGGTCAATCCTTAATGCGATTGTAAGTGGCTTCCATTAAAATCGATAGATCGTGGGTTCGAGTCTGAGAATTAGAAGGGAAACAAAGAGGGTCTACCGTTCTAGTGATAGAAGGTGTCTCCTGGCTTGACGCCCCACCCAAGGTGTTAATATTTGACTTGATGCAAACATGACACGATGTTAACAAGCCAGGGTTTATATTTGATGAGTTCAAATTAGATTTGAGTTGACATGAGATCAATTTGAGTTTGGCAGTGAAACACGTTTGAACCTGTTCGACCCATTTTATTGAAGGTTTTACCCTCCAAATTTTATGGTTGTAACTATTATATTTGAGTGGTTGGTAACTTTGTTTGAAATATAGTTATATATGTATTAAATCTATAAAATATGAAAACTTGCTAATAGGTTATTTGTATCAGCTTTGTTAGTTAAATATGTTAACTTTTTTTTTAATTATATTTTAATGTAAGTTGTGTTCTATTTTTTTTGGCCAAACTATTTCACTCTCTATCCATAAGATACCCTATAGAATCCCCATGGACCGATATTGTGATTGATCAAACCTTTGCCTCAAACCAATGAGCCCACGCCCACCCCCCAAATAACCCCCGAGGGTAGGTAGATATGTTAACTTGACTATGCTACTCATTTATTAATTAAGCGAATTATATATGTGATAAGCCGATAATTGTGTCAATCTATTTTTTTTCTTGACAATTACAATGGGGACTGGGGGATTTGAACCATAGATGTCATATAAATATTAGGAGATATCAACTTGTTTAATAAACATGTAGCAATAGGATCAAAAGACCCTAACATAATTAATAAACATGTGTTTACTTATACTAGTTTGGGAGGTAACCTAGGGTATTACAACTAATCTAATTTTCTAATGTAATACTCTAAATATTGCACCTAATGCAATTGTAGTGAATAGTTGAGATTGAGAGTTGAAAAAACGAACTTACAGTCTCAAATATTAAATAAAAAATATTAAAAAGAAGTAAAAAGTTAAAGTTAAAATGTTAAGAATGCAAAAAAAATTTATAAAGGAAATGGTTTAATCGTACCGGATCTCAATCATTGTTTTGGTATCTCAATTAAATGACTTTAAACTTTTGCTATTTCACAACAAAACCAAAATAAAAAAAAGAAGACAAGAATTGCCTAAACTAAAGCATTGTAGAAGAGCTTTTGACACTTTATATAGAGAAGAGTTACATCCACAATATTTTTACAACATTTTCTAAACAAATCATAAATAATAAGTTATTATTAGTTTTATTTTAAATTTACCACCTATCATCCTCGTTAATATATAACTTCGCGTTCGTAAACAATAATAAAACTCGTGTCTTCCGTTTTGTTATCAAAGGGTACGGAATCCTACGCGTTACTTTCCCACTATAGATGTATACTATGCATGTAGGTTTAAAAACGTTAAAACGGATTTGTTAATTAAATACGGACATATATAAAAGATTTAAAAAAAAAAATTTAACGCAAACCCGTTGTTATCAAAGACTGAGAGGCCTGAGGGTGAGACACTACACATATAAAATATTAAAATAATCTTAAATGAAACATATTGCCCTCAATGTCAAACATAAAGAATTAGCATTAACTTTTCATTATTATTTTAAAAAAGTGCTCCAACAAACCATATTTTTAAAACAAGTTTACAATAAAGCCTAGGAAATAAATTATTATTGATTTCCATTTACCTACTTGACACTTAGTTTTTATTGTAAAATTATTGTAAAAATATTGTGTCCTTTATTTTTTTTTTAATTAAAGAAAAAAACAAAGCCCATAAACTATTTTACAATTTTTTTTTTACAAATTGCTGATGTTGTAAGCAATTATTAGTAGAAAAATGATATTTGTAGTGAGCTTTGATGAAAATCCGTAAGAATTTGTCTCATCAACAAATACAGTTTGTAAAAATATTGTAAAATTGTTTATGCTTTAGCATTACTTGTGAAACTCACAAATAGTTACACACAAAAGCTACCATAACCTTTCGCCATGTTTCACTGCAATAATTTTTGTGAGTGAGTGTGTTTGTGTGTATATATATATATATATATGAGAATTGATTTCAAGTTACACCTAATGTACTTTTAAGTAATGTTACACCATCTAATATTTTTTAATTAGATGCGAATTTTGATAAATTCATTATTAGACTATATTATCTTTGTATATTCTCAATTCTTACAAAATTTCAAGGTGATCAAATATCAATAACCATGTCATCAATTAATTGTTTAAATTCAAATTTTTGTAGTTTAAAATAATACATAAAAGATGAGTTTATGGATCGAATGGTATATTACATCTAATAGGCATGAAAATTGACATCCATGTTAAGAATATATAGGATATGTAATTCAACAGTAGGATTTTCAAAATATGAATTCAATAATAAGTTATTGAGCGGTGTAACATTACTTAGAGTTACACCAATTAGAGTTACACCAAGTGTAACTTGAATCTAACCATATATACTTACTATATTTTTTATATAGTTGGTAGATAAAAGTACATGACATGTGAATATGACTAACAACCATACTTTAATTTATTGTGAAAATATTATGGATATCACATTTCTTATTTTTATATATTTTTTTATTTTAAGAGAATGTAAAATATTCATTCAAGAATGAAATTGAAGTACAACTTTTTTTTGTCCCTTCCCTTCGGGGACATCCGACAAAATTGGAAGCCAAACTCTTTTTATATAGTTAATACTTAGTAGATGGAAAAGCACACAACACGTGAATATGACTATCCACCCTACTTTGATTTCCTCCATTATCAACCTTTAAAAAAAAAAAAATCGAAGTCGTCTCTCAATCCACATGCCACACCTATATATTAATATTCGCATCTTTGACACTTCAAAGTTCAAACAAAACCTCCAACACTCCACACCTCCCCAAGTCCCAAGCTCCCAACAATGGCGCTCACTGTCTCCAAAACACCAACAGGCAGCGAATACAAAGTCAAAGATATCTCCCAAGCCGTCTTCGGCCGCCTCGAGATCGAGCTGGCCGAAGTCGAAATGCCAGGTCTCATGTCCTGCCGCACTGAATTCGGCCCGTCTCAACCCTTCAAAGGCGCTCGCATCACCGGCTCTCTCCACATGACAGTCCAAACCGCCGTGCTTATCGAGACCCTCACTACCCTCGGCGCCGAAGTACGGTGGTGCTCATGCAACATCTTCTCAACCCAAGACCACGCTGCCGCCGCAATTGCCCGTGACTCCGCCGCGGTTTTTGCATGGAAAGGCGAGACCTTAGAAGAGTACTGGTGGTGTACGGGGAAGGCTTTGGACTGGGGGCCAGGTTGTTATATTATGCTTTGAGCTGATAGGAAAGGTGATGTTAGGAAGGCTTTAGACAGTCAGATGAGAAGTAATAAAAGATTATTAGGGTGAATGGTTTGTCGGCTTAAATGTTGTGAAATTTTGTCTGTATTACTCTTTTTTGTTTTTTTAGAAGTGTTATGGTCACAATAAAATTTAGATATTAAGTTATTGTTAGTTTTAATTTAGGCCCATTCTTGAAATGATTTTTTTATCTACTAATGACAGTTTATAACAACTTAACATTTAGAATTTATTGTAAGAAATATTGTGGATATAACTTTTTTTTCATGTTTTTCATTTTGATAAAAAAATTATTATTTATTTTATTGGCTAATTTGGGTTTAATTAATACTATTAAAATAAAAGAAATAATCTTATTGGTTAAAATTTGGGGGTCTTTTTCTACTTGGCAGCCTTAGGCAACCATCTCATTTGCCCATGTCATAGAGCCTTTCTTGGTAGGAATCAACACGTGAGATTTAAAGAAGTGATAGAGTGAAGATAGAGGTCAAACTTTGAATATCTTGCACTGATACAATGTTAAATTATGGTGAGTTTTATTACTTACCCATTATACTAATATAGGTGGTGGGCCAGACTTGATTGTGGACGATGGTGGAGATGCAACTTTGTTGATTCATGAAGGGGTGAAAGCTGAGGAAGAGTACGAGAAGAGTGGGAAGTTGCCTGATGTGAATGGGAATGAAAATGAGGAATATAGGACTGTGTTGAGGATTATCAAAGATGGGTTACTTGTGGATCCCACTAGGTATAGGAGGATAAAGGAAAGGTTGGTTGGTGTTTCGGAGGAAACTACTACTGGGGTTAAGAGGTTGTATCAAATGCAAGCTAATGGGAGCTTGCTGTTCCCTGCTATTAATGTCAATGACTCTGTCACTAAGAAGAAGGTATGCTTTGTTTTGTGAGGATGATTTAGATTTTGAATTAATGATGAAATATTATGTTTTTATGCTTTGTTAATTAGAAATGGGGATTATTTAGATTTTGAATTCATGATAAAAGATTATGTTTATGTGGATTTTTTAGATTTTTTTAATGGGGATGATTTAGATTTGAATTGTGTTTAAGTGGATCTTTGCTAAATGGAGCTCATTTTTGATTTTATTGTTATTTTCTACCATTCATGATCAGCAAATCATAGTGTTGAATAGACATGCCAAACGGTCATGTCAATTAGGTTGCGGTTCAAAACGGATCGGGTTAAAAATGGGTCATTTTAAACAGGTTGAAAATGAGTGAGGTCAATCGGGTTGTAGGCAAGTTGGGCCGACCTGAATTTTCACATGAGCAAAAAAATTTTTAAAAAAAAGCAAATAAATGTCAAAATTTTGAAGAGAATTAATCAAATCAATCAAGGAAAGAAATTGCACCTAATACCCTATATTTTTTTTTCTTGTTAAGTGGGCACCTACTATTATTAGACTATTTGTGTTACTATTATATATATATGTGAAGGGGAAAAAAACAAACCAAAAAACATAAAGGTTTCCTTATCCTTTCAACTTTGATAGTTTTGAGCATGACTAAAATTTTTTACAATCATAATAACAAAATCTTTTAGGTTAATAACTCACAGTTAGAATGCTTTTAATAAAAATTTAAAATTTGAGAGAGAGATAGATTGTAAGGAGCACCAAAAAGTATATATATTTTAAGTTCATACAATTCAAATTCATAGTTCACTAATGATATGGACTTTTGGACTTTTTTATTTTACTTTAATTGTGTTTTGTGCTAGTTAGACTTAGTGTTACTAACTTGGTCTTAGTATTTAACTATACTACTTAGTATTTAACTTAGAGTTAGACGTTTAATAATGCAGACATGTAGTTGTAGATTCTTTTGTATTTTTTTCCTTTTAATAAATTTTTTTTTTAAATAAATGGAAGCATGGCCATTGCTACTGGTGGCTACTAAATGACTAGCTAGGTAGTTCCAATGCAGTGCTTTGTGCCTTTATGTCTATACACTTAACACATTGGCATGTAGTCTAAATATGTTTTAGGAAAAAAAAAGGGCCCGGTCTTTGGTTAGCTGGGTCAGGTCGAGTTGGCCCACAAAAACAAGCCGGTCGCAGGTTGGCCCGTTTTTATTTGAGTTTAAAAAATCAGGTTCATGTCGGGTCATCAAATTTCAGCCCGTTTTACCATGTTTAGTGCTAAAGAATAGCTAACAAGCAAGAAAAATGCTATGTTTACAATATTTTCACAACAAATTCTAAGTGATAAGTTGTTATTGATGGGTAAAAAACTAATTCAAGTGGTGATTTCAAGTTAGTACCAATAACAAAGTAACACCTAAAATTTGTTGTGAAAATATTGTAAACATAGTACTTCTCCTAAACACGGATTAAAGAATTAAGGACCAATGACATGACAAGTCTTGAAAAATTAGGACACAATATGGACTACTAATTAATTAATAAATATCATTGTAAGTGCACAATTTGTACCCAGACCCAAAACGAGTGATGGGCTCAAGCCCAAAGAGCCTTATACAATGAAATTTGTAGAGTATGGGTTTGAAACCTAGGTTAGGGATATTGGAAAGTTGATAAACAGGCTAGAATGACGCAGTCTATACAAGTAATAGATGAATGTGACAAAAAACCCTCATCGGACGTAAGCCGAGAACAATTTGTATAGCCTTTCTTTCTCTAAGCAAAAGATTACAATTTTTAGTTTCCAAAAGGGAGCCTCTCTTTTCTTTCCTCTCTCGTCTTCTTATATCCTTCTTCTTCTTCCCTGTTTCATCCACGTGTAACACAGATCTTTTTCTCAGATACTTGTCCCATCCATCACCTTCTTAAAGTCTTCAAATAATAGCTGGAAGGCTAAATACTACTGTTCAGAGGTCATTTCTCCATTAATGCGACCAGGGAGGTAGATGCAGGGCTTTTAATGCGGTAGTAGCAGCTTTTTCCTCAGATATTTCTCCCACGTTTCTACTTCTAACGGGTGCTTGGATCATGCCTTTACCCAACAGACCATCCAGAATTCAGTCTCTAAGCCCTTTAGCAAGTCCCATGGCCTTTACTGGGCTTGTCCGAGGAGGTTCTCCACCTCGGACTGCTCCTCGGACCATTATAGTGCGGACTAACCTGTGGACCCAAAAGATTCTGATTGAACAAACTTATACCAACTAACCAGACCCAAGGCCCAAACGTGCCTTTAAGCATTTTTACCCCCCACAATCATTAGATTTGTTTTATTTATTTTTAGGCATCATATTTTATGTTTATGTTAAGTTTTGAAAGTATATAACAACTATATATCAAAATTTATATAAACATATCTAAAATCAAAAGAATTTTTAAAAATAAAATATGTATTTTTCCTCCCTAGTCCCAAAACAGTGAGGACATGCACGCAACAATAGCACACATGCAAGAGTGTCCTCGGTGTGTTCGGGTTGGGCCAGGGACACTCACTTTGCGGTGTCCCTTTTTTTTTGATGAATCAAGGTTTTATTAAACAACAACTATACAAAATAATAAGCTTGCTTCCTGATAATATCATCAAAACAAGAAGGACAACTACCCAATACAAAAGAACCAAAACAATGTCCATGCTTCTCAGGAGTATTAGAGATTTGATAAGGTCAATGTAACTTTTGGGTAGAGATGGAAAGTAGTGGCTTTTTTATGAGAGGGCTTTAGCTTGAAAATATTCTGATTTCTATTAGGGTTTTCACTTCGGTATACTGTATTGGGTCCAGTTTTTTTAACATTATATTATTCTAGCTCCGTCTCACAGTGGCGATTTCAAGAATTTATTTTCAGGGTGTTCCTCGACAAGCATAAATTACACAATCTAATTAAAAAAAATTATATATTGACAACAACAACAATCAAAAGACACGCAAACTATTCTAGCAAAAGAATAAACAATAAACTATAAGTTTATTTGAAATATTAATAAAATTATTAATTGTTTTTGTTTAGTTGTTTCATTAATTTGTTTGTCTTTTATAAACTATAATTTGTTATATTGTTGTTTCATCAATTATAAAATTATTAATTGTTGTTTAATCTAACATAATTTTTTTTGTTAGTCTTTTATAATGTATTGGTTAATTATACTACTTTAATTATTGTTGTTTAGTGTAACAATAAACTATATTGCTTTAATTTGTTTGTCATTAATTATACTGTTTTAATTTTTTATATTGTTTAGCATCATGTGCATATTACACTAAAAGAGCCAGCTATGTGCATATTACACATCTCATGTGCAACACAATAATTAAAGACCCGGCTCCACTCAACAGACAAGTACAAGCCTCATGCCTGATGCCCCCAATCACAATAGCCAGCTGCCAATCAGAAAATTTCACAATCACAAATCACAATACACGTTACACTAAAAGACAATCAATATCTCACCAACACCAACACACATTGACCAACACCAAAGGATAAGAATAAGATAAAGCCAAATTCAAAAAGTCAAAAAGCAGACAAAAAAAAACAAAATATTAATAAAGCTAAAGAGACAAGAGTAAACGTTCGGCCAGCCATTCAGCCAATGACCAATCACATACTCATAGAGTTACAGTTCAAAAGAGAGAGAGTTGTTGAGTTAGACTATTAAAGAATAAAGAGAGAGACTCTCTTCATTAATTTCATTTCAGATTCAAATAAAGAGAGAGAGAGAGTGAGAGAGTGAGAGACTAAGAGAGAAAAAGAGAGAGAAATGCCTTGAGGGAGGGAGCACGAGCACCAAGCACCGAGCACTGAGCACCGGAGTAGCTCTGCTATCTCGATTTGCGATCTGCGAGACTGCGATCTACAATGTGCGATGAAGGGCGATCTGCAATGAGCGACGATGACAACGACGAAGACAAAGACGAGCAAGCTACAACGATGACGAGCGAGCTGCGAGCAACGTGACCATGGGTTTGGTTTGCTTTGTATTGGGGTTTGGTCTGCTCTATCTGTATTGGGGTTTGTTTTGCTCTGCAAGCGACGTGACTGTGGGTTTGATTTCTGATTTAGTGATTTGTTCTGTATTGGGGTTTGTTTTTTTTTTTTTCTTCAAATTTTAGTTCAAATTTTTTTTTGGGTTTTTTTTTTAAAAAAAAAATTTGAGGGTGTTCCTATTGTGATTGAGGGTGTTCTTGATACAGATCAAATATAAATTTTTTTAATTATTATATATTTTCAGGTCAGGGTGTTCCTGGGAACACCTTGAGCTTTACGTGGCGCCGCCACTGCTGTCTCATCAACCAAACATATTGCCAATGTGAGTAGGCACGATTGGTCGGTCTAATCATGTAGTCGTTGCATTGTCTTTTTAAAAAATATATATATATATATATATATATATATATATATATATATATATATATATATATATATATATATGAAATCTTGATATTTACAATGAAATACTCCCTCCGTCCTATTTAGTTTGTCCTCTATTCTATTTTAGGATGTCCCAAAATATTGTCCTGTTTCCAATAATAAAAGTCATTAATTTACTAATGTTCATATTATACCCCTCTTTAATTTTCAAAACTACTCCAATTGAAAAGAAAATCAACTTTATTTAAGGGTAGTTTTGAAAACTAATACATTTTTAAAAGTTAGATAAGACAATAAATGATGTTTCTTTAAAAATTTTGACTTTTCAAACAGGACAAACTAAATAAGATGGAGGAAGTTGAAATTTCAACTTCCTTGGTTTTTGTACCTGGCGGGAGGAAGATTGCAGTGTTAGATATGTAGTTTGTACCGTTTTAATTAATGTAGGTTTAATCTATGATGCATAGAGGTGAAAAAAAGGTAGGTCTTTTATTTTTTGGTTTGCTTCACAAAGATCTTTTTTTGTTTTTTTGGGTCACCTTTTTAAAGTCTATAATGTTCTGTTATGATGATATATATTAATGCAGTTTGATAACTTGTATGGATGTCGACACTCACTCCCTGATGGTCTCAAGAGAGCCACCGATGTCATTATTGCTGGCAAGATCGCTGTTGTCTGTGGATATGGAGATGTTGGCAAGGGTTGTGCTGCTGCTCTCAAGCGAGCTGGTGCTCGTGTGATTGTGACTGAAATTGATCCAATTTGCGCTCTGCAAGCCCTTATGGATGGCACTCCGGTCCTAACTCTCGAAGACGTTGTCTCAGAAGCTGACATTTTTTTGACCACCACAGGGAACAAGAGCATCATCATGGTTCATCACATGAAGCAGATGAAGAACAATGCAATTGTGTGCAACATTGGCCATTTTGACAATGAGATTGATATGCATGGTCTGGAAACTTACCCCGGTGTAAAGCGCATCACAGTCAAGCCACAGACTGATCGTTGGGTGTTCCCAGAGACCAATAATGGTATCATCGTTCTTGCTGAGGGGCGTCTTATTAATTTGGGTTGTGCAACTGGGCATCCCAGCTTTGTTATGTCTTGCTCTTTCACAAACCAAGTCTTTGCTCAACTTGAACTTTGGAAGGAGAGGGGAACTGGCAAGTATGAGAAGAAGGTGTATGTTCTGCCCAAGCATTTGGATGAGAAGGTTGCAGCCCTGCATCTTGGAAAGCTTGGGGCTAAGCTTACCAAACTTACTCCTGCTCAAGCTGCATACATAAGTGTTCCTGTTGAAGGTCCTTACAAGCCTCCTCAGTACAGATACTGAATGAAAGAAGCTGGGGAGTGTTAATTATTTGTATTATTATTTTTTAACTTTGTAGTAGTTTCATTGTTTGAAACAGGACGAGCTATCTGGTTAGCGTTTCTATTCTGTAATTTAACAAGTTTGTCATTTAAATGAGCAGATCCTTTGTTCTTTTCTTGAATTTGAGTACTATTGTTAAGATTGAGCCCCTAAAATTTTCTTCATGTTTTTTTATTTGCACTGCTACCAAATGGATACAGCACCACTTTGAATTTTCTGTTCTTTTTTAATGAAGGTTTGTTAGATCTTTCAAAACAATATAGGATCCAATAACAATTCTATTGCAATAGTTTGATTCTCTCCATTTGTTTCTAAAAATGAAAACAAATACCTTTTTATGATAAAGATTGAATTTTAAAGGTAGTTGTCAGCATGATTTTCAAACCCGGATCGTTTAAAGAACCATAGAAGGGATAGATTCAAAATTTTTGAGGTTAAATGGAGGTTCAATCAAAGTTGAACTGTAATAATATCAAAATTAATTTAATGTTAGTTAAATATAAATAAATGTATAAAAATATGGAAATTTACCACCAAAAAATATATATCAATTTAAACAACTTTCAAATGAATTTTTGTTATTTTTATAAAATGAATAGAAAATAATAAAATATAAAAAGCTTTAAAATTTTATGTTTATTAATCTTTCAAATAAAAAGCATTTTAATTAAAAATAAAATGATTTTTAACATAAATTTAAAATTTTCATATTCACATGTAACGATGTAAAAACATAATTCTTGAACACAAATAAATTTAGCAAATACTATTAAGTAAATAGTAATAAAATAAAATGTAAAAATATTATTATTGTAAAATTAAAATAAATAAATATAAATTCCATTGGTGACACAAAGAAGCCACTCAGTTCAGTGGATAATGTGCTGGACAAAGATCTTAAATGAATGATTAATGTGACTGTCAAAATGAGACGTATTTTTAAAAAATGTTGAACATTTGAAAAGAGTATAATATCTTAAAAATAATTTTTATTTATTAATTAAATTGTTATGCCTTAACTAAAATTTAAAGAATATAATATTTTAAAAATAATTTATATTTATTAAATTTTTAGGCCTTAACTAAAATTTTTGTATCGTAAGATAGATAGATTCTATCGGCCAATATAAGATATTCTAATTTCTTCCCAAGAGACCTTACTTTTTTACTATTATTATTATTTTTATGCAATATCATAAAACAATAAACATATTTCCAATCAGGTGAGATCCAGGTTCATCATATTCGTTGACCAATTTTTTTCAATAGCTAATTTTTCCTGGCTAATTTTACATAAAGCTATTTCAGCATGTAATTTGGTTATGTTCTACAAAATTGAAATTCGAAAAGTGTTCTACCAAAAAAAAAAAAAATCGAAAAGTGAGATTCTCTGTTGATGTGCACCTCTCAAATTTGAATAATTTATTGACATGCATGGACATATCTGATAATAGCCATTGTTTTAAGACCTCTAGGAACTAAGAAGTAGAGAGTTAACTCCTTGAGTATTGGGGCCAAGTAATTTCTTAGGACACTCAGCTAAGAACAATATCACATAAAGTAGAGGTTACTAGTTTGAATCTTATTTAAGAGAGAGAGAGAGAGAGAGAGAGAGAGAGAGAGCCCCTAAATCTTGCAAAAGGGTCTCTATATAAGGAACTAATTAAGAAACACTTTGCTCAAGGTCATTTTTATTCTTGATTTTTTCCAATAATGCCACAGACACCCAATTTCACAACACGCTAATGTGGTTTGATGAGTTCATAAAAATTACTAAGGTCGTCTATCTTAATGGACAACCTTGCATCATTAGTAGGCCAAAAGATGTAACCACTCAAGCACATTCAACACATTAATAGCGACCGTTACTCATCGGTCTTAAACGCCCATCAATACGATAACGGTTACATATGGATAATAATCACCTCCAATTATGTACAACAACTATCTAAATCATCTATAAAAGGGATAGTCCATCTCACTTGTGAATATACGTCACAAACTATTACAAAACATTATCTACATACGAAAGATATGGGTTGATACTAATTTGAGCATCGGAGGCTCCCCCACCAGGCACAACCTGGTGGTCTCTTCGATTAGTTCCTCCTTTATTTTGCAGGTCCTACAAGGTTGTCAAGAGCTCTAGATTGGACAAGTGACCCAACTGATGATTTTGGCATAGTCAGTTTGGCGCCGTCTGTGGGGAAAAGATTAGCCATTAACCTCTTCCTATGACAAAGGGTTACTCAGTTCAATCCAAAGTTATAAAATATTGAATTACTGTGCTCATCCAAGGTAGCATTAAAAAATGCATAACTGTGAATCAGATAGACGTTGTGGAGTTGAGTTTCGATGAAGATGTCATGGTCAAAAGTCTTAAAGTGGGCATACAATAATGAGGGAAGAGCGAAGAGGCTACCTCTTTGCCAAGGAGCAAGGCCATGAACAAAGCAAATGGAGGAAACAATATTGGAAAGTAAGTACCCAAATTTTCTATTTACTTCTTAATTATCTTAAGTGGCTCCATAATGCATATATTGGCATGTTTGGACCGTAATGGATCCTTTATCCATCTGTTATCCATGATTCACGCCCCTCATTAATTCACTCAAACAATATTGCTTTGCTAAACTCAAATAAAAGGCTATTCATAAACTAAATAGTGAAGCATATATTTATTTAGAAAAGTGGAGAATGTTTGGTGATATCTCATGTACCAGAGATCTGCTTGTTCCAAAGGGGATGTAAATATTTGTACAACTGTGAGGCTTTAATAGTTACAGCCTACATAGATATAATATATATGGTAAATAAAATGGATTTGTCAATGGGAGACTAACTGTTTCCTCTATAATATTCATATTGGAGCCAAATTTTATGGCCTTGATATCCTATTTATGGCCATCAAAAATGTCTTATTACATTTCCTAATATATTCATAGCATAACATCCTAGTTGATAGGCACGCATTATGACTTTTCATACCACCACTTTTCTTTCCAAGTGCATCTTGCTAAGATAAGAAAAAAAAAAAGGGAGATATTGCTTCGGTTTCAAACTAAGATTCCTCAAATATCTTCTTTACATGGTGAATAAGTTTCTGTGATGCCTATATGCTCATGCACCATATGATATAATGCTCATGTTATGTTTATTGGTCGAGGTTATGAATTTATGATATTCCAACATTTAAACATTGCTGTTAAGAATTGTTTAAGTTAAAAACTCCCAACCTTTGTTTTCCTGCCAAATTTAAAGATATTAATTTTGAGTATTAAAGAAAAACGAAACCAAAATTTATCTCATAATTTTGGACATTAAAGAGGTGGAGTCAAATTTTACTGCCTTTCCAAATTTATAAGCCCTAAGTTTAGGCATTAAAACCAGAAGTTATTTGGTTGCATTTTTAGAATTTGTGAAATTAAATCTAAGGTTTTCAAAGAAAATTCTGCCTAAAGAAAGGTAGTGAATTTCCTAATGGGTGTTAAGGATCCTCCTATGAATGCTCCTTGGGGCCTTTTGTTAAATGTTATTTTCTGGTCAAAAGATCTGATTATCCATATCACATAAAAAAGGAATGCAAGTTTGCGATTGACAAAATAGTAAATTTTATGCCAATCTATATAAAGATATTTAGAATCAATATCTTGAAATGTTCTACCATAGAACGAACAAAGTTTATTGTTCAAAATTTTCCATGTATATATACATTTTGCTTTGACTTTGAAAATAGAGCACGAAAATTGTTCCATTTATACACAAATCTCATCACTTGGTTTCATGAAAACTTTGGTGGTATCTATATGTCTATGCATCATACTTTTATAAATTGAGCCATAATTTTAATGCTCAGTATGAAATAAATTGCATTTTATTTATGCACATACATATTTGTGTTATGTAAACACACTAAGGGATACTATGCTAAAAACTATGTCATAGACGCATCAACATATACTGTCCCTAAGCCACAACAAATTTTATTCATTTGTTGATAATAATTTTTGTGAATTTCTTACTTAACAATGCTGCTCCAAGTCTAACACTTTGCATAGTGAAAGTAATAGACTATCTACCGTACCTATATTCTTAAGTTCATAAGCTTTAGAATGATAACTTGTCAAAAAGAAACAGCCAAGAAAGAGATCAAAAGCTCTTAAGTGGAAAAGGGGAATACAACCAAAGATTGTGAAAATTCCTTTGACATCACAAATGGCGAATCAAGCCCTAGTAACTTTGAAGCCAATATAAACCCAACAAAGAAGAGCTCATTGAAAGGGAATCAACTTAAAAGGATACCAAAAGTCCCACACACACATCCAAGTCACTTGTCATGTGCGCAAAGTGGTTCTAAGCCAAGCATGCATGTTTTAACATCCTTGCAAAGGTGGGCTCAAATATTCAATTTTCAAAAAAGTCTCCAAGGCGACAGGTAATTAAATCTTACTCACTCTCTCTCTTGTTAACTTAATCTCCAAAACTTGATTGTGATGTGTGTAACGTATATATCTTAAATTTAAGGCATTGCATAAGTTACTAACTAAATGCGATAAAAAAAAAAAAATCCAAGGAAATCTTATACTTTCCTTTAGTCTAGCTCTATAATTACTAAGATTGTGAGGTCAAATTGCATTTGAAAATACAAGTTCTTGGCATAAAAACAAATATCATTACGGTTTTACCACATTAAAAGACCATTTATTGTCTACAAAAAATTAAGAAAAATAAAGAATAAAAAGAAGAAAACGGTTGAAGAAAGCCAGCTACCAGGTATATAATTTTAATTGTATACTCATCATTGCATTAAGCAACGTAATTTCTGGAAAGTATACCAAAAAGTTGCTTAATAAAGAATGGTACCAATTAAGGAAGTCAACTTTGAAAATGGTAGAAAATACAAAGCAAATCAAATTCTTTTGATATATTTACCATGACTGTTGTTGCGGAGAAGAATTATGTGTATCCCATATGGAATCAAATCAAAATTTATGTCTCATAAATGTTGGGAATAGGCCTTTTTTTAACTTTCGATCTTAAATGATTTTAAGATAGCCCCTCTTATTATTCCATCAAAAGCCTAGAAACTTAAAAGGAAAGTTTCAAGAAAAATCAGCAATTTGCCTAAAAGTAAGAGAAGCTGATTTTTGACTTTCCAAAGTTTAAAGATCCCAATTTTGGGTACTTAAAAGCATGAAACCGGATATTTTTGAGCTTGAAGTTCTTAATTGCTCGTTTAAAAGGGAGCACGACATGCCTAAGTTCTAGATTTAGCATATGCACAAGCACAACTAATTAATTACGTGTGCAAAACATTGTTTTCTTTTGATCAATATCATATGTTATAGTTCGTCCAAAAAAACTCATATGTTATACACTAATGTATGCAAGTAGTGGAAGAAATATTTTTCCGTGGCTCTCTTTTTAGGAGAAATCCCACAAGCATATGATTGATTATGAACTCACAAATAATAATCATGACCCACTATTCCAAACATTTCTAAATGATATTGGCTGCTTTAATTTTGAGAAAGAATTCCAAAATATATTTGTGTTATGTAAATACTCTAAGGGACATTATGTTATATCAACATATATCGCCCTTAAATTAGAGAAAATTTTATACATTTGTGGTTAATATTATTTATGAATTTCTTCATTGGTATCGTTGCTCCTAGTCTAACACTGTGAACAAAAAGAGTACATGTAGTACATTAACTGGACTAGAGCAACTATACTATCTCGATTGTACATATACTATCAAATTCACAGGATTGAAAACGAAAACTCATCAAGAAGAGCTTGCTAAAAAGAAGGTCAAAGGTATGTGACATGATAGTATCATACCACCACATCTCTATATAATTGTTGAAACTACTATAAGGTAATTTTATACCAAGGCCAAAAATCATGGAAAGGCCTAGACTCTTTCCATAGCATCACAAATAATTCTTTCACAATGGCACTGTTATATGTCTATAATTGTTGGCACTGCTATATGTCTATTACATAATGGCTCACACAATGGTATGTATGAGACGTGATATTAAAATATTAGCTAGAATATTTATTGAATATGAAAGTATGATGACAAATCACATGTCAAGCATAAGTACTCTCTTTAAATTGTAGTATATGTGTAACCAATTAGGCATATAATAATAGAAGCACCTGGCATAACCTTTGTCCCTAAAGGAAGGAGATATAACCTTGAATGAACAAAGTGCCCTAGTCCTTTCACCTTCAAAAGAATGAAGCAAAAGAGATCTAAGCCTTAAACATGAAATATCATGTTAAGCTTAAAAAAAGAGATCTTAAAGGCAGGAGAACTTGTTAAGAAGAATACAACAATGAAAAGATCAAAGTACATACAAAATTGTATCGTGGTTTAAGTTCTCTTGTTAAGGTAACTCATTTATTCCTTTCTTTTTAATTAGCCATGCCAAATATTATCTTATTAGAATTAAGTGCATATCAAGCTTGCATGATTATCTACAAATATGTACATATAAATCATGTTGAAAATATTGCTATAAAATTATTACAATTATCATAGCTAATATGACTATATGTTCCATCGTCATTCTATTAAGTCTCCTAGACTTAAAACATTAGATGATCATATTCACAATATGGTCATGAGTTTAAGTCTCAATAAATTCTTGTCTTTGTCAACTCACCAAAATTTTTTTAAATTGCTTTGAAATTTATATACGGTGCAAGCACCTAACAAAGCTCGGTTTAAAATAAGCATATAGTCAAATAGCTTCAATTTTTATATATCATAGAATACTTCTCTATGATTCATATGGAATGCACTTCGTCAACTGACATCCATAATTGTATAGCAAGTAATTGCATATTTGTACATTGTCATTCTTAACAGCTAGTATTAATGAAATGACTTAAGCATACAATTAAAAAAGAAGGAAGAGGAAATTGCTATTACAATCAGCAATGACCACAATCATCAAAGCATGAAAAAAAAAAAAAAAGGGTTCCAATCATGGTAGACCACCCCTATAGTCGTCAACAAACGAGAATTGCCCTTTTCATGTTTGAACGCGGGCAACAACGTGGCCTAGTTTTTACACCTTCAAAAAAGTTGAAGCAAAAAAAAATCTAGGCCTTAGACTTGAAGTATCATGTTGAGCTCAAAGAATCTTGAAAAGAGAAGAGCTCGTGATCATCTTAAAAATATAAGAGCTTGTCAAGAAGATCCCAGTAATAAAAAGATCAAGGTATGTGACAAAATGATATTGTCATTTAAGGTAACACATTTATCTGTCTCTTTTATATTCGCCTATAAAAATTTACACCTAGTAAGGTTTCATGCAAAAATGTATGCATTACTAGACAGATCACAAAAGAGGTAAAACTCTAGTATTACAAGGAAATAAGAAAAAGGTCCACCTAGGCTATTGGTAACTTATTATTTATATATGAATTGTTCTAAAATTCTTGTTTAACCAAGCCTTGGCAAGTGCATGTGCTACTTAATGCAGATATCAACATGGCCTCAAGAAGGTCCAAAATGACATAGCAATAAGGAATCTTTCTAGCAACAAGTGACAAGATTCCTTAAATGGATGTAAGTCACCAAAAAATGTTTAAGTGATAAGATTCCGCCAAGACGGATGTAAATCACTGACGAGGCCTAAGTGACAAGATTCCTTAAATGGATGTAAGTCACCAAAAAAATGGCTAAGTGATAAGATTCCGCCAAGACAGATGTAAATCACTGACGAGGCCCAAGTGACAAGATTCCTTAAATGCATGTAAGTCACAAAAAAAATGGCTAAGTGATAAGATTCCGCCAAGACGGATGTAAATCACTGAGGAAGCCTAAGTGACAAGATTCCTTAAATGGATGTAAGTCACCAAAAAATGGCTAAGTGATAAGATTCCGCCAAGACGGATGTAAATCACTGACGAAGCCTAAGTGACAAGATTCCTTAAATGGATGTAAGTAAAAAAAAAAAAAAAAAGCTAAGTGATAAGATTCTACAAAGACGGATGTAAATCACTGATAAAACCTAAATGACAAAGCTTCATAACTGAATGTAAGTCACCCAAAAGTGGCTAAGTGACTAAGTACCCTTAGACAAGTGTAAGCAGACAAGGATTCTCACACAAACGAAAGTCGCACGCAAATCAAGAATATCAAACGTGACAGCCAGAAAATGAATAAAAAATGGTCGTCTAAAGAAATCACCTCGCTCTTTAGCAGTGATAAAAAATGGTCGTCCAAGGAAATTACCTTACTTTTCAACAAGTGATAAAAAATGATCGTCCAAAGAAATCAGCTCACTTTCAAGATCAAGCTATGTTTACTCGAACATCCAAAACGACCTTCAAAAGGTAGATACTAAAAAGTCGTTACAAAAATACTACCATTCTGAATCTAAACAAGTCAAGAATTGCCAAAGCCTGACTAGCATAAAGCAAAATCAGACTTGGGAATGGGGGGCAATTGATGAGTCCATAAAAATTACTAAGGTCGTCTATCTTAATGGACAACCTTGCATCATTAGTAGGCCAAAAGATGTAACCACTCAAGCACATTCAACACATTAATAGCGACCGTTACTCATCGGTCTTAAACGCCCATCAATACGATAACGGTTACATATGAATAATAATCACCTCCAATTATGTACAACAACTATCTAAATCATCTATAAAAGGGATAGTCCATCTCACTTGTGAAGGTACGTCACAAACTATTACAAAACATTATCTACATACGAAAGATATGGGTTGATACTAATTTGAGCATCAGAGGCTCCCCCACCAGGCACAACCTGGTGGTCTCTTCGATTAGTTCCTCATTTATTTTGCAGGTCCTACAAGGTCGTCAAGAGCTCTAGATTGGACAAGTGACCCAACTGATGATTTTGGCATCATCATGGTTGATAGTAAGTCGTTAACCAAAATGAAGGCTCTATATAAATAGGAGTGGTAGAGTGCGCAGAAAATGCCAACCATTTATAGTCAACCGTATCATTATGTTGGATATGTCCCTAGAAATATTATTAAAATTTATATTGTAATAATTGGGAGCCATATGCCGAACACCCAAGTTGGATATTTTTAGATAGGTTTGGTTTACCTCTAATACTTTTTTAACTGGAGGTTTCCTTTTATTTTAAATACACAATGACAAGTGGTAGTGAGTTTTAATCTTCACCTTTTATTTAGTTAGTGAGTAATGTGACAGCTTCTCATTAAAATAAAAAGACATTTCAATTAAAAAAGTACTAGAAGTAAGCCAAACCATTTTTAAATGACCTGCCTTATGGTCGTGGTTCATGACCCACACTAAGGTTCTACCTATTTGGGATAAAGAAGTGGACCCACTTTCTAATTAGACTAAACGAACTACAAGTCATTTGGGTGAAAAAAGAAAAACCCACATCGAAATGCGCTAAATAGATTAGAAAGGGCCTTGCTTAAAGCATCCACATTAGTGAATGTAAACATTTGCAAAATACAAAAAACAACTAATTTTTCACAATTTACCCAAAAAATCTTCCACATCAATCCTTCTAAAACTATGCATATTTATATATTTGCTATAATAACCGTGTATATATACACAGTTATTGTAATTGTGTATCCTATTATTTTGTTAATTTCTCATTTCACTCCATTTTTTCTCTCTCTTCTCCATCTACAAAACCAACTCATGCTTCTTCTCTCCCTCATCATCTTCTTCTTCCTCTAATACACACAAACACACCCACACCCACACACACAAACCAACACGAAGACGCACAAAACCCAAAACCCACCATCTTTCACTGTCTCTCAAAACCTGCAAGAGCACCACTACCAAAACACATATCCCACCATCCACCCCACACCGTCCAACCATCACCACCCAACCACCATCACCCGTTAAAACAACCACCATCACCAAAACCCATTAAAACAACGTAAACCCAAAATCAATAGAAAATCAACTCAAAATTAAATCATTAACTAATAACCCATAACCCAAACCTAAAATCAAAGTTAAATACAAATCCAATGGTGGCAGAGACTTAAGGGATCTGAGAATTAAGGAGAGAGATGAGGGATTTGAGATGCAGAGACTTTAATGAGGTTATGCTCTTAGAGGAAGAGAAGAGGGGTGGAGATCTCTTTGAAATTCGTAACCCCTCTTTTCTCTCTGAATGCATATGGAGCCAATGATTTCCTTACGTTTCGATCATCTTCATCTTCATCATCATCATCATATTCTCTCTTCCTCGTAGCTTTTGAACTGTCAAAAAAAAAAAAAGGATGCAAAGACTTTGAGGGATGAGAGAGAGGCAAAGGCTTTGTGGGTTAGGGGAAAGTGAGAGGCAAAGACTTTGTGGGTTAGGTGGGATAGGTGGGAAATAATAGAGAGAGAGAGAGAGAGAGTAGTGTGCTTTATGGGACTCCAAGTTGGTGAAATTAAACAACATATATCAAAATTAAGCAGAGAAAACAGAGAATCTAATATTTTTCTTAGATAAATTGAATCAAATCATGAACGCACCCTAGAAATCAATATCATGCTTTTTTAGTTTTCTTAGTGTTGATTTCACTGTAAAATAAAACAAAACAAAACAAAACAAAAAAGCAAATCAATTTTTTGACCAAATAGAAAAACACTAGCCTTGATTTGATTTATCAATGGTGGTGACTGGTGAAGGAGTCGATGTGGTCCATAAGAGTGGCCTAAGTAATTGTTAACAATAAGTGCCAAAACAATTGTTGACAGTGGGTAAATTGAATCAAAGAAGGAGAGAGTATGAACTATTTTAGTTGGTAGGTTATTATTGATTCTCATATAAGTTGACCATTATCACTATATTATTATCCACTATTAACAAATTTTCCCCTCATGCTGTAAAATTTGTTGCGACTTTAGACTTATTGGGAGGCCCTAGGCAGCTCCCCTAGCCTCAATGTGAGTCTCCTACTCATAATCTTGTTCGAGTTCACACCCGTCTTTTGTACATGAGATCCTGAGTCCCTTTTAGGAAATTTGCTTGATGGCACATGTGTCATTCGTACTCCAATATAATGGAACTGTGGACACCAAATCCAAACCCACATTTGTCCTTCTAGGACACCCTCTTTTTCTTGATAACATGCTTGTTTGCCCCTTTTGTGTGCTTTATTTTCCTTGTCTGCCGCTTTGTGTGCTTCCTTTGTTCTTTGTTATCTCTTTTGCTTGTCTGTTGGATTTGTTTTCTTTGTTGTTGCATGTACATGCTTGAAGTGAGGGCGCAACTTCCAAAATGCAAGATGAAAAGGGCAAAAATGCAAGATGAAAAGGGCAATAATGCAAGCAAAAAGGTTAATGCTTAGTAGATTAGGAGGTTTAGCCTCCCCAAGTAGTTTTCTTTCTCTCTCTTAGCCTATTCCATGGAACCATGTATCTAGATTAAGGCTTCCTTCTTTGTATCCTTTGTCGTGCACTTTGTATGATGGATACCCATGGTTAGGAGAACAACCCTCTTGTGATCATGGGTGCTCTTGACTTTGTAGTGTGGTAATACGCTCAAGGTAACTGCTATAGGTGCATATTTATGCTACATTATGTGCATGATAATCGCAGTGTGATTATCTTGATCCATGTCAGCTAGTGACATTGGTTTCCTAGTGTATACAACACGCATCAACATGTTTGATGTTTTGGTGAGCTTCGGCTCGCCCTAGTACTAAAATGCTGACGTGTATTGTATAAACAGGCACGAAACCCTTCCGGTGCACCATTGCACACCAAACATGAAACTCTACCGGATTTTTGCCATGAAAATGAGGCACCTTTGTTGCTATATTCTCACAGTGAAAGCTTGATGAGAATAGTGTTTTAAGTGCTATGATGCACCAAAGGCGAAATGTTGCCAAATTTCCACCACAAAAATAAGGCAAAATGCTGCTGGATTTTCGTTGTGGAGATTTGGCAAAAATTCCAAAAATGTACTAGCAAAGCATTGATGGAGACCACACTCCCTCCAAAATCAAACCTTAAAGCCAAATTCTTTTAAAGCCCCGAAAGCTAATGCCAATAGCTTGTTTTTAACTACCAATATCAAAAAATTAAGATTTTACCAAAATAAAGGACTATTTTCAGACAAGCATTGCGGGGTGCCTAACACCTTCCCTGCATGTAACCAGACTTTCAAACTCAAGAATTAATATTTTTTTTTTTTATCATATTAGATTAGGAAAAATGACATTTTTTTCTTAGCCTAAGATTGGTAATAAAATTAAATTAAGTCAGGTGACCAATCACACCTTAGAAAAAACTCAATAATTGGTGGTGACTTCACTTACCTTTGATAGTTAAATTGACTCAATTGAAGTCACACACTAGAGGTCCTTTCACTCCTCTTCCACAAACACCTAAGCTTAGAGCCTAGCATTAGAAGGTGCTAGCGTCGCCGCGATGGGTGGTCAACCGCTATGAGGCATCAACAGTATTGTTACATTATCCACCTTCCTTGTTACGCTTTTTAAACTTATCTTGTGATTTCTTTGGAGTAAATCCAGATTTCTTGTGGTCCTTTTCATTCATCTTGAAATTTGCATTCTTGATGAATTTCTTGAATTTTCTGGTGATGTAAGCTTTTTAAATTTGGAATTTTCATCTTCTAATGACTCTTCTTCTTCTTCTTCTATATCCTTTACTTCTTCAATGGCAGTGATTTTAGCATGAAATCACTCTGGAAGAGACTTGAGTATCTTCCTTACAATCTTAGGCTTTGGAATCCTTTCACCTAAGTTGAAGGCAAAATTCACAATGTCTTTGAGTTTGGCATAGAAATCATCGAATGTCTCGTCATTTTCCATCTTAATTTCTTCAAAACTTGTAGTCAGCCTTTGAATCTTAGAACCTTTGACAGCTTTGGTACCTTTATAGGTTAAAGGATAGTCCATGCTTCCTTAACACTTTTAGTGGATGAGATCTTCTTGAATTCTTCATTCGTCACAAAACTGAACAAGGTGTTCAACGCTTTACTATTGAAGTTAGTAGCCTTGATCTTATCATCATCCCATGATGCAGGAGGCTCAGTAGGTTTTGTCCATCCCACTTCAATAGCTAGCTAGACTCTTACATCTACGAGGAAAAAAAGCCCTCATGCGTACATTCCAGTATGTATAATTAGTGTTATCAAAAAGAGGAGGAATAATCAATAATTGTCCATGATCCAAGACAGCAGGGACCAATGGATCACACAACAGAGATTAAAACCTAATTAGAGTATGCCTGCTTTGATGCCACTTGTTGGGTTATAAATTGACCCATTTAATTAATTCAATTACCCAAGTGGATTAATTAGGTCATTACATGCAAATTGTGGAGACGCACACAAATCACCAATTAAATTAAAGTTCAAAAGAAATTAAATTCACACAGTGATTTGTGACTAATGGGGAAAACCTCTCACAAAACAAGAACTCCACCTATTGATTTTCAAGTCACCACTTCCAATAATCTACTAATCAAGAACAAACAGTTACAAGTATAAAGAATTTCATCACTACGCTAGACTATCCCAAAATACCAACCTATAGTTGAACATTTATTTCTGTCCCCAATTGAACTTGATAAGCCAAGAACGTATTGACCCCTTGTTATAAATTAATCAATTAATTAATTAATCCAATTAACATGCAAAATGCGTGGTAGCACAAACAAATCACCAACTAAGTTAATATGCAACGAAAAATAAAGTTGACACGGTGATTCGTTTACGAATTAGGAAAACCTCAAAGGCAAAAAACACCACCGGGTGATTTTAAGGTCACCACTCTCAAGAATCCATTATTATCATAACAAGTGGTTACAAGTAAATGAATCACAGTACCTTATACCAACCTACAGTTGAACCCTTACCTCAATATACTCATTTTCAATGCATAGCTCCCAGTACGTGACTAACTAATCGATGTGCGGATCCCAATACGCAGCTTACTCCTTTGCACGAATCCCAGTACGTGATTAACGTACTAACTTAAGAAAGATGTTGGCTGTAAAGTTCTTCAGTTCATCATCACGATGAAGATCACGAAGCTCCTTGGTTACAAAACCCAACGACGTACAAATGTAGCAGCTTCTTCAAGAGAATGATGAACTAGGGCAAATTCTGTCCCCGGTCACAATTTGCATGAACAAAACTTTACATCACACTTGCGCCGTCTTTGACGGCCCTTAAAATAATCCTTATATATATTTAGAGTTGTGAGAAAAGAAGGCTTAAACAAGTACTCACAGATATATGTAAAATCAAATCTGAAAAACTGATTTTCGTAAATCTTGATAGATAGGTTATCTATCGAGCAACTATCGAGCAGCTATCGAGCATTGGGTTGAAGATCCTTTTTAAACCTCGATAGATGTTATCTGTCGAGCTAGCTGTTGAGATTTAAAATCTAGCACTTCTTTACTTGTTTCTTGGACAGATTTATATGGCTTCAATACTTGAACTTGAATCTTATTTCTTGAAGTATTAAACACATCTTAGATCTATCCAATTACAAGTAAAGTGCGTTTTGTCATAGAATTAGCCAATTCTAGCTACATGACATATGTTCTTAACATGATTCACATATGTCTTAACAGAACTTGATGTTATAAAGACTTCTTTTTATATGCACAAATCCAAGTACGTGTCTGACTTCCCAACAACTGATGTTTGTTGTTGGATGCAAAATTCTTCACTTCAAAGCAAATTGAAAATTTAGAAGTATTTGGTTACAAAACCCTAAAGTATACAAGAATATAGTAACTTCTCACAGAGTATATAAGTTTTCTAATCTAAGTCTCTATGTCTTTTATGACTTTAAAATGAAGCTTTTATATGCTTTAGGAGTTTAGTGAACAAAACCCTAGCAATCCAAGTCATCATGGGTTGGAGTTCTGATATGAGAGTTCTAAATTTGCGTAACTTGATAAATTGAAAGGTGTCGAGCTTATGTATAGAATTACTTATTAAGTCTCGATAGATGCTAATGTCAATCTTGTGTCGAGATTTACTATTTCATTTTTTCTTCACTTATTTCTTGGTTCAATTTTCATGTCTTTAATGATACCACTTATTTTGTCTTACTAACATACTTCTTGATATCCTAAACATATCTTAGATCTACCTAATTACAAGTAAATTACATTTTGTCAAAAAATATGCTAATAAATAGAAAATATAACACTAACAAAAAGTGTCAAATTTCAAACCACAAGTAAGTGACTTAAATTTCAGCTAATCACAAGTGGGTAAGCTGTAATTTACCCTTATTTAGATTTAATTGATCTCATTTATAAATTGTTTGTAATAAATAGATGAATGCAGCAGAGTTCCACATCAAATTAGCAGAAAGTATTGATAAAAGAGACCCATGACTTCATGACTGATTGGTCAAAATACATTATTCTCCGGGTAATTCTAAGCGTGCGTTACTAGCAAGGATTAGGAAAAGTTTGTCAAGGACATTTTAAACTTCACAGAAATCCCTTCTCTTGGAAACTCCTGATGCAGTCATCAAACATTCGATCATGGGTCTTGAATGGAGGAAATCCCATTTGAGCAATCTTAGTGGTATCCATGGTATGTGGGTTGTTGTCTCCTTTCTCGTTGCCACACCTACAATGCCATTACAATATTACTTAATGCAACGCAAAGTTTTAAAATTACTAATATTATAGAGAAAGCCTTCTGATGATTCTGCAGAATGTTCTATCAAGCTAAACATAATAAAGTCATTATATGACATTGTTTCACTCACTTGTTTTCAAATGGGTATGAAGGATATTTGGCCCTTAGCATCTCAATGATTTGGCTCCAGTGAGCTACTGAGCCGGAACATATAAGCCTGCCAGATGCCTTCTTTTCGTCCATAGCTAATATGTGCGCGGCTATGACATCGTCTATGTGCACGAATCCAATCGTCAGATTTGGATATTCGCCTCTGGTACCTAACAAAAAGCTTCTGGAACTTAATTCACAGGTTAAAAAGGATGTTGAACTTAATAATTTAATTAAAAAAAAAAAAAACTTATCTGATATGATATATATATAAAGGATTACAAATCAATTTTGAAGTACTTTTTTCTCTTGAAGAGCCCAAACAAATGTAACTTTTTCTTTCTTATAATGCGTTAAAATTTGGAAAAATTACACTTTAATATTTTAAACTATACCTCATATTACATTGTGCACCATAAACTTTTCAAATGCACTTTTTGTATCCTAAACTATGACCCTTGTTACTCTTTGTACTCAAATGTTAAGTTTACTGTTAACTTAGAAGGAAAAATATGACATCACGTGAAAAAACCTAATTGTCCATCTTCTCAATACTTTAAAAACAAAAGATAAATTACACTTTATTACTTTAAATTATACTCTTTATAACACTTTGCACCCTAAATTTTGAATTTTCATCCAAGTTAACAACAAACTTAACGGTAGGGTGCAAAGCGTAATAGCAGTTATAATTTAAAATGCAAAACGTGCATTTGAAAATTTTAAGATGTAAAATGTAACAGTATAATTTAGGGTTATAAAGTGTAATGTCTTCGTGATCTACTTGCTTTTCAATCCATCATGCTTGTTGTGTTATGGGTGATGAGGATTGAACTAGTTGGGCAAAACAACTTAAATTGAACATTAACATCTATTAATATTGGAACAAATGAATGGTAGTGAAACTCAACCTTTAATAATGGCCAATATCAAGAATAGGGTACTGGTTGGTTGTGGTGTAAGCAAGGGACCAACCACGAAAGACGGATTCACCACTACTAGATCCATCCCATTCTCCTTAGCAATCCTCCATGCTTCTTTCTCTGCCAAAGTCTTTGCATATGCATACCATAGCTGCAGGACAGCAAGACTTTAACGTATGCAACAGAAAAATAACGTGCATTTTACATTTCACATTCAAAACAAAAGCTTTGTGGTTTTATATATGATGCAGCAATAAGTGTAAGTAATTACATTGTAGCGTTCGCAGTAGTTGGGGTCACTCCAATGTGACTCATTCAGAGGAGAAACCTGCTGGACATCATCACGGTATCTTATTGAAGAACAGGAAGAGGTGAGCACTACTCGTTTCACACTACTCGCTTTTGAGCAGGAGCTCAACACATTCAAGGTGCCCTTTATGCATGGATTTATCATAGTTTCCTACATAAATATTAATGGCATTTATAAAATTCTGTATTGTATTAGTATTTCATTCAAAAAGAATCAGGAAACCAAGGACATTAATGACTGGACATTGACCATCATTTTACATTGGGAGAATTATAATGCGCAATTTTTCTTTTGGATTTTATTCTCTCATATCACGTTTTTCATATTGGTTATTTCACTTTCACTTTTATTTGTCAAAATGTGAATATTATCACATCAATTGTAAATATTTGTGTGACAGTTTATATAGTCTAGTGTAAATAGATATTTACCCGGTAAAAACAACCAAATAACACATTTTTGCAAATTATGCTGCAATTTATATAAAAATTTACCACTTTTTGAGTAGTCGAGTGTAGCGAAATCGAGTTTTCAAAGAACTGGAGTCCATAAAAAAAATTTCAAAATTTTTCTGATTATATTTTTTCAAAGAACTCATATTTCACGACAAACTTGAATTTCAAAAATGATAATAGATCCTTACATATTTCCAAAAAAGTATATTACTAATTTTTTCAAAAAACAATGATAAGGCTATTTTCACCTATTTACCCTGTTTCTTTTGGGAACAGTGCGTTTGCCGATAATTTTTATTTTTTCTTTTCCCTTTTACACTAGCCTACATCGGTCTTTTATCAAATGAATTGATGTCACTGATGATAAAATAAAACCGTAAAGGAATCAATACGGTCAGATTATAGTCACTAAGTTGGACAATTTAGGAAATTTGTTCTTGGTCTACCCAATATATTAACACTTCCAAGTGCATATGACAATTTAGTTGGAAAACTGGTATACTGCATAACATAATTAGTAACTTTGCCTGAATGTTGTCGTCATATTGGACAAGCACCGGTGATGCAACATGAAAGACCCCATCAACGCCTTGTAGTGCCTCATCAAAGCTTCCTTCTATCCTCAAATCCGCTTTCATGATCTTAAGCCTTTCCTTGGCTCCATTAAACTCCAAGAGAAAACCAACTTTTCCCACATCCCCTGTCAAATAAAGAAGAAGAAAAAAACGGTACAACTTTGTAATGGTTATACTATGATTTGTTGTTTTGGCGGACAATCTTTGAAAAAAAAATGGTACCAGTACAACAAAAGATCAAGCATATGTTGACACATACCAGGGTCCCGCACTGTGGTTCTAACAGTATGCCCCTTCTCTAGCAAGGTCTTCACTAGGTAGGCGGCTATGAACCCTGTTCCTCCTGTTACACAATACTCTACCATCTCTCTCTTTCTCTCTGTGTCTTGGTGCGTCTGTTCACTTTCACGAATCGTCGTTATATAGTTGTGATTCAGATGGGTTTAACAAGTAGCAGTACAAAGAAAGTCTTTTTTTTTTTTTTTTTGATAAATTCCACAAGCCACTCACTTATTTTGCTGAAAACAACAAAAATAATAATTAAAAGATTACTGTTCACACGTTTGATAGAATTGACGAGCCTAAAATTATTGTTTATGAACAATAATCCGTACCAGACACGAGTCCCAAAAAAAAAAAAAAAAAAGCAGAAACGCAATACCCAAACGACACTTAAGTTTATAACATTTTAAAACCTACCAATTTTGTCCGAAAAGACAAATTGTCCTGAACTTAAAAAAAAAAAAAAAAACGCCCAGAACTTTTTTTATTTTTTTTCTTCTCTCTTCTGTCTCTTTCCTCTCCCCCTTTCTTCTCTGAGTTCTCCATCTCAGAACTCTCTCTAACGGAACCTTAGCCACGGCGAAGCCCATGACTCAACCATTTGCTTCTATTCTTCCTAATTAATTCACTTAAATCCCTCTTTAATTTTCCAAACACCCAGAATGAATTCCACAAATGTTTATTCAACTTCTAGAATTCAGAACAACATAACATGAATCAAGGAGTACCCTTTTCTTTTTTCCTCTCATTACTTTCCCGGAACCCAAACAGAAGTATCATAAAATGCGGAAACGAAACCAAATAGTTTTTGACCCAAAATAGTTTATCTATATATCAAAGCACCTAGACCCCACTTCATATATGAAATTATTGTTTAAAAAAAAAAAACCCATATTTTCAATCTCAAAGTTAAAGCATTTTGTAGAAAAAAAAAAAAAAAAAGATGATGATGAGAGAGAGACCGTGGAGGGAGGGGTGGCGACTGTCCTTGCCCCAGCCGATGCCACGAGTGGAGTCGAGATATTGTTGGACGAGGTGTCAACACTTCTGGAGATGGTTGATGCCTTCGACACGGTAGCACCACTTGAGCTTCTCCCTGATGATCTTGGCTTTCTCGATTTGGATCCACTTCTCCCTCACTAAGTACTCCCTTATCTCCAGCATCACCACCGGATCATTGTACGGGTTCGATGGATCGAAGTCATCTGGGTCTGAGATGGAGAACCCAGAGAAGAAAGGGGGAGAGGAAAGAGACAAAAGAGAGAAGAAGAAGAAGAGAAAATAAGAAAAAGTAATGGCGTTTTTTTTAAAGTTCAGTACAAGCCACGCATCATGAATTTTACTTACTTTTTGTATAGCAGTTGGGGCAGACAAAACATGTGATGCGAGTAGATGATTCACTCGATACCTTATATTAGACTATAGAATATGATTTCTATCTCGTAAAAATTAAAAAAAAATGGTTAAATGTTTCCTGTGCTGCTGTGCAACATGTTTCATGGTGTATCAATCCCTTTCCAGAATTGGATGAGCTAATAATTAATGGAAGATAATGGAATAAATTTCATAATATTGAGCATACACTTTGAGGATCAAACACTGACATAACAAAAACTTTTACAAATCAAGTTTTGTACCCAACATCTAATTAAATAGCTCCAAAAAGGGAACCTTTTTACCAGGAATGGATCTAGGATTTCAGACTGAGGGGCTAGAGTTAAGCGGATTTTTTTTTATTTTTAAAATACGCATTTATATAGTATTAAAAAATATCAACCAACACAAATACACAAAAATCATTGTTTCTTAATATATTAAGATATAATCAACTATCAACAAAAACAAAAGACACGAAACACTATTGCTTCTTAATACAATCATTTATGAAAAGGAAACTTGACGCTTTTTTAAAATTTCAAAATCATCTATGATTGAATTCAAACTAAATGTCAAAACTATATCATTTTCAATGTACAAATCTTGTATTTTTCACTTCTTTTCAATTTATAAACTTATCTAATTTAGCATTATGAGTTAACAATAGGCGCAACTGAATCACTGTTATTTTCTTAAATTTATGTGACAATTTACTATATTATATGATTTATTATGCACTACCACAAAAAACTTTTCCTAACTTTACCCTTTGTTTTTTTCTATCACTTGTCCCTATTATTGCACAACTACCCGCCAACAAACAATCAAACATATTCTCCCTCTATCTCTCTTATCTATATAATATAAGAGAGAGTCACAAACACAGAGTAACGTAGAGTAACAAGGAAAGAAAGCCCAAGAAATCTAAATAAGTGAAGAATACATATGTGGTGATTGGTGAATGATATTGAGAGGAAGTGAGAAAGAAAGAAGCTGACCTCCAACCCCTGACTGCCAAGTTTGACTCTTGGGATTTGTTTCTCTTCCTTCATTCTCAACAACACAAGAGCTGGAGCTTTAATGAAAAATATTCTATTGTATATACTTGGGAGTGGGGACCAATGACCATTCCTCTTTTTCCCACCACCAAAATTATGTCTGGGCTGGCCGTGGGATGGTTTAGGTTTTTTGGAGGGGGGATGGGCTAAAAAGAAAGGGGGGGCCCAAGTCTTCTTCATGTGTTTTTTTTTTTTTGAAAAATTTACTTACTAATTTTTTTTTTTGGGCCAAGGGGGGGCTCGGGCCCCCTTACACCCCCACCTGAGTCCGTCCCTGCTTTTTACTAAAAAAACCTCCCCACCTTCCTAAATCATAATGTTGTCATCTCATATGAATTATTAAGTACTTTAATCAATGAAAATGTGAAAAACCCTATACCCACAACTTCTAATCTTGCTAGAAATTAATGAAAGAGGTTTATTTGGGAATGGAGGCTGATTAAAGACTGAAATGTTAAAAATTTAACCAAAGGCAGAGCTTATTAATTACGGTTAATTAATGTTATTTTGCTTAAATTTGGAGGTAGTGTCCTTTTGTAAAATTGTTGTAATCTATATATCTTTATATATAATAATAGGTGAAACTGAGAGAAAATACAATTAAATTTTAAATTGAAGTTTAATTTTGTGCCTCGTGTCTTATCTAATTTTAAATTTATGTGTCAAATGAATTATTAGGTGCAAAAATCAAAGAGTCTAAATTCAATTAGATTATAAATTGAATTTTAATTAAAGTTCAATTTTGTGCCATGTGCCCCATCTAATTTTTTAATTTTTGTGACAAGTGAATTATTAAGTGCAAAAATCGAAGGGTCTAGATCCAATTAGATTCTAAATCATGTCTAATTTTGCGTCATGTGTCTCATCTAATTTTTTTAATTTTTGTGTCAAGTGGATTATTAGGTGCAAAAATCAAAGAGTCTAAATTCAATTAGATTCTAAATTAAATTTTAAATGAAGTTCAATTTTGTGCCATATGCCCTATCTAATTTTTTAATTTTTATGGCAAGTGAATTATTGGGTACAAAAACTGAAGAGTCTAGATCCAATTAGATTCTAAATCATATATATATATATATATATATATATATATATATATATATATATATATATATATATATATATTATGATTGGTTTTAAATGTACCTGTGTATATGCATTGAGTTACATGCTAGTCTATATATATAATAATAGGTAAAGCTCCCTATCAAAAAAAAAAAAAAAAGGTAAAGCTGTGGGAAAATCCAATTAAATTTCAAATTGGAATTCAATTAGAGTGTAATTTTGCACCATGTGTCCCATCTAATTTAGGTTTTTAAATTTTACGCCAAGTAAGTTAATTCAATGTAAAAATTGGATTTCAATTAGAGTTTAATTTTGAGACATATGTCCCATCTAATCTACATTTTTTAATTTTTGTACCAAATGAGTTAATTTAGTGTAAAAAACGAAGAGTCTAATATAAGTAAACCATAAAACACGTAATTTTTGAATTATTTTTATATTTATGAGCCTTTTTTTTGTAGAACTAAAAACAATTCAAGTTTATAAGTAATAATAATAATAATAATAATAATAATAATAATAATAATAATAATAATAATAATAATAATAGGTGAAATTAAGAGAAACTCAAATTAGAATTCTAAATTAGATTTTCAATTTTGTGCCATGTGTCCTAAATTATTTATTCTTAAAGAGTTTTATTTATTAATTTTAGAATCAAATATGGGACCACATCATCAATATTCATCCAAGTGAGTTATTAAGTACAAAAACCAAAGAGTTTAGAATAAATGAATCATATAAAAAAATGCTTCATGATAATTAAAAAATATATATGGACAATTTACATTTGATACCTAACAATATCCATACAAAATTGTTTAAAGAGTTAACAAAATATAAAAAATGACTATCCATAAATTATATATATAGGAATTACATTATGTATCTTATTGTATATCTTTAAGTGTATCCATGCACATGTATGGGATTACAAACTAGTATATAATAATAGGTGAAACTTAGAGAAACTCAAATTAAAATTCCAAATTAGAGTTCTAATTTTATGCCACACGTCTCATATAAGTTTTTAAAATTTTGTGCTAAGTGAGTTGTTGTATCAATTAAATTTTCTTAATTTTGCTGCTAAATGTGAAAACCAAAGAGACTATAATAAGAACTTGGCTTGGGTACAATGCATCCGGCCAAAAAGACTACAATAAGAACTTGGTTTTGGTACAATGCATCCAGCCATTAAGATGGCAACACATTACTATTTTTATAGGGATGAAATGCACTGAGTTTGCTATTCATTAAAAAAAGAAAAAAAAAGAACGAGAGATAGAGGTAGAGAGAGGGTCCATAAGGTAGAGAGAGAGAGAGAGAAATAGGATATGCATGTAATGAACCAGAGGCTATGTATTATTTTAGACATCATACTAATTGCCATACCCCTTAATAATCAATGGCAAGCAAAGCGCTTCTATTTATTGTACAGTTTCTATGAATATTAATCTTAGGTTTTTATAGTTTCCAATGAATATAGTTGAAGTTTTAACTTACACACATGACCCTGCCACCCCATTAGTATACACAGTTATTCTCACATAAACTTGAAGAGTTGAAGTGCTTGGGTCCTCTGGCGAAGGTTAAATTTTTATTCTAGGTCTTCTTTTTCGGTCTCTTCTGGTAAATCTTTCTCTCTCTTGTGTTTTCAAATTTTAAAGTGACCATTTATAATGATTGTGAGAATACGTGGGTTCAAAGTTATACTGAAGGATTTGGAATTGTTGGTAGTAGTCTGTCAACGAAACAGTACATCAAACAGAAACCTCATTTTGTTTAATTAAAATTTTGCAAACCTTTGAGCACGCTTTTAGCTTGTAGTTGTTCTTTTTAATGGTTATGCGTTTGAAGATTTTCTTTAATTTAATAGAATTTGTCTTTTAAATATGATAAGATACAAGACATTAAATGCAATGGAAGGACCGATATAATCCCAAAAAGACTATAGATCCTTGGAAAACAACACCATCGTCAATATTGGAGCCCATACATGGCCAAAAACCATCATCAACTGCTCCATCCTTGGCCAAAGGCCGTGTAGCTGAATTGACACCTCCCCATGTACAAAGTACTTGGGGTTTTGGAAAAAAGGGTTCAAATTGCGGAGTTAGCAGCATATTGTAATTATTTCTTTAAAAAAAAAAAAAAAAAACTGCTCCATAATTTATTATAAATTTGTGTTTAAATTTGTATTTTATATATTTTTTCCTCTCATTTTTTTGTGGGTTTAAATTGAGTTTATGAAATTTACTTTTTATATTAGAGTATTGTTATTGGTGCTTTGTCTCCTTTTTATTATTTTCCAAGGAAGCATTTCAAGATATTTTCTACCATCACTATTAACTTTCTGTGCATATGTTCTTTTGATAAAATTATGTTTGGATATCTCCATCAAGACCCACTAAAATTAGGGGATTTAAATGGAGGAACAAAAACATCTGAATCTCTTTTGAGACAGTAAGATCCTTAGGCCCCTTGTTTTTGTCAATTAAGATTTGTTTTGTTTTTGCATTTTGGATATCTATGTACCTCATTTTTTTTTTTCTAATAAAACTATGTACTTCAATTTGGCTTATATATCATCATTTTTTATTTAGGACATTTGACATTAAATGGATTTCTATAAAAGCTGAAGGTTCCTCTACTAATGCTTGACTCTTGAGGAGATATCCTAATTTTACACGACTAGATCATTGTTAATTTTTCTTCTGTTTCCTTTGAATTACCACAAAAATATAAATGTCTTGTCTTGACAAATGCACAACTTAGCTGTTAGCAGAACATAGTTTGATGCAAAGGGTGTAATGCCATTTATTCATTTTATTGTTGATGGATTTGAGTTGGATTTACATATATGCGGTTATGAATTTCAATTTGATATCTTCTTATCCTTTTGACTCTCCATGGGACTATGCATTTGAAAGTAACTGTAGGGATCAAGTTTCAGAGAAAGATATTTTGTGGACATGAAATTGACTTCAATGATATAATTTTATATCCATTCTACAATTATTACTTTGGATAGGGATTTATCATTTATGGTAGTCACAGTATCTACAATTGTTATACCTATGATAATATACACATATGCGGTATCCCTAACTCTAAAAATTTGAAATCTTCTATCATTCACTCTGCTACTTCAAGTGACTTGCATATACACATTGGAGATCACTTGCACTCATTAGCGTTTTAAAATATAATGGAAAATTGATTTCAGTATCATTTCTTTTCATTGCTAGATGCTAATTTTTTTTCGTTTTCTTGCACAATTTTCTTGAAAAAAATTTAAACATATATACTTAAGAGACACATAATGCCATGGAATTGAAAAAAGTGTGTGTTTGAGATAGAGATGGTGCATTTATTATGTACTTTGTTCTTTTTTTCTTTTTTCTTTTTTGATAGGAATGTACTTTGTTCTTATTTTATAAAATTTTGAGCTGTTTTGGAAGAAGAAGAGAATAGTTGCAATCTAAGAAGAGAATAGCCGTTTTGATAGGAATGTACTTACTCAATATTACATTCGTTGCCGATAAATACCAAAAAAAAAAAAAAAAACTCTTTTTGAGTCCATTTCCTCACATTTTGAAGGCATGCCATTTTTAGTGTTAAATTGAGGACTTAAGAGTTAGAAAATTAGATAAAAAATTTGTATCTAATTTTTTATATCCACATTTACTTTTTCGGTTTTATGTTATTTTGGGTTGCTAAGAATCACGGAATATGAAAAGAAGTTTGTAATATTTTTGAGTAAACATTGCGTTTTTTTTTTTCTGGGTCTCACTCAGCATCCAAATGTAGCATTTTGGTAATTTTTTTTGACTTATTTGTATGTTGACTAGATAGATAAAAAAAAAGTGGTTTGGGTTGTGCTTCACCAGATTGTCAATGACACAATCTTCTTTCTCTTCTTTTTACCTTGATGGGCTTTTGTTCATATATAAGTTTGTGACACACAAGCATGAGTTACATGCTAGTATTCATGTATGAGTGATGTAATTAATTAATTAAGTAATAAAAGTCTCTCACTAGATAAAAATAATAAGATTGAGCGATTGATATATATAATTAAACCTAAGACCATTGAATTATACTCAAAATTTCCCTATATGCTAATATTAACTTCCCAATTAATATCTCCCTAAGTATTATCTCCCCCAGAAAAGACTCTTCTATAGTTTTCTATGCATATCTTGTGATTGGGGTTGTTACTTGTTAGTTGCATTGTGTAAACGCTACGTTTGGTTGGAGAGATGGAACAGTGAGATGATAGAATGGTTGGAAGATAGAAAAGTGAGATGATAGAAAATATTTAATTTTCCTTCATATGTGTTTAGTTGGAGAGATGAAAAGTGGAGGGGTGAAAAACTCTTTTATTTAGTTAAGGAAAAAATTAGGAGGATATAAAATGTAGTTTATGTAAATCTACTCTTATACCTTTATTACATAATAGGAAAGGAATCATTTATATTATATGCATAAAATAATAAAAATATTACTTATTATCAGTTAAAATAACATTTTATAAAAATTTACGTATCATACATATTTATTATATTATTTTTACTTGATATTATATTGTATTATATTTCATACATATATATATATATATATATATATATATATAAAACAAAAAAAAAAGGAAGAAAAAAAAAGTTCAACACGTTATAAAGAGAGAAAAAGACAAAAAGAAAAAAAAAACCAAACAAAATAGGAAGATTTCGCTAGAGAGAGTTGTGGAATACTGGAATGTAGTGTAAAGGGAAAAAAAGAAAAAGAAAAAGAAAAAGAAAGAAGATGGATGATGGAGACACTGTGGCTTAGTTGCTGTTTAAAGAGGGGCAGAAATATAAGATCATGGCTGAAGCAACATTTTACAGAAATCAACCTAGTTTTGTTTCTATTTTGGGAAGAAAACATTTTAGTGGATCCAAGGAGAAAACACTTAAACCCTACTACTTTTTTTTCCCTCTCCCTCCCAATTAAACAACCGCTAAAAATGTTATCTCTTCACTTTTTTCTCCTAAATTTTCCATCCTCCTTAAAATCTCTCCAAACAAACATACCTTAAATTGAGGAAATTGTTATTCTGCCATTGTTCGATCCAACAATCATGGCAAGAGCTACACAAAATAACCTTCATTCCCCTCCTCCCTCTTCTTTTCCTTTTGTCTTTTCTTTATGTTTTCAAATGCATTAAAAGTAGAGGAAAACCCAATTTACCTCCATCTCCACCAAAGCTACCAATCATTGGCAACCTTCACCAGCTTCGCAAACTCCCACACCTTTCTCTTCAAGCCCTCTCTAAGTAGTATATATGGCCCTCTAATGTTCTTATACTTTGGTCATGTACCAAACCCTTGTGGTGTCATCTGCAAATATGGCAAGAAAAATGATGACAACACTGTTGAGAAGAACAAAAAGAATTAGGAACCACATGAATTGTCCCAAACAACAAAAAAACAAGTATAAAATTATGAATTCAAGGACAGGGATAGAAAAATAGATATATTATGCAAGGGCCTAGTTATATACTTATTCATAAAATATGAAAAATTGCTAATAGGTAATATTAGGTAAATATATTAACTTTAAGTTTTTATTTAATTTTTAATAATATATAAGGAAGTCAATTTTTGGTTAAACTATTTCACTCATTACCCATGAGACATGCTAAAATACTCATGGACAGATAGTATAATAGATTGAGAATGTGTTTGGATAGTGAGTCCTTGTCCACGTCCAGCGTCTGGGCTCCCTTTTTTTTTTTTCTTTTTTTCAGTGTGTCTGTCACTGTTCATTGGCCATGAACAATAATTTTAGGCCAATGAACAGCAATTTTTGGCATGAACAGTACTTTTTACACATTTAAAAATTATTTTGCTACAGTATTTTCAATTTTCAGCAATAAATTTTATCTAAACACACTCTGAGCCTCTAAATTTACGTCATATCACAAACTAATGAGTCTGCTACCCAAATACTCTCTCAACAAGAGTAGAAAAATATGTTAACCTAATTAATAAATAAGTTGTGCCAACTTCAACTTTTTCTTTTTTGAAATCCGGTCAACTTCAACTTTATCTCATTTATTAAATGTATTATATGAGTAAATCGAATATAGTGTCTAACCTATTTAATAAATAATTTAATCGGACACTCTAGCCAATTTCAAAATTTTGTCACTATTTGTTCATGTGGTGATTTATGAATAGTAAAATTGTAAATTCACATAAACCTTTTTTTTTTTTCACTACTTACAACTTGCCATGTTAACGTAATTGTGGAAATTGTCATGGTACTAAGAGAGTTACTCTTAATAAATAATTGAACATAGCGAGTGATTTCTTCCACTATCCAAATACCTATCTATAAAAATAAGAAATAAAATAAACGACGTGGTCTCCCAATCCCGCCAAAAACCCCTATATATTAATATTCGCACACCTCACTTCAAACAAAAACCTCCACACAGACAGACACAGTCCACGACTCCACAGTTCCCCACAGTCCCAAACTCCCAACCGCCAATGGCGCTCACTGTCTCCAAAACCCCAACAGGCAGCGAATACAAAGTCAAAGATATCTCCCAAGCCGACTTCGGCCGCCTCGAGATCGAGCTCGCAGAGGTCGAAATGCCAGGACTCATGTCCTGCCGCAGTGAGTTCGGCCCATTTCAACCCTTCAAAGGCGCCCGCATCACCGGGTCTCTCCACATGACAATCCAGACCGCCGTCCTCATCGAGACCCTCACCGCCCTCGGTGCCCAAGTCCGGTGGTGCTCGTGCAACATCTTCTCAACCCAGGATCACGCTGCTGCCGCTATTGCCCGTGAGTCCGCCGCTGTTTTCGCGTGGAAAGGCGAGAGCTTGGAAGAGTACTGGTGGTGTACGGAGAAGGCTTTGGACTGGGGCCCAGGTTTTTAAATTATGCTTAAAACTTTTAGGAAACCGTAAATTTTATTACTTTTAACTGTAACGTAGACACAGAGATTCCGATACCATGTTAAATTATTGAATATATTAGGATTAGTTATTAAGAAATGATGAATTTTATTACTTAATTGTAATTCTAATACTCGTGTTATGTGTGAGCTTAAACTCCCTTTTAATAAGTGGGAATCAGCAGGTGGGATTTAAACGAGAGACGATGAATCTCCTGTTCTGATAAAATGTTAAATGACGATGTGTTTTAAATTATTTATTAGAAAATGGTAAATTTTGTCACTTACCCACAATTTTAATACAGGTGGCGGGCCGGACTTGATTGTGGATGATGGTGGAGATGCGACTTTGTTGATTCATGAAGGGGTGAAAGCTGAAGAAGAGTATGAGAAGAGTGGGAAGTTGCCTGATGTGAATGGGTGTGAAAATGGGGAGTTTAGGGTTGTGTTGAGGATTATCAAAGATGGGTTGCTTGTGGACCCCGCTAGGTATAGGAAGATGAAGGAAAGGTTGGTTGGTGTTTCGGAGGAAACTACTACTGGGGTTAAGAGGTTGTATCAAATGCAAGCTAATGGGACCTTGTTGTTTCCTGCCATTAATGTCAATGACTCTGTCACTAAGAGCAAGGTATGCTTTGTTTAGAAATGATGGTGATTTAGATTTTGAATTCATGATGAAAGGTTATGTTTTTTATGCTTGGTTTAGAAATGGAGATTATTTAGATTTTGAATTCATGATTTAAGATTCTGTTTAGGTGGCTTTTTTATATATTTTAAATGGGGATGATTTAGATTTAAATTATGTTTATGTGGATTTTTGTTAAATGGAACTCAGTTTTGAATTTATTGTTATTTTCTACCATTTATGATCAGCAAAACATAATGCTAAAGAACCGCTAACAAGAATAGAGATGAGTGAAAAGAGAAATGCTATATTCACAATATTTTCATAATAAATCCTAAGTGGCGGGTTGTTATTGATGGACAAAAAAGTAATTTTAGAGGTGGGTTCAAATTAGAACATATAACGATGTACTACCTAGAATTTGTTGTGAAAGTATTGTGAAAATGTTGTGGATGTAGCACTTCTCATAGATACAAATTGAAAAATTAGGGACTAATGACATGACAATTCTTGAAAAATTAGGACACAATATGGACTACTAATTTATTAATAAATATCATTAGATTTGTTTTATTTATTTTTAGGCATCATATTTTATGTTTATGTTAAGTTTTGAAAGTATATAACAACTATCAAAATCTTTATAAACAGGTCTTCAGGACTGGTTGGAGGACACTCCACCTGATATTTCCACCCTTGTATTAAGGGATGCTAATGTTGTAAGGGATGTTCACTAAGTTTTCTAAGTTTATGAATAAATTCCCAGCTCCTTTTGGGCTGGTTTCTCAAAAAAAAATGTTTATAATCATATCATAGATCTAAGGAGTTTTTAAAAATAAAAATATGTATTTTTCCTCCCTAGTCCCAAAACAGTGAGGACATGCACGCAACAATAACACGCATGCAAGAGTATCCTTGGTGTGTCTGTGTTGGGCCAGGGACACTCATTTTGTGGTGTCCACTCTTCTTAGGAGAATTAGATTTTTGACATGGTCAATGTACCTTGTGATGTATAGAGATGGAAAGTAGCAGTTTTTTTATCGGAGGTTTTTAGCTTGAAAATATTCTGATTTCCGTTAGGGTTTTCACTTCTGTATACTGTATTGAGTCCAGTTTTTTGAACATTTTATTACTCTAGCTCTATCTCACCAACCAAACATATTGCTGATGTGAGTAGGCATGGTGGGTCGGTCTAACCATGCAGTCACTGCATTGAATTTTGATGAAATCTTGATATTTACAGTCAAATAGCATTTCTACTTGGTTTTGTACCTGAGGAAGATTGCAGTGTTAGATTTGTAGTTTGTACAGTTTTAATTAATGCAGGTTTAATCTATGATGCATAGAGGTGAAAAAGTAGGTCTTTTATTTTTGGGTTTGTATCATAAAGATGCTTTTTTTTTTTGGTCACATTTTTAAAGTTTATAATTTTCTGTTATGATGATGTTAATGCAGTTTGATAACTTGTATGGATGTCGACACTCACTCCCTGATGGTCTCATGAGAGCCACCGATGTCATGATTGCTGGCAAGATCGCTGTTGTCTGTGGATATGGAGATGTTGGCAAGGGTTGTGCTGCTGCTCTCAAGCAAGCCGGTGCTCGTGTGATTGTGACTGAAATTGATCCAATTTGCGCTCTTCAAGCCTTTATGGAAGGCATTCCAGTCCTAACACTGGAAGATGTTGTCTCAGAAGCTGACATTTTTGTGACCACCACGGGGAACAAGAACATCATAATGGTTCATCACATGAAGCAGATGAAGAACAATGCAATTGTGTGCAACATTGGCCATTTTGACAATGAGATTGATATGCATGGTCTGGAAACTTACCCCGGTGTAAAGCGCATCACAATCAAGCCACAGACTGATCGTTGGGTGTTCCCAGAGACCAATAATAGTATCATTGTCCTTGCTGAGGGACGTCTGATGAATCTGGGTTGTGCAACTGGGCATCCCAGCTTTGTTATGTCTTGCTCTTTCACAAACCAAGTCATTGCTCAACTTGAACTTTGGAAGGAGAGGGGAACTGGAAAGTATGAGAAGAAGGTCTATGTCCTGCTCAAGCATTTGGATGAGAAGGTTGCAGCCCTGCATCTTGGAAAGCTTGGGGCTAAGCTTACCAAACTTACTCCTGCTCAAGCTGCATACATAAGTGTTCCTGTTGATGGTCCTTACAAGCCTCCTCAATACAGATACTGAGAGAGAAAGCTGGGGAGTGCTATTTGTATTATTGTTTTAAACTTTGTTGTAGTTTCATTGTTTGAATCGGGACGAGCTATGTGGTTAGTGTTTCTACTCTGTAATTTAACAAGTTTTTCATTTAAATGAGCAGATCCTTTGTTCTGTTCTTGAATTTAAGTACTATAATTTAGATTGAGCCCCTTTAATTTTATTCATTTTTTTTTTATTTGCACTGCTACCAAATGGATACAGCACCACTTAGAAGTGAGGTGTTATTTTGGTTGTACGAGATCATTGGGAGTTCTAATGGTTTCTTTTTTATTAGGTAGTTGGTTTTATATTGTATCCTTTGTTTACAGTCACAACTCACTTGGACTATCATTCTCTTTTCTTGACTAGTTCTACTTAGAATGTAGATACTATTCAAGCTAGCGTTCTGAGGAATAACTCAGAAAAGCCTCTAAAATCTATTGCAACAATTGCAGAATATATTCCATGTGTCAGTTTGAGTAATTTTAGTGCATTTGAATAATTTTCATAATTCAGCTTTGTAGTGAAGTTATTTTTTAAACTCATTGTTTTGAACTGTGTGGTTTTGGCTTTGGAAGAAGCCTGACTTTTAGTTGTAAGTTTTAAGCTAGAGGTCTCTGTTATACGGCCAAGGATGTTCCAATGATGTATGCAGTTTACAAGTTAATCATACATAATCTTGTCCAACCTCTTAACATAACATCCTCGGGTAAGACAATCCACCATATATTGAAATGACTCAGATGTAGGCTTGAATTGGATATATGAAAGTGCCCTGTGCATATTCATGGAATTGCTTGAGAAAAAGGACCAGCCCTATACTGTAAAATAAAGTTACATTGCTTAATTAAACTAGCCCTAAAGTATAAAATAAGCAAGTAAATGCTTCTAAATTTGAGAAGTCCAGGGATTATTGATAGAAACACTTTTCATATTTTGAAGGTAAGACAACCTTATCCCTTAGGCTACTCCTTTGTTTTCTATTTATATTGGAGTAAACAGGGCTCTTGAAATATAATTTCAGTGATAATAAAGAAACATTTGTACCCTAGACACCTTGACTCTAGAGAGAGATCTATACAACTGTCCAAACAATAAAATTAGCTAATTTTATTTTCTTTTTCTTTTTATCCACAGACGAAGTGTCAAGACATCCTGTAAAGGAAGAGGATAACACCTTGTATTTTAAGGATGACATGCCTAAGGTGAATTAGATGGAATGAAGCTGCATGTGCACGGAAACATCATTCAAATCTAGGGAGAGGAAGGCAAGATTGACCCTAACAACAATTGATGCAGAAGAGATGTAGAAAAATTGATATATGAAGTAGAAATTTATGCAAAATTGGGGTAGTTTTATTATAAAGACTATGCTGCACAATCTGAAGTATCAGCAAGATTTCAACAGGAAAGCTCATTCCAAGATGCAGAGAACAGTTCCACTGTGTATCTTTTGGATAATTTGGCAAGAAAGGAGTCGTAGATTTTTTTTTTTAATGCTGTTGAATTCCCCAATTATGTCATTTAACATTTTTTATTATAATCCTTGTATTATTGGATTACCACATTGGGTAGCATCTAGTCATCTATTTTTCTTGGTTTTTTAGATCTCTTGAATCTCATGGAGTAATTTTTTGGTCAAGGTACTGCTGCAAGCCAAGATGTAGAAGGGTAAATAAATACCGTGGTTATGATCTTTTTGAATATAATCTTCACGTAATAAATCAACGAAGTCTAAATGATTTCTATTTCCCCTTCAAGTTTATAGAGTGAATATGATCTCCTTTTTACTTATTAAAAAAAAGGAATAATGAAGTAGCAATTTATGCAAAAGAAGCAAATTGGAAAGCAATAATCATGCTTTTAATCCTTCCAAACATAAAAAATATGAAGCATTGAAACATAAAAGAGCAACTCCGAACCATTTATAACTTCAATGGGCCACTTCTAAGAGTGAAATTCAATGCATGCACAGTAGCTGTTTTGCTATTCTAAAAGTCTTCACAAATACACGTACACTATTTTGATGAGGAAGTTTCAGCAATCTGAAGTTGAATTGAGGAGCAACCTTGCACGCTTGAAAGCAAAACTGCAGGAAGAAAACAGGAAACAAGGGGAAGAAAAAGTTCTCTTTGCCATAGACAAATGCTGAAAGAATAGATCCCCCCACAAAAATTGCATTTGGGTGGTAAAGCTACTGAATTACTTAAGTCCGAGGAAGAGAAAAGCAAGTTGCAAACTGAGATGAAGTTGTCTCGGGAAGAGATGGAGCTGGCACTGCAAGGTGTGCTCCAAGGGAAGGAGATATTGGAGATTAGAGGGAATTGAAAGTATGATGCAGATTTGAAGGATTCAGAGTTGAAAATAGTGGAGGAAGAATTGCAGAAGATGGAGTTGAGAAGAATAGAAGAATTAGGAACCACATGCGTTCCAAACAACAAAAGAGAAGGAAGATGACAATCGCAAGTATATATATGTACATGATGGTTGACATTGATGCAAGGACAGGGGTAGGGAAAATAGAGATATAAGGGCCCTAGAATCTGTGCAGCACTACCTAATTAGGGTGGTCAAAATCACCCACGAACACCAAACAAAGCGGAAAACATTATTCTCTACTCATAATCACAATCTTAACAACATAGTTTTTGGAGTGAGAGTTGATGACAAGAAGAAGTATATATGCAAGGACAGGGTAGAAAAATAATATGAATTTTGCTAATGTGTGCCCTTAGGGCATACAATAATTAATTATTTTTGGAAAAAAAATTTCTTGGGAATTGAAAAAATAATAACAATGTTCCTTATGACACACATTAACCAGACCCAAACAATATTAGGGTGCTTAAAATCACCCGTGAACACCTAAAAAACAATATTCTCTACTCATAATCACAATATTAACAACATAGTCCTTTTGTTTTTCCCTACTATAATAATTGATAATCACACAACAGATCATGTTGAAAATTAACAACAACAAAAAATAAAATCTATTAACACAAAAATACTAAACTGATCGAAAGGAAATTAAGGTCTCAGTAATCAGTAACAAAAAAATGGAAGGAAAAATAGGTACAAGACAAAGGAATGAATGTTCAGTTCTGATATAATTAAGTTCATGATCAAACTTCGAAAACCTCTGGCTGTGCAATCTTCTAAAACTTCCCTCCCCTTGTGATTCACCTACGGTAGACTAGGCGTTTAAAGTTGAAGTACAGACGTAAAATCCCACCTTCAAAGGTGCATTTAAATCCATTCTTATAAGAATAATCCCAATCATCGTTTACAATACGAAAGGCAATATCCTCATAAGGTGGCCCTGCATGGAATTTTATAATGCAAGTCTCACCATTGTTGCTAGCCTTGTCCTCCTCAAGAGTGTAGGTTGGAACCTCTGTATTATCAACAAGGTCGGGATAAAAGATGTCAAAATTATAGCCTTGCACAACTTTTGGAGGTGGGTTGTCATGATCATAGTGAGTCCTATTGTATTTGTTCCACACATATCCAGTGTGAACACGGTTTGTATATTTTGGCTTTTTTGCTTTGCACTCGTCATGAGACTGAGATTCCAGCAGCTTCACTTCTTCAGCGTCCTCCTCCTCCCTGGTTCGGGTTCCCATGGCTTCTTGAATCCTTCTTTGCTGTTCTTTAACAACAACAATAAACATAGACCTGTCTTCTTCTTCTTCTTCTTCTTCTTCTCTTTCAGGTTCAGAACAGTCCTTCTGAGCAAGAGTCCGAGCAAGAGCTTCAGCTTCCTCTTCCTCTTCCTCTTCCTCTTTTTCTTCACGTTGTGCCTTACAAACAACCCTTTCTTCTCTTCTTTTTTGCAGCTTTTCAATCTCTACCTTTCTTTCCTCATCGTTAGATTCTTCAATATCAATTCCTAAAGCATAATCATGTAAAATCTTCTTCTTCCAAATAAATGATTGCGTCTTCAATTTCTACTTCAGAATTTTCTTCAAGCAACTGTAACTTCGGGTCATTGATTATACTTGATAGATGAAGAAGAGCTGTCTTTGGTTTGGGTTTGATTCTTTGGTTTCATTCAAATTTATACCGACTCTTTTGGTTTCCTAGTTGAAATTGATTTATATATAATTTATTCTACTAAATAAAACTATTTTAATTAGAACTTAATGACTTATTATGACTTCAACAATTTAATGAAATGATTATTTTTTTAAAAAATTTAATGAAATGTATATTGCAGTTGGTTTCTTTAAACAATTTTACCACAAAAATCATTATAAACAATAAAAAATGAAAAAAATGTGAATGGATGATTTCTGTTGGAAAAATTATATTAATTATATTGATCATCTTCAAAAAGGTTAGTTTAAATTTTTGAGACTAATAATAATTTATTATGATATTGAAAAAGTCTGCACATACTCTCTGGGTTTGAGTTTAGATTTCGGTCTTTCCTATCATGAATCGTAGATTAATTTTTACAGAACATGGCTAAAAACAAAATCACTAGACAATGGGGCATAATCAAAATTTGTCACCTTAACTATATACCAAAAATAAAAATGGCCATCCAAATTGTGAAAAAATTTCCTTCTCAAAAGTGAAAATTTTAGGGAAAGCTTAAAGAGGAAGAGGAGCTAGAAGTAGAGCATAAAGAACAAGCTAAATGGCCTAGATCACTCTTAGAAGTGTCAGTAATGCTTCCTGAAAAGTCAAAATAAAGAGCTTATAATGCTTCTACTCTTCTAAGTAAATTTTTTTTAAAAATTTTCTAAATTGTATTTTTCTACTCTTCTAAGTATTTTTTTTTTTTTTATAATCTTATTTTGTGTGAAGTTTTGGCTAAAAGGAAATAAATTTGGATAGGTAATAGATAAATGTGAGAGTTTGGAGGCATTTAGTTTGGCGTCAAGGTTCTTAAATTGGGAGGAATTCTTTTTTTTTTTTTTTTTCTTTTTGAGAACTGATTAGAAACTTTCACTAAAAAAGGAAACCAAAAGAATACAAAAAAAAAAAAAAAAAAAAACAAAGAAGCGAATAAATCCTAGGCTTAAGAGCATTCTCAATAAGAATGCTATAAAATATAGCATTTAGTATTTTGAAAAGTTACTTTGTTCATTTTAACAACTCATTTTATAATACACCTAATATCAAAGTTTCTATTATTTTACTACTTCATTTAATATATTTTTTTATTCTTTCTTTATGTTTTCAATTAACTACCATGTACCTGTTAGTTATAAAGTTTTTTTCCTTCAACTACCATGAATGTGCCTGTTAGTTAATCCTGGGAGCATTGTGGAGCTGCTGTTAATCAAGTAGACCTTCAAGATTGCATTTTCCATAAGCATCAATTAGAGAATTTAGCACCAATTCATTAGAGAATTATACACACACTAGGCTTGTCATGTTGTCAACTCTGCCACCACTTCAATCCATACCTTTGCAAACACGCACATTACCAACACATAATGTTTCTTTTTGCTCCAACTTCCTCTTCCATCTTCTGCTGCACAATGATCTTGTGTGGCCAAGGCCTCAATGCATTCTGTTGGATTTGAACTCTGCACTCCGCAGTTCACAGTTAAGGTTATCGCACCAGCCTTGGCCAGAATACAGTTTTCCCATGTCATTCCCTTTATCCATGCATCCATATTTCAGTGAATTGGCAAATGAAAAATACACATTCATATGTACATATTATACATAGATGCACATACACATGGATAGATACATATTATTATAAGTCAGTATTTAATGTAAAGTAACATATCCTAGATATGAATGTGTTAAGTGGCAGAAAATAAAAATGAAGATTATTTCATATAATAAATAGAATGCTTTAGCATTGAAATGACTCAGGTGTAGGCTTGAAGTTGGAGATATGAAAGTGTCGTGTGCATATTCACGGAATTGCTTAGGAAAAAGGAGTAAAGGACTAGCCCCGGCCCTATAATGTAAAATAAAGTTACATTGCTTAATAGAACCAGCCCTAATAAAATAAGCAGGTAAATGCTTCCAAATTCAAAAAGTCCACGGATTATTGATAGAAACACTTTCCATATGTTTTTTCATAAGAAATACTTCGTTGTTTTCTATTTATATTGGAGTAAACAGGGCTCTTGAAACATAATTTCAGTGATAACAAAGAAACATCAGTACCTAAGACACCTTGAATCTTGAGAGAGATCTATAAAACTGCCCAGACAATAAAATTAGCTTATTTTATTTTTCTTTTTATCTGCAGATGATGTGTCAAGACATCCTGTAGAGTAAGAGGATGACATCTTGTATTTTAAACTTCTCAGACAATAAAATTATGTTATATTTTGCTCTATGAAGAAATCTGATCAAGAAAACAATATTGAAATTGGGCGGGACAAGATTGGGTCTATCATCATCACAAAATAGTAATTTTTTAAAAATAATTTTACAGTTGAGGGTGAAAGGATTTGAGCCGTGAATGTCTTCGCTTGAAACATCAAGAGATACTAAGCAGTGGAGTTACATGGCTCTTGACTAGACAATTATAATTTTAAATAAGAAATTTGATGTATGTAGTGTTCTATGTGATTCTAACACTATTTCTCTCTCTCCCATCGAAAAAAACAAAAAAACAAAAGAATAATTCCTTAAGGTTAGGGATTTAATTCTTTATTTTAAGTATTTTCTAGAAGGCTCAATTGCAAAAATACCCTTTAGGATTTCAATTATTTCTTATAACTCCTTGAAATTTCCTTACGAACCAAATTGACTTCTAAGACTAACTTCTTCTTCTTCTTCTTTTTAATACAAAAAAGACATTTTACTTTAATCTAATTTAAGTATATATGTGAGTGAAGCTCTTACCTAGGAACTTGAATCCTAATCCTCCCCTCCCTCTCCCAAACACCCAACAAAAACTTCCTACTTATGGAGTGACCATCACATTGATGGTGTGCAATAGTGACTTCTGAGACTAAATTTTGTTAGCTCTTTTAAACTAAAAAATATTTAATAACAAAAACAATATTTAGGATTTCAATTATTTCTTATAATTCCTTGAGGTTTCATATTTGCCAATTTGACTTTCAAGACTATTTTTGTTAGCTCTTATGGATGGAAAAATGACATGATCATCACAGTAGTCAATTTGATAAATATGTAAATCGCGTGAAATTATAAGAAAAAATTGAAACCATAGTTGTAAGTGCACAATTGCACCTGGACCCAAAGACAATTACGGGCTCAGACCCAATGAGCCTTAAACAATAAAATTTTTTGAGTGTGAGCTTGAAATCTAGGTTAGAGGTACTGAGAACTTGATAACAGGCTAAAAATTACAAACACTTGTAAATAACAAATGATAATTGCAAATAGACCTCCTCGGACGTAAGCCGAGGACTACTTCTGTATTATTTCTCTTTCTCTCTTAGAAGTTACAATTCTTAATTTCTTTCTTTATTCCCGACCAACCCCTTTCTCTGGCGTTCATCCCCCTTAAATACTTCTTTTTCTGATGCTTTATCCACGTGTTGCTCCAACCCCCTCCCCCCTAGATATTTCTTTTCTTAGTACCTTTGAATAGTGACCAGAAGTTTCAGTTCTACTGTTCAGGGGTCACTTCCCCATCAATGCGGCCAGGGAGGTAGGTGTAGAGTCTTTAATGTGGTGGTGGCAGCCTTTTCTTTTGGTATTTTTCTAACACCGGTGTACCTCGAAGATTCAGGGTTTCTCCCTTTAACCATTAGTCTTTCCAGAGTTGTGCCTTGACCTTCATAATGAAGCTCTGAGTTCCCTTAGACCTATCCGAGGAGAAGCTCGCCCTCGGCTGTAGCCTCGGAATCTCAGCGTATGGGCCAATTCGCAGAGTTAACAAATTCTTAACTCTGGAGCAGGTCGGCCCTCCATGCTACAGTCCAAAGGCCCATGTGCCCACTTGGGTCCTTTTACTCCCCACAATAGCCCCTCAAAACTCTATTTTTCATCATCCGAGGAGAAAAATAGGGTTTTGATCCAACGAGGACTTACCCCACACGTTTTGTAAATAGTTGCACGTGTGGAGACCGTTTCGCGTTCCAGAAGATGCCACTTGGCGGTTTTATTTTCAAAAACGCGCGCATTTATTACCGTAAGTTACGTCTTATCCCCCACGTTCAACGGTGAGATGAGCATCCAACGGCCCTTGTTACTCCATGAAAATTTGGGCGGGACAAATGTAATTTCAAGGCCGCTTCCCGCACGTCGTGACGCTTCGGGAACCTGCGCCTTCATTTATTTCTTCAGAGGCTAATCCCATCAAAACATCAGTAATCACCTTTTGTCTGCACAAATCCGTGGAAATTCGCACAACTTCAAATTTGTAAGTGATTATTCCTTTTCCTTAACCCATTTTCCTCGGATCCTGTCCTCGGCTCCCCTTCTAACCGTTTTCCCTCTTAGAACTTAGTCTTTCGTTCCTTTCTGATGAGAAAGTTTATATGTCTAGTTGATACCGCCGCTGGGATGGAAGGTTTTAAAGCTAAGTATAACATTCCCAGCGACGTAGGTTTAAAATACTGCCTGACAGAAGCCGTGGCCGGTTCTAGGAAAACCGGAGAGGTCATTATCCCAATGGTCGCCTTCGTAGAAGGTGGAATGACCCTCCCAATGAAACCCGTAACCAGGGAGTACCTCCGCAACCACCGGTTGTGTCTCGATCAGTGCACTCCCAACGTTTTTAGAGTCTTAGGTAGTGTCGACGCTCTAAACGAGCAGATGGGTCTCAACCTTACCTGGCACGACATTGTTTCATGTACGAGTGCCATAAACTTAAAAATATAGGTTATTACATCAAATCCCGTTCTAGCGTAGTTAGGTTAATCTCCTGTTTACCCAAGTCTAATAAAGGCATGAAGGATGACTACCTCATCGTCTCAGGCAACTGGCACGACGACCCCCACTGCCCAGTTGAGTAGGGAGATCCAGGTGTGACACCTTAGGATTTAACTTCCCACCCTATAACTCCCTCTATCATCTAGGAATGTGCATTTGCATTTACTTGAGCATCTAACTTTAATTTATTACATGTTCTACGAATCTGACCATGTTTGTTTATTTGGATGTCTTTCTTTGCAGATAAGCAACTCGTACGCCCACGTTTAAGCCATTACAACGTTGCCGATTTGAATCGAGTGCTACGCTCCGAGGTGTTTGTCAGCGAAGACTTACAAGTGAGGGCAGCTCATCTGATTCTAGGGTACAACCCTATCTCCTCGGACTTCCAGGAGATTGAGAACGCAATAATTGCGGGTGACCAGAGGCGAAGAAGGATTCACGTAGCTAGGCCGCACTTTTTGGTCGACCACGACATCCCTGACGCCCCTCACACCGTATTGTACACACAGCCCATAGCGGTAGTCTCCCTCGCTGTGCACTCTCAGGCAATTGCTGTCCCAGAGGAGCGAGTGTCTTCTTCAAACACGTTGGACGAGGAGATAGAACAGTTTCAGTTCGAGGACTCCCCACGACCTCGCGGAAACCCGTTCGTTGTTCTTTCCGACGAGGAAGAAGAAGCAGCCGAGGCCTCTGGGATCGAAGGTCTAGTGATAGTGCGTCCAGACGACAGCTCCATTGAAGAAGAGATGGACGAGCTGAAGGGCCTTATGACCGCGAGAGGCGCACGGGTGGTAAAGAAGGGAACGAGGGGGTCCCAAGTTCCCCCAGCTTTACCACCACCTCCTCCTCCTTCAACCGACCCCAAGCCTCCGGCCGAAGATCCAAAGAAGAAAAGGAAGGGGGAGGCCGAGGGGGCTGGTGGTGAGAAGCCAAAGAAACAAAAACAACTGCCAGTGCCGACCCAACAACAGAAACTGGACAAGGGGAAAGGGCGGGCCTGTTCAGTCGAAAGCGGGGAAATGAGGGACATGGCCGAAGTACGCCGAGCATCGGCCACCTGGTCTCTTGACCTGAGACTGAACGGCGCACCAATTCCCTGCCACTCCAGCATTAGGGTAGTCCAGCAAGGCCACGCCCACCACTTGGCCGAGGTGTTGGAGCGTCCTCTTCTGCTGCCCAAGGACATGGAAAACTTGGAAAAAATGGGTCAGCCTCAGTTATTCCTTTCATTAAAAAGGGGTCTAGCTCTGGTAAGTTCCACCTGACACTTGTACTCTAGATTCATTTGTAGATACTTTACCATTTTTAACTTCCTGACATTTTCGCAGTCCATCCAAGAAGTTTTCACTGCCGAGAAGTTTGTGGAGGACTATCGGAAGCGAGCTGGAGTGGAGCAAAAGCTAAGGCAGGAGACAGAAAGATCCCTAGGCCAGGCCTTAGCAGAAAACGGGAAGATCACATCGCAGCTGGCCGACTTGAAAAGGGAAAGGGATGGCGTCGAGGCCAGCTTAAAGACGATGGAGACCCAAGTGAAGGGGCAGCGTAAGCTTCTTCGCCAAAAGGACGACGAGCTCTCTCTAGCCCAACGGACACGCTCCGACTTGGAGAAGGAGCTTACGCTGATGAAGGAGGAGGCTCGCACCCACAAGCAGGCACTGGAGGCTGCGAAGAAGGCTAGCTATCAGGAGGGGGTGACCAGAACGCAAGAACTGTTGACAGAGGCCTTCGCGGCATTGTGCCGAGAGTATTGTCAACAGGTCTAGGGAGAGGCCATGAATGCAGCAGGGGTTCCTCCAGCTTCCGAGCTGAGGAAGCCCGAGAACATCTGGCTCCCCCTAGACATACAGGAGATAGAAGACCCTCCTATAGCAGCCTCTCCTGCCCTTCCTCCTGTGATGCAAGATCTTGTTCCTGATCCTATAGAATCTGAAGGTTCCCATAAAGAGAAGGACAAGTGTGATTATGCTGAGAAGGAGCAAGTTCAAGACATGGAGCCCCTCATCCCTTCAACAGACAAAGGGAAGTAAGTTTTGTCCACCTTTGAGCTGGAACTGAAGAGTACCGAGGCTGGCAACAGCTCCCTCCAAGACCCCCCTCCACAAGCTTAAGGCCTAGGATAGAACTTTTTGTACTCCTCCCATTTTTTTTGTATATGATTAATGAAGAACAGTTTTATTCAACTTTCATTCATGTTGTATTTGTTTTACTTTATTCTTTTTGTGCTTGTCATGAAAGTTCTCACTAATAAATAGTTAAAGGGAGAATAGAATAAGTAAGTCTAACTCCACCAATCAAACAACTATAACTTCAAAACAGCCGTATAACTTAGTTTGGTCATTAATCAATGCCTTAGTTAAAAGACCCATATGATGGTTGAACCTTTGTAATGTGAAGTATTACTCTCAGTAGGATGTCAGGTCCGAGGGTTATTCCTTGTAAAAATTTATTTAACACTTAATGATATAGAACTTAGGATCTAAGTTAACGAATAGTAAAATAGTGATTTCCACAAAGCATGTGATAAGAATAAGAACAGTAACTGAGATATCAATTTCCACAAGGTTTGTGGTCCGATGACTACACTTAACCAAGTTTCTGTTTGACTCTTACGAATAGTAACTTCAAATGTTGATTTTCCCAAAGTAGGAGGTCCGAGGACCCGGCACAACTAAGGTTCTGTTTAACAAATGACAAGATATCAATTTCCACAAGGTTTGTGGTCCGAGGACTACACTTAACCAAGTTTCTGTTTGACTCTTACGAATAGTAACTTCAAATATTAATTTTCCCAAAGTAGGAGGTCCGAGGACCCGGCATAACTAAGGTTCTGTTTAACAAATGACAAGATATCAATTTCCATAAGGTTTGTGGTCCGAGGACTACACTTAACCAAGTTTCTGTTTGACTCTTACGAATAGTAACTTCAAATGCTAATTTTTCCAAAGTAGGAGGTCCAAGGACCCGGCATAACTAAGGTTCTGTTTAACAAATGACAAAATATCAATTTTCACAAGGTTTGTGGTCCGAGGACTACACTTAACCAAGTTTCTGTTTGACTCTTACGAATAGTAACTTCAAATGTTAATTTTCCCAAAGTAGGAGGTCCGAGGACCCTGCATAACTAAGGTTCTGTTTAACAAATGACAATATATCAATTTCCACAAGGTTTGTGGTCCGAGGACTACACTTAACCAAGTTTCTGTTTGACACTTAATAATAGTAACTGCAAGCCCCTGAAGTATTTATAATTTGAACTACTAACTAACAAAAGCACATTTTATTAATAATAATACCTTCGAAGGTTATTTACATTCCATGGGCGTGATACAATTCTTTCATCTAAGTCGGCTAGCCGATATGACCCTATGCCCGCTACGGAAACAATGCGATAGGGGCCTTCCCAGTTTGGTCCTAACTTACCCCAAGTTGGGTTCTTAGAAGTGCCCACAAATTTTCTTAGTACAAGATCCCCAGGTGCGAGTGGCCTTAGCTTCACGTGGGCGTCATATCCCCGTTTAAGCTTCTGTTGATAATAAGCCATTTGGACCATAGCTGCCTCGCATCGTTCCTCAAGTAAATCAAGGTCTTTCTCCAGGAGGCCGTCGTTATTCTCTGGGCTAAAAGAACTCGTCTTCAGGGTGGGAAAACCAGATTCCAGAGGTATCACCGCCTCGGCTCCATAAGTCATAGAGAATGGCGTTTCTCCCGTGGACCTACGCGGTGTAGTCCGATACGTCCACAGAACATGTGGGAGCTCTTCTACCCATCTGCCCTTCGCATCGTCCAACCTTTTCTTCAGCCCACTGACTATGACCTTGTTAACGGCCTCGGCTTGCCCATTTTCCTGAGGATAAGCTGGGGTGAAGTATCTATTTATGATGCTCATATCACCATAATATTTCCTAAAAGCCTTGCTGTCGAGTTGAACACCATTGTCTGAGATAAGTGTGTGTGGTATACCGAATCTAGTGACGATGTTTTTCCAGACAAACTTCTTGGAATCAACATCTCTGATATTTGCTAAGGGATCGGCCTCAACCCATTTAGTGAAATAGTCTGTCCCTACGAGAAGCCATCTTTTGTTTCCTGCAGCCCTCGGAAATGGCCCCCTATGTCCAATCCCCATTGTGCAAAAAGCCAAGGACTGGAGAGAGGGTTGAGAGCCCCTCCCAGTTGATGAATATTAAGGGCGAACCTCTGGCATTGATCACACTTTCGAGCATAGTCCTGAGCCTCCCTCTGCATATTGGGCCACCAATAACCCTGAGTCAGAGCTCTGTGGGCTAAGGACCTTCCCCCGGTGTGGCTTCCACAAATCCCTTCATGCAGTTCTTCCAGAAGTGCCTCCGTTGATTCAGGATGCACACACAACAAGTATGGTCCTGAGAATGACCGTTTATACAGTTTCTGGTCCTCGGACAACCAGAAACGTGGCGCCTTTCGACGTATCTTATCTGCTTCAGATTTGTCCTCAGGAAGGATGTCATTCTTAAGAAAAGATATAACCGGGTCAATCCAACTAGGTCCAAGCCTTATCAGATGAATACGAACTGCGCTAACAATGGTAAGAGTTGGCTCTAGCAAATCCTCCACGAGGATGATCCTGGGCAAACACTAAGCCGAGGACGTTGCTAACGTAGCCAAAGAATCTCCATGGGTGTTTCCACTCCTAGAAATGTGAGCTAAGATGAAGGAGTCAAATTCAGCTTGCTGACGCTTGACCTGGGCCAAATATTCCTGCATTCTGGGGTCTCTAGCTTCCATGGTCCCCATGACTTAGCCGACCACTAACTGAGAGTCCGAGAACATCTGGATTTCCTTTCCACCCATCCTATGTACCATCTTCATGCCCACCAAGACTACTTCATACTCGGCCTCATTATTAGTAGCCGAGAACGCCAATCTCAAAGATTTTTCGAAGACAATTCCCTCAGGGGACATTAGGACAAGTCCAACACCAGACCCTCTCTGATTAGCTGCCCCATCTACATACACTTTCCAAGTCGGAGGTACTACGGCTGTGATCACACCAACTGATTTTTCATCCATGCGTGCCTCTTTCAGAGTTTCTTTTAGCAATGGTTCGGTAAACTCTGCCACCAAGTCAGTGAGGACCTGCCCCTTCACCAAGGTGCGAGGCCTGTATTTAACATTAAAAGCTCCTAAAATGGTTCCCCACTTTGCCACCCTACCAGAGTAATCGGCGCTGCGTAACACCGCCTTGAGAGGCAATTGGGTCAGAATCACCACAGTTTGAGACTGGAAATAATGAGGAAGCTTGCGCTTGGCATGAACTATGGCCAGAAGTGCTTTCTCCAAGGGTAGATAGCGCATCTCGGCCTCATTCAAAGACTTACTAACGTAGTAGACCGGTCTTTGCACCCCGCTTTCAATCCTTATAAGGACCAGGCTGACCGCGTGAACGGCCACTGCCAGATAAGCAAACAAGACCTCGTCCGCCTCGGGGTGAGACAAAATGGGTGGCCGAGAAAGATATTGCTTAAGCTGTTGGAAAGCTAACACGCAGTCCTCGGTTCATTGAAACCCTTTCCACTGATTCAACAATTGGAAGAAAGGACGACATCGGTCAGCTGACCGAGAGATAAACCTATTCAATGCAGCAATCATTCCGGTCAATTTCTGGATCTCTTTTGGGTTCCGAGGCGGCTGTAAATCCTAAATAGCCTTGACCTGCACTGGGTTCACCTCTATGCCTCTGTGAGTAATCATATACCCTAGGAACTTTCCAGATCCCACGCCAAAAGAGCACTTTGAGGCGTTAAGGCACAACTTGTACTTTCTTAGCACCTGGAAGGTGTCGGCTAGATCTTTGACATGTGAAGGTATTGTTTTGCTCTTCACCACCATATCATTTACATACACCTCAATGGTCTTCCCTAGTTGCTGTTCAAACATTCTGGTCATCATTCTTTGGTAGGTAGCCCCAGCATTCTTCAATCCAAATGGCATGACCTTATAGTGGTAGTTCCCTGTTGGAGTAATGAAAGCAGTCTTCTCCTGATCCTCCAATACTAATGGAATCTGATGGTAACCCTGGAAGGCATCCAAAAAACTCATTCGAGGATGTCCGACAGTGGCATCCACCAGTTGATCAATACGCGGCATTGGGAACGAATCCTTGGGGCAGGCCTTGTTCAAATCTGTGAAGTCCACACACACTCTCCACGTTCCATTCTTCTTTTTAACCACAACCGTATGCGCCAACCATTCGGGGTAGAAAACTTCTTTAATAGCCCCAGCCCTCTTGAGTTTGAGCACCTCTTCCTTCACAGCCTCGGAATATTCTTTGGAAGAACGCCGAGGTGGCTGCCTTCTCGGAACAATGGCAGGGTTGACGTTTAAACAATGACAAATGAAGCTTGGATCTACGCCTGGAGCCTCATAAGGGTCCCACGCAAAAACATCAATATTGTCCTTCAGAAATTCCAACAACTTCATCTTCTCCTGGTGTGGCAAACGTATGCCAACTTGGAAGAACCTCTCTGGGTCATCTGTTATCAAAAACTTCTCTAACTCCTCACAAACAGCCTCCTCTCCTGTCACCGCTCCAGGTGCATCCGGAGCTGTTAATTGCTATGACTCTTGGATGGGCAAAGCTGATGACTCGGCTTCTGTCTGATAAAGCACTGCGGCCGATATGCATTGCCTGGCCACCGATTAGCTGCCGAGGATTTCCTCAACATATTCCCTAGAGGGGAACTTAACTTTAACATGTAAGGTAGATGAGACGGCTCCCAGAGCGTGCAGTCATGGCCTGGCGAGGATGGCTGTATATGGGGAGTACGTGTCGACCACAATGAAATCCACCTCAACCGTTTCTGAGCCGGATTGAACGGGCAAATGAATCTGTCCATTCGGCACAACGGCTCTTCCTTCGAAGCTTATGAGTGGCGAGTCATAAGGAGTGAGATCTTTTAGCTTCAACCTTAGCCCCTTAAATAAATCAGGGTACATGATATCTGCACCGCTGCCCTGATCAATCATCACTCTCTTCACATCATAACTCCCTATCCTAAGAGTAACTACAAAAGCATCGTCATGGGGTTGGATAGTACCAACCTTATCCTCCTCCGAAAATCCCAAGATGGGTAAAGTCACCTTCAACCTCTTCGGCCTGCAGCCTGCCTCCTCGGCCTGAGAATGGGAAACCGCCATCACCCTAGTGGGACCTGAGCCAGTCCTGCCAGGTGCAGCAAAAATAACATTAATTGTTCCCAATACCGGCCGAGATGGATTATTCTTCTGATTGTTCGAGCCAGATTGGCTGCCCTGTCCACCAGGTTGACACAAGTGCTGCTTTAGTTTTCCTTCACTAACCAGCTGCTCCAAGTGGTTCCAAAGGGTCCGACAGTTCTCGGTAGTGTGGCCCACGTCCTGATGGTACTAACAAAAGAGGTTCTGATTCCTCTTCGCAGGGTCTCCTGCCATCTTACTAGGCCACCTGAAGAAGGGGTCCTTACGAACTTTCTCCAGTAATTGGTGTACTGGTTCTCGTAACACAGTGTTCACGGCCTGAGTTGCTGCCGAGCTGGATTGACCGATATAATCTCTCCTTGGCTTGTTGTTGTGGTATCTGTCCGACCTGAAATCCCTTCTCTCCTGCGGGATAACCTTCTCCTTACCCTTTCCTTGCTGCTAGTCTTCCTCTACCTTTTTGTATTCATCAATACGATCCATGAGGCGGCGTACGCTGCGGACGGGCTTTTTAGTCAAAGACTTTCTCAAGTCATGATCAGTAGGAGGCCTACCTTAAAGGTGTTGAGCGCCACCTCATCAAAGTCATCATCTATTTCATTAAACATTTCTCAGTACCGGTCGGAATATGCTTTCAACGTCTCCCCTTCCCTCATGGTCATGGATAGCAGCGAGTCCAATGGCCGAGGTACTCTGCTACACGTGATGAACTGCGAAGAGAATGCTCTAGTGAGCTCCCCAAACGAACCTATAGACCCCGATTTAAGGCCATTGAACCACCTCATAGCAACAGGTCCCAAGCTAGAGGGGAAAACTTTACACATTAGGGTCTCGTTGTGAGAGTGCACCGCCATCCTCTGGTTAAAGTGACTCACATGCTCCACCGAATCAGTCCGACTATTGTAGATGGTAAAGGTGGGCTGGGTAAACCTCCTGGGAAGCCTCCCTTTCTCAATCCTCCGTGAAAACGGAGATTTGGAGAGTTGATGCAACGCCCGACTCATAGCATCGTTCCCTAAGCCCCTAGAAGGAAGCTTCTTGCGTCTGCGAGATGGCTAGTCGTCCTCCTCACCAGAGGACATTGCACTGGGGGGTGAGCATGACCTTGAGCTGTAGCTACCTCCCCGGACCTCCTCTGAGGAAGGTTAGATGAGGACGGCGAAGACCTATGTCTAGCGCGGCGTAGCTTCCTCTTCAAACGATTAATCTCCTTCTGCATGGCTTTAGCACCATCCTCGTGGGTGGTACTACCCCCACCATGAGTATGGCTAGCCCCGGGGTATTCTGTATGGACACTTCCCTCACGATCCCTTCGACGCTTAAGACGCTCGAAAAGATCCTCCGGTTGTGATCCCTGTGACTCTGCATGGTGAGAACCCAGGCCTGCCATAGTATCCCAACTCCTTCTAGACTAGATTTCCCACAAACGGCGCCAATTGTAAGTGCACAATTGCACCTGGACCCAAAGACAATTACGGGCTCAGGCCCAATGAGCCTTAAACAATAAAATTTGTTGAGTGTGGGCTTGAAATCTAGGTTAGAGGTACTGAGAACTTGATAACAGGCTAAAAATTACAAACACTTGTAAATAACAAATGATAATTGCAAATAGACCTCCTCGGACGTAAGCTGAGGACTACTTCTGTATTATTTATCTTTCTCTCTTAGAAGTTACAATTCTTAATTTCTTTCTTTGTTCCCGACCGACCCCTTTCTCTGGCGTTCATCCCCCTTAAATACTTCTTTTTCTGATGCTTTATCCACGTGTTGCTTCAACCCCCTCCCCCCTAGATATTTCTTTTTTTAGTACCTTTGAATAGTGACCAGAAGTTTCAGTTCTACTGTTCAGGGGTCACTTCCCCATCAATGCGGCCAAGGAGGTAGGTGCAGAGTCTTTAATGTGGTGGTGGCAGCCTTTTCTTTTGGTATTTTTCTAACACCGGTGTACCTCAAAGATTCAGGATTTCCCCCTTTAACCATTAGTCTTTCCAGAGTTGTGCCTTGACCTTCATAATGAAGCTCTGAGTTCCCTTGGACCTGTCCGAGGAGAAGCTCGCCCTCGGCTGTATCCTCGGAACCTCGGCATATGGGCCAATTCGCAGAGTTAACAAATTCTTAACTCTGGAGCAGGTCAGCCCTTCATGCTACAGTCCAAAGGCCCATATGCCCACTTGGGTCCTTTTACTCCCCACAATAGTGAGCATGCTTTTACAACTTAGACCATTCCCATACGAAATTCCAAAAATGTTCTATTTTACAACTTCAAAACCTACTTTATCTATTTTACTATCTCATTTTACAACTCACCCAATATCTTAGTTTCTATTTTTGTATACAACTCATTAAAATGATATAAATTACAACATCAAATAATATAAAAAAATCATGTTTCTCTCTCTTCTCTTTCAATATCTTTTTCCTCTCTTCACCTTTCTCAATTAAAATAATAGTATTTTTTTTTTTTTTTTTTACATCCAAGCGAATAGCTGGTTTTATATATAAGAACCAACTATTCACAAGTTATAAATTTTTTTAAAAACTCATACCCGGATGGAACAAAATTTTTAAGTTCTTAAATGTAAAATAACAACTAGGGGGTGTTTACATCTCAATGCTAATGCTCTTAAATTAGAAGGGATGTTTTTGTTAATTGAACCTCCTAGAAATATAAAGATTGGAACGTGAAACAAATTGCAAACCATTTAAACTCAAAGAAAATGTTGTTTTACCGTTATCTCCCTATTTTGGGATCCTAAACGGTACGGTGGCAAACGACGCCGAGGCCAAGGAAGTCACTAAATGGCGCTAAACGCTATAGTTTATCAAAATGCCCTAAAATTCACCAAATTTCCCTTAATATTATTAGTCAAAACAAAAGGCAAATGTCACATTCACAGACATAGTCAAATCGTAGTAAGAGCAGTGGCAATGGGAGAACGCCACCCCCAGTGCCGCTGCCAAATTCCATGTACCTCTCAACGTCGTCCGTACTAGGTTTCAAGGTGTTGTGCTCTCTCAGTTTTTTTTTTTCTTTGAGGTTATGAAGTTCCTTGAATCGAATTGGTTTTGTTTTTGTTTTACAGTTAACGATGGACAACTCTCGAATCTTTACAAGAACACAGTACGCTTTGGAGGTTATGTTTGTATGGTTACTTTTTATGCACTTAAAACTTTACTGTTTTAATATGATTATAGTACGTCGTCGTTCAAAATGGCTCAGATTGTACAGAAAACTCACACTTTTATAGTTGCACACATACATAAAACTACTTGTATAATTTGTCTGGAGAAATGGCTAAATTTGAGAAGAAAAACAAATATTCTTTCAAGCTTACACACTTGCATAATATAACAATACATTATTTTTCATAAACATGTCATTTCAAGATACGAAAATGACTAGATTTCAGATAATCTTACACACATACATAAAACAGCTGCAAATTATTTCTCTCACACACACATGAAGCAGCTGCAAATTATTTATGACACACATACATAAAGCAGCTGCAAATTATTTCTCACACGCACATGAAGCAGCTGCAAATTATTTATCACACATACATAAAACAGCTGCAAATTATTTCTCACACATACATGAAGCAGCTGCAAATTATTTTATGACACACATACACAGGCATAAGAGAAGACGTCCGTACAAATCAGATGCCTTAATTCCATGTCTCGATAGCTGCCAAACATCAAAACACAACCGGGAATTAGTGTGGCTACTAAAAGTCACATAAAAGGTAACTCCCTGGAGAGCAATAAAAAGAAAAATCATTTTAAAAGTATTTTAGTTTATATCTATCAATAGCGCATTGTTGATATATGTATATGTAAAGCTACCTTGTTGAGGGAGTTTATACTCCTTGTCCATCCCCAGGGCCCAGAAGAAGTACCCACCAAGCGCATGGTCCTTGGCATACTGAACCTTTCCCTTAATTGAAGATTTGCTATCGTACCCAATCCAATCTTGTCCAGCATACAAGTATGTGGATACAGTTTTGTCATTCACCACATGTACATCAGCATGATGTCCCCTATTGAATTTCAATATGTCACTGTAGTCCATAGGACCAACTCCAGTTGCAGGAGCTCCAATCCCATGTTCATTTTGATCTACCAATTCCCATCTTCTTCCATAGAGTGGCAGACCCATGACTAATTTCCCTTCTGGAACCCCGGCGTCATCGATCCAGGATGAAATACCATAGTGAGTGCTCTTTTTGTCATGCTGGTCATAGAGCAAAGCATGTTCAGCAGTGACTTCAACGTCCTGGCTTCCATAGTAATCATAGCACACGAGATTAACAAAATCAACATTGTCCATGATGGATTTGAATGGATAAGCTTTTTTATCGTCGGCTGGGAAAAATTTCGGTGCAAAATAAACGATTGTACTTAGAGAAAGCTTGGGATTTCCAGTACGATTATGTTCCTCTTTAAGACTGTTATTCCACTCCTTAAAGAGCAACCAGAGGTTTGGCATGTCAAATTCATTTGCTGTGGCAGGATATTTCCAGTAAAGATCCAGCCCATGATAGCCATGCTCCCGAGCCTTACTAATGGAGTCGATGATAAAGCTTTTACGGCCATCTGGGGTGCTTATCATATTGGACAAAGTAGTTCGGCCTGCTACCGTGTCTTCTCCAATGGACAGGATGCACTTCACATCCGCTTTTTTTTGGAGTATTTTCGGCGTGAACGTTCCTATCCATGTCTGATCAATGTTACTGAGACGAATTTGGTAAGTCCGGGCATCAATTTCATCAATTGCAACAGTAGCGTAAAAAAGGTGAGTGAAGTAGCCTGTCTGGATTGACTCTGGAGGGAAGTTATTAGCTTCAGATGAACGCCAATAACCACCTCTGATAACAGCCATTGGATTTGGATGGAGTAGGGCAATATTGCAGATGGTGAAGTTGGCTCGGGTTGATAATAACTAATAAGCAAAAGCTAAAGAAGTAGAAGGTAGTGGCTTGTGAATTCCGAAGATAGGATTCTACGTATATATAGGCTTCAAGTCCATGACTTTTATGTCCAGGTCACGCAGGTGGTTGTGTGTGAATGCCCTAATTTGCTTTAGGTTTTAAGCCACGTGTCATAGTACGTACTTTTATGACGTATTATGTGCTTTCGTCATGAACGAATTTGTTAGGTGGCCCAAGACAAATATGTTAAAATTATTTACTTAATTTGCTTTAAACGGTGAACAACTTCGTAAATCAACTAATTTGGTTATAATTTGAATCTATTATTAAAATTTCTTTTTTGTCCCACCAATAACAACATGTCACTAAAAATTTGTTGTAAAAATATTGTAGATATAACATTTTTTTTTTTAATTTAATTATTTGGGATTCAAGGAGGAGAATTTTGTGGTTGGGTTTTTTTCTTGTTTTTTTAGGAACAATTTTGTGGTTGGGTTGGTAGGCATTTAAGAGGGAAATAAAAAAGTATGCACACCAAAGTTAATGATTAGTATTTTATGGACTATTTTAGTTGGGTTGGCAAGCATTTAAGGGGGAAATAAAGAAGTTCACACACCAAAGTCACTAACCTTAAAAATTCTGGTAAACTTTTTTGGAATATATTCACAAGTTATAAATTTTTTTAAGAACTCATACCCGGATGGAACAAAATTTTTAAGGTCTTAAATGTAAAATAACAACTAGGGGTGTTTACATCTCAATGCTAGTGCTCTTAAATTCGAAGGGGTGTTTTTGCTAATTGAACCTCCTAGAAATATAAAGATTGGAACGTGAAACAAATTGCGAACCATTTAAACTCAAAGTAAATGTTGTTTTACTGCTATCTCCCTATTTTGGGATCCTAAATGGTACGGTGGCAAACGACCCCGAGACCAAGGAAGTCACTGAAAGGCACTAAACGCTATAGTTTATTAAAATGACCTAAAATTCACCAAATTTTCCTTAATATTATTAGTCAAAACAAAAGGCAAATGTCATATTCACAGACATAGTCAAAATCGTAGAAAGAGCAGTGGCAATGGGAGAACGCCACCACCAGTGCCGCTGCCAAATTCCACGTACCTCTCAACGTCGTCGGTACTAGGTTTCAAGGTGTTGTACTCTCTCAGTTTTTTTCTTTTCTTTTTTTTTTTCTCTTTTCATTGAGGTTATGAAGTTCTTTGAATCTAATTGGTTTTGTTTTGGTTTTACAGTTAACGATGGACAACTCTCGAATCTTTACAAGAACACAGTACGCTTTGGAGGTTATGTTTGTATGGTTACTTTTTATGCACTTAAAACTTTACTGTTTTAATATGATTATAGTACGCCGTCGTTCAAAATGGCTCAGATTGTACAAAAAACTCACACTCTTGATAGTTGCACACATACATAAAACTACTCGTATTATTTGTCTGGAGAAATGGCTAAATTTGCGAAGAAAAAAAAATACTCTTTCAAGCTTACACACTTGCATAATATAACAATACATTATTTTTCATAAACATGTCATTTCAAGATACGAAAATGACTAGATTTCAGAAGAAAACCAATAATCTTACACACTTTGCACACACATACATAAAACAGCTGCAAATTATTTCTCACACACACGTGAAGCAGCTGCAAATTATTTATGACACACATACATAGGCATAAAAGAAGACGTCCGTACAAATCAGATGCATATAATTTGAAAAATATCAACACTTTAAGTAAAACATTTTTATCAAAATCTTCTGAAAATGTGAAGAGAATATCCTCATTTATTTTTAATTAGGTTAATCATATAACATCGAAATCTTTTTCAATGTGGCTAAACGTGGCTGTGTTTTTTTGGTACATCACACTATAAATACCTTTAAATTATTGATATATTTTGCTTTAAGTAAAACTCTATTGTTAATATATTTCAAAACTTTTAAAATAAGAATTTGAAAGAAATTGAATCATACAAAATTTCAAGAAGGAAGTTTCATTATTATCCAACAACTTCTATGTATTTGTGGACCGCAATTGTATTTTCTTCCACCCATATACGGTACTACAATAATTTTCTCTAGGTTTTGGATGGTTTAGTTAGGCCATATTATGGCAACAATTTTTAATGCACGTGCCATAGTACCTATATGACGTATTATGTGCTTTCGTCATGAACGAATTTGTTAGGTGGCCCAAGACAAATATGTTAAAATTATTTACTTAATTTGCTTTAAACGGTGAACAACTTCGTAAATCAACTAATTAACAATTTATAATGTTTTTAATGAAAATAATCAAGGTTTAAATCCCTACTTCGAATGGGGGGGGAACAACTCTTAATGAAGCTCTTTTACCAAAATTTGAAAAATATTAACACTTCCAAGTAAAACATTTTTATCAAAATCTTCTGAAAATGTAAAGAAAATATCCTCATTTATTTTTAACTAGGTTAATCATATAGCATCTAAATCTTTTTCAATGTGGCTTAAGATGGCGTTTTTTTTTTTTTTGTAAATCACATTATAAATACCTTAAAATTATTGATATATTTTGCTTTAAGTAAAACTCTATCGTTAACATATTTCAAAACTTTTAAAATACCAATTTGAATGAAATTGAATCACACAAAATTTCAAGAAGGGAGTTTCATTATTATCCAACAACTTCTATGGAATTTGTGGACAGCAATTGTATCTTCTTCCAACCGTATATAGTATTACAATAATACTTTAGCCTAAGAGAAATACTATGTTCACGACATTTTCACGATATTTTTACAACAAATCATAGTTGGTTAGTTATTATTGGTTATAATTTGATTCTATCATTAAAATTATTTTTTGACCTTACCAATAACAACCTGTCACTTAAGATTTGTTGTGAAAATGTTGTGTATATAGCATTTATGTTATGGTTAGGTTGGTTGGCAAGCATTTAAGAGGGAAATAAAGAAGTTCACACACCAAAGTCAATGAGTAGTACTATCTTTTTCTTTTTTTTGGAGATGTATCTAAATCTTTTTTAACGTGGCGTGTATTTTTTTTGTACATCACATTGTAAATACCTTAAAATTATTGATATATTTTGCTTTAGATAAAACTCTGTTGTTAATCATTTAAAACTTTTAAAATACGAATTTGAATGAAATTGAGTCACACAAAATTTCAAGAAGGAAGTTTCATTGTTATCCAACAACTTCTATGAAATTTGTGGACCGCGATTGTATTTTCTTCCACCCATATATGGTATTACAATAATTTGCTTTAGGTTTTGGATGGTTTAGTTGGGCCATATTATGGCTACAATTTTTAAGGCACGTGGCATAGTACATGTATGATGTATTATGTGCTTTCGTCATATACGAATTTATTATGTGACCCAAAACAAATATGTTAAAATTATTTACTTAATTTGATCTAAATGGCTAACAACTTTGTTAATCAAATAATTGATAATTTCTGACGTTTTTAATGAAAACAATCAAGGTTTAAATTCCTAGCTACTTCCAATTATAACTATCGAATTTTTGGGGAAAAACAACTCTTAATGAAGCTCTTTTACCAAAATTTGAAAAATATTAACACTTTAAGTAAAACGTTTTTATCAAAATCTACTGAAAATGTAAAGAAAATATCATCATTTATTTTTAATTAAGTTAATCACATAGCATCTAAATCTTTTTCAATGAGGCTTAACTTGGTGTGTTTTTTTTCGTACATCACATTATAAATACCTTAAAATTATTGATATATTATGCTTTAGGTAAAAATTTATTGTTAATATTTCAAAACTTTTAAAATAGGAATTTGAATGAAATTGAATCACACAAAATTTCAAGAAGGAAGTTTCATTATTATCCAACAACTTCTATGAAATTTGAGGACCGCGATTGTATTTTCTTCTACAATGATGCAATATCTAAAATGAAAATTTGTTGAAAACTCAATGATCAAATTGAAAGTTTTCACATTCTCAAAAAAAAAAATTGAAAGTTTAAAAAAAAAAAATTATGACCCAAATGAAAATACCCTCAAAATGAGACAAAAAGATGTTTGTGCCTTAGTTTTACCCCCAAAAAGAAAAACCATTGGAAATCCTTACCCAGTTTGTAGTTCGTTCATACGAAAAAATTTAAAAAATAATATTAAAATAAACATTTTTCTTATGGAAAAGAAACATATAAACATAAGGAACCCATTTTGCACGAGAAATGGACGAGAGGATCCTCTCTTCTTTCACATGACACTCAAAAGCTTTTTCTTTTTTCAGCAGAACGTCCTTCTAATAGAAATTGGAGTGATTTAAGATATTTGTAATAGAAATTAGAGTGATTTGAGATGTTGGAGGCTACTAAATAACGTTAACAGTGTTATGGGAAGATGCTATGCATGTAGTAACAAGAATCCAAAAAAATGTTAACAATCCCAATTGCACCATCTTATTGAACCTGCTTGTTTATCACCTTCCTTCTCAATTTGATTATGAATGGTAGATTCTCCTTTACTCGATCTACATATATTCAATAATCATCAATATATAATTAAGAAAAACCCAAATTTTGTACAAACCCAAATCTACCTTTTGACAAATACAAACCCAAAACAACCTCCGACCAATAAAAACAACTCAGTTTCTAAAAACTGAAACAGAAGCACAGATCAACAACACAGACACAGACACAGTCTTGTTCCTCCTTTAATCAGTTTCAACTTATTGACCAATACTGTAGTTTAAATTTTCTTTTTCTTTTTCCTTTTTTGCAAAAAAAAAAAAATTCCCAAATAAAGTGAAAACCTAACCTTCACAAAATCCCATAAATAGTTTATACTAAATTTTTTACAGTTTTTCTTTCTTGCTATCATTGTATAGTCATTAAGCACGTCTCAATCCAGATCTCTCTAGCCAATCTTTTGTGAAAGAGAGATTGAGGGTCTGAAAAAAAGAAATAAATTACTTTTATTACCCATCCATAACAACTCACCACTTTAAATTTTTTTATAAATATCGTGGACATAGCATTTCTCATATATTAATTAGTATATATTCAGTTGAATTGGTTTAATCGGATATCTCTTGTTTAGAAAAAAATATTTTGTATCAAACAATGCCACGTATCAAAATCCAATAATTAAAAGACGTGTGAAAAATAATTATATCAATTTTCCACCACTACTCTCAAAGCGGCAGTGGAGTGATCCTATGATTCTAACCTTAAACTGAACAGAATAGGATCAAGTAAGGTTTGGAATCATGGATTCCAATTCTACTAAGATTCTACACAATCTAAGGGTTAAATAGTTTTTATTTTAATTATTGGACCTCCAATTTTGAGCACAGGCGGAGAACAAAGAGTCTTGGTGTTTTTTGTGACCAACACACTAATTAAAGTGAGTAAAAATAAAAATTATAATATAAATTTTTCCACAAAATGAATTTTTACCATGATACAAAACCTTTCACAATGCACATGTGATGATTATATAATAATTTTTTTAAAAATATTTATAAAAATAAAATTATGATGCTTTAACAAATTGTGAAACAATAAAAGAATAAAAATATGTGAAAATTTTGTTGTTATTGGCATTATTCCTTTTGGTTAGAATTTTACAATATTTTATTTTGTTTAAAAAAAAAAATAGTATTACTCTTTCAAAACGACGACGCTTGGCTTGTATATAATTGAAATCGATAAGAACAGATCAACTTTGAAAACAAAACGGAAGTACTCTTCTCAGTCTCAGAAGGTAGCTCTGAGTCTCTATGGAAGAAAACACAAGCGTTCGAGTTCTGTGCACAAAGCTCCTCCTCCCACACAAAAACGAACCGGGTCTCCAATGGCTTATCGGATCCCCATTCTTCCCTCCACTCACCATAATCTCCACCGTCCGATGCATCCACACCCTCTCTCACTCCGACGCTCCGGATCTCCTTAAAGAATCAGAGGATCTTCGAGCTTTGCTCTTGAAGGGATTCGACGTGACCGGAGCTTTTGTGATCGGAAAATCCGACTCGGAATCGAAGGTTCGCGAAGCAATCGACGCGGCTCGTAGGTTGAGGAAGCTGCTCTCTAATGGAGGTGGAGATTTGGAGAACAAGGAAATGATCGGTGCATATGTGGATTTGAATAGTAAGACCGATATTCGGCTTTTCGTGTCGAAATCGGCGAGTTCGACGAGCATGGAGCCGGTTAATTCGGTTGTGTATGAAGATAAGCCGGAGAAGTTTGTTTGGGAGACTGGTTGTTTGCTTCGTTGCGAGGTTCCGATTCGGTTTCCAGTTTATTTTCCTGTGAATAATCCGATTGGTAAATTTCGATTCTATATGCAATTTCTTGCTTATTTGAGTGTTTAAAAGTTAGTAATTTTATGAGCTAAATATTGTGTTGAACGTTGAGCTTTCGTATTACAATGCATTTAGTATAGATGATTGAAAAGGCAGTAAATTTCGATTTTACATGCAATTGCCGGCTTATTTGAGCGTTAAAAGTTAGTATTGTTATGTAAATTGTGTTGAGCATTGAGCTTTGGGATTGTTTGGTAGAGCAATCAAGGCTTATTAAAAAAACAATGCATTTAGTATAGTTGATTGAGAAGGCGGTAAATTTCAAGTTTATTTGCAATTGCTTGGTATTGTTTAGTAGCAGAATCAATGCTTCTTAAAATTAATGTGTTTAGTATAGATATTTGAAAAGGCAGCAAATTTCGATTTTACATTTAATTGCCTGCTTATTTGAGTGTTAAGTTAGTGTTATTATCTAATTTGTGTTGAACTTGAGCTTCGGGATTTTTCGGTAGAGCAATTAAGGCTTATCAAATTTATAATGCATTTAGTATGGTTGCTTGAAAGGCGGTAATTTTTTATTTTACATGCAATTGCTTGGTATTGTTTGGTAGCAGAATCAATGCTTCTCAAAATTAATATGTGTTTAGTATAGATGATTGAAAAGCCGGCAAATTTCGATTTTACATGCAATTGCCTGCTTATTTGAGTAAAAGTTAGTGTTATTATCTAATTTGTGTTGAACTTGAGATTCGGGATTTTTTGGTAGAGCAATCAAGGCATTTAGTATGGTTGGTTGAAAGGCGGTAATTTAAGATTTTACATGCAATTGTGGTATTGTTTGGTGGCAGAATCAATGCTTCTCAAAATTAATTTGTGTTTAGTATAGATGATTGAAAAGGCGGCAAATTTCGATTTTACATGCAATTGCTTGCATATTTGAGTGTTAAGTTAGTATTATTATCTAATTTGTGTTGAACATTGAGCTTTGGGATTGTTTGGTAGAGCAATCAAGGCTTATCAAATTTACAATGCATTTAGTATAGTTGATTGAAAAGGCGGTAAATTTCGATTTTACATGCAATTGCTTGGTATTGTTTGGTAGCAGAATCAATGCTTCTCAAAATTAAAATGTGTTTAGTATAGATGATTGGAAAGGTGGTAAATTTCAGTTTTACAGGCAATTGCGTGCTTATTTGAGTGTTAAGTTTGTATTATTATCTAATTTGTGTTGAACATTGAGCTTTGGGACTGTTTGGTAGAGCAATCAAGGCTTATCAAATTTACAATGCATTTAGTATAGATGATTGAAGAGGCAATCGCAAATATGTGATTGATTTTGAATAATCAGAGATTATTTTATGGGTGATGGTTTAGTGTAAAGTAGAAAATTGGACTAAATGAGTAAGTTTGGTAGTTCAAAGAGTGCACATTCTTGCTCGATGGCATTGTTATAGGATTTGTAGAAGATAGTGATATCTTTAAATATGAGAGATGGTGTCTATTAATGGTTTGAGAATGTAGTTCAAAGTAGGTCATAAGCCATGATGCTTAGAAAGAAGTGGCATGTGCATTGTTCTAATTGTGAATGCGGCTTGAATAAGCTTGTTAACATGGACGGATCCTGACAAGTAAAGACTAGAATAAGAACTGGTCTCAAAGCAGTTAAGGAGTTTAAGCTTCATTAGGTTGATACTTCTTTGCCGGTTTAACTTGTTTGCACAGCTTGTGAGTTTTGAGTTTTGAAATTTTCAAGTTGGTAATGTCTAAGCATTTGTCAATTTTCCCAGACGCATACATATTCATGTAGTTTGATGGACACTTGTGTTAGTATATAACTAATTGTGTTCTAATTTTTTTTGTATCAGATGCAGAGAAGATATATTGGCGTGCAACTGAAGCAGTTGCTGCCAAGTTGAAAGACCCACAGGTTGTTTACATGGTAGAAACAATAAGAAAAACTTCTGCAGAAGGACCTAAACCTCTCATTCTTCGTGGTGCAGAATTGGACTTTCATACCGATGTTTCAAATATTAAACTTTTGGGTAAAGATGCTCAAGGTTCCGACCCAAAGTGTATACCATGTGCACATTTTTGTTTGAAAAGTAAACCTGACTTGCAAAAGTTTTCTGCAGAGGTAAGAAAATAGCATATGAGATTCACGTGTTATTTTGGTTGTATGACTGGCCCTTAAGAGTTTGAATGACCTTCTTTTATTGGGTAGTTTGTTTTATATTGTATCCTTTGTTTACAGTCACAACTCATAAGGACTATCATCATTCTTTTTTTGTGACAAGTTCTACTACTTAGAATGCAGATACTATTCAAGTAAGTGTTCTGCTGAATAACTCAGAAAAGTCTCTAAACATTGCACCAGTTGCAGAATATGTTCCAGGTATCTATTTCAATGTTAAATAATTGATGTTATTAACGAATTAGAATAATTTTATAATTCCAGCTTTGTAGTCAAGTCTTTAACTCACTTTTGAACTGTGTGGTTTCAGCTTTGGAAGAAGCCAGACTTTTATTTGTAAGCTTTAAGCTAGAAGTTCTCTGTTATGCGGCTAAGGATATTCCAGTGATGTATGCAGTTTCTAAATTAATCATCCCTGGTTTGGTTGATCAGCTATATTCAATGAAGAACTTAATATTGCCCAACCTCTTAACAGAACATCCTCAGGTAAGACAATTCATTATGTATATGAAAGTATACTAGTCTTGTCATGTTCTCAACTATGCCACCAGTTCAATCGATATTCCATACCTTCACAAACATGCATGTTACTAGCACAAAATGTTTCTTTTTGCTCTGACTCCCTCTTCCATCTTCTGCTGCCTGTTCTTACAATGATCTTTGTGGTCAAGGCATTTAGTTGAATATGAACTCTTTGCACTCCATAATTTACATTTCAGGTCATCGCACCTCTTGTCCAGCCATGGACAGAAAACTCTTTTCCCATCTCATTCCCCCTTGCCTGCAGATTCCAGAGAATATGCCCATGCAAATACACATTTATATGCACATATTGTGATAACCTAAAATGCACAGATGCACATACACATGCATTGATACATATTACTATAAGTTAATATTTAATGTATATAAAGTAAAATGTGCCAGATACAAGTGTTGAGCGGCAGAGGAGTCCAAAAAAAGAAACTAAAGAACATGCCCTACAATAAATAGAATGCTTTAGCATTGAAGTGACCCAAGGGTTGGCTTAAAATAGGAGATCTGAAAGTATCCAGTGCACATTCGCTGCATTTCTTAAGAGAAGAGGACAAAAGAGGACAATAAAGTTCATTGTTTTATAGAACTGCACCTAGACTAGTCTCTTTAGATAAGAAATAAAGGTTACAAGTATCCAAGTATAAAATAAACTAGTAAATGCTTCTAAATCTAATGAACTTAATAAATAGTTCCAAAACTGTATACAGGAAGTTATTCACAGTGAGAACAAGAAAATGAGCATTAGCCTTGTACTTTTGGATAGGTAATTACAAAACTTCCACACTTACACTGGATTGAACCCATGACTTAACCCTCCACTTGAAGGAAAAGAGATGCCATTTAGTCCAAGGACCAGTGGCACATTAGCCTTGTGCTGTCGTTGTCAATAATAACTGTGTACATGAAGTTTTTTTTTTTTTTTTTCTTATCAAAAAACAGTGAATTCCAATTGGCTCAACTAGTAAAGTCTCTTGTCATTGAATAAAGTACCTAGGTTCGAATCTCATCTACACCAAAAAAGAAACCCATTGGTCTTGGCCTGATGGTAATGAGCAATCATCGTGGAGCGAACACCATAAGTTTCAAATCCTATCATAGCTGTAATAATAACAACCTACAAGGTTTCCTTATCACAAGATGTTCTTTTTAGTGCCAATTCTTTATCTGTTAATTCAGAAGATTTCTCCTGCTATTGGATAAAATGAATACTTTTTCCTATTTTTTCTTGGGGAGCTTTTTATGTTTTAATATATCTGATTCTTGGTTTGTACCATGGTTTGGTTTTTCTTTTTTTCCTCTGCTACAATTACGTTCCCAGAATACATCTTAATGATGTTCATTTTATGTGTTTGCAGCTTCGTCCCTATCACTTCAATCCTCCTGGAGTTTTGCATCCAATCACTGTTATCTATGAACTTAATTATGGGGAGTCAGAAATGAAACAAGGTATGCAGCTGTTTAATTAACTTTTTCTGCTTTAGGTGACTATGTACCTATAATGGCTGGAGAAAAGGTTGAATGGTCACAGTAAAATGTTCCTTGATGGTTTTGAAGTTCGCTCTATCTTGTAGTGTAGATTTCTGTCTTTTCTCCTTTTACAGTCATGCCTACAATTCAAAGTAATGACAAGTTTGACCACATTGTTCAGCCATAGAGTTTATTTGTTTTTTTTTTTTTTTTGTGGGACCTTCAAGATTAAAATGTAAAAGGCAAAAAAAAAGAAAAAAGAAAAAGAAAAAGGAAGATATTTCTTGTCAAGCTATATTTCAATTGATGAAAAATCATCAATTTCTATAGTCCAGAGTAGCTCCTCAGAAGACATTTACATTTTTGTCAGTCCTGAAGATAGAACCATTGCAATTGTCTAGGATTCCTTGCCCCGGATGAAAAGTTCCAATACACCTTTTACCATAAATGGTGTTTATTGACTGGGAAGCACGGGTGCGGTGTTTGGGCCACCGCACCCGCGTCCAACGCGGCGCGACGCAGTGACGCGCAAGCGACGCCGCTGCCTGCGCATCCGTGCCGCGTCGGACATTAAAAAAACATTTTTTTCGGCGCGATACGCGCCGATTTAGGCCGACGCACGCGAAATCAGGCCAATTCGGCCCGAATCGGTCCGTATCAGGCGCAACACTGATACCAGCAAAATCGGCCGATATCGGCTAATACGGCCGAAATTCAAAAAAAAAAAAAAAACAACAGGTGAAAAAAGTTATTAAAAAAGTTCTTAAAGTTATTAAAATATGTTTACTATTAAAAAACAACAGTTATTATTTACTATTGCTCTTAAATTTAGTATATGTTTATATATTGTGAAAAAAGTATGTTTAGCAATATATTAAAAATATAAATAAAAATATTTTTAATAATTTTTTAATCGCCGCACCCCGCCGCACCCGCACCCTACTTTTTCAAAAATTGCCAAGTCCCACACCCGCACCCGAATCCCGAAACGCACCCCTGCTTCATAGTTTATTGATGAGGAAAAATGATGTCTTTTAATTTTTAAATAAATGGAGAATTCTGGATAGGAAGAACCAGTGTGCTAATCTATTTTGTAATTTTATGTACTATTATTAATCAATTAGTATTATATTTGAGACTCTTAATATTATCTTATGTTTATGGTATTTACTTTCTGCAGTTGAAATTAGAAAATCCCTACACCTAAGGCTGGGATTACCTTTTGATCGTCCTCTCTTAAGGATTGCTAATGTGCTTGATTTGTCTACAACAAATTTCGGTGGAAGGAGTGACTCAATACGAAAGGGTAACCATTCTCAACTAGAGAAACAACCATTTTTTTATTTTTTTTTGAAGTCAGAGGCAAACCTTTTCTTCTCACCCACTCCCTCGTTCTCTTTCATCTTTCTGTGCGTGTTGTTCTCAAACTCTGTTGGCGGATCTCTTTGGTAATATCAGGTTCTACTTTTCTTAAAGATGTGCACATTGGGATTCCAAGCAGTGGAGGTGAGTGGCTACCATTGTTTTCTGTTGATTCCTTTTCCCTGCTTCCTCTTAGTTATATTCACTGGAAGTCTCGTATATTATGCAGTTTCAGGGGGCAGTATGTCTCTAGTTCAAGGTTCTTATGAATACTATCACTATCTTCAAGATGGTTTTAATGATTCGGTAATGTAGATTCTCTTTTCCCTAGTAGTTTAATGTTTTATTAAACAAACATATTACCTGTGACATCCACTAACATTATTATTCAATATATTAAAAACATGCTTAGAAATTACTTTGATGATTTTTGCTAATATTTAGATTCTCTTCAATGTTTTGATACTATATTTTTCATAGAACATATTGTAATGTGTACTTAGTAATCATGATTTAATAATCTGACTTTGAGCTATGAAATAATTAATTTGTTTATGTTTTATAATTCAACATGTTGTCCTATTAAAGCTTTATATATTTTTGTTCAAATCTTTGCCAGCATCCTTTCTTCAAGCTTGCATGTATAATCTTATAATTATATTTAATGTTTAAACGAATTATTACTAGAAACTATACTAAAAGCACTATGGGTAATGTCTTGTTCTTGCACTCTGTTCTCTTAGCTTCAGTTATCTAGTAGATCCAAGGAGTGGCTATATCTATTTTATCAAGAGACCAGATTAAGAGATCAGATCTTCTTTAAATTCTTGCCTTTCCCCCATAACCTCCCCCAAAAATGAAGCAAACGTCTCAATTTCTTGAGGAAGGTTTTTCCTTTGACTGAAGTCAATTTTAATTGACATGGGTGCTCTCTGCTTGGGATTTGTAGCATGACAGTTTTGGTTGTCAGAAGGTGGTGCTATGAGAGATAGCTGGAACTTTAGTTGGCCGTTTGGAGACTTCATGTATTGGGTGAACCATTAATTATTGTTGCATATGACTCCTCTGGCAATTTTAGTTGTGAAAAGAAGCTTCTTAAGGCTCAGTGAGAACCATGCACATTCTTTTGCTACGTCATAGATATTTCTTCCTTTGAGATTTTTAGGTTTTCTGTCTTATTCATCTTAAGTAAAATATAAGTTAATTTTCTTGCTGAAAGGGAGGTGCTTATTTTACAAGATCATAGGGGTCACTTTGCTCTGCTCATGCTTGGTTTGAGCAGTGGCCAAGCTACTCTTCTAATTTCTTATCACATAATTAAACATTTTGTTTAATATTGGATGGCATATCTTATCATTGTCAGGGATGGGGTTGTGCTTACCGTTCTCTTCAGACTATCATCTCATGGTTTAGACTCCAACACTACACATCCATAGATGTTCCTTCACATAGGTACGCAAAAGTCAATGCTTAGAATGTGGAGCTTCAGATTTTTCTTTCTAAACCTGTTTAGGTAGTGTTCTCATCAGACTTTTGAGCTCTTAAGAACTCACTGCTTTTGAAATTTGATTTCGATCAATTTCATTACTTGAAGTTGCATTATTTTTTATCTGTAATTCTGTACTTTATTAATTAAGAGGAAGTCATAACTGAGTAAAGAGGGTCCTTGCGATCATATCAATTTCGTAAAATTAAATCTAACAAATAAGTTGAATTTATCAGGGAAATACAGCAGTCACTTGTAGAGATTGGCGATAAGGATCCTTCTTTTATCGGTTCACGTGAATGGATTGGTGCCATTGAATTGAGCTTTGTCTTGGACAAACTTCTGGGTGTAAGTTAACTTTTGCAATTTCTTCAGTGTCACTTGATTATTTTTTGCTTTTCCAGTCTGCACATGGACATGAGAATGAGATGAATTGTCAGATTGAATAATACTAGTACTATGAATAGTCCTCTGCCTGTATAACACACAAAGTAAATTTGACCTTCCATAGATGATCAAAGAGGTGTACTAGAAAGTATATCTAATAAATTGTATCTTATGCATATATCTAATAAATTGTATCTTATGCACAAATCGGTACGGGTATGACACAGCAACACAACAATTTTCAAGAAATTAGCCCTTACTAATCCTTACCTAGGAAGCTTGGGAACGGGTACGACATGGGCACCCTCAAATGAAGTGTGCTTCCTAGTTTTCAAGTTTGACGGGATTTGTTGCTGTCTTGAACAGGTCAGTTGCAAAGTCAAGGACTTCAGATCTGGAGCTGAGATTCCTGAGAAGTGTCGAGAGCTGGCCTTGCACTTTGAGAATCAGGGAACACCTATTATGATTGGTTAGTTGGTTGAAATAAACTGTTTTCTTTTACTTATCTGCCATGTATTTGTGGCTTCTCTCAAGTAAAGTTAAAGTGACGTACTTTTGCACCTTATAGCGTCAACAGAGTTGCTGAAAATTAATTTCCTATTTAGGATTATGTTTGGCCCTCCTATGGCTACAAGGTGACTAGATATCACGAGTTGGTCTGGTAAATAGTTAGAAGCATTTGGCTCTTTCTAAGTATATAAATGAATGCAGGTGGTGGTGTTCTTGCATATACCCTATTGGGAGTTGACTATAACGAAGCAAGCGGAGATTGTGCATTTCTCATACTTGATCCTCACTACACTGGCAATGATGATCTCAAGAAAATTGTAAATGGTGGATGGTGTGGGTGGAAAAAGGCTGTTGATAGCAAGGGAAAAAACTTCTTCTTACATGATAAGTTTTATAATCTTCTGTTGCCACAACGACCAAACATGGTGTGATTTGGACAATCGAGGTGGAGTTACCATCAACTCTTTACCCTCTTATGTCTTTGCAGAAGAGGCAGCCTTTCAGTAAGTTATGTACATGCAACCAATGTTGACTACCCAAAAATGAATTAAAAAAAATTGTTGGAACTTAGGGTGAACTGGGAGTGGTAAATAGTTGCCAATTGTGAGTTTTGTCTTCTTTTGAAAGTCATAGTTAATTTTGTGATTTGCATACGATGAAGTACAGTCAATTTCTTTCTCATTGCCAGTACTTTCTGGTTGAATCAGCTTCTTGTTTAATTGTGGAACTGGGCCACCCTTGTTTTATATATAACTTACTTTAGGAGTGATGGTTGCTATAGCTGTTTGCTACTGCTGTAACCCATGTTACTACTTAATACTGCTCTGTGCTAGTTGCATATGAATCTAAATTGCTTAAAAAGTTTTCACGTCCTAAGAAATCCTAGCAATTCTTTTCAACCTTTACAAAATGGTGGTTAGAGTGTAACAACAATATGAAAATTCTCTCTCTCAATGAAGTGTAAAAAGTTCAAATATTATGGATCTGAAGAAACCAAATCTTGTTACTTCGGCTGAGGATGATTCCTGAATTCATATTTGACTGGATTTTGTTTTTGTTTTTGTTTTTGTTTAAAAAAAAAATTATAATAGCACGATTAATCCTTTTGTAAGGTTCTTTAGCAACCTACAAAGGAAAAGCCAAAAAAAAGTACAAAGACATTACCAAAACGACCTTACGTTTCTTGAAGATGATCTAAATTGTTATCTCTATTTGTTATTAACAGTATAGTTTAGAGGTCAAGTAATAGGGATAGCAATAGGGCAAAGTCGGATAAGGGCTCTCTCGTTCCCTTTTCAGGGCGAGAGTGAAACAGGTTTGGTTTGGAGGTATCTTTTAGTATCCCTAATGAGATTGTTTCCACATTAATGAGATAGAAATGAAAGAAAAATAGAAGGGAGGTAGCAAGTGCACTAAAAAACAGAGAAAGCAAGTGCTTTAAGGATGGTAATAGAATATGTATAAAATTCTTAATATATATAACATTCAAGGCGAGCAAAATCTGTCTCTCTCTTGTGACCTCCTCAAAGTGGGGGAAAATTCACGTGGGGAAGGGAAAATCAAGTGTGCGGTGGAATTTTGGCCATCCTTAGAGTATAAGCAATTAAATCCTATAGTTTTTAGTTATAAATTAAACCCTATAGTGTTAAAAGCAACAAATTAAATTTGAACTTATATTAAACCTTGTACGCAATCCATCCACTTAAATGAGCGGACATTTAATTTGTTACCTTTTGAAATCTCTATGTTTATTTTATTACTCTTTGAAAGTCTAATCTGTTATTTTTTGAACTTCATAATTTAATTAATTACTTTTGAAACTACAAAATTTAATTTGTTTCACCATATAAATTATTAACTTTAAATTTTAAAATCTAAATTCCCCCTCCCCACCAAAAATAAACAAATAGAGTAGACACAACAAGAATGGCAACAACCTAGTTGGTATGGGGCGGGTTTCATATTCCTCGTCCCTACCCCACTTCTGCCTCCAGGTTTTTTTTTTCCGCCCTTTTCTAGCAAATATTTGCAGGTATCCATCCTGCCACACTCAATTTTATTATATATATATAATTCTTTAAAAATTTATTTTGAATATATTAAATTAAAACTAATAAAACATTTATAAAAAAAAAATTCTAACATTACAAAACCTTCTAAAAGCATAACAATGGGTGAAGCGGATACCCGCAGGGCAAATTTAGATTGACAAAATCCCCAAGACCAAACACACATTGAACAATTTGTAATTTTGTCCACTGCCACTAACGACTTGTCGTTTGTATAATTTCTTAGTGTCTCTTTCCTCAAAACTCACCGTTAACGCTGTCCCACAGTGACATATATAGCATAAAACCTCCCGAAGAAAAGGAACCATATCTCTTCTCCTCTTAAAGCTTGAAAGCTTAGTAGTTGTTGTTTACTGACTACTACTAAGCTGAGTAGCAAGCTATCCAAAAACCACCATGGCTCTCACACACCACCACCTCCACCCCCACCTCTCTTCTTCTCCATTTTCCTTCATTCACACTCACTATCCAATTCCAAATCCAACTCCTTACCTTTCACTTTCACTCTTCTCCAAGTCCAAGTCCAAGTCCAAGTCCAAATCCAAAACCCCAAACCTCTTCTCTCTTTTCTCAACTCCACCCACCTCCACAAACTCCTCTGACTCCTCAACCCACATTTTCCTCCCTTTTCTCCAACAACAACAACGTGATAAAGAAGAAGAAGAAGAAGAAGAAGAAGAAGAAGCAGAAGAAGATGAAGATGAAGAGGAAGAAGACTCACTGATAAGATTCTTCAAGTCTCGCACTTCGTCTTCAACCCAAGACCCACAACGCGAATCCAAAATCTCCCTCCAAAAGAATCGCCGCTCCACTTGGCACCTAGCTGCCGATATGGAATCCGAAACAGAACCCGAAACCGATGTCGAAAACGCAATCTTTGAGGAGAAAAAACAAGTGGGTCATGTGGAGAAGACAAACTCGAGGCCGTTGCCGGAGGGAATAGTGGGTGAGATTGTGAGAACTGCGAGGGAGTTGCCTGGAAATATGACGCTAGGAGAGGCATTGGGTGGTTATGAGAAAAGGGTTAGTGAGAAACAGTGTGTGGAGGTGTTGGGTTTGATGAGTGAGGAGGGTCTTGTAATGGGTTGCTTGTATTTCTTTGAATGGATGGGGTTGCAAGAACCTTTGCTTCTGACTCCTCGAGCATGTTCAGTTTTGTTTCCAGTGTTGGGAAGAGCTAGAATGGGTGAGAAATTGATGGTCTTGTTTAGAAACTTGCCGCCCAAGAAAGAATTCAGGGATGTTCATGTTTATAATGCTGCCATTTCGGGGCTTCTGTGTTGTGGAAGGTATGAGATTCTTGGTACTTTGCTGGTGGTTATTGATTTTGGTTTATGTGTTTGTTATAGGAATATGCTAAAAGTACTATAAATCTTCCTGCAAAATGGTTATTGAAGGATGTGCTAATGAATGTGATTGGTCCTGCATCAACACATAGAAAACTTATTACTTTCTTGTTTTGTTTTGTTTTTCAAAAGTTTACACATTGGTTTGTAAAGCCTATGTAATGAAATTGGTGCTAACTATAGCATTACTCTTTGTTATATATTTTGTTATGTTGTCTAGTAATTTAGACTTGTGAGTTGGTGGTTATTGATTTTGGCTGATGTTTTTGTTATGTTGTCTAGACCCCGTTTGTTTCAAATCACAACTTTCTAAAACATCACTTTCTCTGGTACAACTTCTTTGAAAAACATTAGTATTTTTTAATTAGTAACTTACACAGGCACTCACAACCTCACCCTCCATCCCATTATTACTGGAAGATGAACTTCCAGTTGCACTATAGCTCATCAGTACCCTGGTCTCTAGTTGAGCCAACCAGAACCCACCAAACAACCTTTTTTGAAAAGCTGAAAAATCAGCTTTAACATAGGCCAAGTCTAGAGTTAGTAGTATCCTCAATTATTGTGCTTTAAGTTATATGTCAAACAAGAGTAATGCCCATCTTTTCAGACATTATAGTTTGCCTCATTAGTATCACTTGTGCACATGTCAAGCAGGAAGAAATGGTTTTGTAGCAGAGTTGTGGTAATTGGGGACAGATAGAGTTGCTGTGAAGCAATATCATGGCTGTTATGCTGTGGAAGAATTCAATGTGAATTTATACCCTTTGCAAATTGTTGCTTCAGTGCCAATAGTCTTATAGCTCAATTGGTATCTCTTGGTATTTTCAATGGAGACATATGAGATTCAAATCCCCCACCCCCAATTATCGATGTATAAAAAAAAATTGTTTCTTTTGAAAAAAAAAAGAAGCAGTTGTCAATAGTGCATGAATGTAGGTGCTTTTTTTTTTTTTTTTTTGATAAAATTAATGTTACTAATTTAAGATGATGAAATTATAAAGCATAGGATGAATGTAGCAGCCCATTTTTGTCTTAGACCAATTCTTTTAAATGTAGCTTATTGATGGTTAAATAAGTGATCTGAGGTTCAATCCCCGCCTACACCAAAAACTGATTGGTGTTTTGGTCTGATGATAAAGAACTTTCATTAGGAGTGGACGTTATAGGTTGAAACTCTCTAAAAAAAACTTATTGATGATTTTTTCAAAATAGACTCCATATTATCAGCTTGACCAACTTCTGCACTTGATTACATTTTTAATCAATGTGTTGAGGGGATTTCATGCTTGAGAAAAGAAGTTTGGAAATGGGAAAATTGTAAATCTGATACAATTCTTACAATGATGGGCAAAAAACACATTGATTTTTTTCTTGTTTTATTTTTCCAAGTGATCTAAATCATTTTCCTCATTAAGCTTATGTTGTTGAATTTCTAAATAATGCAACTCTATGTTCTTTATGTCTTAAACCTCATTTAGCAGTCTTGATGCATTTCATCTCCTGGTTTTGGTGTCCTTGATGGCAAATAGCATTTCAGTGATTTTCCCTTTTAGTTAATTCGTAACTCTTTCTTTTTTTGTGGGGGCGGGGGGTTCTCTTATTATTTAAGAAGACTGTGAAGCACTACAATTGATGAGTCAATACCCAGAAGTCATCTGCTTATGATGAGCTACAAAGACGTCCACAATGTTTTTTTGGCATACATTAAGGCATTCGTTTTCATATCAGATAGGGTACCACTTCAGTGGTCCTATTGGGATTCTCAGTGCCCAAATTATAATTTAGATATCAGATTTAAAAAAAAAATTATTATGTAGTTTACTCTTACTCTCTCTCTCTCCCTCTCAATATATATTTAAAAGCTTCTACATCTACTATAGAGGAAAGTGTTTCATATTATGTCGATATACAAGAGCTCATTATTGATGTGTGCTGACTTATTTCAGGTACAACGATGCTTGGCAGGTGTATGAGGCAATGGAAACAAATAATGTGCTTCCAGATCATGTGACATGTTCTATTATGATTACAATCATGAGAAAAACTGGTCGCAGTGCAAAAGATGCATGGGAATTCTTTGAGAGAATGAATAGGAAAGGAGTCAAATGGAGTGTAGAGGTTTTGGGTGCTCTAATCAAATCATTCTGTGATGAGGGGCTGAAGAATGAAGCCCTTATCATCCAGACTGAAATGCTGAAAAAGGGAATCTCCTCAAATACCATAGTGTATAACACTTTAATGGATGCTTTTGGTAAATCCAACCAAATTGAAGAAGCCGAAGGTCTTTTTTCTGAGATGAAAATGAATGGGCTAAAACCCACGTCTGCTACCTATAACACTCTAATGGATGCATACAGCAGAAGAATGCAGGCTGACATTGTTGAGAAGCTGCTGCTAGAAATGCAAGATATGGGCTTGAAGCCAAATGTCAAATCATATACATGCCTCATTAGTGCATATGGGAGGCAGAAGAAGATGAGTGACATGGCAGCAGATGCATTTTTGAGGATGAAGAAAGTTGGCATAAAACCTACTTCACATTCTTATACAGCTCTTATCCATGCTTATTCGGTTAGTGGCTGGCATGAGAAAGCTCATTCTGCATTTGAGAACATGCAAAGGGAAGGAATAAAACCTTCAATAGAAACATATACTACTTTACTAGATGCATTTAGGCGTGCTGGTGACACACAGACATTGATGAAGATATGGAAATTGATGATCAGTGAGAAAGTTGAAGGGACTCGGGTGACATTCAACATTCTTCTTGATGGATTTGCTAAGCAAGGTCACTACATTGAAGCAAGGGATGTGGTCTCTGAATTTGGGAAGATAGGCTTACATCCAACTGTCATGACATTTAATATGCTGATGAATGCATATGCACGGGGAGGGCAACACTCCAAGTTGCCGCAACTGTTAAATGAGATGGCAGCTCTGAATCTAAAACCTGATTCTGTCACTTTTTCAACAATGATCTATGCCTTTGTTCGTGTCCGTGATTTCAAGAGGGCATTCTTCTACCACAAAAAGATGGTAAAAAGTGGACAAGTGCCAGATGCCAAGTCTTATCAGAAGCTTAGGACAATTTTGGATGTAAAAGCTGCAGTTAAGAACAGGAAGGACAAGAGTGCTATACTTGGTATAATTAATAGCCAAAAGGGTTTGTTGAAAGCTAAGAAGAAGGGAAAGAAAGATGAGTTCTGGAAGAACAAGAAAAAACATGTTAGAACTCATAGTTTTGCTCATGGTGGACAATGATGATGCTATCGGTGGAGTCTTGTGATCCCCGTAAAATCATTTTCATACACAGGCTCTCTGTATGGTTGAGCTATCTTCAGTGTCAGTTAATGGCTTCTCCTGAGTGTTTGCTTCAAATAGAATAGAATAGCAGGAAAAAAAAAATACAGGTGGCTGACTCCAATAAGTCTGTTGAGGATCCATTGCTGACCCCAAAAATTTTGAGGCTAATACTTGGTTGTTCTTAAATGAGATATTTCTTTCATACAAGAGATGATACTGTTGGGAAAAGCATAGTCCTGCTATCATTCTTATAATGGAAGCCTTCACAGAATAGTACCCATACAAAGACATTGTTTGCAGTGGATGCATGCCATGCCAGGTGATGAACTGGGTAATTTTCTTGGTCCATGCCTTATTTATATTGAAAGCTATTCTTTTTCTTTGTTGAGTGAATCCCTTGTGTAAAATCATGTTGTCATATTATACGAACAAGTAAAGTATATAAAATATTGAAGTGCAACTTTTCCCATTTGTTTTATTTTTCATTAGTGTAATCCAACCATGTAGAAGTAGTAAAAAAGGACATGTCAATTAAGGAAGTAACAAAGGCCAAAGGGTATAATTTCGGATAAAATATTATGACAGTAAAGACCAATTGATGTTTCACAAAATAATGTTTACCTATCAAAAAATATATATTATGACAGTAAAGAATACGTGTGGGATGTTGCAAATCCTTAGCCGATCTCAAAATTTTGGGACCAAGGCTTGGTTACTGTAGTAGTTGTAAGCCTTACGAGGAAGAATATGGGGCCAAGGGTGGTATACATTAAGAGAAAGTATTTGAGCTGTCTGGGTAAGAAGATTTAGGGGCAAACAAGATGATGTGGACTATGTTAAGCTGACTTGGTTGAGTTTAACTGGTTCTGTTTTAGCACATTGCTCATATACCAAGAAGCATATACCTGAGAAACTGTATTGTTTTTTATAAATGCTAAGCCCAGAATAACTTTCTTCTTTGTGGAGGGATACACTGCAGAACTAGGAATATACTGAAGGTTTGGTGATGCTTGTACAAGGCATTTTTTTGGAATTTAAAAATATTTGGAAGGGGGGGGGGGGTGTTTAGACTTAAGATTTTGACTGGACAAACTGGGTGCAGGGATGATCCATTGCTTAACATGACAAGTGACAACAAGCCTTACTCCATTCTCGTTTTGGTAAATCAGTGGCAGACTATAATTGACTTGCTTTTTATACTATATATCTATAGCCTAGCTACTTTAAACCTACTATCAGAAGGTTGTTGCAACTTTTCTGCAGTATGTCTGTGTTTTAACTTTCAATAATTGCACATGGAATTGAAATTATGGATCAGATATAGAGTACGAATCATAGGAAAAGCATTAGGTACTCTTGGTATACAGTACAACTAACATGGTATTCCATGCCCATTAATGTAAATCACCTAAAATAAAAATTACGAAATCGTATATGAAGAAATTTTTTGAAATTTGGAAAGCTCACCACTCACAAACAAACAATAGAAAAACTCTTTTTTTTTTGGGGGGGGGGGGTGCGTTTTGGTATATATCCAAAATTCCAAACCCTGTGGCATTCATGTTATTGTCCTTATGGCTGGTCTCTTCGAACATTACAAAGAAATTGATTAATACTCACACATGCACACTTTTGTCTTGTGGTGTCAACTGTCATATAATGTGAGGGAAAAATCATATTTTAAGCTGTGTCAGAATTTGTGGGTTGAGGTTTGTTTAGGCATCATGTATCATCCTTCTTTTCATACCTGATATTGGTTATGACATGCACCATGATTCCACTCACAAGTGATTTGTCTTCTTTCTTTTGTTTTATTTTTTATATGTCTTACTTTCTTATATGTACTTAATTGAAATTTGATTTAAGCATCACTTGTATTGGTTTTGTTTTTTCCTCTCAAGATTCTGCAAGGATTAAGATTCCTTGATCTTCAAACTTAATTGATCATGGCACCAAACTGACTCATAAATAGTTTTGAAGCTGTCTTTTTCTTTATTTCTTTCTTATATATATGTGCTTACTAATAATAATCATCATTATGGTTTGTCCCTCTCAATCTCAAGAATCTGCTGAGGTATTCAGTCGCTCCATTTTTATTTTATTTTATTATTATCATTGTTCAGTATTATTTTCTTTCAATCATACATCATTCTAGTTTCAAACGTGCTTGAGCACTTATAGTATTATTTTGGATAGAATTTTCCTAACAACAAGTTTAGAGATAAGTTCATTTTACCATTACGTCAAGGCTTAAATAAGCATTCACATTGTCTATTACTTACTAATTCAACAATCATGTAATTTTTTAAAAAGAATAAGTATTTTATTTGAGTAAAATACATATGGATGACGACATGAATTGTCGCGTAATTGGTCTAAATATTTTCTCAAATCTAGTTTGAAAGAAAATTAATTTATTATTTTTGTCAAAGAAAGTGGATAGTTTCATAAACTATTCATCAAGTTTATGACACAATCAATTTTTAAATATGCATATGAGCTATGAGATTTTGTCTAAATGTGTAGCTTAGATGTAATGGCAAATACTTTTTGAAGCTGTCTTTTTCTTTATTTTTTTTTATATATATGTGCTTACTAATAGTATTCATAGTTATGGTTTGTCCCTCTCAATTGCAAGATTCTGCTGGGGTACTCAGTTGTTGCTTCCTATTGTTTATTTTTATCATTGTTCTGTATTGTTTGCACCTAATCTCATCATTATTTTCTGTCAATCACACATCATTCTAGTTCCAAATATACTTATCAAAAAAGTTCCAAATATGCTTGGACGCTTATAAGTATTATTTTAAACAGATTTTTCCTAAAAACAAGTTTAGAGAAAAGTTCTTAACCGCCCTGGGGCGATACTCTCATTTTTATGAAGTATAAGAGGCATTCACTAGTGGGGAAAGGATTCGAACTCAAGACATAAGGCTTATTGGCCTAAGTCCCAGCTCCTGGCCCTCTCTCAACGGTGGTGAAAGCAGATAGTTTCATAAACTATCTGTCATGTTTATGTCACCATCAATTTTTAAAGATGCATATGAGGTATAAGATTTTGTCAAAGTGCTTAGTTATGATGTAGTTATGATGTAATAGCAAATACTTTTGTAGTTTTAAAATACTAACTATAGGAGGCCCTAAATTTGTTTGATTTTTGGTTTGAAACGTCTTTTTTAAAATAATAAAAATTATTATTATTTAAATTTCACAACTTTTTTGAGAACTATGAGTTTCTAATAGAAAATAATAATCCATTGCAAAATAGTTGGAGAAAAAAATAGATGAATATGATAAAACTTACAAGCTACAGTAGGAAAGGATAATTTGAAATTTGAACCATAAATATTACAGATACTTAGGGAGATATGAATCAATTAAGTTATAATACTATTGTTTCTCCAAAAAAAAAAAAGTTACAATATTATTGACTAAACATTATATGATAATACTATACTATAACATCAGTTTTATGATAATTACTATTTATCATTGGGCCTAGATCCCAATTCATTTTTTATGTAGGTGGGTATCTTAGATATTTTACTCAATGATAATAAACTTTATTAATTATGCTAATTAGAATCAACCCGTTACTTTCTCTTCTGGATCTTTTTATATTTTGTGATTCTGTGGGCTTTCTATAGCCCATTCTTGTAGTAAGTTTGTTTTATACGGTTTATATTGTGTGCTGACAATTTTTTATTATTTTCCTTTCTGGGGGTGTTTGTCTAATCTAATCCCTGTTTATGAAAAAAAGACACATAATTTGTAATTTTTTAAAAATGAAATAAATCATATATGTGTCTCTAGTGTAGACTGACTATCTACTTATAATATATATATATATATATATATATATATATATGGGATCCGTTTAAATTAATCATTCATTTTGGAAAAGTTTTTAGAGAGAATTGAAAAAGCTATCAAAACAATTAATTATTTTTTCATTTCTCCATATAAAAATTTCTAAAATGATTTACTAATATATGCTCTAAGGCATGTGTTAGTAAATTATATATATATATATATATATATATAGACACACACGTTAGGAGGCTGTCTACTTTTACTTGCCTCTTGATGTGTAATGTGTGCACTGAGTCTGAGCATCCTCAGTCCTCTCACACTCACTGCAAGCCTCTAAGACAAACCGACAAAGCCCTCCATCTTCTTAAAGAAAAAAACTTAATTGGAAATAACTTTTGGCTGTTCTTATAAATTGGTAAAAACTAAAAACCACTATAATTTGGACAAATCTCACTTTAATTTGGACTAGTCTTAAGAGGAAAATTTAAGAATCAACATTTACGTACTGTACATAAGTCTTGTCTATTTAATAAATACCACATTCACTAGAAGCTTTTCATCCACATTTCCATGTTGGGTTTTTTTTTTTTTCCGTTTAACTTCTTGTTTGTGAACTATATATTTTCGTTGTGACTCTAATCTAGTTATTAAAAAAAAAAATTTGGGTTAAACAGTTTTAAAAAAAAAACACTTATTGGCAAAGATGTGGCAAAGAATATCTCAATGCAATAAGCCAATAATATCTTATGGTGGTATGTGACTCTGTTATGACAATTTGGGCAATGCGTTCCTCAATAATGCATTTAATGATGGTAAACGCGTTCAGGATTGATGGGATTTTGTAGTAATAATGAAAATTATGAAATTTTGGCATTTTCCTTGATTGCTAAAATTAATACAACAATAACCTATAATTTATGATACTCCAAAATAAACAAAAATAGTAATTCCAGTTTTTTCAGAGTTGTCTTATCAAATTTTTACTTGCCCCGCAAGCTACTTCACATTTTTGTCTACTCTACTCTAAACTATGAACATAAATATAGTATTTGTTTTTGGTAAATGAACATAAATATAGTAAATGTCACTTAGGTGTTCACATTGAATATGTTTATCCAAAGAAAGAAAAGGACATCACATATTCACATTCAACCTTTCTCTTTTCAAGAAAGCTAGTGGATTAAATATCATTTTCTCACTTTGCAAAACTATTGGCATCATTTACTTTTAAAAACAAATCAATATATAATTATATATTGCCATTATGTAAAAGGTTAAGAAACAGTAGCAACAGGGACGAAGCCAGGATTTTAAGTTAAGGGGGGCGACTTTGACCTCTAGTTTGACAACTTCTTAGTTGTAGAGGTTTTTTTTTTTAGTTTTTAATGTGTGCATTTGCTAGGTAAAGACAATTATTCTATTTAAAACTTTTTAAAGGGCAGTTGTATATTTGAGTAAAATTGGTTAATTAGACTTAATTTTTTTTAGCTTTACTATTGGTGATTTTTGTTGTTGCACAAATGTTTTTGGGCTAGTATATGTTGTTTTAGATTTTAGATCTATAAATTTTTTTAATGGCCTTTAAAATGAGAAAAGTGCTAGAAGTATATTGATGATATAGCGAGTGATTATTGATAAGTAAAAAAGTGATGCAAGTAATAAACCCAAATGCGAACTAATAAGAATTTGTACTCCAACAGTTTATAAAAATATTGTAAATAAGTTTGTATCTTTAAAGTTACTCTAAAAAAATTCAATAATATTGTTAAAGGGGTAAAATGTAATTTTATAGAACAAAATTGCTAAAATTAATGCATATATATATAATTATTTTTTTTTAAAATTAGGGGGGGCCACTGCCCCCCTTGGTCAATGAATGCCTCCGTCACTGAGTAGCAAACATTTTTACGTTGTGTTGTTGTTAGGAGACCACGGTATTCGGTAATCTAATCCAATGAAAACAAAAACATATATTTTTAAATATAAAAGTGTTGAAAATAATTGGATTTTACAAGAAAATTGCCTCAATAGGAAGTGAACTCCCATATTAAAAAGAAAATTTATAATTTGCTATGAATAAAATCACAATTATTTGATTATGGGTGAAGATCCGTTTCCGTACTCAAGAGCATTAAACAGGATAAAAAATGACAACTTTTCACATGTTATGTTCGTGTCACTGAAATGATACATGACTTTTCACGTGTTACGTTTATTAACCTATCACATGTTATGTATGTATCATAGACACTAAATTCTTCAAATACTAAATAGAAAATCTATATTATGTTATGAATAAAATCACAAATATTTAATTATGAACAAAGTTTTGATCCAGTGTTTTAATGTATTGGACCAGACACAAAAACAACACATAACCTTAATGTCCCGTGTCTATGTCACAACACATAACCTTTTATGTGTCTTGTCTATGTCACAAAATACTAAACACAAGGCAAAATCTTTAGATGATAATAATTGCATTAAATTTCATATAAGAATTAACATTTCTATATATTAATTGAAGGATAAGAATACATAAGATCCATTAAATGCAATTCTCTAAACCCCAAACAAATAAATGACTTAAAACAAAGAGAAGAGTTAATTTAGGAAATATTTTTAAAAACAGTTAATGAGAAAAATAAAACAGTAACAAAATTTTTCAACAATTTTTTACATTCCCATAAAAGTGGTATTAAAAGCTAAAACATTCTTAAAATAGTTCATTAACAAATGCATTGAGAACACCCGTTAATCAGACACTAAAAACAAATGGCTTGATGTGCAAGCATCAAGAATCATCTACTAAATTTATAATCTTCTTCTAGTAACTATGTTTCTAATTTCATTTCAAATCATACCCTAAAAAAAAAATCAAAATCTTGGAGACACGGACAACAATACAAGGCTAGTTTGGTAAATCCACCTCCACAACCCCCCAATTGGGCCTGGGGTGGCCAGCACCACCGCCACCGTGACTCGGCTAGGTCTTCTTTTATGTATGCCACGTGCCACCCTAATCCAAGATGACGTGTCACTCTCAAAACATAGCCTCCCTATAAATACGCTTCTCTCCTCAATCCCTCTTTTTTCATTCTCATCCATTTCACACTCTCTCTCTCTCTCTCTCGTTCTTTGTTTCTCTCTCTCTCTCTCTCTCATTTTCTGTTTTCTTTCTTAACCGATTCAGTCTCAAAGAGACACAAACGAACAAAATATTCGGATCCTACCCGGCTCGGACCGGCAGGACCTAGTTCCTGATCTAGGGTTTCTTTCTGGAGCGTGGTTTCGAAGATCCGGTTCGCTTGGCTCGAGATCCGGGCCAAGCACTCTACTACCGGATTCGCCTCCAGATTCACTACAGGTTCACTCTCTAATAATCTCCTGTTTGGTTTCTAGGAAAATACGGAATCAACTTTTGAAATCTTAGATTTCCTTTTTTTCGTTTCTAACTTCTTTTAGAAAACACTGATACTATTTTAAATTTTTTTTTTTTATTGATTTGAATTTAGAATAAGTGCAAAAAAAAATTGTATATATATATTTTTTGTTGATCAGATTGTGTTTAGGATTTGGATAGTGTGAATGGCGTCGAGTGAGGGGTTTTTGACGGAAGAACAGAGGAAAACGTTGAAGGTAGCGAGTCAAAATGTGGAGAGTTTGAGTTTGTCTTCTTCGCCGAAATCGCCAACGTATTTGCTTTCGGAATACAGCATAAAAGCTCCTCCTGCCGGTGGAGGCGGCGGCAAGGCGGCCAGTGCTGGGATTGCCGTGAAGCACGTGCGCCGGTCACATTCGGGGAAGTGTGTGCGGGTGAAGAAGGGTGAGTGTTCCCCCCCATGAATTTGATGAAATAGGTTATATTTTTTGTATTGTGTTAATGCGATATTGACATGTTGTGTGCTAGGATGATTAAGAGCTTTAGTGTTTCAATCACTTCATGAATAGCTTTTTCTATGTGTTTTAGGTTCATTGGTTGGTGTTTCCTAACTTGATGGAGTCATTTAAGGGAATAGAAACGATTTTTTTTTGGTTCTTTATGTGCTTTATTGGGTTATAATGTTTTTGGTCTTTTGTGTATGATTACTGCACTTTAATTTGTGGCTTATTGAACAAGTTAATTATGGTATAGTCAGGAGCTTAAATACAATTTTTCACTTGAGCTGGAAATACCCAAGTCAATTTTGTGAAAAGCTGTCTAGTCTCTTTTTTTTTTTTTTTGGTTTCTGTAGTAATGGGGCTCCTGAGTTTTCTACAATTAAATTGTTTAATTAGGTTGATCCCAGGATGAATTATGCATGGGTGTTGTTCATCATGGATATGGAATGTCTTAAAAGGGAAGAGAAAAACAGGGGGGAAAGTAAAAAAGAAGAAGAAGGGTATATGGGGTGTTTAACATGGAAGTTGGTCTTATGTTCTTGGATTATTGGTAGTGGATGTCTCCTATGTATATGTTAAGCCACTTTCACTATTGGAAGTAAAAGAGGCTAAAATGAATATTTTTTCTGTGTGTGTGTGTGTGTTTTCTGTGGGCTGCTGCTTTTTTTTTTTGGGTCGGTGGGTGGGGTAGGGGGATGGGGGGTTGATCAAAAAGGAGGAACAGTTGAAGTTGGACCTATTTCATATTGAATTTTTAGATGTTAAATAATGTGTTTTTCATTTGATTGGAAATTAATGCTTTTATCTGCTCATTTGTTTTCTTCAACGAAGATGATTTTTTTATTAAGATTTGTAGTTCCTGCATAGTGAAAGCATGTGAAAATATGCAATGGTTCTAATATGCTTCATACATCAATTCTTTCTCTTTTTAATACTTTCAGTTTCAGATTCAGATTGACCTTTGAAATTAGTTTGATTATCTTCTTTTAAGAATCTATCATGCACAACCACAAGAGTCTAGATTTTTTCTTATTTTTGTTTCCCTTTTGATTGGTCTTTATCCACCCCCCTCCCCACTCTCTTCTCCTTTTGCACTAATGTAGTCTTTGTAACCGCTGAAGATTATTGATTTTCATGGATATTGGCGTGTAGTCTTGGTAAATTGTTACCTGATAGATTTAATAACACTGTCTAGAATGCAGTTGATAGGCATTGTTTGGAAAATTTCTATATATACTGTGGCCTCCATCAATAGTGACTACAGATTTATAATGTTCTTCTTCAGTTGCCACAGCAATCTAGTGGCTAGTTTAGGGTGGCTTCAACAATCTTATCTAAAACTAATTAATCCCATATAGAGGTCAAAGCTTAGATTGTTTCAATTGTTAGAGTTCTATGTTCTCGTGATCCATTCTGAATAAATAAGAATGCTGCCACCTGGAAGAAACAAATGAATATTAAAAATCTATAATGTGCCACTTTGTTTCTGATTTCTGACTAGAAATATGCTTTTGTGAAGCAGCAAAAATGAGGCATGCAATTGTTAGTTTTATTGAAAATTTTAAAATCTGCTATTAGATTTTCCATAACCCTATGATGAGTTTCGACTTCATTATCAAAAAGAAAAAACCGATGGTAGTCATTTTTTACATTATTCTTGGGGGTGATTGTCGATTTTCCATAACCCTATGATTGTTGATTGTCTTCTTTTTTCTCTTTTGGCCAGTTTTAGATGGATGTTAGTCAAGGTAGTTGAGTCATTTACCTTATGTTTCCTTGTCATACTTTAGTTATTTCAGTGCAAGTATCTGATGATATCGGTGGTTTTTCAAAACACCTTTTCTTGTATAATAATTGGCTGCTCTTCTCTTTAACTGATGTGCAGATGGTGCTGGTGGTAAGGGTACATGGGGAAAACTCCTTGACACTGATGGTGAATCTCATCTTGATCGGAATGATCCAAATTATGACAGTGGCGAGGTAACAGCAGTTCTTAATTTTTGTGTTTTAATTAGGTATATTTTATCAGGATTTAGGAGTATTAAATAGCACTTGTGCTAGCTGCAGCTTGACTTTGTACTGTAATGAGATATATCAATACTTGTAGTTAATGTTAATCTGGAGATCAGCGCCTCCATTTTTTTTTGGGGTGGCGGGGCTGGTGGACTGTCTGCCAACCACCTCTCTCCTTGACTGCACAAAAGTGTCTTATTAACTGGGTATAACTTTTTGTAACATTAATGTTGTTGTTGGTGTCCTCCTATTCTTGTTGAATGTGATTCTTTTATCTTTGCTTTCAACAGGAACCCTATCAACTTGTTGGAACATCTGTTTCAGACCCCTTAGATGATTACAAGAAAGCTGTTGCCTCTATCATAGAGGAATATTTTAGCAATGGAGATGTAGAATTGGCAGCTTCTGACCTCAGAGAACTAGGGTCAAGTGGATATCTTCCTTACTTTATTAAGCGGCTTGTTTCAATGGCCATGGACAGGCATGATAAAGAGAAGGAAATGGCTTCGGTTCTGCTTTCAGCTTTGTATGCTGATGTCATCAGTCCTGACCAGATACAGGATGGATTTTTTATGCTTCTTGAATCTGCTGATGACCTTGCTGTGGACATTCTTGATGCAGTTGATATCCTTGCCTTGTTCCTAGCGCGTGCTGTGGTTGATGACATTATTCCTCCAGCTTTCCTGAATCGGGCAAAGAAAGGACTCCCAGAATCTTCCAAGGGAGTTCAGGCTATCCAAATTGCTGACAAGAGCTATCTCTCAGCTCCACACCATGCAGAACTTGTGGAGAGGAAGTGGGGTGGTAGCACTCATATCACTGTTGAAGAAGTGAAGAAAAAGATTGCGGATCTGCTGAGGGAATATGTGGAGAGTGGAGACACTATCGAGGCATGTAGGTGCATAAGGGAGTTAGGGGTTTCGTTCTTCCATCATGAGGTTGTGAAGAGGGCTTTGGTACTTGCTATGGAGAAACGAACTGCAGAGCCACTTATATTTAAACTATTAAAAGAAGCAGCTGAGGAAGGCCTGATTAGTTCTAGTCAAATGGTAAAGGGTTTCTCTCGTTTGGCAGATAGCCTTGATGACCTTGCCCTTGACATTCCATCAGCAAAAACGTTGTTCCAATCTCTTGTCCCCAAGGCAGTATCTGAAGGATGGCTTGATGCTTCATTTGCAAAGCCCTCAGGTGAAGACGGGGAGGTACCAGATGATGCGAAGGTGAGGCGGTTTAAGGAAGAGTGTGTGACAATAATTCATGAATATTTCCTGTCAGATGACATTCCTGAACTCATCCAGAGCCTTGTGGATCTTGGAGTGCCGGAGTATAACCCAATTTTTTTGAAGAAGCTCATCACCCTTGCTATGGATAGGAAGAACAGAGAAAAAGAAATGGCTTCTGTTTTGCTGTCCTCTCTTCATAGCGAGATATTCTCAAGTGACGATATAGCCAATGGTTTTCTCTTGCTTTTGGAATCTGCAGAAGATGCAGCACTGGATATTCTGGATGCTTCTAATGAGCTCGCGCTTTTTCTGGCTAGGGCAGTGATTGATGACGTCTTGGTTCCACATAATTTAGAAGAGATGAGCTGCAAGTTGCCCCCAGATTCCAGTGGGAGTGAGACTTTGCGAATGGCCCGAGCACTCCTTTCTGCACGACATGCTGGTGAGAGGATCTTGAGGTGTTGGGGTGGTGGGACTGGCTGGGCTGTGGAGGATGCAAAGGACAAGATCTTAAAGCTCCTGGAGGAATATGAAAGTGGGGGTGTTGTGGGTGAAGCCTGCCAGTGTATTCGCGATCTTGGCATGCCTTTCTTTAACCATGAGGTGGTGAAGAAGGCATTGGTGATGGCTATGGAGAAGAAGAATGATAGGATTCTGGATCTGCTGCAGGAATGTTTTACTGAAGGGCTGATCACTATCAACCAGATGACAAAAGGCTTCACTCGGATCAAGGATGGGCTTGATGATTTAGCTCTTGACATCCCGAACGCTGAGGAGAAATTCAATTTTTATCTAGAGCATGCCCAGAAGAAGGGGTGGCTCCTACCATCCTTTGGTTCATCAGCACCGGACGCCTCGCTAACTCAAGCTGCAGCTTCTTGAGAATAACATGTATTTTCATTTGTTTTTCTCTTGTATGTGCTTACCCGTTACAAGATTTTATTGTTAAATGGTGCATTCGCTTCAACGGGGATGGATATGGGGTGTTTGAATTCCTTTCTGATGCTTCTCTTTTTGTGCTCATCTGACGGAGATTCTTATTAATCTCAGCTGATGTATAAAGTTGCTCTTTTATTCCATTGACAGCTTATTAGGCTTGTGTTGCAATGAGAGGGACATGGTTACATGCAATATGATGATGGTTAGAGTTAGATTTTTCATATTCATGGAAGCTTTCCGGTTTTTTTTTCGACTGTATTTTCATTTTTAACAATGGATTCAGTTGGATGAATTACGTATAGTTTATCGTGGCCAACTCAAACTGGATTTGTTGAACTGCTGCTATAGAAGAGACTCAAGAATAATAATATATTATAAATTTACAAAATTTGAAACATTAACAGGTGGGGATTGAGGAACAAGCAATGTCATTACTCATTGGGGGACATGGCAAGGTCAAGACTGACTAAAAGAGTCCATTATACCAAGAAACACGATACTCTTGTAGGGTTTAGATTCTTTTTTCTTTTTTTTTTGAGAAACCAGCCCAAAAGGAGCTGGGAATTTATTCATAAACTTAGACAACTTAGTGAACATCCCTTACAACATTAGCATCCCTTAATACAAGAGAGAAAATATCAGGTGGAGTGTCCTCCAACCAGACCTGCAGACCTGTCACTGTGCTTGCTTTTTTTGCGAGAGCATCAGCAACTGAATTACAAGCTCGGGGTACATTATTAAATTCTACCAATTGAAAACCCGATACTAGTGCACGAATATCCTCAATAATATTTCCATAGCTGGTCAGATCTCCGTTGTCCTTGGTGAGAGCATTAATGATCACAGCTGAGTCTCCTTCAATCACCACCCGAGAAAGACCAATTTCTGCAGCAAACTTCACCGCTCGGCGACATGCTAGAGCTTCCACAGCTGCTACTGATTGAGGCAGCGAAATTGGCACCGAGAGAGCACCTATGACTTCCCCATCACAATCACGCACAATCACTCCAATGCCTGTGGAATTGGTGGAACTGAAGGTGGCTGCATCAAAGTTAACCTTATAAAAATCATGTTCAGGGGGTCTCCATTGCTGCATAATTGTTGGAATAGGGGTTGTGGGGACCTCGGATTGAACTGCCAGGAAATCTTGGAGTAAGGAACCAGCCATACTACAAATATTGGAGAGTGGGGAAACTTGTCGGCCAAAGTGTCTAGCATTGCGCCTATTCCACAGCATCATACCATGATTGAGAAGAGCTCCATTCTGAATTCATCCCGAGAATGCATGAACCTAGACACAAGGTCACTGAATGACACGGGCTGGGCTGATACGTCTTGGTGGAACCACTCCATTGATTGCCACACACTTGCAATTTCTTTGCAGAACCAAAGAGCATGCAATGTGTCCTCTGATCGTTCTTGGCAGCCCTCACAGATATCCGTTGTGACAATATGGCGGTGGTGGAGATTCGCCATAGTGGGTAGAGCATTATTGCAAGCCTTCCAAACAAAATGCTTGATTTTGTTTGGAGTCCGGAGCTGGCATATTCCCTTCCAGAACTGCCTCTGAACTTCCATATTAGATGAACCTGCATTAAGAGCTGAATCACAAGATATAATTAGTTTGTATGCACTGCTAGTGGTAAACGTACCCGAGGGAGTACAAGCCCAAATGATTCGATCAGGGGGTAGTCTTTCACTCAATGGAATCCCCAGAATTTCCGAGGCTTCATGGGGCAGAAATATTTGTTTCACCAAATCAGTTTTCCACACCGCATTGTCTTGGTCTATGAGCTCACTCACCTTAGCATCAGGTGACAATTGAGGGGCAGGGGAAACAATAGACCTACTCAACTGTGAGGGTAGCCACTTATCCTCTTTTATGCGTACTGAATCACCGTTGCCAATGCGCCATACCATCCCTTTGCGGATTACATCTCTTGCACTAAGAATGCTCTTCCTAAAATTGTGGGATCTTAAGTTAAATCTTTATAGTAAAATTTTTTTCATAATAAATCTTTAAAGCAATTAAAATATAACGTAATTGATTTTTTTCTTAGGCTTCCATCCATTTTATTGGATGTAAAATTATCAAGTACCAGTGGAAATTAATTATAACTTTACATGTGATACTCACATGAAAATAAAATGTCAATTTACAAGGTCAAATTTTGTAATTGGGGAGTGATGTCATATATCACATGTTTTTTATCACATGAATACATGATGTTTACATGCCAATCTCCTATCCAATAAAAATGACGAAAATGTAACAAAATATCAAATACCTTGTTTTAAATACACAAAAAAAAGGTTAACAAATGACATAAGAGGATGGTGTTAGGAAATATTTTTATGAACTTTTTATAGAAGAAGAAAAAAACAATTGATTTTTTTTTCTTTTACAGTTTTTTATATTTTTCATGAAAGTACTATCGAAACTTTTTAGAAATAGCCCATTATCAAATACTTGAAGGGCATCGTTAACCAAACCTAAAAATAATATTAAAAGTCAATTTACAAAGCCAATTATGTAATATATACTATCTCTAAAAAGATTCATCTTTTTGGATTGGATTTTTATGTGATTCAGAAATACTCCTAAATCTTATGTTTAATAGGGATAAAACTTGAGGACAACATGGTAAAAATATATTTCCAACTCCACGTAAAATGCTTACAAAATAGAACATTCTCCTACTAATCTATGTCTTCAAAACAAATTTATCCAAAAATTAAAATTTAAAAAAAAAATCTCAATCTAATTTGATGTTTTGCTTTAGACCACATTCCAAATATATCCAAAAATGAAATGATCTCCTCCTAATTCTTTCATTTTTAGGTTGTGAGACAAATTAAAATGAAATATAAGTCCCTAAAATGCAAAAAAAAAAAAAAAGAAAAGAAAAGAAAGGGAGGGTCAAACAAACTTCTTATATTTAAATATTTAAAAATGAAATTAAAAAATATATTAATTAAAAAGTAAAAATCTTCTATAATATTTACTTGTAATTGTGAAGTTATAAGGTATTATTCCCTGGGGATTACGAAATAACGAAAAAGTAAAAGTGACCGAGGTGCAAAGGAAAAAATGTTGTTTAACATTTCTGGAAAAACCACCTATTTGTTTATTTACCAAGTTCCGCACGAAATCATAAATAAGCTCTACCAAGGATTGCCAAGCATTTGGTATTGAGTTGTTATTATTGTTATTATCTATACTATTATTTAAGGGGCTTCTCCTGTTTGGATTCCACATTTTTTAGTTCAAAAATGCCTCTACACCCCTACGTTTAAGTAGAGACAAAATTAAAGGACAATTCGGTAAAACTGCAATTCTAACTCTCACTAAAACATTTTCTAAAAAACAGGACCACTCTCCTGTTAAATTTTAAATTACTTTATCTACTTTTAAATTACTTTTTCAAAATAAAAATGATATATATTAGTTTTTATTTATTTATTATTATTTTTTCCTTATGTGATATGTGGCAGTTTTTTTTTTTTTTTTTTTAATTTTTAAGGAAACCATGGGTGGGTTTTTTTAAAGAAGGTGGGGTAGTTTTATTTTTTTACAGAACTTGGGATAGGCGTTTTTTAATAGAAAACCGTAGGGTAGTTTTTTTTAGAAGGTGGGATGGTTTTTTTTAGGAGAAAGTGGGGATTGTGGACAATTTTTATTTTTTCATTTTTTTGTTATTAGTTTTTGTTGATTTACAGTTTTAACCTTATTTTTTATTTTTTAGGAATAAGAATAAGTTAATTAAATTAGGAGTATTTTTGTAAGTTGAAAACATAATAACTAACTTTTTGAATCCTCTCAATATATAGATAAGATAAAATAAAATAAAAAACACTTTTTTTTTTACAAAATAGGACCACTAACAAAAAAAAAAGCCTCATCGCACGCGCGAAGTGCGTGCGATGAGGCTAGTTATTATTATTAATTTTTTTTTACTTTATTAAGACACATTGGTTTTTTTTATTTAATTTTTCTATTTTTTTAATTTTGAATTTCTGCTTTCCTTAATTTCTAATCTCACAAACACTACAAAGAAAAACCAGGAATTAGAACAATATGTGCTTATATTTTAGGTATGGGTATGATGTCGAAGTATAGCATGGCCCCCTTGACTGCAAGTGTAATGAGACTAATAAAAGATAAGTTTGTTTAATAATAACTTATATCGTTAAGAGTATTATAACTAACTTAGATGTTTTCAATTAAAACATTGAAGAATTCATATTCATATCAACTATTGGATTTATAATTTTTTTTTTTTTAAAATAAAAACTATAGTATATGCTCTATATACAGTATATTTTTAATGGAGCGGGGTCGTTCGTGTGCAGGATGAAACCAAACCCCGACCCAACTCGAACAGAACTGGGAACCAAACAAAGCCTATTATAGCTCCATCTCAACTGTCAAGCGAAGCAACTGTCTCTCTTTGTTGTTGCTTCTTCTTCTTCTTCTTCTTCGACACTATAAAACTTGGAAAAGCGTAAAATGTCCGAACCGCACGAACCTCAACTGCGAACCGCAGAGAGCTTAGTCGAAGAAAACTCCTCAAAACGACCTCCTAAGCTCGTCGTTTTAGCTGACCTCAACGACGAACCTCCTGAAGCCGACGACAACGACTCCCTCCACGTCTCACCTCCAGACCTCTCCAGGTTCCCCTCTCTCTTTTGTTTGGTTGCTCAGAAAATCCGAGAAAAAAAGATTAGGAAAAATGAATTTTTTTTTTTTCTTTCTCAAACCCTAACTGGAAGAACACTAGGTATTGCATTGCTTTAATGCTTTAAGGAAACCTTGGTTTAGCTTTTAAATATTATGCACAATGAAATTCTCTATTCTGTGTAGTTGAACTTTGATACAGTGTATGTAGAGATTTTGATGAGCTTATTATAGTTTAGATAATTGATTCGTTGTGGTTTGTATTCGATACTAGTTTGATATAATGGAAAGTAGGGGAAAAAATCTGCTTAATGCTGCAGTATTTGTAGAGATTTTGATGAATTTAGTGTAATTTAGATTTTTGATTCGTTGTGGTTTGTATTGGAGATTAGTTTGATATAATGTGCAGTAGGGAAAAAAAGCTGCATAATGCTACAGTATTTGTAGAGATTTTAGTATAATTTAGATAATTTCGTCGCGGTTTGTATTGGAGACAAGGTTGATATAATGCGAAGTGGAAATCTGTTAAGCAATTCGAAAAATTTGATAATCAATTTGAAAAAGTTGCTTAACGCTACAGTTTTTGTGGAGATTTTGATGAATATAGTATAATTTAGACAATTGATTCGTCATGGTTCGTGTTGGAGAGTAGTTTGATATAATGTGTAGCGGAACTTTGATATGTAATTCAAAAAAATTGCTCAATGCTACAGTTTTTGTAGAGATTTTGATGAATGGATTGTAGTTTAGATAATTGGTTTGTCGCTTTGTATTGAAAACTAGTTTGAACTTTGATGTAATAATTTATAGGTTGACTAATGATGAGAGCAGTCAGGATAAGAGTACAGTGATGTGTAAGGACAGCGAGACCATGGAAAGTGAAGTTAAACGGTCGAACAAATCGGGGAAATTCCGTTCTAGAAATAGTAAGGCGGACTGCTCTCCTGATTATGGAGCTGATGCTGATGGCGATCAGCAGGGTCAAGGAGTTCCTTCGTTGCGTGAGGAGAAAGTTAGCAGTCTTAAAACTGTGAGTTCAACTCTTTTGTCTCTGTATCTATTTTTTAGCATTTAAATTATGCTGTTTACTGCATTTTGTCCATGTATCTGTAACATTTGACACAGCCTTGACAAAAGTTGGGTTTGTGCTGCATTTGCGTTTATGCGTATAGATGCATAAAGTTTTCTAGGTTTGTGTTTCCATATATTTGTTTCCTTCTGTCTGATTATGTTAGCATCTGGCTTAGTTAAATGTTAGGAGATAATGTATTAGATTTTGTTCCCATTACTGTTTTTTTGTGCCTTGAACTGATATTTCAACCTCTCCCAAAAAAGCAATCACTGCTTCCAGACCCTGCAAAATTGGGAGTTCTGTACACTAGATATGACTTTTTTTAACTGATATTTCATGTGATTATGATTAGGAAAAGTCTCTAGTGATTCATCCATAATTTTTTTTGTTTATGTTTTTCTACCTATCAAATGTGATGGATTTTATAGGCACTGAGCATGCTTGTGCAATCCATTTCATGTTACCGTGGCTCACGCTACAGTTGCACAATAGTTGCAGCTGATCTATGGTGACTCTTTTGGATTTCCACTGCCCAAGATTTGTATTGGTTATTGTACAAAAATAAATCAATAAGATTCCAGCTTTTTAAACTCAATCTATATACCCTTCTGTAAATTATGTGATTGTTCTCTTTGTCAGATGTGATTGTGCATGTGGAAGTTGGAACAGCCTTGTTGGTTGTCTTGTACATACTAGTCATACTCATACTGTGGCAGATATTTTTTAAAATTTCTTTGATGTAGTTCTGATGTACTCATTTCATGCTTGCAGGGGTTAGTTCATGTTGCAAGGAAGATGCCGAAAAATGCTCATGCTCATTTTATACTTGGCCTAATGTACCAAAGGTTGGGTCAACCTCAGAAGGTAGACTTTGAAACTCTCTTAACCTTTCGTTTGAATTAATCTGAGTTCTGTAAATATTTCATCAAGTTCTAGAACATTCTTAGGCAGTTTTGGCGTATGAGAAGTCAGAAGAGATCTTACTCCGCCCTGAGGCAGAGATTGACAGGCCAGAGTTGCTTTCATTGGTTCAAATTCACCATGCACAGGTGCAGTAATCCTTATAACTTTATTTTAGTTTCCAGTGTAATATTTTCTTATTTTTCTTATTATTATTTTAACACAATAAGTAAGTGACTTATTACTATGATTTAAAAAAAAAAAGGAAGATAATTAAGTGAATGGTCCTAATGAATGGTAACATGTTTTGTCAACTGTGTAGTGTCTTATACTAGAAAGTTCGGGGGATAATAATTCAGATAAAGAACTTGAACCTAAAGAGCTTGAGGAGGTTCTTTCTAAATTGAAGGAGTCAATGCAATCAGATATCAGGCAGACAGCTGTGTGGAACTCCCTAGGCTTGATACTTCTTAAAACTGGTCGTCTGCAGGTATATGTATGAAGCTTCTTTTGTTCACAGTTGCGTATTCTCCTTTTGTAATCTGATTTGGACTTTGCTATTTTCTGTAGAGTGCTATTACGGTTCTATCATCATTGTTGGCTGTTTCCCCTGACAACTATGATTGCCTTGGAAACCTTGGGATTGCTTACCTTCAAAAGTAAGAGTGTAGTAATATTCCATCTATATTGTATCTAAATGAGGTCAAAAGCATGTATGTTAAGATCTTGTCTCCGGAGTTACCTAAGTTAGCATAAAAATGAAGGATGCGATTGTGGAATGCAAACGCAAGAAGTGAATCAGACACGTTTGAGCACAAGAATGTTATTCTGGGAGCTAAAATTATCAAACATTTCGAATTTGTAGGATAAAGAAACAGAAATATCAACAATAATGTGAATGAAATTTTTAAATGATTAGTCATTGTCCTCTTGCTAGTGCTAGTTTCTCTATTAATCATAGCAACTATTCTCATTTCTTAATGATCAAGGACCTTTATTGACAATTATTGGATGGATGTATAAACTTTGGGGGGTAAAAAAAAGGTTGGTTTTGAATATCACCTCTATTAAGAACTTTGAAGCATGTTGTTTCTTGCTTCTAAGATGTACATCTGATGAAGCAGGATTTTTACCCTTCTAGAATCTTCCAGTTATTCTTGGTATTTCTTTGACCGAACATTATATATGATAGAATTAGAAGATTTATGGCATGGGTCTGACAATTATGAAGTATTATAATTCAATGATCATGAATCTTGACTTATGATTAACCTATTTTAATGTCTGTTTCCTTCATTTCCCTCATTTTTGCTCATATGACTGATATACACCCCTGTATACATTGGTTTTTTTTCCCCAATAAATCATGTTATATATACACACACACACACACACATATATAAAATTATATGTTTCCTTCATCTGCTTTATGGTGTTATATGCATTCATATAGGAGCAATATGAATGCATTTAACAACATAGTATTGTCTCAAAAATCATTCTATGTTTGTGATTACTAAGATTGTTTTTTTTTTTTTTAAATCCATGTTCTGGGTGATTCTCTGGCAGCTTATTATATTTATTTATATATTTTCTTTGAATAATATGGCTGGGATATAACTTGACCCCCCCAAAAAAAAGATGGATGGGATAGATTTTTTTATTACACTGTTGATGAATATGGGAACAGCACTTGTGTTTTCTTCCCCCCCGCCACCCCCAATTTTTTTGAAAATTTTTGCTTTGACTGATAATTTTCTTACATGGGAAATGTTACTGATTACTGTGCCGTGCAGTGGAAATTTGGATCTATCTGAAAAATGTTTCCAGGATTTGATCCTAAAGGATCAAAATCATCCTGCTGCCTTGATCAACTATGCCACCCTTCTTTTGTGTAAACATGGCTCGGTTGTGGCAGGTATGCTTTTGAAGAGTTTAACCTCATTTTGGGATAAACTCTACTGATTTGTTGTTCTCTGTGCTCATTGTATGATTCTAGTGGATTCAATTCAATCTTTGTGGAATAATTATATTATGTTATTAGATTGCTTAAGAATCCTTGATAAATGCAGTTCCTTCTTTCTAAATTCTCAGGTGCTGGGGCAAATGCTGGTGAGGGTGCTTCCACGGAGCAGGTTACAGCTGTCAATGTTGCAAAGGAATGTTTGCTAGCAGCTTTAAAAGCAGATCCAAAAGCAGCACATATATGGGCGAATCTTGCTAATGCATATTTTATGACTGGGGATCATAGGAGTTCTGGCAAGTGCTTGGAGAAGGTGCTCATGGCTCATTGCTAAAGTCATTATTATGTTATTTTTGGGGTCGTCTATGGTCTCCTTGTACTCAATGGAAAGGTTTTCATCTTTGTTGTCTGACACTAATTATTGTAGCTATTTGTTGCATGTATTTATTTATAACGTTAAAATTACCATTTTTGTTTTTAAGCTTGTGTTTCAATTCAAATATTTTTGAACAAAAGTGTCTGCCTTTTTAACTTGTGGGTTTCAATTGGCTTAAGCTTGCTATTTTTCTTTAGGCAGCAAAATTGGAGCCCAATTGTATGTCTACCCGATATGCTGTTGCGGTTAACCGAATCAAGGATGCAGAAAGGTCTCAAGATCCTAGTGAACAGCTTTCTTGGGCTGGAAATGAAATGGCTTCAATAATAAGAGATGGGGATTCAGTTCTGATTGATCTTCCTATGGCATGGGCGGGGCTAGCCATGGTTCACAAAGCGCAACATGAGATTTCTGCTGCATTTGAATCTAAGCAAAATGAGTTGATGGATTTGGAAGATCGTGCAGTTAATAGCTTAAAGCAGGTATTTTTGGAACATTGTTTGCAGAAATACCTGCATTGTATGTACTTGATACCCTCTGATTTTGAATAATTAGCCAATGGTTGCCTGACAGGAGGAATTTATGCATCAAACTTTACATGTTCAGTATACATCGTAGTGATATGATGATTATAATATGAAAAGATATTGAATTGTATAACCTAGCTATTCTAGTGGTATATTTTCTGCATTGAACTTGTACTCTTTATTCTTATGGTTGTCAGATTTGGAGAACAACCAACTCATGTCTTTCATATTTATGCAAAGTAATAGACAGTTCATTGATCTCACCTAATAGAATTAAACTAGTTGATGTAAATGATTAGCTAGAACCAAGCTTGGGATTATTTTTCACGCCTATAAATTCTTCCGTTGTTTTTTAGATAAATAAATGAAATTATCTTCATTAATCTATGCGTTTCTATTGGAGTTAGGCGATTGCAGAGGATCCAGATGATGCTGTACAGTGGCATCAGCTTGGCCTTCATAGCCTCTGCACTCGACAATTCAAAACATCACAGAAATACCTGAAAGCTGCAGTAGCACGTTTTAAAGAGTGCAGTTGTGCATGGTCAAATCTTGGTATGTGCAAGTCATGACTTTTTTATGTCAATTTTTTGCATCTCTAGCATCTCCTCCAAAAAAAAAGGAAAGAAAAGAAGTGCTTTCTGTTAATATATTAATCTTGCTGTTACATATATGCATCACTAGGTATCTCACTGCAACTATCAGAGGAGCGATCACAAGCTGAAGAAGTGTACAAGCGGGCCTTGTCATTGGCGTTAACTGGACAAGCACATGCTATATTTTCCAACCTTGGAAATCTTTATCGCCAGCAAAAACAATATGAGCGGGCAAAAGCAATGTTTACAAAGTCACTTGAACTTCAACCTGGCTATGCTCCTGCATTCAACAATCTGGGTCTTGTATTTGTTGCTGAGGGTCGCTGGGAGGAAGCAAAGTATTGTTTTGAAAAAGCCCTCCAAGCAGACCCATTGCTAGATGCAGCCAAGTCCAACATAATTAAAGCTGTGTCCATGTCTAGATTGTGCGAAGGTTTGAACTCATGTCTTCTGCGGGACTAATATGTACTCTTTTGAAGGAAGGTAGCTCTTACCCCCCAAAAAAGTAGGTAGATAGCTTTTCTCAATCATGAAATTGTGATTGTAAAAATGTTCAGAGTGGAAAAACTGAATCTGATGAAGCAAGCCTTACCCTGTATCCCTATGCTCCCAACGCTCAAATTTGAAGTGAAATTTTTTTTCTTCAATTTTCCCTTCTATATAGTCTTTTGTTGAGATTGTGAAATCTTCTATTATAATTGTAAAAGAGCTATAATCATATGCAATCAAAGAAATCAAGCATATTAACGGTGTGCCTCTAATGACTTTTTTTTTACACTGATTCTATTATAGTATCTATAAAAAATTACACAACGAAAAACTTATGCTAATTTATTTTGAAAATAAATGAAATCAAATAATAAATTAATTTCAATCATAGGAAAACAAAATAGTCAACAATAATGAATAAGGGAACCGATTGAGGAGGCAGTTAAAATAACATAACCAAATTGATTAAAAACCAAAAAGAGAGAAGCAAGAGGGTCATCATGGTTATTTTAAAGGTTTTCCAATAAATTCATAGATAAAGTTACGTATATTTCTTCCAAAAAAAAAAAAAAAGTCACGTATAGGCCATTGTTTCTATTTTCATATTTTGCTAAGGGGTTAGAACTTAAAGAGTAGTACTTATCTTATGAGCCAAGCAGGCCACCTGCAAGTACCTTTTTCTTTTCTTTTATTTATTATTATTATTTTTTTATGCTGGATAAAGTTTAGAGACAATTTTTGCCATTATTTTGAGTTAATGACTATGTGATGGAAAAAAGGTAAAGAATCTTAGTAAAAGTGAATGTCAACCACACAGTCGATCGTATCATGAATTGTGGCTAATGGTATGGTCATAGCATAAGTATAAGAACTGATTTAGACTTGGCCATAATCAGCCATGTTTATGTCACCTCAGTCCATATTTAATAACGGTTTGGATCCACGTTTTGTGCTGCGTCTGTGCGTTTGCATTTAATATTTGCTGGGACCCATGCTACACAGTAGACACAAAAACGCTGAGGAAACGCAGGAATGAAAAGAGCTGAAACGCAAGCTCTAACGCACCATTTCATTAAATAAGAACGCGTGTTGAGGTACTGTTCATGGACACCAAAGCTAGCAAAATTCAGGAATTAAAAAGAGCTGAAACGCAAAAGAGACGCACCGTTTCATTAAACTCCAAGGCGTGTGCGTGTACTGTGAAAACCGGTGCACTCAATAATCTGTGATGAAAACGGTGCGTGTACTGTTCATTGCTCAAGCACAGCTACAATCTGCTAATCAAAACGGTGTGTTCTGTTCAACGAATCTTTTCATTCTCTTCAGCTGTCTTTTTTTCTCTCAACTACCGTGCCAGAATGTCTTCAAAGCTCTTCAATGCTTCGTCCCTCTGTTCTTCCTTCGCTCGAACCGCTTGGGACATCATTGCCGCCACTGTGGGTCTCTGCATTCACGGGTAAGTTGTGTCTAACTTCTCGTGCTCTCTGAAAAATTTTACAAAATTTGACTGGAGATTTAAGTAGTTCCCTTGCTATTCATAACAAGTGTCTGCAGCCACCTATAAAGACCTCAAAACAGTGATATGGTGGGCGGTAGTATCAAGGCCAGATGATTGGGTACTCAAACATGACCAACCAAGTAGTAAACCCGATGAAGAGATGGCTTTCCTGGATTGGTGGAAATATTATAGTGGAAAATGCCACCATGAGTCTCGCTTTGTATTGGATACAAAGGGCATTGCTCTAGAGCTGGTTCTTGAGAATTGGCACGTGCATCATTTCAGCAGAGGACAATAGGACAATAGCATTGCACAGAGAACAAATAATTACTACTCTCCATTAGGAATTCATTCGTAGTCACATTTTCTATTATTTTATTTTTGCAAGCAAATGTAATTTATGTTATTGCCATGCACTGGCTACTTCACCACATATGGCAAAGGGTAGATCAATGTGTGGATTTTGCAGGTAAACTACTGCAAGTAACCACTGTCTTTGCTTTGTTTAATTTTCTCATATAAATAGGGCACCCGGTTGTGTCATTAACATTGTTTGTTAAGAAAATGAACTTTTGTTTAATTCTAGCAAATAATTTCACCAATACTTACTTCTTGACAATGTAAAAGGGGCATCAAAAGGAAGATTGGTTTAGAATTGCCATGTTCTTTCATTAAAATGTGATTTAATTTAATCTCTTGAAATTTAATGGCTTTTTCAGGCTAGTATCTACTGATATTATGAAGAAATTCTTTGGAAACTAATGTCAAATTTATATTTCATCAAGGCCCATACTCATCCAGATAAGGGATGAATCAGTGTCAAGTGTCAACAAAATTTTAACAAGAAATAAACAAATTTTGTGGCTGATTTTTTTTACTTTCATAGAATTCAATAACAACATAAAATTCAAGAATGAGATTTCATTAAATTCTAACAGAAACGTGCATGAATTATTATTACAAGTGGTAACCATGTACAAACAAAATTATCTATCTCAAATCAATTGGGACGAATATAATTTTGGTTAGCAATGTTGTGATTTGTATACTCCAACATTAGACAGCTGAAATAATTATATCAATAAAATCCAAGCTATAATCGCCACAACAACATATATAAACTTTAATGAAAGTATTTAACATATTATCATGACAGGACACTAGCAATTCGCATGTAACTAGTTCTTTAATGAATTTCATTTATTATCCCACGCATAAACCAGAACATGGAAATTAAACAAAGCTTGGAAATACTTTTCCAAGCTTGTAATAATAATCAAAGTATTGAAATCCAATTCTCAAAATAGAAAGAAACAAAGAGAAAACATACACACAAATCACAGTAATGAGAATATTGTGAAAGTAATATGTACCTGTGATTTAGAACACGAAAGATCCACAATTCACAAACTCAAAAACCCATTTACCCAAAAATTAAACAAATAGGTCAGCAAGTGAAATTGGAAGAGGTGTGAAATGGTTTATGGGAAGAGAGGTGTTAGGCTGGGAGAGGAACCACATTGGAAGAGGGTGAAATGGGTTTATGGGAAGAGAAGTGTCATGGGTGGGAGCTTGACTGAAAATGGAGAAGAGGGCGAAATGGGTTTATGGAAGGAAGAGTACACGCCGGCGTCGGACTGGGGTTAGACCTCGTGGATTTCTCACCTGAGCTCTTCGCCAGCGTTGGACCGATGTAGGTCTTCCTTGTGGATTTCTCTGGTGGGCGTGGAACTCTCTGAAGGCACAGGCGTTAGCTAGGGTACGGTGAGGAGTGAATAAAAGAAGGAAAAAAAAAAAAAACGTTGTATTTATTTGCTACAGTACTTTCAGCTGAGCTACAATACCCGTATATCCCAATAATCATCTACGTTTTTTCACTTATTTGCTGCAGTATTTTCAGTTTTCAGTTTCAGCAAAATAAGTACTATCCAAACGGACCCTTACTATACCAAGCCAGGGTCAGTCTAGACTTAGCCCGATAAAAGTGCTCATTTCAATATATTATCATTGTTATCATGTGCAATCTACAATGGAAACTTACTATAAATATTAAAAAAGCATCAGGAAAAACTCCCATAACAGTACTCTGTTTTAAGTTTTAATAATCTTTAATACATTCACAAAGAAGGCTTCTATTAGAGAGTTGACAATAACATCTTTAAAAAGAGCACATATTAACTTTTACTTGGAAACTTTGTCTTGCTTGGAATTGGGGCACACTTGTGAGAGCTCAAGCCTAACTGGGCAATGATCACTTCCGTAAAAGCCTGCAGAGAGTTTAAGATCAATGTTAGACAATTTAGTATGCTAGAAAATAAGTAAACTTTCTGCAGGGGCTGACCTATCAAGAAATAAACAATTTCTATGTCATTTACTTTTTATTTTATGAGTATAATCAAAATGAAATAAGATGCACCTTCTAATTCAATCCCTTGCCCATGCATCTCACATGCAGTAATTCTATCTTTCAGTTGCTCAGAAACTATGAAATAGTCTATTCGCATTCTTTTTCCTCGATACCTGCAAGAAAACCACCCATTTTACATTCACGAGACAGTAAATCCCAGGCTAGGATAGTTAACCACTCAGCTAGAAAATATATTGATTATCCAATGTCACCAAGTGCAACAAAATAACAATCCAACATTGTTAATATAGCATCAATTTGCTAGGATAGTTGTGATATATATATATATATATACACACATATATAAGTGATTGTTGTGATTTCAATTTCTTACTTTCCAATGGGATTTCCAGACCATGAGAAACCACGCTCCATGTCCTTCTCCTTGTGTAGGAATCTGTATGCATCTATTAGCTTTCCCCTGAGGTATAAGCCATATTAATCAACATATAAATTGAGAAATTTATCAATGAAATTTTAAAAAAACCCTATAACCATAAGGATGTCAATGGAGTTCAAACTTTGAATTTTTGGTCATCAATCACTAAGAATATTGCAAAATGAATAAATAAGCTTCCTACACAACATCCATAAAGCCAGCCCAGAAAAGGGTTATAAATTCACTTCACCGAGTTGGTTCAACAAAAGGATATTTTAGTTTGTTGATTATAAATACAAACTCCTAATTCCCTCAGGAACAAAGAAGCAATTTCATACGACTAAATTGAACTTAACATTAATCTACCCGATATATTGAACTTAATATAAAACCAATTTATTCATACGTAAGTTCAGATTAAAGGCAAAGTAAATATTCATTTTTAACTAAAAAGAGAACAGATAATAGGACAAGTTTATTTGCAACAATCTGCTAATATTAGGAGAATTTTCTGCTCAAGAAACCCAACTTCATTCTTCCTACTCACAACTAGTAAAGATTGGAAGATCTGTTGCAACAAAATCACAAAACTATCATGCTGATACCTGAAACAAGTTTGGGAGATTATCTTCCTTTTTTTTTTTGCTAAAAAAATTATATAATGTGGAGCCTTTATATTTAACAATGTGGGAAAATAAACAAAAGGTTTTTCTAAAACTAAAAATGGAGCTTTTCCATGAGAAGCTGTATGAAATGGAGCCATGATGTTCCTCCAAGCACATGCATGCCATGAGAGAAGAGTAAAGAAAAAAAAAAGAATTATACTTGAATCCATGACCAATAAAGCCTCTGCTCCATGAGAAAAGGGGTAGAGCAGCAATAGATATAATGGGGAAACTGGAACCAGCTTTCCTCTTTCCACTAAATGTAAGGGGGAATTGAAGACAGGGCGACTAAAGAAATTGTTGGAACAAGTTGCTACTTCACTTTTTTTTTTCTTTTTTCCCTCCTGCTGACCTCAGTCTCATGGAAAAGCCATTTGCTTGCAGGTGATAATTTCACAATACTAATTTCTATGCAAAATGAAGCAAGCAAAGATTTTCTAATCACGCACTCTTTCAGTATAGTACCAAATCGCCTCCTTTCAGCTAATGTAAATCCAGGCTGCCCACAGTCCTGCATCATCAAAAATTAAATAAAAGCCAAATCATAATTATATTATATATGGAGTACACTACATAGTAAAGTGCACATAACTACATGTCATTTAAAAAAATTAGTTTAGATAACAATTCATAATTCATAAACAAGACATCTCAGAAAGCAGTCATCATTAACTGAAATGGTAAAGATGTTTACAGAACATTTTATTCCTAAACAAAATCTTGTACTACCCTGACATAATTTAAATACCCTGTTCTAGATTAATAGTTTTGTTATTATGCAAATTAGAACGAAGCAAGTGAAAACACATAAAGGAGGGGGGGGGGGGGGGGGGGGGGGAGGTGGTCACTTCTCATTCCTGCAACTTCAATTTTTCATGAGTAGCAGATTTTCTTTAATAGGCAAGATAATAAAGCTCAAGTAGCCAAGACCCTTGTGATTCAACTGGCAATTCTTGGAATTTTCAATGGAGACAAACGTTTAGGGTTCTAATCCCCATCCTCCATTGTAACTATTGAATTTTTTGAACAAAAAAGCTCAAGTATTTTGCCAAATGGATAGAGAACTAAAGTATTACAAAACTATGTCCAAACAAGCACCAATAGACTAACACCTCTTTAGTTGGAGGAACATAACCATTCTGCTTTGCTGCACTGAAAAATTCTGGATGACTCACATCAATCTCTTCATGGCTGCAAGTAACAAATGCAAGCAGTTGGAAGAGTATATAAGCTCAAACACCCCCCCCCCCTTTTTTTCCCCAAGAATAAGGTGATAAATGAAAGAGGAAAACAATTACCTAACATTCAGATCACCACACCATATGAGAGGCTTATCTGAAGATTGAAGGACAAACTCCAATATCCTTTTATCCCATTTCCTTCTCCTTGGAAATGAATTTTCCTCCTCTTTCCAACCATTGTTTGGTGCATATGTATTCAATAATCTAAATGTATCAAATTCAGCTAAAATGACTCGGCCATCTGGTTCATGCTTTGAAGCTAGCAACAAAGACAAGTATATGATTCAACCGCCATTACATTGCAAATGCAGAAAAGAACGGATTTTAAGGGATGAATTCCAAGCATAAATATGCATCCAAGACTTCACCAAATATGGAAATAAAAATGTAAAAAATAGGAAAATGAAAACATTCATTTTTATTTTTTATTTAGCAAGTACTTAAACACGCATTCAATCTGAGAAGGTAAAAGTCTACTGACACGGGACAAACCAAAACAATGCAATAATAATATTGAAGAAGGTTTGATTTGCAAATTAGATATTAAAAAGCCTATGATCATGTTAGCTGGGGAACTCTACTGTATCTGCTAGAGAGAAGTGGAATTGGTGAGAGATGGAGGGGCTGGATCCATACGTGTATTACTATGGTCTGGTTTTCAATTCTTGTAAACAATTCTCCAATAGGCTTTTTCCAATAGGAGCTTAAGGCAAGGAATCCTCTCTCGCCTTTGCTCTTTCTCTTGATGATGGAGGTTTTGAGAAAAATGTTGAGTTGGATGGAGGGCATGCAATACATACCTGGCTTCAATGCTGGTAATGGTTTTGATAATGGTTTTAAGATCTCACCTGTTGTTTGCTGACAATACAATTCTGTTTTGTGGTGCAGTAAGGTACCAACTCCTTAAAAGATGTTGCAGGTTTGAAATTTAATCTGAACAAGAGTGAAGTAGTCGAGGTTGGAGATATTGACAGATTGGAGGAGTTAGCTTCTTTACTAATGTAAAGTTGGGAGTTTACCCAAGAATTATTTGGGAATGCCTTTGGGGTTGACTTTTAAGGCTATGATAGTGTGGAATCCAGTTATTGAGAAAATGGAGGAAAGATTGAAAAGATAAACTAACACTGCTTAAGAGTACATTGTCAAGCCTTCCAACCTACTACCTTTCTGTGTTTACTATCTTGCCTTATGTGTTAAATAGATTAGAGAAGTTTGCAGAGGAATTTCTTATGGAGAGGAAAGGGGGGAGTGGTTCAAGTTTCACTTGGTGGATTGGAATACAATTTGTTCTTCAATTGCTTGTGGTGGTTTGGTGGTGCATAAATTAGGCACTTTTAATTAGACTCTCTTACTAAGAGATTCATTTATCAAGACCAATCATTGCTTAAAGTATGGGCAGGATAGGGGAGGTTGAACAATGAAGCCAGTGTGTTAAACAGTTGGGTGTAGCTTATGGAGGAGTATTAAAACAGGGTGGGACATATTTGTTAGTCATGTGTGTTTTTTTGAGGTCAGGAGTGGAGAAACGTGTACGATTTTGGCATGACAGGTGGTGTGGGGATCTCTATTTTGAGGAGCTATACCTGACCTTGTACTCTTTGGTAGTTGACCAGGAAGCTTTCATAGTTTCATACTTGAAAGGCAATATCAATGAGAGGGAGAAACTTTGGGATTTCTGGTTCATAAGCCAGCTTAATGACTAGGAGACGGAAATGGTTGCCTCCTTGCTTGGATTACTTGTATTAAAAAATACCAAGGAGGACAGGTCCTGATAAAATGGGGTGGAATTTGTGAGGTAAAGGGGTTTTTAATGTGCGATCTTACCATGGTGTGCTCCAAGCCCCAAGAAGCATTCCATAGAGAGAGGAATTTGGTATATCAAAGCACGAAAGTGGGTAGCCTTATGAAATTTATTTATTTTTTTTGATAGGTAATTATAACTCTTATATTAAAGAGGGAAAAAAAATGTGAAGTACAAGATGTTCATGATGATGAACAACAAGAGAAACTAGAACACACAACACAATAACAAGAGAGGAGTCAGGAAACTAAGCTAAGGAAAGACATAAACTCAAAGAGAGAAGAACACTCAGTAAAACTCTAACAACGAGACCACTCCAATAGACTGCGTTGGCAAAAAATCTTTAACTCCTCCAATGTCTTCTCTTTATCTTCAAAAGATCGACAATTTCATCCCAACCACACAATCCACATTAAACCTGGAACCAAATTCAAAATTTCCAAATTATGTTTCCCAAGCCATTGTTGCCAACTAGATAATAAACCCGCCAACGATCCCGGCATAACCCAACGAATACCAAAAGCCTGAAGCGTGAAAGCCCATAGGGAATGAGTAACAGGACAATGAAGAAGAAGGTGGTCTACCGACTCCCCATCACAACAACACATACAACACCAATTAGCCAAACGGCGACCCTTGTTTGTGGGTAGCCTTATTTGCGTGGACAGCAATGTGGGGGAAGATTTGAATTATGATAACCTTAAAAGGAGAGGAATCATGCTAGTAGACTGGTTTTGTTTATGTAAGTGTAGTGGGGAGTCAATGGATCATTTTGCTATTTTATTGTGTTTGTGGGGCTACATATTTTGTCTTTTTGGATTTGATTGGGTGATGTCATGTAGAAGATTTGATTTAATGGTTGGGTGTAGGAATTGGTTTGTTAAACGCTTGTCTGATGTGGCTTTTGTGGCATGAGCAGAATTCTCTCACCTTCAAAGATATGGAATGTTCAGAAGGGTAATTGAAGCTTTCATTTCGTAGATTACTCAGTGAATCGGCAACTGCCTTGGGCTTTAGTGACTAAGTTCGCTAATTCGATATCCTCTTAGGATAAAAATTTTAGACAATGTTGAGCATGAGGTAGTTATTTTAGAATAAAATCTTTTATCTATAAAAAAATGAAAATATGTGTTATTGCAAAATGAAATACCTATTCTGTCAAGATTGAAGAATATCTTTTTTGGTTGGAAACACTTCTTTACAATTAATGCAGTTCCAGCATACTTTGAATCTGCAAGAGACCACCAAACACGATAATTTGCAAAGGGTGGACTTGAAAGGGCACGCATCAATATCTGTATGGTTTTGATAAAAATACAAAATGATTGAACGTTAGAGATATCATAAGTGTTACATCTATATCAAATTGTTTTCTAAAAAACCTGTTAATGAAATCCACAACAAATAGGATATATGCTTCCATATTATTCAAAGCCAAGCAATGTTATCATTTCCAATTGTGACAAGAAAAGATATAACAACCCTATTCAATTACTAGGTTGGCTATCTTCAAGTTCTCTATGTTGATGGGCAAGTAATAACACTTGATAAGGTTGCCAATAAAAAGCTTCAATATTTGATTTAGAACTGAGTCTTAAGATTCAGATGAAGGATATAAAGAACACTTATACTGATTAAAAAAAAATATATATATATATATATATAAGTGATATAAGTGATGCAGTGCACTCATTCAACATTATAAGTTTCAAACTTTCGATGGTTAATACTTAATACAACACACCAAACAAATTGATCATACATCAAACATCAATATGATTAGTATACATTTGAAAATTTTCTAAAGAATTTCAAATTCACATAATAGTAAAGGGTCACTGTCACTGTTTGTTCTGCTATTGCAGCTGCAACTTTCTCAGTTGACAACAGCAACAACAACAACAGAAAATCTTTAATCCCAAAATCATTGGGGACAGCTTATCTTTCTCAGTTGAATGAAACTTATTTATTCAGTAAAAAAGGTAAAGGTAAAGGGTTTCAATGGAAACATGTATCCATGTGCGCACATGTGTGTGTGTGTGTGTGTGTGTGTGTGTGTGTGAGAGAGAGAGAGAGAGAGAGAGAGAGAGATAAGTTTTATTGACACCAGATAAAAAAAAAGGTAATAAATTTTATTGAAAGTGGGGAAACCCAACGTAGACAGTGTATATACAAAGATAGTCCCTAAAGAATTACATTACATTAGAATTACATTCTATAAGAGAGAATATTTAAAGCTTTAATTCATTGAGATGTCATAGTAACCTGAAAATGGTTTACCTGTTTTTCTTCGCGTGATGAGCTTGTATCATCTTTTAATTCTCCTGGATTTTTAGGCGCACCCTTCGCACCAGCTGCAGGCATCCTTACTTCCTAAAAGTGATGTCTGGTTAGTTGCCAACAAAAAGGGATGAAGCCCAAAAAAAAAAAAAAAAAAAAAAAAATTCTCAGAACAATTTTGAAGCACACATAAGTTGTGCCAAAACATCCCATGGGCTCAGCTTAAATATAACCACTTCCCCCGCGAAAGAATCCCCTTAAATCCAACAGGTAAACAGTGCAATATGTACAACTCCATCAAAACTATGCAATGAATTACACAAGTGTTTTGGAGCGGTGTAGTCTCACTTTTAACTTTCCAACTAACCTGATTAATGTCATCATGATTCATGAGCAACATCTCTCTAACGTCAGTATCTATCCTTTTTAAAGGAGGTTAGCTTGAGTCGTTTCTCCCTTCAAGAGGAATCAGACAAGGGGAATCCTATATCCCCTTTTCTATTCATTTAATGTACGGAGTATCTTGGATCTCTCATTTATGAGAAGCATGCCAATGGGTCTTGGAAAGATGTGAGAGTGTCTTGCTCAAGGCCTGAGTGAGTTTACACACTTGTTTTTGCTAATAATGTAATACTTTTTGTTGAAACTAGCCTCCAAATGCCCTTGTGATTGATGAAGTTTTTGCCAGGTTTTGTAATCTGTCAAGACAGAAAGTTAGCAGAGAAAAGTCACAGGTGCTTTTCTCTAGAAACACCCCTCCCTCAACTAGAGATGGAATTTGTGCAGTTCTTACAATTTCAAAAGCTCAAACATTTGACATATATTTGGGCTTCCCACAGAAATATGGTGACCATGGACAGCCTGATTTTGATTTTGTGATTCAGAGGCTGCAAGATAAATTGGCTAGTTGGAAACCAAGTCTCCTCTCAGTCGCAGGAAGAAGGGTTCTTATGCAATCAGTCAAAAAATCAATCCCAAATTTTGTTATTCAAGGTTCTCTATTGCCAATCAGAACCTGTAAAAGAATTGGCCAAGCCAACAGGAATTTTATATGGGGATCAACACTGGACAAAAAGAAATTGCACTTGGTTAACTATAACAAAGTCACAATGCCTAAAAGAGTGGTGGTCTGGGTTTGGTGGAAGTAAAGCCTAGAAATTTAAGCCTGCTAGCCAAGACCAACTGGAGGTTGTTGAATGAAGATAAGTCCCTTGGGCCCGAGCCTTAAAGGCCAGATATGTAATGTCGGGTTTGTGGAATCCAAGGAGGTCATGTTCTAGAGTTTGGGCAGCTTCCAAGGCTTCAAAACCCATTTTAGAGAAAAATCTCAGGAAGGTCATCAATGATGGTCAATCAACCCTATTTTGGAAAGACTAACGGTCCAGTCTAGGGACTCTGCATATTATATTAGTGGTCCTCTAGATAGGGGCAAAGAAGAATTGAGGATGAACTAAGTGCTAGAGGAAAGCAGAAGCTGGAATTGGAAGCAGTTATCCTTAGCACACCTGATTAAATTCATGCAAACCATTCCAGTCGTCCCTCTATTTGTGCCGTTGATGATTATTTTGCATGGGGTTTTAACCTTGACCAGAAGTGTCATTTGTAACAGAAAAATAGAGACTATCTCTTATGTGCAAGACATTCAAGTCGTCCCTATACTCAAGTGCTGTTGATGATTATTTTGCATGGGGTTTTAACCTGGACCAGAAGTGCCATTTGTAACAGAAAAAATGGAGACTATCTCTTATGTGCAAGAATGGATATTCCCAAAGACCTTCTGAAACAACCTTGGAATTCCTAATATGTTGTTACCTTCCTCCTCTAAGACGATTCATGATTAGTTCTATAAAAATGGTACATCATCTGTGTGCTCCCAAAGGCATAACATCCCCTGGTGTGTCTTATTCTTGTTTGGAATTTGGTGTCTAGGGCTTCATAGGAAGATAATGGTCTTTCAAGCAGAGGGTTCCAATATAAGGTTTCATAATGAATGCTTTAAGAAGTATGAAGGTAGTGAAATCTTGTTATCTTTCCTGAGCTCATTCCCTCCCTCCCAACCTCACAAGCAAAGATTTTAGTTAAATGAAGCAAGCCACCTAAGGGTTGGTTTCAACTCATTTCAGATAGGGCTTCTTTAGGGAATCCCAACCTAGCAGGTGGAGGAAGCCTTATTGGCAATTCAGCTCGTGGATGGATCCAGGGTTTCTCTAGAGCCATTGGCATCACGTCTAGTGTTATTGCCTAGCTATGGGTGTTGCATGATGGTTTGATTATGGCTAAAGAGATAGGGGTTGAGAAGCTTTGGGTAGTAATGAAGTTGTTAACCTTGTTGATAACAGAGGTTCTCCTAAAAGACTAATACAAATTTTTTTGATAGAATATAGACTATTCTCCAAGCTTTCCAAAAATCCAAACTGGAGCATAATTTCAGGGAAGCCAATGGAGCTGCTGATGACCTTGCCAGGAGGTATTGTAAACAAGTTGAAGACTTTTAATCCATTACTATCTGCCAATGGATATTCTTTTGTTCTAGCTATAAATAACTCTGATTGTTAACTCGCATTCAATGCAATTTCATTTGGTTACCCAAAAAAACAAAAACAAAAACAAAAAACAAAAAGAATGAGACACCTCAATCAAATACCAAAACATCAAACAGCAAATGTGCCATTCCACACATGCATCAATGCTCAACGACTCAAACTTTAAATACCCATGTTCCAATACACAAATTCATCAATTTTTCCATATACAAAACACCCACTTGCCATTACATTCATCTAATGGCTACATAGAATCAACTAAAAAAAAACACACAGACTCAAACTTTAAATACAATGTTCTAATACACACATTCATCAATTTTTCCATATATAGAAAAACACCCACTTGCCATTTCATTCATCTTATCAATGTTCATCAAATTCCCACATAGAATGAACTAAAAAAACACTATTTTCAAAAGGGGTACATCAAAATAGAGAGTATAGGAACTGTAAGAGAGTCACCTGTATTGCAATGACATCAGGGTCAAAACTGGTGACCAACTTGGTGAACTCAGGCCAGTTGTTCTTGACTCGGAGAAGAAAGCTATTGGCATTCCAAGTCATGAACTTTGATGGCTCTCCTTTGTTTTCATTTGATAAGGAAACGTCTTCTTCCTTTTCAGGCTGTGAAAGAGAGGGCTTTTTCGAAGACCCTTCCTTCTCTACTGGTTTGAAGAAGCGTTTCATGGCACAGTGTCACTCACTCTCCACTCTCAGCTCAGCGTTGTCAGCTTTACAATATAAATATTGAGGTTTCTGCAATGCCTCTCGCTGCAGTGCAGCCTCTACAATTTTTTTTCTTTTCTTTTAAGGGGTACATTTTTTGTTTTTTTTTTTGGAAATTTTAATGTGAAAAGTATTTTTTTTTCGTGCGTGGGGAAATTTTAATGTGTAAAGTAAAGTTACTTGTATGCCCATTTGTTATAAACATTGTGATAAATTTTTTTTTTAAATAACATTAAATATTAAAAAATTTAGTTAGTTGTCACGTTACAAAACAATGTTGAAAACTAGCATCTCGAGTTTCTAAAACTTGAGTTTCAAGATAAAACTCGAGTTTTTAAGTCTCGATTTGTAAGCGGTGGTAGCTGATGTGGAAGAAAAATCCACGTGAAACTCGAGTTTTTAAGACTCAAGTTTCACCATCTGATTTTCCTTCTTCTTCCTCAAGCTCTTCTGACCCAGCGTTGTTCTTCTCCGTTCTTCGACACTGCAGATCGTTCCTCTTCAGATCGGAGCTCCAGCGTTCAATCAACAAGCGTTCTTCGTTCAATTGACCTGATCGGAGCTCCAACGTTCTTCATTCTTCCTCTGTTCTCCGCTTCAGTTCTTCCTCTGTTCTCTATTCTTCATCAGATCGTCGACATTGCACATCGTTCCTCTTCAGATCGGAGCTCCAGCGTTCAATCAACCAGCGTTCTTCGTTCAATCGACCAGATCGGGCTCCAACGTCTGCGTTCTTCCTCTGTTCTCCTCTTCCGTTCTTCCTCTCTTCTCTATTTCCTTTGTTCTCTATTCTTCGTCGTTCCTCTTTGTCTTCAGGTACCAAATTAGAACTCGAGTCTATAAGACTCGAGATCTATCCGACAAAAACTGCCCAGATCAACCAGCGGAATTCGAGTGTTTGAAACTCGATATTTAGATTGAAATCGACCCTTTTGAACTCGAGATGCTAGTTTGTAGTTTTATTCCTAACGCATGTCAACTTATTATTTTCTTTCCCTCACTAACGTTTTTCTGCAAATATCCTCCATTGTGATTGATAATTGGAAAAGGTTTTGAAGCAGCAAAACTTTTCCCTTGATAATTTGACATACAATGCAACGATTACAAGGTGTTCTCCTCTATTACTATTATTTATTTTAAATTATTGGTGTCCCTATGGAGAAATCATATATAATATAAAAATGTTTAGAATTTGTATGATGTTTAGTGAGTTTTTTATTTTATTTTTTATTATCGTCTTAAACTTATGAAACCGTTTCAATCAAGTTCGAACTTATTTGACAATAAAATAAATTAAGCTTAATTATATAATCTAGTTTAGTAATATTCTCAACTTCAACTCAGGTTTGAAATGACTCTAAAAAAAAACTCACGTTTGAAATTAAATTAAACAAATAATTTGAACTTTTTATACTCAATTCTTTTCACTTGCTTATGGGCCAAATTTTACTTTTTACTTGGTGATTCAAACTGAGAGACAAATTATTTTTTAAGAGAAGTGTTATGGTCATAATATTTTTACAACAAATTATAGGTGGTAAATTGTTAATGATTCTAATTTGATGCCACTATTGAAATTACATTTTTACTCACCAATAACAACCTACCACGTAATATTTGTAGTAAAAATGTTATGAAAATATTATAAATATAGCATTTTTAAAAGTTGTAAAACACAGTCTTTTTATTTATTTAAGAAATTTGTAAAATGCCCTTAACAACAATACACTAAGACAACAAAAATACTATAGTCACAAAGCACCTAACTCTCCAAAAAAAATTAAATTAAATGCATAAACAGGTGCATGTAATGCAATGGGTCCCAGTTAGTTTAACTGATAAAATATTTAATGGTTAAATAAGAGATCTGGGGTTCAATCCCCACCTACACTAAAAATTGATTAGTTTTTTGGTCTAATGATAAAGAGCTATCATCAAGAGTAAATGTCATAGGTTAAAACTCTCTTAAAAAAGATGCATGTAATGAAGTGAGAATGATAGCTAACTAACGTAGCCTCAAATTTTATTGTATACTAGTCATATACTTGCCTAATGTGCGGACAAATTTGACAAATTTTTTTTTTTAAAGTAAAAATTGAAAACAGTGGATGAGATTTAAGTGTTTGTTACAAAGTATAGTTTTTTATTTGTTTTTTAAGAAGCACTACAAGTATAGTTGATACAATATATTAGATTTTTTAAATTAAGTTATGTATATTTATTATTTAATCATGTTTTAAGTTTGTAAGTTTTTTTTTAAAAGAAACATAATACATTTTACATTCAATAATTGTATTATATAAGACGAGATATATTTTTATAAATAATGAAATTTATGGTTGGAGTTTATTTCTAGTGCTCTTTACAAAGGATTCATCATTTAAAACTGTTCAAAGTGGACCAAATGGACATAATTAACTGAAGAGATCCGCATAGACCAAATAGGATCAATGAACTGAATAGATATATTGGACCGAAATGCTACACGCCTACACTGATATGGCTCAACAAAAGCATAGTAATAAATAAATATTACACTTCAGTTTTCAAATAGTACTACTCGCAAACACATGCAATGTATAGGAAAGCGTAATACAATTATTTTATATGAATGTAATGTAAAATTTGTAAGTTAAATAGTGTATGTGTTATTTAATAGTATTTATATATATATATATATGTTTTTTTAATGGAACATATAATGTACTTTGCATTCAACAACAATACATAGTGAAGATGTTATAAAAATATTAAAAACGTAATGGAATAAAAAGATTTAAATTATATAATTATAATATTGTTTTGTATAAATAGAGAAGATGTTATTAAAAAGAATTTTTTTTTTAATATACCATAATCGGTTGACTAATTTAAATTTAACCAAGACTATTTTTAAAAAATATATATGTACACTATCATTCCATAGAACACATATAATGTTACATTAAGTTTAAGTTATTATATAAGTTTAGAACTGTAGCATTTTTTTTTCCTTTCCAAATATAAGTATAATGCTTATATTATTAAAACTTGAATTTTTAGGTAATCTTTGGAATATATATCATTTTTATTGTTTTTTTAGGGCTCATATCTCTAATTCTAGTGCCTTTTTTTAAAAAATTCTTTATTCAAAAACTAAAGAGTTTGGTTCAAATAGAATAAAGTTTTATACTTTTCAACCCCAAAATTAAGAAAATAAATAAATTTTTTGAACCAAAAACTAAAAAGGTAACCTACAAAAAGAATTAATTTAAGGCCTACTTAATCCAAAAGGGACTGAATGAACCGAGGTGGATCAAATGTACCAAATTGGACAGAAGTGCACTAAGCGGACCAAATGGTTATAATGGATCGAAGTGGACCAAATAGACTTTAGTGGACCTAAATAGATCGAATTGGGCCAAAATTGTTGGAATGGACCTAATTCAACCAAAATAGCCTAATTAGACTGAATGGACATAAGTAAACCAAATATAAATGTCGGGGGCGGTTTTTGCGTGAAGCCACGTGTCTTCCGCTGGAAGTGTGACTTTGCTAGACCTGGATTTGTTTTAGAGAGTCCAATCTAGAACTTGACATTGGGCTACATAGAATAATGGCTTCCAATGCATTTGAAGCCTACAAAATAGATAAAGCCCAAAATCTTAGAATCATGATAATGGTTGAAATAAATAAATAGCATATTTAATTGGATAGATTTGATTAAATGATGAGTTGAATATCATTATTATATATATTAAGTGATTTCTAATATTAGAGAATAATTGATTAAGTGGCATATGTCTAGTAATGGAATGAGTTCCAAATCATCCATATCCAGTTGCAGTTCATGGTTAATGTTCAATATAATAAGGTATGTCCAACAATGGTCTATGTCCAAATAAGGTATATGTAGCAATGTTTTATGTTCAAATCATACATGTCAAATGGTGGTATATGTCCAAATAATATATGTCCAGCGGTGGTATATGTTTAAATAATATTTATCCAATGTTGGTAGATTAATTTATTAATATGTATGTTCATTAATTAAATATTGGTGAAATCATGTTTTATTAAATAGTGAGATGATATTAAAGTAACTTGCATCTAACGGTATAATAACAATGAATTAACATGTACTTAATAATGTAATCTTGAAGGTGGAGAAAACATTGACTTATCTTTTATGTCTGTAACTCCAGCCGTATAACATCACTTTGTTCTTTATATGATTTGTGGCTCCAGCCGTATAGCGTTAATGAGTTATCTTCACAGTTTGTAGCTCCAACCGTAGAACAGTTTTGGACTTATGACATTTTAGCAGCATGATAAAATGAGTCCAGCGATACAATATGATATTATGAGTGCTTCCATGGTAACTTCATGATTGAATGAGAAAAATGGGTGCAACTGAAGAGAGAGAGAGAGAGAGAATATATCCAACCGTGTGCATAGGTTGGTTAAGTTTATCCCCTTTCATCATGCACTTAAATGACTTTCCTCATGTAATGCTCTTTTAGTTTTTAGTCAAATATGAGTGATGTTGCCTTTCATGAGAATGACTTTTAGTATTATAAGTTTTTGCTTTTCATAAGAAGGGCTTTTAGCATTATAAATATATGTCTTTCATGAGAAAGAGTTTTTAGTAATAAGTTCTTGGAAGAGTGTTTGATATATTTTAAGATGTGTGGAGATGGTAAGAAATATATATATTCTATGAGATATGATGTTTGTAATATGTATTATATGTAGATACTTTGTTGGACATGGATCTTGTATATGTATACTTTGTGAGACATGGAGTTTAAAGATATTTGAGAAGTATGTATGGGTATTTTGTGAGGAATGTGTTTGTAAAATCTATGAAAATGTGAGATAGATAATATGAAAGTTAAATATAGTAAATACATGAGATTATAGGTGCTGCTAGAGTGGTTTTGTATTATGTCATGGGTTATGTTGCTTTCTAAGAAGAGAGATTTTATATGAGAAATAAATAATGAGATGGAGATGTGTTTTTGGTTAGCAACATGGTGAATTTTCAGAATATTAAAGTGTGGGAGAGATGGATAGTGTGTAATGGTGTGGTGTAATAAGTGTGATGTAATGGTATTATCTAAGAAGAGATATTTTTGTAAGGGAGATGGAGAAGTATGGAAATGTTTAAAGATATATGCAGCAAAGTGAATGACAATTCAGAATATTGAGGATGAGAGAGGGATGGATGGTTCCACCATGGTGTGTGGTTTGGTCCTCTTTATATAGAGCCAAGCATGTAACTAGATTAGAACTAGTTGAAAGAAAATTTAGCAAATAAGGGAAAGTCTTTGACAAAGGAAGTGGTTTCGTTAGTGGGTTTTTATTTTTTAGCTAAAAGAAGAAAGTTTGAGCCTTTAATGCTGATGGATCTGCTATCACAACTGTCAGCTCTGCTGGATGATGTCATATGAATGACATCTTCTGCTGGAGGAAAATATTTAGTATTAAATTCATGGTTTAGCTAAAAATGGTAATATAACCTTTATGAGACCTTCCAATTTTTGGTAATATAACCTTTATGAGACCTTCCTATTTCTAATACTGCAGCTGGAGACTAAGGTTCTTAACTAAAATGGAAAGATTTCTTTTATGAGATCCTTACTTCTTTTGGTATAGTAGGTAGTTGCTGGGATTGGGTATTAATGAATTGATGATGTTACTTTTGGACATGTGTCAGTTGCCTAAGCTGCTGCTGGAGCTATTGCAGTTGTTGCTGGAAGTACTGTAGCTTCTACTGGAGGTACTGCAGCTTCTGCTGGAGCTGTTGTAGCTTCTACGGGAGCTATTGCAGTTGGTATTTTTGGCTAAGTTTTCTTTTTTGGAAAATTATATGTTTAATCCATAGACTAGTTGGTTGATATTTGATGAAGTTTTAGAGATGTAAGTATCGTCTCTTTGTATTTTAACCAAATCTTGGAGAGTAAGGAGAGCATTTAATGCTAGATATGAGATATTAATATATATTTAGCCATATGCTTGGACTTGATTTAAATAAAAATAATAATATAATTTATATGAAATAATATAATTACATTTTTAAACTTATATTCTATGATGAACATTAATTTTTATGTAAAGAGTATGAGGAGTTTTATTATTTTAAGTGTTATGTGATATGAGAGGCTTACCAAATTTTACCTATTCCACACTGACCCGTCAGAGTTCAGAAAATTGGGGAAGACCTGTCAAGCAACATGCTATCCTTTATCAACTTTGAACCACTTGAGCTTTATTGAACATACTTTTTGGCCCTCCAAATCATGACTCCCAATATTCCCCCGATTAGACTCATGAGCTTGGATCATGAGCTGAAAAATGACATGATGTGCCATGAGCTTGAACCATGGGCTTTGACACCTTTTTGTGTAAATATGGGCTCTTTTGGACTTTAAAAGAGATTTTTTCAAAATCCATGATAATGTTGATGTGGTGCGGGTTGCTAATGAAATAAAGTCATGCGGCGTGAAAAATTTGTCCTCAACAATACCAAAGTGGACCTAAATGGATTGAATTAGACCATAATAAACCAAAATGGATCGACCGAAATTATTAGAATGGACAGAATTGGGCTAAAATAGACCAAAGTGGACTAAATTGGGCCAAAATAGATTGAAATGGACCAAATGGACTTAGTGGAATGCAATGGACCGAAGTAGTCCGAAATGCTATGCCAAAGTGACTCAAAAGTAGTGTTGTAAACTAGTAATAATAATAATAATAATAATAATAAATATTATGATTTAGCTTTTAAGTTGTTTATTATGCTGTTGATGTGAAACTAACCAATTATGTCACTTTGTAATTTTTGTAGTTAGCAAACGATATCGTTTAAAGGCTCTTTCTATATTAAAATTTTAGACGAAAACATTCATAAAATATATCATTTAAAATATCTTATTTTTTATTAATAATAATTTTTTAAAAAAATGCTTAAATGACTTTATGTAATAATAGATTTGGACAAAATAATTAAATTAACTCATTTAGTTATTTAGTAATAGATCATTCCTCTAAAAAAAAAAGGCAATAGATCTAACAATTGAAATTGATCGAAATGTTTTCTTGATGTGGCTCAACAGGAGCTTAACAACAATAAGTATAACATTTTAGCTTATAGATATTATATATAAATATAGATTACAAGCTATAGAGAGATGTTATATAAGAAAAAGTGAGGTTTAAAAAGTTGCGCATAAAAGCTAAAAAGCAAAAAGCTAGCCGCTAGTTCCAAATAGACACTATTTATAGATATAGATGTTTTGTCTTAAAACATGATTTAGAAGAAGCATACATCTGAACATTTTTTTTTTTAATTGCTAGCAAGAAATTACACATCTAGGATCTAGCTAACATATTGCTTCTCAAGGAGGCTTCCACAAAACACCAAGTCAAACCGTTCCTCTGGAGGATCTCCAATACAGTCAAAGACTGCATCTGCATTTAAAAAGTCTTCCTCGGCTGTATAGCTGCAACCAGAGATTAAGGCATAAAATGATGTTCTCAATGATTACACCAAGAACAAGAATTTACAAAGGTTAATAATTATACTGATTGTACATGTTAGCAGAAGGTATGAAGCTAATGCTGACAGTAAATTTTAAGAGGCTTTTGGAAGTAAAGTAGAAAAGAGAAGATTGCTGAGTTTTAATGGTGGGAAGCAAACAACACCTTTACAACAAAGAAGATGATATTTTTTCAAGTTTGGGCAGGGCACTGCTTTTCAAGGAAGGGTAGACACACACACTTCATTCTTCACAGACCATGACAATATTTGTATAATAAAGGATGTGAACGTTGTGATGAAAGAGGCTTTTAAATTAGCCTCATCAGTTATGATTATTGTACTTTCTTGCATCTAAGTTTTATCCATACAAACAAAATTAGTATTAGAGAATTTTAATAGAATGCTGAAATTATAAAGGGTTGTGGGAGACCTGGAATGTAGAAATTCCTTTGGTTTTGGTTAGGCAAACATAACTCCCCAATTAAGCAAAAAGCATTCAAATTTCCCTCTATAAGATGCATTCAAGTTAAGCAAAAAGCATTAAGGTGAACCGCTATTGGTAGCTAGTATCTTAATATCTTAGCAAAAAGCAAACATCTTAGTGCCTATTGGTAACATCTGAACATGGTGAACCACTATTCAAATTAAGCATTCAAACATAACTCACAAATTAAGCAAAATGCATTAAGGTAGCTTAGTCATTTTTCATGGAATACACTATTTTCGTTGGTACACTATAAGTTACCCGCTCTTTGTTACGATACACTTCATTCCGGCAGCTTTGGCTGCTGCAAGGCCAATGGCGCTGTCCTCCACCACAACACAACTGTAGAAATAACCAATATATGAGTTCTAACAAATTTAAGCATCTTAATCAGAAGAAAATGCATGCCAACAAAAGAATTTTTTAGCCTATGATAACCATGTTTTAATAACAATTGACAGCTGAACAAGGAGTTAAGTACAAAATTACTAGTAGCATGCTTGCAGTAATTAAATACTATTTAATCAATCCTAGCAAATCAATTCAGGTACTGGTGAATACAGGTATTGATCAAACTCCACCCAGCAAGTATGAAACTCACTAAATTGATTATCTTAACATCAGATATAACTTAGGCCCCTGGGATGCAATACCTTGAAGGATCAACTCCTAGAGTGCTGGCTGCCAATATGTAGATGGCCTGCAGGAAGAATAGATACAGTTTAGTGCCAAACAAAGACGCCCATCAACCACACACACTGAATGAACTCAAAATGATTAGATGATCCCAAGTTGATGCAATAGCACATGAGCATCTTGTATACATGGAAAGTAGAGGAAGTGTCTTATGTTTCTGGAACTGTAAATATTGATCAGGTTGTTGCATTTAAGGACATGAAGGATATACAAATTTAGGCCATATAGAATTTCCATTCTCACTTTGGCTTACTTTACATCAACAGATGGAGTTGCAACTTAAAATGCAGAGAAAGTAAAACCAAATAATAATAATTTTAGATGGTAACACAACCTTACTATATTAATACTAAGAGGGATGAAAAGTTTACCGGATCAGGCTTTTTTCGGGGAACCACATCTCCTGCAAATATCTTGATTTTTCCTGCTCGTTCAGGTCCCAACAAACAGGCTACTATTGCAGATACCTAAAACCAACGCATATAATTCAGATGTCAACATAAGAAATGGTTCAATAATCAGTATGATACAGTTCACCAATAAATTAAGTTGACAAAATAGCAAGATCATGAACTATCAATCCTAACATCAAGTCACAAGCCTAACATAATTTTAAAACATGTAAAACCCTGATAGAGATGAATGTCAATGAGATGGAGACCCCTTAATTTCACTTATAACAATTATTTTACAATGTCAATAAAAACCATGTGATATGCAATAATTGGATTTTACCATCTTGAGTCATGGAAAACTAATCACACAATCAATTACAATTATGAACCTGATTATGCATACCGCCTTCTCATTTGAAGTGCTGCACACAGCAACTTTGACTCCTTTGTCTAAAGCCTGATCAATCAGCCTATACAATTCGATAAGAAAAATTACATCAAATTCAAACACCTGGAAATCTAAACTTTTTATCTCAGGAAAACTTATTGACATACACCTACCTTCCCCCTTCCCCACCCCTCACCCCCACAAAAAAACAGAAGTAGAAGAGAACTTTACAGATCACAGAACCATTTTGTTTTGACTGTGATCATAGTCATATTCATAAGATAGAACTTCAACATATGGAATGCTGGAAGGTTCAGTGATAAGTTATAATTGATTTTATTAAAAAAATCAGAATTTCCAGGTTATATTGCAGCTCCAGAAAACTTTGAAGGAAATACAAATTTCAGAATGGAAGATGGAATCAACCGGTTATTAGAATATATCACATGCCTAAGATAAATCAGAAAGAAGAAATCAAAGAAGCAACACAGCACTAATTTTCATGGAAGTTATTGATGATGTATGGAAGCTAACTAGATCAAGTTTAAGGTTCAAAATCATGTAGTACTATTCTTAGAAGACTGATGACTGTTAGCTAGGACTTAACTCATTTCATGAAACCTACTTTCATGTTTAGGTTTCCAGTACAAGCAGGTGTATGTGTAAATTGTAATCAAAGACAACTACAACAAACTATATGTACAGAGACAAGCTTAAGATCAGATAGTAACAAACTTTCCAACACCCGGCCGAAGAGGGAGCAATTTTTTCTCAATGAGGGCCATGAATAACTCTGTCTTTCTCTTGTGAAGTGAAGCTATGAACTCCTTTCTTTCTTCTTCACTCTTTGGAGCTTTCTCTGGCCAACCTGTCTTGTTAAAGTAGGCTGTCATCCTACAAAGACCAGAATCAAATCATTACTAGTTCTCTTCAAGGTTCCACAACATAGTGTCTGTGTGTTGTGTGACATATATACTACTAACTTAAAAATGCATATAAAAAAGAAACAAAATCAAACCGAGGAGCTTCTTGTGTGTGTCTGACATAATGTTGTATAGATTTTGTGAGGCCAATGTAACCTGAAGAAGCTATAAATTTTTTTTTAAGGAGACTGACATACCTTTCTTTTCCACCTCCAATCTTAAGCAACTCACCGTACAAATCTACATCCCATGTGACACCCAGTTCTCGCTGAACCATGAATTTGATTCATGTGTTAGGATATTAATCCATAGATTACATAGCATCAAAGTCAGAGCAAAATAAAGCTAGCTTCTCGCCGTAAACGTTTCATTGCCTAATATTTTCATAGCGGCTAACAGCCATTATTGGCAATCTAATTACCTCTTATTCTCTTCTTTTCAAGCATTATTTTCAGCAACCAAGGAAACCATTCACCAAAATTTATCAAAGCAAGAAAACCCATTTGAAAGGTTCAACAAAATTCTCACATTCCCATCTAATACCACACCAATGACAAATGAACCATCAAACACAGAACACAAAAAAAAGCAAGAGAGAATGCATACTTCTTTGAAAGTGTCATTGAAAGAGATACGGTGCCCGTCTTTCTCAGTATCCACAAGCACACCATCACAGTCAAAAAGAAGAGCTGATGGGAGAGCAGAAGAAGAAGAAGAAGCTGAGCAAGTGAATCCCCTAGAACTCTTTCTCAAGCTTGTTGGTCTGGTTCTTGATGTAATTTTGTAGATACTTGTTCTTGTAGCGATTAGTGAAGATGATAAGAAGGTCCTTTCGTGGGGTTTTTGGCAAGTAAAAGAGGTCTTTGTGTTAGATAACAAGATTGCTGAAGAAGAAACTGCAGCTATGGAAAGAGAGAAGGTGTTTGACGCCATTAGAGATTGGCTCTCTCTCTCCGGACTCTGTTTCTTTTTGGGGTCTCTGTGTCCGTCTTTGCAGTTTGGTGTCTTTTAACGGTATTGTGTCTCCAACTTATCCAACGTTAAAACTTAAAAGCCACAAATGCATTCTGGATATTGTGGCACCAATAGATCAGCTGGAATTGGAAAATTAATGGTTCCATTCCAGTACAAAAATTCTAGGAACACAATTATCTGCATGACAAATCGAGATGAAGATAAAATAATTGGTCCATATGAAAATGACATTTAATCAATTATAGTCTTCTATATAAGATACTTGCGATAAAAGTTGTGATATTTTATGTGTTATTATAATTACTCATTCTAACTATATTTATATTTATACATTATTAAAAGTTGAAGCACAGCGTTTAATGTTACTTTGTTTACGTTAAGTTATTAGCATTCACGTCGAGCTACATCAGTATCTACGTCATTATCCTTTTTCTTTCTAATTTTTTTATAATTGTTTTTCATATTTACTTTTTTTTAAAATAATTGTACTTTCTCCAACCTTTCTCATGCCTTTACCTTTTCATCTCCCCACTACCCTCAACCTTAATATCACTTTTCATTTTTCTTTATTTTGTATCTTCATCTTTCACTCCTTTACATTTTCATCTCTCCACTACCCTCAACCTTAATGTCACTATTCATCTTTCCATTCATTTTCCTTTATTTTGTCTCTTCATATTCACATCATCTTCTATAAATTTGTTATTTTCACTTTCATTCTTTGCATAGTTTTCCATTATAGAAAGATTGTTTCTCCCTCCCCCTCTCTCTCTCTCTCTCTTCACACACACACACAATAATTTTTGGGAGTTTTTTTTTTCCTGCATCTCTGCTTAAGTTGATAAATTTTTGTGTTTATTATAACTCTACATTGGGTTGGTACGATTTAGGTTTGTGTTTTAAGTTTTTTTTTTTTTTGTTCTCATTGATTGTTACATATTATACTATTGCGTTATAATAAAATTAAAAAAGATAATATATATTATTCTATTACATAACATGATTTGGGTAATTTTGTGCTTATTGTTATATATATATATATATATATATATATATATATATATATATATATATATATTATTTTTACTTTTTTAATCTTTTCATCATATTTTATTCAATATTTAAACTCAATCACATCCTCCATATAATTAAATTATTTATATTTTCTTTTTTTAATTAAACATATAGTATTTTATTTAAATTAATTAAATTGTACTCACTTTGTTTAACATTTACATTTTCTCCAACCTTAAGCGTAGCGTTTAATGTTACTATGCTTACGTTGAGCCACATCAACATTCACTTCATTATCATTTCTCTTTCTAATTTTCCTATAATTGTTTTTTAACATTTACTTTTTTTTTTTAAATAAATGCACTTTCTTCAACCTTTCTCATGCCTTTACATTTTCATCTCCCCACTACCTTCAACCATAATATCACTTTTCATCTTTCATTATTTTGTCTCTTCATCTTTCCCTCCCTTACCTTTTCATCTCCCCACTACCCTCAACCTTAATGTCACTATTCATCTTTCTATTCATTTTCCTTTATTTTGTCTCTTCATATTCACACAATCTTTTATAAATTTGTTATTCTTACTTCCATTCTTTACATAGTTTTCATAATAGAAAGGTTGTTTCTCCCTCTCTCTCTCTCTCTCTCTCTCACACACACACACATACACACACAAAATTTTGGAGTATTTTCTTTTATTTTCCCGCATCTCTACTTAAGTTAATAAATTTTTGTTTTTGTTATAACTCTACGTTGAGTTGGTACGATTTAGTTTTGTGTTTTAAGTTTTTTTTGTTCTATTTGATGGTTAAATATTATACTAATACGTCATAAAAAAATTAAAAAAGATAATATATAAGAATATAATATATATTATTCTATTACATAATATGATTTGAATAATTTGGTGTTTATTGTTATATATATATATATATATATTATATTTTTACTTTTTTAATCTTTTAATCTTATTTTATTCAATATTTAAACTCAATCACATCCTCCATATAATTAAATTATTTATATTTTCTTTTTTTAATTAAACATATAAAATTTTATTTAAATTTAAATAAATTAAATTGCACTTACTATTTTTAACATTTACACTTTCTCCAACCTTAAGCGTAGTGTTTAATATTACTGTGCTCACGTTAAGCCATATCAGCATCTATGTCATTATCCTTTTTCTTTCCAATTTTCCTATAATTTTTTTTAACATTTACTTTTTTTTTAATAATTGCACTTTCTCCAACCTTTCTCATGTCTTTACCTTTTCATCTCCCCATTACCCTCAACCACAATATCGCTTTTCATCTTTCTTTATTTTGTCTCTTCACCTTTCCCTCCCTTACCTTTTCATCTCCCCACTACCTTCAACCTTGATGTCACTATTCATCTTTCCATTCATTTTTTTTTCTTGTCTCTTCATATTCACATCATCTTCTATAAATTTGTTATTCTCTCTTCCATTTTTTGCATAGTTTTCCATCACAGAAAAGTTGTTTCTCTCTCTCTCTCTCTCTCTCTCCGTTGGGTTGGTACAATTTAGTTTTGTGTTTTAAGTTTTTTTGTTCTTTTTGATTGTGAAATATTATACTATTGCGTTATAAGAAAATTAAAAAAGATAATATATAAGAATATAATATATATATTGTGGGGAGTAAAAAGATCCTGATGGGAACGTGGGCCTTTTGGGCCGTGTTAAGGAAGGCCGACCTGACCCTGGGTTTAGAAGTTGTTAGTACTATGGGTCGGCCCATACGCCGAGGATCCGAGGATCCAGCCGAGGATGAACCTACGCTCGGATGAGCACCGAAGAACTCGGGATTTCATAGTAAAGGTTAGGGGATGACACAGTTAAGGCCAATGGTTAAAAGGGGTGAACCCTAGAACGCCCCAGAAGCCCCGGTGTTGAAGAAATGTCAAAGGTAAAGGCTGTTACCTCCACATTAAAGACCCTGCACCTACCACCCTGGCCGCATTAATGGGGAAGTGACACTTAAATAGTGGAAGGGAAACTTCTAGTCACTGTTCAAAGGCACTAAGAAAAGAAATATCTAGGCTAAGGGAGGAGTTGGGGCAACACGTGTATAAAGTATTAAAAAGAGGAGTATTTAAGGAGGGACCTAGAACAGAAATGGGACGGAACTTTTTGTAACCTAAAAAGAAAAAAGACAAAGAGAGAGATATAATATAAGAACAGCTCTCAGCTTACGTCCGAGGAGGCCTATTTACATTACTCCTTGTTATTTCCAGGTACTGGCAATCTTTAGTGTGTCAATTAATCCCCATACACTTCTAACCTAGGTTTAAAGCCCACACTCTACAAATTCGTATTGTTTAAGGCTCATTGGGCCTGAGCCCATAACTGTTCTTGGGTCCAGGTGCAATTGTGCACTTACAATTGGCGCCGTCTGTGGGAATCTAGTCTAGAAGGGGTAGGGATATTATGGCAGGCTTAGGCTCTCACCATGCAGAGTCACAAGGATCACAACCGGAAGATCATTTCGAACGTCTTGAACAACGTAGGGATTGTGAGGGAAGCGTCCATACAGAATACCCAGGGGTTAGCCATACTCATGGTGGGGGTAGCACTACCCACGATGAGGGTTCTAAATCCATGCAGAAGGAAATCAATCGTTTGAAGAGGAAGTTACGCCGTGCTAAACGTAAGGTTTCCCCGTCCTCGTCTAGTTCTTCCTCAGAGAAGGATAAGGGAGTTGGGTACAGTTCAAGGTCATGTTCCCCCACCAGCGCAACATCCTCCGGTGAGGAGGACGACCAGCCAACCCGTAGACATAAGAAGCTTCGTTCTAGGGGCTTAGGCAACGATACCATGAGTAGGACGTTGCACCAACTCTCTAAATCTCCGTTTTCACGGAGGATTGAGAGGGGGAGGCTTCCCAGGAGGTTCACCCAGCCCACCTTTACCATCTATAATGGCCGGACTGATCCGGTGGAGCATGTGAGTCACTTCAACCAAAGGATGGCAGTGCACTCTCACAACGAAACTTTGATGTGTAAAGTCTTCCCCTCCAGCTTGGGACCTGTGGCTATGAGATGGTTTAACGGTCTCAAATCGGGATCTGTAGGGTCATTTGGGGAGCTAACTAGGGCATTTGCTTCGCGGTTCATTACGTGTAGCAGAATCCCTCGGCCATTGGACTCGTTGCTATCCATGGTCATGAAGGAAGGGGAGACACTGAAAGCATACTCCGACAGATACTGGGAGATGTTTAATGAAATAGACGGCGACTTTGATGAGGTGGCGCTTAATACCTTTAAGGTGGGCCTCCCTGCGATCACGACCTGAGAAAGTCTTTGACGAAAAAGCCCGTCCGCAGTGTACGCCGTCTTATGGATCGTATTGATGAATATAAAAGGGTAGAGGAAGACCAGCAGCAGGGGAAAGGAAAGGAGAAGGTTATCCCGCAGGAGAGAAGGGATTTCAGGTCGGACAGATATCACAACAAGCCGAGGAGGGATTACTTCGGACAATCCGGCTCGGCAGCACCCCAGGCTGTAAATGCGTGTTCGAGAACCGGTGCATCGGTTATTAGAAAAAGTTCGTAAAGAGCCCTTCTTCGAGATGGCCCGGCAAGATGGCGGGGGACCTGCGAGAAGAAATCAAAACCTTTTCCGTCGGTACCATCGGGATGTGGGCCACACTACCGAGAAGCTGTCGGACCACGTGGAACCATCTAGAGCGGCTCATCGGTGAGGGAAAGTTAAAGCGGCACTTGTGTCGGCCCACGGGCAGGTCGATCAAGTTGGTTCAAACAATCGGAGGAACAGTTCATCTCTGCCGGCATTGGGAACAATTAATGTTATCTTCGCTGCACTGGTAGGACCGGCTCGGGTCCCACTAGGGTTATGGCGGTTTCCCATCCGCGAGGCCGAGGATGTGGGTAGCAGGCCGAAGAGATTAAAGAGCACTTTACTGTCTTGGGTTTCTCCGAGGAGGATAAGGTAGGGACTATCCGGCCCCCATGACGATGCTCTTGTGGTTACCCTCGGAATAGGGAACTATGATGTGAGAAGGGTGATGATAGATCGGGGCGGCGGTGCGGATATCATGTACACGATCTATTTAAAGGGCTAAGATTGGAGTTGGAAGATTTAACCCCTTATGACTCCCCACTTATAAGCTTCGAAGGAAGGGCCGTTATGCCGAAGGGACAGATCCGTTTACCCGTTCAATCCGGCACCGAAACGGTTGAGGTAGATTTCATTGTGGTTGACGCGTACTCTCCATATACAGCCATCCTCGCCAGGCCATGGTTGCACGCCTTGGGAGCTGTCTCCTCTACCTTACACGTTAAGGTGAAATTCCCCTCGGGGGAGCATGTTGAGGAAATCCTCGGCAGCCAGGTAGTGGCTAGGCAATGCATATCGGCTGCGGTGCTTCGTCAGTCAGAAATTGAGTCATCAACCTTGCCCATCCAGGAGTCATAGCAATTAACAGCTCCGGAAGCGCCTGGAGCGATGACAGGAGACGAGGCTATTTGTGAGGAGTTAGAGAAGTTTGTAATAACAGATGATCCAGAGAAGTTTTTCCAAGTTGGCATACTTTTGCCACACCAAGAGAAGATGGAGTTGTTGAAATTTCTGAAGGATAATTTAGATGTTTTTGCGTGGGACCCCTATGAGGCTCCAGGCGTAGATCCGAACTTTATTTGTCATCGTTTAAACGTCAAACCTGCCATTGTTCCGAGGAGACAGCCACCTCGGCGATCTTCCCGAGAACATTCTGAAACTGTGAAGGAAGAGGTTCTTAAACTCAAAAGGGCGGGGGCTATCAAAGAAGTTTTCTACCCTGAATGGTTGGCTCATACTGTTGTTGTTAAAAAGAAGAACGGCAAGTGGAGAGTATGTGTAGACTTTACTGATCTGAACAATGCCTGTCCTAAAGATTCGTTCCCAATGCCACGGATTGACCAACTGGTAGATGCTACTGTTGGACATCCTCGGATGAGTTTCTTGGACGCCTTCTAGGGTTACCACCAAATTCCCTTGGCGTTAGAGGATCAGGAGAAGACTGCTTTCATTACTCCAACTGGGAACTATCATTATAAGGTCATGCCATTTGGGTTAAAAAATGCTGGGGCTACTTACCAAAGAATGATGACCCGAATGTTTGAACAGCAACTGGGGAAAACCATAGAAGTATACGTGGATGACATGGTGGTGAAGAGTAAGACAGTACCTTCGCACATGACAGATCTGGCCGACACCTTCCAGATGCTAAGGAAGTATAAGTTGCGCCTTAACGCCTCCAAGTGTTCTTTTGGCGTGGGATCTAGAAAGTTCTTGGGATATATGATTACTCATAGGGGCATAGAGGTAAACCCGGTGCAGGTTAAGGCTATTCAGAATTTGCAGCCGCCTAGGAACCCAAAAGAGGTTCAGAAATTGACTGGAATGGTGGCTGCGTTGAATAGATTTATTTCTCGGTCAGCTGACCGGTGCCGTCCTTTCTTTCAGTTGTTGCACAAGTGGAAAGGGTTTCAATGGACTGAGGACTGCGATTTAGCTTTCCAACAGCTTAAGCAATATCTTTCTCGGCCACCTATTTTATCTCGCCCTGAGGTGGACGAGGTTTTATTCGCTTATCTGGCCGTGGCTGTTCACGCGGTGAGCTTAGTCCTTATAAGGAATGAAAGCGGAGTACAAAGACCAATCTACTACGTTAGTAAGTCCTTGAATGAGGCCGAGGTGTGCTATCTGCCCTTGGAAAAAGCACTTCTGGCTGTAGTCCACGCCACGCGCAAACTTCCCCATTATTTCCAATCTCATACTGTGGTTGTTTTGACCCAGTTGCCTCTTAAGGCTGTGTTGCGTAGTGCTGATTATTCTAGCAGGGTGGCAAAATGGGGAACCATTTTGGGAGCCTTTGATGTTAAATACAAGCCTCGCACTTCGGAGAAGGGACAGGTCCTCGCTGATTTGGTGGCAGAGTTTACTGAACCATTGCTAGAAGAAGCTTCAAAAGAAGCACACATGGGTGAAAAATCAGTTGGTGTGATTACAGCCGTATCGCCCTCGGCTTAGAGAGTTTATGTGGATGGGGCTGCTAATCAAAAAGGGTCTGGTGTTGGACTTGTTCTAATGTCCCCTGAAGGAATTGTCTTCGAAAAATCTTTGAGATTGGCTTTCTCGGCTACTAACAATGAGGCCGAGTATGAAGCAGTCTTAGTAGGCATGAAAATGGTACATAAGATGGGTGGCAAGGAAATCCATGTGTTCTCAGACTCTCAATTAGTGGTCGGCCAGGTCATGGGAACCATGGAGGCTAGAGACCCCAGAATGCAGGAATATTTGGCCCAGGTCAAACGCCTGCAGGCTGAATTCGACTCCTTTTCCTTAGCTCACATTTCTAGGAGTGGAAACACTCATGCAGATTCCTTAGCTACGTTGGCAACATCCTCGGCTCAAGGGTTACCAAGGGTTATCCTCGTTCAGGATTTGGTAGAACCTTCTCTTGTAACTGCTAACGCACCTCGCATCCATCTAATAAGGCCTGGTCCTAGTTGGATGGATTCGATCATATCTTTTCTTAAAAATGATATTCTTCCCGAAGCCAAGGTTGAAGCAGAAAAGATACGTCGAAAGGCGCCGCGTTTCTGGTTGTCCGAGGACCAGAAGCTATACAAATGATCCTTCTCAGGACCGTATTTGTTATGTGTACACCCTGAATCAACAGAGGCATTACTGGAGGAATTGCATGAGGGAATTTGTGGGAGCCACACTGGGGGAAGGTCTTTAGCCCATAGAGCCCTGACTCAGGGTTATTGGTGGCCCAATATGCAGAGGGAGGCTCAGGACTATGCCAGAAAATGTGATCAATGTCAGAGGTTCGCCCCTAATATTCACCAACCTGGAGGGGTTCTTAACCCTCTCTCTAGCCCTTGGCCTTTCGCACAATGGGGTTTGGACATTGTAGGGCCATTTCCGAGAGCTGCTGGAAACAAAAGATGGCTGCTCATAGGGACAGACTACTTCACTAAATGGGTTGAAGCTGAGCCCTTAGCCAATATCCGAGATGTTGATTCCAAGAAATTTATATGGAAAAATATTGTTACTAGATTTGGTATACCGCATACACTTGTCTCAGACAATGGCGTTCAATTTGACAGCAACGCCTTTAGGCAGTACTGTGGTGACATGGGCATCACAAATAGATACTCTACCCCAGCTTATCCTCGAGGAAATGGGCAAGCCGAGGCCGTTAACAAGGTCATAGTTAACGGGCTCAAGAAGAGGTTGGATGATGCGAAAGGTAGATGGGTAGAAGAGCTCCCTCATGTCCTGTGGACATATCGGACCACACCACGCAGGTCCACTGGAGAGACGCCATTCTCTATGACTTATGGAGCCGAGGCGGTGATACCGCTAGAATCTAGTTTTCCTACTTTAAAGACAAGTTCTTTTAGCCCAGAGAATAACCAGGGACTTCTAGAGAAAGATCTTGATTTACTTGAGGAACGACGTGAGGCAGCTATGGTCCAATTGACTTATTATCAGCAGAAGCTAAAACGAGGATATGATGCCCACGTGAAGCTAAGGCCACTTGCACCTGGTGATCTTGTATTAAGGAAAGTTGTAGGCACTTCTAAGAACCCAGCATGGGGTAAGCTAGGACCTAACTGGGAAGACCCCTATCGCATTGTTTCTATAGCAGGCATAGGGTTGTATAGGCTAGCTGACCTAGACGAACGAATTGTACCACGTCCATGGAATGTAAATAATCTTAGAAGGTATTATTATTAATCAAATGAGCTTTTGTCAATTAATGCTTCAAAGTTATGGCTAGCTCTGACATTTGAAGTTACTGTTCTAAAGAATCAAACAGAAACTTGGTTAAGTGCAGTCCTCGGACCACAAACCTTGTGGAAATTGATGTCTTATCATTTGTTAAACAGAACCTTAGTTATGCCGGGTCCTCGGACCTCCTACTTTGGAAAAATTAACATTTGAAGTTATTGTTCTAAAGAATCAAACAGAAACTTGGTTAAGTGCAGTCCTCGGACCACAAACCTTGTGAAAATTGATGTCTTATCATTTGTTAAACAGAACCTTAGTTATGCCGGGTCCTCGGACCTCCTACTTTGGGAAAATTAACATTTGAAGTTATTGTTCTAAAGAATCAAAAAGAAACTTGGTTAAGTGCAGTCCTCGGACCACAAACCTTGTGGAAATTGATGTCTTATCATTTGTTAAACAGAACCTTAGTTATGCCGGGTCCTCGGACCTCCTACTTTGGGAAAATTAACATTTGAAGTTATTGTTCTAAAGAATCAAACAGAAACTTGGTTAAGTGCAGTCCTTGGACCACAAACCTTGTGAAAATTGATGTCTTATCATTTGTTAAACAGAACCTTAGTTATGCCGGGTCCTCGGACCTCCTACTTTGGGAAAATTAACATTTGGAGTTATTGTTCTAAAGAATCAAACAGAAACTTGGTTAAGTGCAGTCCTCGGACCACAAACCTTGTGGAAATTGATGTCTTATCATTTGTTAAACAGAACCTTAGTTATGCCGGGTCCTCGGACCTCCTACTTTGGGAAAATTAACATTTGAAGTTATTGTTCTAAAGAATCAAACAGAAACTTGGTTAAGTGCAGTCCTCGGACCACAAACCTTGTGGAAATTGATGTCTTATCATTTGTTAAACAGAATCTTAGTTATGCCGGGTCCTCGGACCTCCTACTTTGGGAAAATTAACATTTACAGTTACAATTTTTAAGAATTAAACGAAAGATTGCTTAATATTTATCTTCGGACTACGACTTTGATTAAAGTTAACTTCTGATTGTGTCTGGATGTTAATACGTTACTGTTTATTAACTCGGATCGTAAAGTTAACTTTTGATTGTGTAAGGAATGGTCCTCGGATCTTACATCTTACTAGATACTGTGATATGCATTACAAGGGTTTAATCATTATATGAGGTCCTTTCTTCTTTTTAATTGAGGCATTGTTCAAATGAATTAACCATGTCACCTTGTATTAAATCTTTAATAATATACGCATGATTATGTGGAAGTTATGATTGTGCAATCCTTGGAGTTAGATTTTTATACTCTGAGAAACTTTTGATATGACTTAATGGGAAACTTTTGTAATAAGTACGAAAAGAATAAAGTAAAAACAGATACAATCCAAGTGAAAAGTAAACGAAATCGTTCTTCATTAATCAGTTGAGTATGCATTACAATATATAATTCAAAAAAAAAAAATGGAAAAAGAGAAGCCCTAAGCTAAGTCCTAAGCTGTTGGAGGAGGATCTTGCTGAGAGGTACTAGTGCCCTCGGTCTTTCTCAACTCCAGCTCAAAAGGAGTCATAACCTGCTTTTCTTTATCCGCTGTCTTTGTTGGAAGGACGTTGGGTTCCACTGTCTGGTTCAAGTCCTTCTCTGCATCCACTCCTCCTTCCTTTTCTTTATTGGAACCAGAAGGTTCTGTAGGATCAGGAATTTGCTGTGGGACCACCGGAGGTAGAGCAGGAAGAGTTGTCTCAGGGATAGGAGTAGCAGCAGGAGCCTCTTCAATCTCCTGTATTTCTAGGGGAAGCCAAACGTTCTCGGACTTCCTCAAATCCGAAGATTGGGGAACTCCTGCTACGTTTAAAGCTTCCCCCCATACTTTTTGACAGTATTCACGGCATAAAGCCGCGAACTCCTCTGTCAGCTGCTCCTCTGTGGTTGCTACCCCTTCATCGAAACTTGCCTGCTTGGCAGCTTGAAGAGAGAGTTGGAAGGAGCTGGCTTCTTCCTTCATCAGAGCCAGTTGCTTCTTCAGATCCGAGCACTCCATTTGAGCTTGGGAGAGCTCTTCATCTCTTTCACGAAGGAGCTTGCGCTGTCCTTCTATCTGGGTCTTCATAGTCTTCAAGTTTGACTCGACCCCATTTTTCTCTCTCCTCAGATCTGCTACTTCCGAGGTCAGCTTCTCGTTCTCAGCAAGGGCTGTACCCAAGGACTTCTCAGTCTCCAGCCTAATTTCGAGCTCAGTTCTGGCTACTTTCCGAGTGTCTTCAATAAACTTTTCAGCTACAAAGACCTCCTGAATAGCCTGTAACAAAGTATGATGGAGTTAGGAATAATAAGAAACAAACTTACCTATAAATATTATTAAAAGTGGAATCTCCCTAAAAAAGGAGAAAAACTTACCAACGCTAAGTCTCTTTTTAGTGAGAGGAATAGTTGTGGCTGACCCATCTTTTCCAAGGTCTCCATGTCCTTGGGCAGCAGAAGAGGGCGTTACAAGACCTCGGCCAGGTGGTGGGCGTGGCCTTGTTGAACCGCCCTTATACTGGACTGGCAGGAGATGGGTGCGCCGTCCAGCCTTAGATCGGGGGACCAGGTGGTCAGTGCTCGGCGCACTTCAGCCTCGTCCCTGAATTCCCCGATTTCAACCGAACGGGCTCTACCCTTGCCCTTGTCCAGCTTCTGCTGCTGGGCCGGTGGGAGTTGTTGGCGTGGTTTCTTGGGGTCTTTATTAATCGTCCCCTCATTATCCCCCTTCCTCTTCTTCTTGGGATCCTCGGCTGGCGGTTTTGGCTCAGCTGGAGGAGGAGGAGGAGGTAAAGCTGGGGGAACTTGGGACGTCCCCGTTTTCTTTTTCTTGTCAACCTTAGCAGCCCTATTGGTGAGGAGACCCTCCATTCTTCCCATGTCTTCTTCTAATTCGTCTTCGGGAAGGGCAACCACAAACCCTGCAATTCCAGAGGCCTCGGTGGCTTCTTCCTCCTCGTCGGAAAGTACCACAAACTGGTTCCCGCGAGGTCTCTCGGTGTCTTCGAGATGGAATTGATCTATCTCGTCGTCAAGTGTGTGTGAAGAAGACACCTGCTCTTCTGGAACGACAGTTGCTTGTGAGTGCACGGCGAGGGGGACTGCTGGGCCGTGTTAAGGAAGGCCGACCTGACCCTGGGTTTAGAAGTTGTTAGTACTATGGGTCGGCCCATACGCCGAGGATCCGAGGATCCAGCCGAGGATGAACCTATGCTCGGATGAGCACCGAAGAACTCGGGATTTCATAGTAAAGGTTAGGGGATGACACAGTTAAGGCCAATGGTTAAAAGGGGTGAACCCTAGAACGCCCCAGAAGCACCGGTGTTGAAGAAATGTCAAAGGTAAAGGCTGTTACCTCCACATTAAAGACCCTGCACCTACCACCCTGGCCGCATTAATGGGGAAGTGACACTTAAATAGTGGAAGGGAAACTTCTAGTCACTGTTCAAAGGCACTAAGAAAAGAAATATCTAGGCTAAGGGAGGAGTTGGGGCAACACGTGTATAAAGTATTAAAAAGAGGAGTATTTAAGGAGGGACCTAGAACAGAAACGGGACGGAACTTTTTGTAACCTAAAAAGAAAAAAGACAAAGAGAGAGATATAATATAAGAACAGCTCTCAGCTTACGTCCGAGGAGGCCTATTTACATTACTCCTTGTTATTTCCAGGTACTGGCAATCTTTAGTGTGTCAATTAATCCCCATACACTTCTAACCTAGGTTTAAAGCCCACACTCTACAAATTCGTATTGTTTAAGGCTCATTGGGCCTGAGCCCATAACTGTTCTTGGGTCCAGGTGCAATTGTGCACTTACATATATATATATATATATTATTCTATTACATAACATGATTTGGGTAATTTGGTTCTTATTGTTATATATATATATATATATATATATATATATATATTATTTTTACTTTTTTAATCTTTTAATCTTATTTTATTCAATATTTAAACTCAATCACATCCTCCATATAATTAAAAATATAATATTTTATTTATATTTAAATAAATTAAATTGTACTCACTTTTTTTTAACATTTACACTTTCTCCAACTTTTTCCCTTTACATTTTCATCTCCCCACTACCCTCTCTCTTAAGTCTTAATATCACTCTTCATCTTTCCCTTTATTTTGTTTCTTCTGTTAGGTTCTAAGTACTTAGGAACTAATGTATTAGAACTCTAATATGTATTGTTGGCAAACCATGATCAAAACAGGTGTCTAGTTATGTTTTAGACTGGCTCAAAGTATGTGATTTATGTAAAGTTGGAATCGAGTTAACTGCAGAAGTTACTGTGCATTTCTGCCTGACTCGATCGATCGAGAATTAGACTCAACTGATTGAAAGTCGTGCAGATTGTTTTTTCTGTAGATTTTCCAACTCAGCCCTAAGCCCATATGATGTGTAGGGTTTTATGTTTTGCCCTAGGTATAAAAAGCAAACCCTAATTGCGTTTTTGAGGTTGCTCATGTTGCTGTTTGTGTGAATCTCTTGTGAGATCTGAGAGGTACTTGCCTTCACACAAGCTTGGGATTACCAAGAAGGAGATTTCTTCGAGAGCTTGATGATCGTTTAGTTGCTGCCATAAGAGCTTAAAGATACACAAGCGGGGGTGCTTGTACTTGCTGGAGAATCCAAGAAAGAAGGAGTCTGTGGTCTCGGAGCTTGCACGTGGTCGTGTCAGTAAGTTCTACTGGTGGGTAGTAATAGGATGTTAGTGGTCTAAGTCGCTATTGTACAATTTCGATTCTTTCATAGTGGATTCAGGTTTACCTTGAGGATAGCTAGGTTAAATCCTCCCCAGGTTTTTTACCGGTTTGGTTTTTCTGGGTCATCATATCTTTGTATTTTTATATTCCGCACTTTACATTGATATGATTATATGATTGTGATAACCTAGATCTGGAATTTGGACTAAGTAATAATTTGGCTTGTTAACTAGGTTAATCCAATTGTGGTTTAAGGGGTCTAAACAAACTCTACAAGTGGTATCAGAGCATGTAGCTCTTGTGTGTAGATCTTTTGATCTCTGAGCTGATCCTTGATCCCTGTTGTCATGGAACACAAACACTTTCTTGTTATTCCTCCTCACTTTGATGAAAATAATTATGCTTACTAGAAAGTAAGGATGAAAGCTTTCTTGAAATCCATAGATAAGAGAGTCTGGAACTTCGTTGAATACGGATGGGAGAAGCCCACTACTCCTGTGAGTGAAAGGCAAACTTCTCATAAAGAATCAGCAGCCTTCAATAGCAAAGCTATGAATGCTCTCTTTAATGCTGTTTCTATGGAGGAATTTAAGAGAATCTCTAATGTTGAGGTTGCTCACACTGCTTGGAATATCCTCCAGACTGTGCGTGAAGGCACAAAGACAGTTAAGATCAATAAGTTGCAACAATTAACAACTAGATTTGAAAGCATTAGGATGTCTGATGATGAATCTTTTGATGAATTCTATGCTAAACTAAATGACATTGTTAATTCTGCATACAACTTGGGTAAAATCTATGATCAACCTAAAATTGTTAGAAAGATTCTTAGATCTTTAACTGAAGATTTTAGACTCAAAGTAACTGCCATTACTGAGAGCAAGGATGTGGACTCTATCCCTGTTGATGAACTTGTAGGATCTCTTCAGTCTTATGAGTTAGACCTACCCAAAACTTGCAAATCCAAATCAATGGCTCTTAAGTCTGTTGATGATGTTGAGGTTGGTGGATTTGATGATGAACTTTCTGCTACAGAGATTGCTTATCTTGCCAAGAACTTTAGGAATTTCCTTAGAAATAGCAACAGAAGGGCAAAAGGTAAAAACACTAATGAACCTAGAAATTTTAGGAAGAATGATCCCACTAAGGTTAACAAACTAGATAAACCTAGAGAAAAAGTAGGTCAATCTTCAAACAATTCTATGGGTCCTCAATGTTCTAGATGTCAAGGGTATGGTCATATGAAATCTGAATGTCCAACATTCTTGAGGTCTAAGGGTAAGGCTAAGGCTGTAACCCTTAGTGATGATGAAGTTTCTGATGATGAGTTTGGCTGTGACGAGGATGAAAACTTCATTGTTTTCACTGCTACTGCTATAGTAAATGAAAGTGTGGCTGTTGAAGAATGGGGAACTCTCTAAGGATGCAGATCTTCAAGAAGCCTACAATAAACTTTGCAAAATTGCTGCAAAGGATGCTATGAATGTTGAATTAGGCTTAAAGAAAATTGCATCTCTTGAGCTTGATAAGAAAAATTTGCTTGTGAATTTGTTTGATGCTACTGATCTTTTGAATAATGTGAAGACTGAGAATATGCTTTTGCTTGATAAAGTCAAAACTTTGGAACATGAACTATCTGTTGCTAGAGAACAAACGAATAGGTCTGCTAGTTCCAAACTTGATCAGATGCTAAGTGTTCAAAAGTCTCCTTCCGACAAAACTGGGTTAGGTTTTGTAGAGAGCATCAATGTGTCTGCACCAAATTCCACAATCTTTGTTCCTTCATCTTCTTCTGAACCCTCTATGAGTGATATGGTGAGTGAGGTTGTCAAACCCCCTGTGCGTGAGGTTGTCAAACCCATAGAAGTTTCTCTTCTTAAGAAGATTAGGGTTGATCTGAAAGAGTCTAAACCTAAGGAGTCTACCCTTTCTAGGAACAGGACACATGATAAGCCTGCATAAGTTTGTCATTTTTGTGGAAAGTCTGGGCATATTCATCCAAACTGTTACATGCTTCAAGCTGCTAAGAGAGCAAATAAACCAAAAGTACCTGTGCCTCAAGCTCATGATCCTATGATACTTATTGGTGAGTTGGTAAAGGCTCTAAACCTTTATTCCAATTCTGGAGTTGGAAATCATTCTGATATGAATAAGAACTCCAATGCTCAAGGTTCATCTAAAAGACTTTGGGTGCAAAAGGCTGAATCTAAGTAAGTCTTTCTGACATGGTCCTTGTGCTTCATTACTTTACTCTTTGTGACCATTTTTTTTATGATTCTCTTTTGTTTTTGTTCTCTTTGTATTCTAGGATTTGCATTGCATAACATACATGCATTTCATTTTAGGATTTTTTTATTTACATCAAAAAAAAAAAAAAAAAAAAAAAAAATATATATATATATATATATATATATATATATATATATATATATATATATATATAAAATAAAGGAAAAGAAAAGGGAAGCAAAATGTGTTTTGCATTTATTTTCTTGGTTTTTGAAAACAAGGTTGGTTAATTTATTTACATATAACTTGTCTATGTTCTGTGTTTAGCTTGGATGAGCTTAATTCTTGCACTATACTAGTTGAAGCTCTATAGTGCATGTTGTGTGGGAAGATGTTTGTAGTTTTTGACTACTTTGTCGTGATCTTGAAGTCACAGGTTTTTGACTGACGGACTTGACTCTTTTGAGAAAGACATAAATAACCATCTCACCACTGTTCATTAGCCAATCATGAACACTTTAGTACATATCTTAAGATTTTGTGCTCAAGAAAGTGTAGCACATGCACAAAAAAAACATAAGGTGTAGCCTTGGTTTATATAATTAAAATTAGTGTGTACATTATTGGACTTAATGCTAAATCAAATCAATAAAATTGGTGTGTACATTATCCCGGCTATTTTTAATAAGTTTCTGAAAAACTTAAAATCTGTGTCTACATTATGTGGCCAAATTAAGAAATTTACATGATTGCAAGCTTATGATCTAGGAGATGTGAGAGTTATATGATGTAACTCTTTAGGTGATAGTCTCTTTTAAATTCTTTGTGATGAATTTCGAAGCCTTTGTGGTTGATTTTTACTTACATATCACCTCACATGTGTCTCAAGTTTCTTGCTAGTTGCACACACTACACAAGTTATCTTTTGCTAAACTTTGTACATGTAATTGTGTGTGTTTTTGGTCTGACCAACCAAGTTTGAAAATGCCTTGAGTATTTTGCAAAATCATTTTAATGTTTGAGAATTCAAGGAAAATGTTTGAAAATCTATATTTTTGGGAAACTGGGTTCAAAACTTGTGTTTTTAAAAACATTTCATCTCATACTCATGCATTTTATTTATAAAATTCAATGCTTTGAGGAGTTTCTGCATCAAAATGTTTTATTTCTTCAAGAACTGGTTTTTCCAGAATTTCGACCGGTCGAACATGTTTTCGATCGATTGAAATTGCGATTAAATTTTTTGGTCAGCTACTGTTTGTTTCGATCAGTGCTCGATCAATCGAAGCATTTTTGACCGATCGAATTTGTTTTTTCGATCGATCAAAAATCGTATAGAGACTTTTTTAAAAGAGTTTTCTTCTCACGTGTTCATCCACTTTTCAAAAAGTTTTTCAACTTTTCTCTCTCTATACGAACCAGTCAAGGCTTCCATAAAATTTTTTGTCGTTTTCCTCTGTTCTTTTTGCAAGGTTTTTCTCTCCAAAGGCCGGTAAGACCTTTATACCCTTCATTTTGCATTTTATTTCATGTTTCATGCATAAATTCATGTTTTTAAGGGATATTTTCGGACCTAAGCCATTTTTGGGATTTTTGATGTTTCAAGCCTTATTTTTTGAAATTGATTGATGGGTTTTTGTCATACAATGCTCTAATCATGATCCATAATGTTTAATTTGATCAATTTGGTGTTTTATGAAGAATTGAAAATTCTAGGGCTTGTTTTGTTCCGAATTGGGGTTTTGTTCAATTTGAGTTGGATTGATGAAATTGGCTTGTTGATTTGATGTAATTGATCATTCTAAATGTTTTCTACCTTGTGTGATGATCAATTGGTCAATTGAGTAAAATTTCTACAAGTGGTTTTTGAAAATTTTAGAGTTTTTGTTTTAAACTCTATGCTCAAGTCAATTTTGTGTTTCCAACCTTCCAAATTTGAATCTGTTGTCACTGCATTAGAGCATGCATCATGACATTTATCTGTTCATGTATCATTTAGTTTTTTTATTGTGCTAATTTGTAGTCTGCCCTTGTGTTTTTGTTTTTGCTCTTACTCTTGTGTCTCTGTTTCTTTCTTTATCATCATGCCTAGGAAGACTAGAGCCAATAGGTCATCCACATCTACTTCTGATCCTTCCTTTGAGAGTGACAGGTTCTTGAGTGCAAAGCACCAAGAGACTTTTGTGACCCTTAACACTAAGAGAAAGATTTGGGCTGAGCGTAGGGTTCTATTAGATGAGATTGATCCTGCTATTAGGGCAAACTTTGAGCGTCAAGGCTGATTGTCTCTTTTGGATTTTGATTCTCCTCCTCCAGCCATCTTGATTAGAGAGTTCAATTTGAACCTCTTTGTTCACTCCTATGATTCCGACACTTTTGTGAGGAGTTGGATTCATGGTGATGAGTATACCATTACTCCTTCGGTAGTGGCTAATGCTCTTGGGGTGCCGCTTGTTCAGCATCCTATTTACCCCTATGATGTGTCTCCTCCCCTAGACAACATCATGTCATATATCACTTGTACTGCTATTCGGTGGGGTTCTGATCCTCGGATCACTTCTGTTGAGCTCACTGAGTCTACCTATCTTATCTTTAGGATAACATGTCATTCCTTGTGGCCTATTTCTCATTTGCACACCATTCCTTTGGAGCGATGTGTCTTCTTGTATGCACTTGTTACGGATGCTCCTATTAGTTTTCTTCATCTGTTTCTTCGTTCTTTGAACGAAGTTTATAGGAGTTCCTCTACGGTTCATGCTCTTTTTCATCCTATTTTTATTCATAGGATTCTGTTGTTTTTAGGTTTATCTGACTTCCCCGTTTCTGAGCCCGTCCATGTTATTGCTCCCATCAGTGCCACTTTCCTTAGGCAGAGGGCTGCTCAGATGAGAGAGCGCTCTAAACGTCTTAGAGTTGAGTTTTCTGGCATCGTACCCCCTTCTTCTTTAACAGGTGTTCCTTCTGGTGAGGAGTCTGCTGATCTTGTTGGCGATGCTACTGCTGATGTTCTTCCGCCATCGACTTCGGATGACTTTGACATTCGTCGTACGTTGGAGTCTGTCGTGACCGTTCAGGCGGCTCATGGTTAGATTTTGGTGGACATTCAGGATGAGATCCGTGCTTTGCGAGCAGATTTGGCACTTCTTAGACGTTCGTCTTCACCGCCTCCTTTTGATGATGGATTTTGATTTGTTCTTTGGCATTCCGTCACAAAAAGGGAGAGTAGATTGTATATCTTAGGGGGAGTTTTGTTTTTGGAGAGCTTGAGACTTTGTTCTTTGAGAGCTTCTGGAGATTAGATTGTATCTAGGTGCTTCACTGTGTACTTATTGTTTTTGGCTCTTGATGAATTCATGTTAGGGGGAGTTTCATTTTCTTTTTGGATATGTTTCTTATTTCACTGCTTATAGACTTATGATTATGAGTTATTCATTGATATCATTGATATTTGTCTATATTTTGTGTTTTGTGAAATCAAGAATGGTCTTTTTATTTACTTGTATTTTTCACACATACGTTTATCCATTTTGTTTAGTGCTTTAGGAAATATACAGGTTGATTCAATTGAGCTGCTGTCTACACTTGCAACTGATGGATAGTAGTTAGAATTGGATTTGTAATAATGGGCATATTTTTGTATAGGGCTTTATTTTGTAAACTTTGAGCTTTTAGTTGTGTTTTGTCACGGATTGCCAAAAGGGGAGTTTGTTATGTTCTAAGTACTTAGGAACTAATGTATTAGAACTCTAATATGTATTGTTGGCAAACCATGATCAAAACAGGTGTCTAGTTATGTTTTAGACTGGCTCAAAGTATGTGATTTATGTAAAGTTGGAATCGAGTTAACTGCAGAAGTTACTGTGCATTTCTGCCTGACTCGATCGATCGAGAATTAGACTCGACCGATCGAAAGTCGTGCAGATTGTTTTTTCTGCAGATTTTTCAACTCAGCTCTAAGCCTATATGACATGTAGGGTTTTATGTTTTGCCCTAGGTATAAAAGGCAAACTTTAATCACGTTTTTGAGGTTGCTCATCTTGCTGTTTGTATGAATCTCTTGTGAGATCTGAGAAGTGCTTGCCTTCACACCAGCTTAGGATTATCAAAAAGGAGATTTCTTCGAGAGCTTGATGATTGTTCAGTTGCTGCCATAAGAGCTTAAAGATACACAAGCGGGGGTGCTTGTACTTGCTGGAGAATCCAAGAAAGAAGGAGTTTGTGGTCTCGGAGCTTGCACGTGGTCGTGTCAGTAAGTTCTACTGGTGGGTAGCAATAGGATGTTAGTGGTCTAAGTCGTTATTATACAACTTCGATTCTTTCATAATGGATTCAGGTTTACCTTGAGGATAGCTAGGTTAAATCCTCCCCAGGTCTTTTACCAGTTTGGTTTTCTTGGGTCATCATATCTTTGTGTTTTTATATTCCGCACTTTACATTGATATGATTATATGATTGTGATAACCTAAATCTGGAATTTGGACTAAGTAATAACTTGGCTTGTTAACTAGGTTAATCCAATTGTGGTTTAAGGGGTCTAAACAAACTTTACATCTTCTTATTGTTATCCTTTTAGCATAAATTTGGCATTCTCTTTTCCATTATATGCGTAATTTTTCTTCACAAAAAAATTTATTTATCTCTCTTTCTCTCTCAATTTTTGGTGATATATATATATATATATATATATATATATATATATATATATATATATATATATATATTGCATCTCTGCTTTACGTTGAGAAATTTTTGTCTTTTTTAGAACTCTACTTTAGGTTGATGCGATTTAATCGTGTTTTAAGTTTTTATTTTTATTTTTATTTTTTCACTTTGGTTGTTAAATTTTATCATATTGCATTGTAAAAAATTAAAGATATTACATAAGAATGTAATATTATAATATTACATAATATGATTTAAATAATTTGTTATTTATTTAGAGATAATTAATTTGGTGTTTATTGTTATATCCTTTATTTTTACTTTTTTTCTTCTCATATTATTTTATTCAACATTATTATTATTACTGTTGTTTAATTCATATATTAGATTGTATATTTTTTAAAAGTCAATATATTAACTTGAAAGAAAATGAAAAACCAACTATTAACCAATAATAACTAAAATAATAATATTATCATGCGCAACACGCTGGTTTACGACTAGTAACAATTAAAATGTAAAACATATAGAGACGGATTCAGGTCCTCTAGATTTCCTAGGGTACTCTACTAAATAGATTTCCTTAAATCTTAACCATTTTTTAATGATTTAAGGTCTAAATTTTGCCATGTCAGTATTCCACTAACAACAATCTTAATTATGTTGTTTGCAACATTATTTTATTATTTTAAGAGTATTGTTAGTGGAATGCTAACATGGCAAAATCTAGACATTTAAGTTATAAAAAAGTGGTTAGAATTTAAGAAAATCTATTGGTAAAGTACCCTAGAAGTGGTTGACTAGTTGCAGACAACTTGTGTGACTAGTAAAGATGAAAGATGAAAGATGAAAGATGAAAGATGTAAAGAAAAAATGAAAATCATTTGATTGTAGTGCCTAAAAATGTATAATAATGATAATAATGATAATGCACATATCAATTTTTCATAACTCTTGCAATGGTATATTGAGATTGGAATAACATTATTTTTACATAAATTTACTATTAACATCATTTTTATTAGTATCAATCACAACATTTCACTTTTAAAAATTGCGAAATCTACTATTCATAAACTTAATGGAAATTTATGAATTTGAAATAGATCCGTAGGAGTAAAGAGTAAGGAGTTATTATCAAAGGATCTATAAATTAGAGTTATCAGTTTTACTATTTATGAATGTAACACATTGATAATAATAGGACACGTAGGAACCAACATTATAATACATTTCAAATAAATATATACATGTTCTTTGAAAATATAAGGTCACGAAGTTAAGTAGATATTGTGTTTAAAAAAAAAAGTTGGTCCTTTTTTTTGGTAAACAGGAGGCTTTGCATTAAACTAAAAAGGCTCAAAGGAGCTTACAGTACGATCATACAAATCATCTGCAGAATCTAAACTAAGGAGAAAGGAGACCTCAGTGGGAGGTTCCTGAAAAATTACAAAATCTTGAGGAAGGAGAGGCACATTTGTTTGTTTCTTTATAGCAATGTTGCACAATAGTCATGGGGATTTTCTTAAGGCCTTCTTTGCAGTCAGCAGCTATGATGTCAATGGCGTTAGAAGATCTAGTAGTTTTACTCAGCAGATCAACTACTAGTTTAGCATCCAGCTCAATCTTGAAGCTTCAGTGAGATACACAGGTTAATACCATCTCTTAAGGCCCACAACTCTGCAGCCACGCTGGTAGTGTATCCAATTGCCCTTGCATATCCAGAAACCCAACTCCCATTTGCATCTCTAATGAGTCCACCACCCCGTGCTAACCCCGGATTTCCCATAAATGAGCCATCTGAATTCAGTTTAAACCAATTCAAAGGTGGCTGAATCCATTTGACTTGGATAGTGATATGAGAAGAATGAGATTTCTCACTTGACAGCAAATAGTAGAATTCTGTGGTCTTTGCGAGAATTTCATGTTTTAAGTCCTGAATGGGGTTCACTTGATTGAAAAGCTTCCTATTTCTTTAAATCCACAGCGACCATATTCCAAAAGAGAAAACAGTGCTCCAATCAAAACATGTACCTTGCATGGGTGCTTTACTACAGCAATTAGCTTTCAACCATCCGATTAAACCAGTGCCATAGAACGAGTTGGCGTGCATAGGCAGAGGGAGGGAGTTCCATAGCTTTCGAGCAAAAATGCAGTCTCTCAAAATGTGTTCAATGGATTCTAGGGCATTATTACACAAAGGACAAGAGGCATCGATGTTCAGCCCTCTAGTTACTAGAATTGATCTTACGGGAATACTTTTGTGACAACATTGCCATAAGAAACATCGAATTTTGGGGAGTGTGTCCACTTTCCAGACCCAATTGCTCTCGTTAAAACCTGAGGTAGTGTAGGATTCGCCACCAATTGCTAGCCTATAGGCCCCTTTGAGCTCAAAGGACCCATTGGGAGAGGAGGACCAGGATAGGCGGTCAGCACCTTCAGCTGTCAAAGGGAGGGGGGTAGCTTTGATAGCTAGTGATAAAGCTTTGGGAATTACAAAGGAAATAGATTCCCAGTTACAACCACAGGGAGTAATAACATCCCTTACCACCAGTGTTTCTTCCTCCCGTTTTAGGGGGCCTTGAATTAGACTTCTCATTGTTCCTTTGTCAAGCCATTTGTCGAACCAAAAAGATAAAAGACTATTCTTCCCTACTAGCCATTTAGCACCCTGATTGAAGACCTCTTCGCCTTTTTTTATAGCTGACCAGGTAGTTGAGCATAACCTGGGTTTTGGATTCGAACTACTTTGCCTTCTTCGAAGGTTGTATTTATGGGAAAGAACTTGAGCCCATAAGGATTCCTTCTCCCTATGCATTCTCCAATTTAGTTTGGCTAGAAGGGCAATGTTTTTTGCCTTTGCTTCATGGAGTCCAAGACCTCCCTCTTCTTTTGTTTTTGTGATCTTCTTCCAACTCACAAGGTGGAGATTCTTCTTGTTGTCTGAATGACCCCATAAGAAATTTTGGCTCAAACGATCAATGTTGCTCAAGATTTTGGGTGGTAATGCTGAACATTGCATGACATAATTCGGTATCGTTGATGTCACAGATTGTGTGAGCACAAATCTCCTAGCAAAGGAAAGCAGGTGAGCCTTCCAAATAGCTAGTTTATTTTGAACTCTCTCTAGAACAAAACTGAAATCATGGGGTACTGACGTGTGCTTAATAGGGAATCCAAGGTACTTTCCCAAGTAAGGGGTAGAACGGAATCCCAAAATATCACAAAATCTCTCTCTTTCTAGTGGGCTGACATTGGGAGAAAAGAAAACTCGAGACTTCTCATTGATGATTTTTTGGCCAGATTGGTCACAGAAGGAGTCGAGGGCATCCCAGACTGCAAGGCAATTCTTTTGGTTAGCTTTAGCAAAGAGGACCAAATCATCTGTAAAAAATAGGTGTGAGAAGGCAATCCCTCCTTGGGAAGCTTTAACAGGGTCCCAAAGTTTAGCGTCACACTTTTCCGTGATAAAAGTTCCAAGAATCTCCATGCAGAGGATAAAGAGATAGGAGGATAGGGGGTCTCCTTGCCGAATGCCCCTTGATGGAAGGAAAGGGTCAAGTGCACCTCCATTAAATAAGATTGAAATAGATGAAGGTGTAATGTAGCTCATAATCAAGGCAATAAGATTGGTGGGAAACTTAAACAGAGAGAGAGTATCTTTGATGAATTTCCACTCTAAATGGTCACAAGCTTTTTCTAAATCAATCTTGATTGCCATGAACCCCTTTTTTCCTCTTTTTTTTTGAGACATGGTATGGATTAGCTCTTGCACTATGATGGCATTATTTACCCCTTTTCTTCCCGGCACAAAGGCTGTTTGAAGAGGTGACACAAGATTTAATAGAGTAGGTCTCATCCTGGCTACATAATCTTAGTAACCAATTTATAAACAGTATTGCATAACCCAATCGGGCGATAATTATTGAGAGACTCAGGGCTACAACACTTAGGAATTAATGTAATCAGAGTCTTGTTAAGATAATTAGGCACCGTACCTGAGGAGAAGATGTTTTTTACTTCTGTTTTGACTGATTCACCAACAATAATCCAATATCTTTGGAAGAAGCCTACATGAAGGCCATCCGGACCAGGAGCCTTTGAAGGCTTGATAGACCAAAGAGCCGAAGAGATTTCTTCATCACTAACAGGAAGGGCAAGACGATCCCTCTCAGTGTCTAGTAGAGCACACTTCTAAAAGGGAGGATGCCAATCTGCAAGTGTGGAGAAGCTTTGACCAGTATAGAAAAGATGCATAAAGTCTTGCCTGATGTACTGAGCAATAAATGATTCCTCCTTTAACCAATTCCCAACACTATCCTTGATCCCCAAGATGCGATTCCTTTTTCTTCGAACTAGAGTAGAAGTATGGAAAAAAGGTAGTGTTTCTATCCCCCTGAATGTACTAGTTAATACGAGACTTCATGGCCCAAAATTCCTCTTTAAGTTTGGAAACTTCAGCAAATTCAAGCCTCAGAGTCTTCTCTAGCTCAACAAGGAAATCAGTGGGGTGGTGTGAGAGCGCCATCTAAATGCCTTTTAATCTAGCACAAAGTTTATCTTTCCTACGGAAGATATTCCCAAAAACAGTTTTATTCCACACCTTAGCTGAGGTTGTAAAAGAGTTCACATCGGCAGGGAGAGGCACACGTGGTGCCCAAGAATTTTTAACTACCTTCGAGAAATTTAGGTGCGATTGCCAAATAGAGTGAAATCTAAAGGGTCAAGGGAGATTTAGCACAGGGGGATTATGAAGGGAAAGAAGGATTGGACAGTGATCAGATTGAATTTTCTCCAAGTGTTGAACACTAGCTTCTGGGTAAATCTCATTCCAATCCGGTGTGACAAACACCCTATCAATTCATTCTTGTATGAGTTAGGTCAGAGGTCTCCTGTTTGACCAAGTGTACCTAGGGCCAGAGAACCCAAGGTCAATCATTCTACACTTGTCAAGACATTCCTTGAATTTTACGGCCCTACCTCCAAGCTTATCTTCTCCAGTCAGAACCTCATTGAAGTCCCCAGCTAAAATCCATGGAAGAGAATGTGAAGTAGCAATGGTTGATAAGTTTTCCCAAAGGAGTTTTCTTTTAGCATACCTAGGACTAGCATAGATGGCAGACAATAGCCAAGAGATATTTGAGGACAATACCTTGACAAGAACATGTATTTCCTATTCCCTGGAAGCAAGCTCCGAAATTTCTACTTGAGTCGAGTCCCAAAGAACCCAAAGCCCACCAGTAAGGCCAATAGTGTTGGCATGAATAGCTCTATTAACGGGGAGATGATCTAAAATACTTTTGGCACGAGCTCCTCCAACCTTAGTTTCTGAAATGATCATCACGGCAGGGGAGTAAGCTTGAGCCAAATCACGAACAGTGTTTTGAAAAAAGGGTTTTTGAGCACCTTGATAATTCCAAGCAACTAAATTCATTATAAATGACAGTAGAAAAAGCAGTCCAATCCACAACAAGATGTTGGAGATTTTTCCCCTTCATTAAATTGCATCTCATCCACCTTAGTGCCATTACCAAAGGCACCTTCCCTTAAGCCAGAGATATCCATCAGCCTTGGACTATTATCTCGATCCCTGTACTCCTCTTGATCTGATATTAATTCATCTGAGGATTGATCTCCCCCTTCATTATCTTGGTTGGCTTGCTTTAGCTTCCCCTTCCCTCCAAGGTGAGATTTTGATCCCCTACGGTGCAAAGAGACCTTTGAAATATTATTTACGGCGATCACAACCCGAGAATTTGAATCATCGAAGAGATGCTTGGACATATCCATTGACGAGCTCTTGCTACTATTATCAAGATTGGCTCCGAAGACAATCGGTGGAAGAGCTGAAGAAGACCCATCCGTCATTTTGTTCCCTATAGGTGGGGTTGGATTGGCAACAATCGTAGCACCCCTAGCTATGGAACCTGAGTGAGCTTTTAATTGCATATTGGGTGTTTGGTTCATCTAGGTTGCTTTGGAACCAAACAGAATATTTGAGATATTTTTCTTTTGGCTAGTAATGTCATGGGAAGCATTCTTTGACTTTTGGCCTCTAGAAGGATGTCTATTAGGTTGGGAGGCGGACCCACCTTGGACTTGCTGAGATTCCTGAGCATAATAGGACAAATAGGAATGGGCTTACTGGTTTCACCACAGTCCAAATTCCCATTGACCTTTCCAATATTAAATCTTAGCTCAGCAAAGCTAAGGGGCCCAATAGGTGTTGTGTCTCGAGGTTTATTATCATTAGAAGAGGAAGGCTGGGCTGAGCTTTTTCTAGTCTGTCTGCCCATATGCTTTTTTCGTGAAACTAGGACCCAAGGTCCAAAAACATCTTCTTGGGCTTCCTATTGACTCTGGGGATTTGCCACGTCACCTTTGCTTTCATCAACCTTTTCCACTTGTCTTTCATCACCTTCTTTTCCACCAACTTTCTCCGATGTTCTCACGCAGTAAGGATAGGATTCTGATTTATGGCCAACACGACCACAAGAGAAACACAAAGAATTTATGCCCTCATATAGAACTACTTGGTCCTTACCACCAATCCGTAATAGCTTCACAATGGGTTCGTCAAAGTTGATTTGGACACACAACCGAGCAAATCGTCCTCTCGCTTCAGCTGCAGTATGAGTGTCAACTTGTAGAACCGGACCAATGGCTTCACCTATCTCCCGAAGTGCGGATGGTTCATAATACTCTATAGGCAATTCTGGTAGCCGGATTTATACAGACACTGAGGAGATACTTGTAGAAGATGGTCGGAAATCTGGCTCCCAAGACCTGATAGATAAGTAGTGGCCGTTCACAAACCAAGGTCCACCTTTTAGGACATTCACATAGTCCTCCTTCAGAGAGAATCTGACGAGAAAAAAAATCTTTTCTGAGGTTGACATAGTCGAGCTTGCCCACTGGACGCCACATATTAAGAAGCCATGGATGTAAGTATTGGTACCCCACCGTCTTGCCGAAAACTTTAACGATAAGTGCGCTGGACAACTGAGCACGGATGCGCACCTTTGTTTCCTTGGAAAAATTTACCGCTTTCATTCCTCTTGATAAGTCGGAAATGTCGTTGTCAAATTCAACACCAGTATCCATCTCTCGGTCAAACTCAAAAGCTTGCTCGTAAGCTCCAGGAATTTCTCCTAGCAGCTTGCTTTGTATAAGCCTTCCATTTCTTCAGGACCAAAGGCTCTATTTCGATGGTTTTCCTTCACTTTCTTGGTGCTTCTTTGAAGTTCTTCATCCTCTTCATGGGACTGCAAAGCAGAGTCCATAGTCCTTAGTGAAGCCTGAAACTTGTAGAACTCAGCCTTAGTGGGAGTTTCACGATGAGTTCTGATAGGATTTTTATAATGACAATGTGAGGAAGATGCAATTAACAAAGATAATAGGCACATAATGGATTAGCAAGAGAGAGCACATTTTTTAACGCCATTTGTTGATATAGAATTACCAAGTGTTACACAATTTAGATATATGCCTAATGATTTGATATCATCTTTAATAATAGATGTCTTCCATTGTAAATTTGAAATTACATTTTCATTGCTTTTCCTTTGGTGGATTATGGACAAAGACTGTAATAACCCAACCCAAATTAGCAGTGTTTTAGAAATGGATTGAAATAGATCAAATGACTGAATTAGACTTAATGGACCGAAGTGGATTGAATAATATACCAAATAGGCCGAAGAAGATGGAAATGGACCGAATTAGATATAATAAACCGAAATAGACCGAATGAACCAAATTGAACTGAAATAGACTGAATTGGACAGAAAGGATCGAACTAGACTAAAGGGACTAAAATGGACTAGTGACTAGTGTCAATAATATACTTAGGGTCTTTGCTACAAGGGTAAAAAAAAAATGTCCACGATTTAAAAGTCATTCCCACCAAACGTATGACCCTATGAATAAATCACCAAATGCATGATTTTTACTTGGTTCAGAGAGAACTAGATGTCACATGGGATGTAGACTTGTATGGCAAGTTGATCAAAATTGGAGGTGGATTAATAATAATTATAATGTCTTCAACTTACATTAGCCTCAGAAAATCACAAACACGCTAAAGATGGTTCTCGACTTGATTTTCTTTCTTTTTATATACATTTTTAAGCTTAGTACTTTATATGCGACTCTGTGAACCAAAATCTACTAAGTTGTGGAACTTTGAAGAGAATTAGTAAGTTGATGTTGGTCTTTACAGCCTACATTAACAAAGGGTGAGGAAGAACAAAACTACAAAAGTAGTTTATACCTTATCAGAGAGAGAGAGAGAGAGAGAGAGAGAGAGAGAGAGAGAGAGAGAGAGAGAGAGAGAGAGAGAGAGAGCTCTTCAACAGGATGTTAGAAAATTTGGTACTGTCTGATCTTCGGCTTACCTTTGCACCTTTAGGGGGTGTTTGGTTTGTATTTTCAAACAACAATTTTCAGTTTTTAAACAACATTACACGTATTTTCACACACTTTTTTACCCACACATATTTCCACAAATGTTTTCAAACAACAATTTTCAGTTTTTAAACATATGTACCAAACGGGCCCTTAATATTTGATATTCGTCTTTGATTATTACCTAGCCATTAGTTCAAAATTAAAAAATGGAGTTATTCTAATTTTGATGGCCACATGTTTGAGAGGTTGTCAACTTCCACTCAGTAGTTCGTAATTAATGCTTAATAGTAAACATTTTGTTTTTCTTGAATTATAATTACATCATTAAAGTTTGGTTTAATTTTGATTTTTTTTCTCTAAAAGTTTAAAATTTGAAATTTATAATTGAAATATAAAATGAAAAAATATAATTTTTGGAATGTAATTTTTAGTGATTTAAATTTTTATTTCATTAATTTATTTAATAATATATATACTTTTTTTAAAGTGGACTGAAATGGACATAATGAACCAAAGTGATTGAAGTAGACCAAATGGACCAAAGTAGATTGAAGTGGACCGAATGAGATTTAAGTGGATCGAATTAAACCGGATGGGCCAAATAGAAGATAAACTAAAATATTTGTATATTTAGATGTTTATTAATTGTATAACAATGTGATTTGTGATATAACTAATTGTTGTAATTTGAAAAAAAAAATTGATTAAACCAAAGGAATAAAAGAAAATAAATTGAAATAATATTCAAACTAAAAAAACTTTGAAATTCTCAATGGATAATATGGTAGTCACTTAAGCTCCGTTTGTTTCGTTGTAAAATATTTTACTGTAAAACATTTGCAAGTGTTTGGCAAGTGTTGTGACCTAAATATTGCAAATATAAATCGGCCACCACCAGCTACCACATACCCAACCACCACCAACCATTGCAAAAATATCCCCACTGTAATCCCATTCCATCAGCCACCATCATCTACCCAAACACCCAAGAGCCATCAAAATCACCACCAACCATTCAAAACACAGCCATCAAACCACCAGCAGCCACCACCAAAGCTTCAAAAAATCGCCACCATCTACCAAAAAAAAAACCACCAATGACCCAAAAAACAACCATCAACAACCCAAAAATCCATATTAGAAAAGTTAAAACACCCATAAAACCATATCAAAAACTTGAAAAGAAAATCCATGAACAAAGAATCTAATATGAAAATCCAACAAGCAAGTAAATCTAGTGGCAGTAAGATCGGAACAGCCACCGGCAAGATTAGAGCAACCGTTAAAAACCCAAGCCCCCGCCACCAAGATCAGAGCAAGATCGGAACAGCCACCAACAACCCGATGGACTTCATGAGAGAGACAAGAGGAGGGAGGAGTGTGGAGTTGGTCGGTGGTGGCATCACCGGTGGGTAGCACCAGTTGGTGAGTGGCTTCGGTCGGTGGGTGGCGCCGCTGTTGGGTTTCGCCAGTTAGTGGGTGGCGCCACTAGGTTTTGGGAGAGAGGGTCGGGTTGAGAAAAAGAGAAAATTGAGAGGGAGAGAAGAGATAGCGTGAAAGGGGGAGAATAGATAGCCTAAGAGTTGTTGGGAGAGAGTTAGAGAGAAATTGTAAAATATTTTACCAAAATTTTAAGTGTAAAATATTTTACACAAATTTGCTTAGGTTGATTGGAAATATTTTACTTTTGACTAAGTATTTTACTGCAAAACAAACATCGTAAAATGAGAAAATATTTTCTTAAAAATATTTTACATCAAAACAAATGGAGCATTAGTTAAACCTTGTCACAATTTCACAAATCAATTAATTGAAATTTGTATTACATTAAAAAAATTCATAAACATGATTAAAAAAAAAGCATGTGATGATGTCTCTTTTTGTAGGGGCGGAGCAGAGATTGAAGCAAAAATAGCTTATGGAGTGGTGTCTCTTTTGTTTTTCAATTAAAAAAAAAACTCTAAATAAGTTGCAGAGCCTCTAATAGTAATCAATTTTGTTGGTTGAATTACAATTTCATCCCTAAAGTTTGGTTTTGTAAGGTCACAATTTGTACCTAAATTCAATAATAGGAAGAGTATAAGCCCAAAGAGTTCAACACAATAAATTTGTAGAGAGTGGATTTGAAATCTAGTTTCTTATGAGCTTAGCTAACAAAGGTAGTGACCCAAGATCACAAAATGATAATGATGGACTAGTTTGTATAATGAAAACTTGTCCTCAGACTCGAGCCGAGGAGCTTGATCTTATATTTCATTTCTTAAAGATAGATTACAAATGTACAATTTACAGCCTTTTTTCTCTCTCCTCTCTCCAATCTCCTTTCCTGAATGTCTCCTCCCCCTTTTATCTCCTCCTCTTTCCTCTTTACATCCTCTACGTATGAATCAGATTATTGGTTTGAATACTTGTCCCATCAGCCCTTCCCTGAAATTTTTGGAAGTAGCTGTAAGGTTGAACTCTAATGATCATGCATCACTTCCTCATTAATGCAGCTAGAGGGTTAGCTGCAGAGCATTTAATGCGGTGGAAACAACTTTATCTTAGATATTTCATAGCCCTTTCCTTGTCCCATGCTTCTACGATGTATACCCTTACTTACACAATCTCCTAGAACATTGCTTTCGAATGGTGGGCCACACCTTCCCACCTCGGCTTTATTTTGTTGAGAAAGGATTTCTCCTCGGACCACCTTCTGGGAAGATCTTGATCAGACTTTATCTCTTTACTCATCAATACAACCTCTTAGGTAGATATTTTCCCATCCTCGAACCATTTAATGTCTTCGGATTGGGCCTTTGGCCCAATAGACACATATACATGTAATATTTGATTTATTCATCCTTACAGGTTTAATTTTGATCAATTTTTTTCTTTAGAAATTTAAAATCTAATATATTCCACTAACAATTGATATTGTCTGAATTTACCCCCTTTTCGTCACTGCATCATGTCTAGATGTTCGTTAAGTGATAGATTTAATATCCTAATGACATCTTCTATATTTTTGTTTCTTTTGATTTTACAACCCTTAAGATTAAGATTATTTTAAATTTGCATACTCTATTTCGAAACTTAATAGAAATTTAGGGCACATCGCATTGATAGAAAGGAGAAAATCTAAACTATACCTAAGTTAGAAAAATATATCAAAATGACCCAAATTTTTAGGGGTGCAATTTTTAATTAAATTTAATTTTTTGTTAACTCAAATTCTACTAGTCTACTACAGTATTATTTACATTTAAGGAATATGTTGGTCATTCATGGTCAATTTTCAATATCTTTATCATACATTTGTGTAAATTTAAACAACAATTAAAAGCCAATTTGAGTTTTAATTATGCTTCAACTTTAATATGATATATAATGATTATTATATAGCCTAACAAGATAAGTTACTAAATTCAGTTGGGACCACTTGAACCTAGGTTCTCAACCTCTCAAGCCTCTAAGGTTTGTGAAAATACCAACTTGCCCAATATGGGTGGTGGTTAGAAGTTTAGCTTTGGATTCTAGTAAAATAACTTTCAAATTGTGTTTGATAAGCCTTGTAGAAAAGCTTGATATACCTAAGCTATGGAAGCTCATAGTAGGTATGTATTCATTGTTTAGATGGAGTATTGCCTTCCTTGTATATGATAATTTTGGAGAGGAATAAACCAAGATATCATCTTTAATTAAAAATAAGAAAAATAAAATATCAATTAAGTGTTGACAACCAAAAAAAAAAAAAACAATTTTTTAAACATGTTATGCAAAGAAAGCAGAACAATCTTAGATTTTGCATTATGATTTGAAAATTGTTTTCCTTTTGATGGTGGGGAAGTATTTTAGGGGCAAAAGAACAACTGGGAAAATGCAATGACTGGTCATGGAAAAGTTGGATAGACTAGTGACTGAATTATATAATTTGGATCTTTGCCACAAGGCCCAAAAAGATGTGGTGAATCATTTAATAGTCATTCCCACCCAGGCAGTAACAGAAAATGCATGCTGTACAACCAATCAGATTCAGATTGGTGACAATCCCAGGATTTTTATTTCATTTTATACTATTTTTTTTGGTTTTGTTTTTACATGCAGAAAATTTACTACTAATTTTGGATATGGCCTACTCTAATCACAGATCTAGCCAATGACACTAAGACATGTCAGTACATATAAAGTGCATAGCTACTGACATGTCATTTTTTGATTGGTCAACTGTTGCCACCCTTTGACCATTGTTAGGTCAAATATAAAAGTACAACCAAGCCATAGTGTAATAAAAATACCAAATGGCAATTAATTTGGTAAATCCAAAAGGGCAGAACTGCAATACACTCTGATATCACCACCGACTCACCAAATTCAATACTCCTCTATCATCCAAATTATAAGAAAGCCCCTATTCTTTCCCAAAATCCATATAAACCTATGGCTTCGATGTAGCTAAAATCTCATATATATTGCTACCAAAAAAATCATATTTATAAATAATAATATTCACCACAGAACAATGACATACATTTAGATTTAAGATACATAAAATGTATGTTTGGGAATTTTTTTTTGATAATTTTTTTTCATAATACTTATAAAAAGAAATAATTTTTTTAGTAATTTTTATATTAATTGTGTTACAAAATTTAAATCTTAGTATATTTTAATAAAAGTGAAAAGTTAAATTATTTACAAAAACAGCCGAGACAAAAAACAAAACCTTTTTCTACAATCCCGACATGCGCACCAAGCATATATAGATATTTTCTTATGAGTTATTTTTATTGTTATTCAAAATTACCTACTCAAATTTGAGATTTTCACACTAAGGGTCTGTTTGAATATAATTTATTTTGTTAAAATTGAAAATTTATTACTGAAAGAATTATAGATAAAGGTAAAAGTTAACTGAAATAGTATATTGGGGTCTATAAATAGTATCAAAAGTGCAGTGGAGTCTATGAATAGTAACAAAAATAAGCTGAACAGTGAAATAATTTTCATTTTTCATTGGTATCCAGACGGCGGCTAATATATATTTATATTGAGTGTGAATTTTGAAAATCTAACCGTTAGATTGCATGTTCTTATTACATCCTTAATGCTTACAAAATTTCAAGAAAATCAAAAATCAATTACTATGTTATCAAATAAATGTTATAATTTCAAGTTTTTGTAATCTAAAATTGTATATAAAAAATAAGTTAATTGATCAAATAGTATATAATATCCAATTTGAACAAAATTTGATAGGCATGTTAAGAACATAAAGAACATAAAATTTAACCGTTAGATTTTCAAAATTTACACTCAAAAAAGAAATATATGAGATATTTGGAAAGAAATTTTGTTCACTGTGAAAACTTTGTCATCTATTTAATAATAATTGGGTCTCGTCAACGAGTAACTTTAGGATAATCGTTAATAAACCATTTTAGAAAAATCTTGACACATCTTCTATCCAAAAGTTAAAAAAGAAAAGTGTTCAAAATAAAAATTATTTACTTTTTAATTTTTCAAATGGTCTAAAAATGGCAGCAAAAGTAAATTGATGAGAAAAGACAGTCAAATTGAGAGAGAGTCTCCAAACCCAGAATAAAACCCCACTCACATGCTACATGTCTACTCACACTCCTACTCTGCCCCTCAAAAAACAAACAATTTCACCATTTCTCTCTTTCTCTCCTCTGTCACATTAAAATAAAAACAGAGCAAATTCTTCTCTTCTCTTTTTTCCTTTTTTTTCCCCTTTTTTATATTCAAAGCTCCAAAAAAAATGAAGCACAAAGATTCTCAATAGCTTCTTCTTCTCTCAAAAACCCAAAAATGAAAAATCTTTTGTAATACCCAGGAAAAAAAAATTTGAGCTCTTTTTGCGTGTGTGTTTTTCTTTGTTAATGGCAGCTTCAGAAGCAGCTCAAGAGGTTGTACTTCCATGGCTAAAAACCCTACCTTTAGCCCCAGAGTACCGCCCTTCACTGTCCGAGTTCCAAGATCCGATTTCCTACATTTTCAAGATCGAGAAAGAGGCTTCCAAGTACGGAATCTGCAAAATCGTCCCACCCGTGCCTCCATCGCCGAAGAAGACCGTGATTCCGAACTTGAACCAGTCTCTATTGGCCCGAAACCCGGATTCCGACCCGAAATCCGCCCCCACATTCACGACCCGGCAGCAGCAGATCGGGTTTTGCCCGAGGAAGCCCCGACCCGTGCAGAGGCCCGTCTGGCAGAGCGGCGAGTGCTACACGTTTCAGGAATTCGAGGCCAAAGCGAAGGCGTTTGAGAAAGCGTATTTGAAGAAATGTGGTGGTAGCGGTAGTGGGAATGGGAATGGGAAGAAAACGACGCCGCTTTCGGCTTTGGAAATCGAGACCCTTTACTGGAAAGCCACTGTGGATAAGCCTTTCAGGGTTGAGTATGCTAACGACATGCCCGGCTCGGCTTTCGTGCCATTGGACTCGAAGAAGAGCAAGATTAGTAGTAGCAGCAGCAGCAGCTGCGAGGGTGTGAGCTTGGGAGAGACTGCTTGGAATATGAGAGGTGTGTCAAGGGCTAATGGGTCGTTGTTGAAGTTCATGAAGGAGGAGATTCCAGGGGTTACTTCGCCTATGGTGTATGTGGCTATGATGTTTAGCTGGTTTGCTTGGCATGTGGAGGATCATGATTTGCATAGCTTGAATTACTTGCACATGGGTGCCGGGAAGACCTGGTATGGCGTGCCCAGAGAGGCTGCCGTCGCGTTCGAGGAGGTGGTTAGAGTTCATGGTTATGGTGGAGAGATCAATCCTCTTGGTGAGTTGTTTTTTGACGAGTTGGGGTTCCCCTGTTTTTTAAAGTTTATAATGTGTGTTTGTGTTTGTAATTTTGTTGGAGATTGATGCATTTGGTTGTTTATAACTGATGAAGAACTGTTTTAGAAATGATATGGGTTGACAAAGAGATTACTCTGTTCTTGTGGGGTCAAGTTGTTTAGATTGGTTAAAGGAGTTAAGCAATTAAACTAAACTTGTTTCGACAAGTTCAGAGGTTGATAGTTAATTTGATGATTCTCGATTGTTTTGATAACAGTTGGTTAACTACTTTAAGCAATTAAAGGAGTTAAGCAGAGAAACTAACTTGTTTTGTCCTTGTTTCTAATGTGTGTGTGTGTAGGAAATTCCGTTGCAAATTGATAAACTTGGTTGTTTATAGCGGATGAAGAATGTTTTAGAAAGGATATGGATTTACATATACATTACCCTGATTTTGTGCAAGTTTATGTGTGTGAAATTTCATTGGAAATTGTTGCATTTTGATGTTTATGACTGATGAAGAATGTTTTGGAAAGTCTGGGTTGACAAAGAGATCACTCTGTCCTTAGGGTCATGTTAGTTAGATTGCTTAAAAGAGTTTAGCAATTAAACTAACCTGTTTCAACAAATTGGAAGAATAATATTTCATTTTATGTTTCTCTAACCTTCAAAGCTAATATGTTTTTTTAAGGGTTGGTTAATTTCTTTGTTGCGTAAAGGAGTTAAGTTGCTTTGTATGTTTCTCTATACATTGTAACCTACTAAGCATATTTTTCATTTATCTTTGGTCAGTTACTTTTGCAACTCTGGGGGAGAAGACCACAGTGATGTCACCTGAAGTATTTATCGGTGCAGGGGTTCCGTGTTGCAGGTGAGCTTGTGATTTTTGTTCCTGTTCTGCTTCTCAATGTTCTGTTTTGGCTTTCTATGGACATACTAAGATGAAATTCAAAGCATGAATCACATTTAATGGCTTGAATAACTAATGATGTTATTAGCTTAGGATTAACTTTTGCTCTGATTCCTCTAACCTGCACTTTCAACCTGATTAATGGTAGAAGTTGAAATATTGGTTGAAAGAGAATAAAATCACATTGATTGCACACTGAAAATATTCTTTGCAATCCATTACAGCATCCTTGATTATAGCTGCTTGTGATATGCATTCATTATCTTAGGTATGGCATGAATTCATATGTGTCTCTTACTCTTGTCAATTGCTTCAAATCAGGTTAGTGCAAAATGCTGGGGAATTTGTTGTCACTTTCCCAAGAGCCTATCATACAGGGTTTAGTCATGGTGAGAAACCTTTCAGTTTTAATATGGTAGTGTGAGGTTGGAATTGTAATGGTGACTCTTGTTGCTGTTATTAAATGAGAATACCTATTTCATCCCTTTGATTTTGGAAATTTAGGGTTTAATTGTGGGGAGGCAGCTAATATTGCAACTCCTGAATGGTTGAGGGTTGCTAAAGATGCTGCTATTCGAAGAGCTTCTATCAATTATCCTCCCATGGTGTCTCATTTCCAGTTACTATATGATCTTGCACTGGCATTACATTCAAGGTTTGTTTCATTTCCATTTTACGTTTGTTTCTCACTATTACACTAGCTGTTTCATTCTTCCTGTACCTTGCTGAAGGCTTTCCCAATGCATGCTTCATTCTCAATCCGATCAATACATTTACTATATATGTATCTTATTGCTGATATTAAGATATTAACTGAATTTGAAGTCTTCATTGCCTACACTGTGGAAATGTTCTAGTAAAATGCATTGCTTGTTTCATGTTTAAATTTTTTCATTTGGTAATATTTATAACTAATTGCTTTGCTTTGTGATTTTCATCGCTTCAAGTTTTTGGTATTTTTGGGTTGTTCCTGTCTTTGTTATATTATTTCTCTGTGAAATACAAGAGACATAAATCCTAGTGAGAAATTTCCAATGTGCCACAAAGTCTTCCAAAATTGTGTTATAAGTTGTCAGAAGCACAATAGATTAAAAAGTAAATTTCCCAAATGAATTAGTTGGTACTAGAAATGTTAGAAGAAGTGAATGAATAGAGATACTTGTTGGGTTTATAGGCCCCCTTAATTTTCCATTTTCTCTGTGCAGAATGCCTATGGGCAACAGTGCTGGACCAAGAAGTTCACGCCTAAAAGATAAGAAAAAGGGAGAAGGAGAAACAGTGGTTAAAGAGCTATTTGCACAGAATGTAGTACAGAACAATGAACTGCTTCACATTCTTGGAAAAGGATCTTCCATTGTACTTCTTCCAAGAAGTTCTTCGGACGTATCTGTTTGTTCTAAATTACGTGTTGGATCCCAGTTAAGAGTAAACCCCACGCTGACCCCTGGTTTTTGCAGTTCTAAGGAAGTGAACCAGGGAATTGGGCAAGTTAAAAGTTTTCTTCCAGTGAAAGGAAAGTTTAGCTCTTTTTATGAGAGGAGCAGAATATCCTCATCAAGTGGATTTGATAATATCTGCTCCTCGAATTCTAAGACATTGAATACAGACAGTGAAAGAGGAAGTGCAGGTCAAGGTGATGGGTTGTCAGATCAGAGACTCTTTTCATGTGTCACATGTGGAATTCTAAGCTTTGCTTGCGTTGCTATCGTTCAACCAAGAGAAGCAGCTTCTAGATACCTTATGACGGCTGATTGTAGCTTCCTTAATGATTGGGCTGTTGGTTCTGGAATAACTGGTAATGGGTTCACTGTTGCTAATGGGCATGCAATTACTTCTGATCAGAATACTCATCCAGGTAGTTTTACTAGTAAAACATCCTTTGCAAACCAGCCATCGTTATATGATCTTATGTTGTGGTTAAGTACAAATTTGCTGTGTTTTCTGTCATTTGCTACACTTAACCTTGTGTACTAGACATGACATCTATGTCATTATGTGCCTTTCTGGTGAGCTATCCAGGGTTTTAGTCCTTTCATTATTTTATTTTATTTATCAGTGTGGTTATAGCCAGCCTATTATACTCACTTCTAGGTGCATGGACCTTAATTTTCTTTTCTTTCATTTTATTTTGATAATTGCTGCTTCTCTCCTAAAACATCAATGCCACTCCTAAATCTTTCTTCTTCTTTTTTTCCACTTTTCTTTTGGGGTTTGGTGGGTTACATTTTTGTTTGGTAATGCTTAATGTTTATTCCTCTGTTGATTGTAGCAGTTATCCACCTTTCCTCTCTTGCAATTTCTGTAGTAGATCTGTGATTTGTAACTGCTCTAATAGTCTAATCCAAATTTCTCCTTTGAACTAATAGAAGTTGGGAAGACATGTTAAAGGAATCCAAATCTCTCATATAAAAGGATTAGCGGAGACAAAGCACCTGATATTGCTTATTGTAATTATAGTTTTTTTCCTGGGCTGTGTAACAGTTACTGAAACAACTAACTTTTCATTTACATAGTTTTAATGAAAGTATATTCTTACTTTGAGTGCAACTACTTATTATGTTGCAGGGATTCTTTGTTATAATCATATTATTCATATCTAATGTTCTGCACAATTATCCTAGTGGCTAACCCCAAGGGGTAACATAATCTGATGGGGACCATACCTTATGAAGTAGAGGTTACTAGTTTGAATCTCCTTTCCCCCTTCTCTTGGGGCCAAAGCTCACATAATGAAAAACAATTATCCTAGTGGCTAAGTTTTACCTTTAGCCTGCATATAATTCTGACATTGTATTTTGCGCAGGCTTTCTATTTTCATAAATTGGTCTGTTTTAATAGTGTCTCTTTAAAGTTATATTGTTTTAGATTGCCTCAAAGAAGGTTGTATTTGGTAGATTTATGCATTTTTGCTTGTGTGTGTAGGATGGATGGAGAAAAGTATCGGTTTGTTTGATGTCCCTGTTCAATCTCTTCATGGCCAACATCAGATGGAAGATCAAAGTTATGAAGTGGTTTCAAACACTGAGACACAGAGAGAGCCGTCTGCTCTTGGCCTATTAGCTATGACTTATGGAAATTCGTCTGACTCTGAGGATGATCAGGGTGAACCAGATTTTCCTGCATGTGCAGATAAAAAAAAGTTGACAAATAGTTCGTCAGAAAGTATATACCAGGGTGATAATTCTGGTTTGCCCTCTATGCAGGACTGCCCCCAGGGTGCAACTGGGGTTTGCAGTCCCTCTCTATCAAGACATGGTGTTGAGGATGGAAGTAATCAAACTTCTGACTGCTCTGCTGAGTTTAGAACAGATGATCTTGCTTCCAGAAGATCGGATGGATTGATGGATACATTTAGTGATCCAATTACAGTATCACATGTTTCTTCGGATTGTTCTCTGGATGTCCATGATGTTGAGCAAACAAAGTTTGGCAAGGAAAATGTACCAAGAGAGAATAAAAATATGTCATTTGCTCCAAGATCTGATGAAGACTCTTCTAGAATGCATGTCTTCTGTCTCGAGCATGCCAAAGAAGTAGAAAAGCAACTTCGTCCAATAGGAGGAGTGCATATATTGCTCCTTTGTCATCCAGGTGCATGCTCTAACAATTCTTCATTTACAACATGGACATTTTCCCCATTAATTTCCATGAAAAGCCAAAGCTAAGAAACTTATATAATAATAAAAAAAGGCCAAAGATACAGGAGGGAGAGAGATGAAAGATTAGGTTTATTATGGGGTTGAGGGCTTGAGATTAAATTAGCTGTGAATATAGGAAGTCTGAGAAGTTTTAGCATGGTGAATTATATAATTTCACGTAGTGATATGCTGACTTTAGTTTTATCCAAGTGGCAAGATGTTCTCAGATTGAAAAGATATCTGTAATGATATAGTAACCTAATTTGCATAGTCAAGAGTCTTTTACCATGTGCTAAAATTTACATATTTCATGATTTTATGTCATTTGCTGTGAACTGGCATTTTAAGCTTCATTGGTGGAATTTATTTGCCACTTTCAATGAAATGGTTTATTATCTAGATGTCTTGCATCTTTGAAAAGATTATTGTTTGTAGTTTTTCCCATGTATAGATCTTAATTATCATCTGTCCTCTAATCATCCTCATTTATTTGTAATATCACCTGCAGACTATCCCAAGATAGTGGATGATGCAAAGTCGCTGGCAGAAGAAATGGCAATTGATTATCCCTGGAACAATATCACATTCAGGGATGCCACCAAAGAGGACGAGGATAGGATCCGGTCAGCTCTGGATAGCCAGGAAGCAATTCCTGGGAATGGAGATTGGGCTGTAAAGCTGGGTATCAATCTCTTTTATAGTGCCAACCTCAGCCGCTCTCCTCTGTATAGTAAGCAGATGCCTTACAATTCTGTTATATATAATGCATTTGGCCGTTGTTCTCCGGCTAGCTCTCCCAAAAAAGCTAAAGTCTATAGGAGGAGATCTGGCAGGCAGAGAAAAGTGGTGGCAGGGAAATGGTGTGGGAAAGTCTGGATGTCACATCAGGTTCATCCCTTCTTGGCGAAAGGGGATTCTGATGAAGAAGAAGAAGAAGACATGAGCTTCCAAACTTGGACAATGCCAGATGAGAAGCTTGAGATAAAATCAGAAAGTACCCATAAAAGTGAAACCACCATGGTTGCCAGAAAATATGGTAGGAAGAGAAAGATGACAGTAGAAAGTGGGTCTGCCAAAAAGGCCAAATTTATTGATAGAGGAGATGCATTTTTTGATTATTCAGCGGAAGATAATTCTCATCAGCAGGGTAGGACCCTTAGAGGCAAGCTGGCCAAATCTATAGAGAGAGATGAAGCAGTTTCAGATGATTCATTGGATAATTATTCTCATGAGCTGCAAAGGACCTCTAAAAGCAAGGAAGCCTTTTTTGATGAGAGAGAAGATGCAGTTTCTGATGATTCACTGATGGATGATTCTCATCAGCAGCATAGGAGGATTCATAGGGGCAAGCAATCAAAATGTTTTGACAAAGAAGATGCAATCTCAGATAGTTCACTAGGGCATAATTTTCATCAGCATAATAGGAGGATTGTTAAAAGCAAGATTAGGAGAGAAGCATTTTCTGATGATTCTCTTGAGGGTAATTCTCATCAGCAGATCAAGAGGTATAATAGAAGGAATCAAGCCAAATGTATCGAGAGAGAAGATGCAGTTTTGGATGATTCACTTGGGGTTAATTCACATAAGCAGCACAGGAGGCTTCCTAAAATCAAGCAAGCCACAAGCATTGAGAGAGAAGATGCAGTTTCGGATGTTCCACTGGACGATGATTCTCATCAGCAGCATAGGAGGATTCTTCGAAGCAAGCCAATGAGAGCAGAAATCAGTCAGCCTATGAAGAAAGGGCCCCCCCGCCGTGTGAAAAAAGGGACCTCTTGGGCTACAAAACAGGTGCCCCGTCGGCCAATCAAAAGAGAGAGCCCTCAGCTAATGAAACAGCAGACTCCTCGACTTCGAAATAATCAGAGTGAACGGAATTCTAGTCATATTGGCTTATTAGTTGAAGAGGACCAAGGTGGACCAAGCACACGCCTCAGGAAAAGAACCAAAAAGACCATGAAAGAGTCTGAAGCTAAACCAAAAGCAAAGAAGCAAGCTAGTAGGATAAAAGTTAGAAAGAATGCTTCAGTTGTGAAGGCTCCAGCTGGACACAATGATCCAAAAATAGGGGATGGGGAAGTAGAATTCCTGTGTGACATTGAGGGGTGTACCATGAGTTTTGGCTCAAAACATGAGCTTGTCTTGCATAAGAGAAATGTCTGTCCAGTCAAGGGCTGTGGAAAGAAGTTCTTCTCGCATAAATATCTGGTGCAGCATCGTCGAGTACACCTGGATGAACGGCCTCTTAGGTGTCCTTGGAAGGGCTGCAAGATGACATTCAAGTGGGCATGGGCTCGAACTGAACATATTAGGGTTCACACAGGTGCTCGTCCTTATGTGTGTGGTGAGCCAGGCTGTGGGCAGACATTCCGATTTGTGTCAGATTTCAGTCGTCACAAGCGGAAGACAGGTCATTCAGCAAAGAAGGGAAGGTAGTAATTCAATGGAACAGGGATGTAATTTACCATTGCTAGCAAATATGTTGTTCAATTGACAGGGTTAGGGATAGGTTTAAAGATAGGGTTAGGATTTCCCTGTAATTGCCATTCAGAGCAACTGTAACAATTCTGTTTGCCTGGGGTCTTCATTGGACCCAGTTATTTGCTGCAACCAGAGCAATTGCTTGGATGCTCAACATTCTTCGCCAGTCAATGTCTGTCACATTCTAACCCTGGTAACCATAACTACATAATCAATGTGTTGAAAAATAGAACTAATTTTAATGGTCTGATTTTATGTTTTCATTTATTCACCTTACCATCAACACAGAATTGGTACCAGGCTCAAGTATAGAAACATGGAGGGTAAACTTACAGGATATCTCAGATGTTCGAGTATGTTGCTGGCTGGTTGAGCATTGTCATGCACAACCATTGGTGAGTATGACAGTTTTTTGTGAACCAAATGGCCCAACTGTTCTCCTCTATATGTTGCATAGTCTGTGCTTCCATGAATGTTCAAGTACTGCAACTAGTTTCTTAGGCCCTCCACGTATTACATGACTTGCATGCATATTCCTTTTTGTTATTCTTTGTTAGGTTCTCGATAATGTTTATATAGTGATAACATTTTTATTTATTTTTTTAAATATATGCTTGAATCAATCAACAACTAACTTTTTATAACCCATATCAGGACTACTAATCAAAACTTTGTCATAAGCTACAAGTAAACAGCAAATAAACTTCCTTAAAATAAAACTAATTTATTTGTTTAACTTTTGTTGCACACAGCTAGTTGCATACATTCATTCACGGCCTGGGGAATCTTGTTTTGAAAATATAATTTCGTTTATAATTTTGAAATGGTAAAATTTTATTTTAAGAACATGATTTCAAGGGAATCTTGTTTTGAAAATATAATTTCATTTATAATTTTGAAATAGTAAAATTTTATTTTAAGAACACGATTTCAATTGACATGATGCACTCTGTACACACTAGGATATGATAATCAGTGCTTTTTATTTATTTATTTATTTTTTGGTCTCACGTTTAAGCGTACATAGGTTAACAGCAAATAGACTTAGCAAAAAGCAAATCAATCCACAAAGTCCATGAAGAGCTAACGGTTTAGAAGAATTTGAACATTAAAGAAGGCCAAATTTATACACACCAAAGACTTAAAAGACAGCAATTTTTTCAATAAAGCTAGAGAAAGAGGAGCGTCATTTGATTGGAGCCTGTGGTGGGCCTCAATTTATACTGAGAGTATTTAATATCAGTTTTCTCATAAATAAAAAATAAAAAAGATTTACACTGAGAGACTATGACACCTCAGGCATGGAATAACGTTGCAATCCGCAGGTTGTCGTTGTTAAATTATCTTCAGTTTTTAATGCTTAACCCTCCAAAGCTATTATTATAAAATTTCAAATTTATTGCTACAAGTTTTAATGATTTCATATTTACATCTACTGTTTCAAATCAAAACCATCAACTCTCTTTCTAAAAAAGAAAGAAACCATCAACTCTTTTCTTTTTGAGTAAAAAATACCATCAACTCTAATTGGCCAACAAAAAACTCTTATTTCACCATTTATAAAACGTCTTCTTGTTGGAGTAATGATAGAGATATAAACTTTTTTACAAAAATTTTTACAAACTATTGATGTGGTGAACAGTTATTAATAAATGAAAAAATAATATTAATGATGCGTTTAAATAAAAACTAAATAAAATGTTATAAAATAGTTTATGATTGTTGCATTACTTTTCTTCTATTCTATTAAATTAAAATTCATATTCAATGATTATTAAATTATTAAAAAGCTAACTAATGTTATAACTTATAAGGACATTGGTTTAAGAATAATTTTATAAGTTTTTTAAATAAAAAATAAAAAAAAGATTTTCTAACCATTTTTTATTAAAATAATATTAAATTTTATTTAAAATAATAAACTAACAAATATCCTAAAAACACTCGTAAATTAGATGCTTGACTTAAAACCCCACTTATCTTATGTAATTTACTATATTTGACAAAAGCCTAATCTAGAACCTCTTCTTTTTTACTCTTTCCTTTTTCATTGTCATTTATTTTTGCTAACAAAATCTTTGACTATGAAGACCATAACTTCCCTCAAAAAAAGAAAAAGAAAAAGAAAAAAAAGACCACAATTAATTTAATTACTAACCCCCCCCCCCCCCCAACAAACACACACACTTTTCAAAAAAACACACACAAACCCCAAAAAAAAAAAAAAAAAATTATATATATATATATATATATATATATATATATATATATATTGTGATAACAATAGAGAGCAGCCATGTACGTTTTCTCCCAAAGACCTTTGTAGTACCTGAACGTATACATTTATTATATACCCATCAAAAGTAACACCTTTTCATACCCAAACAAAAAAAAAAAGAAAAAGAAAAACCCTTTTTTTTTCTTCTCTGTCACTTCACTTTTTTCCCCAAAATTTTTTGGTTAAATTAGGGTTTTGAAATGTGGAGGTATGATGGGATCTTCTGAATCAATCTCAGTACCCAATTCCAATCCCAATACCAACGGTCTGGAATTAGGGTTAGATTCTTCACAATCCCCAAACCCTAATCCCGATCTGGACAACCAAACACTGCCGGATCCAAAAGTGGAGGAGCTCAATGAGAAGCTTGAGAGGTTGGATTTGAAGGAGGAACCGGACTCGAAGAAGAAGAGCGAGGAGGAGAAAGAAGAGGAGAAAGAGGAGGAGAAAGATGGGAGCTTTGGGTTGAAAGAGGTGGTGAGAGAGAAGAGTGATTTGAATGAAGAAGAGGAAGAAGAGAAGAGGGGTGGGAGTGAATGGAGCTATGGAAATGAGAATGAGAATGAGAATGAGGATGAGGTTGTGATTGGGATTGATAAGGTGGTAGTGGAAAGTGGTGGTGGTGGTGGAAGTGGTGGTAGTGGTAGTGGTGATGAGGTGGAGAAGAAGGAGGAGAGAAATGGGGGTGGAAAGAAGTTTCAGTATCAGTATCCGGTGAGACCCGAGGCCGAAGATTGCTCATTTTATTTGAAGACTGGGACTTGTAAGTTTGGATCCAATTGCAGGTTCAATCATCCTGTCAAAAGGAAAAACCAGGTATATATATTGTAAAACTCTATGCAGATACTATGTGTGTTTTTTTATGTATGTATATATGTGTGTGTGCGAATTGAGAATAAGGCTGCCTACCGTGAACTCTCCCAAACCCTGCAAAAAACAAGAGCTTTGTGCACTGGGTACGACCCATTTAGGCATGTTTGTATATATGTGTGTTTATTGGTCTATAGTGTTGTTTTAGCAATGTGTGGAACTTCGTGTTTGTGGGGGATGTGTTCAATGGTGTGTTGAGTTATGATGATGATGATGATTTTTTTTTTTTGGTGAGAGGATGTGTACTTATAATCTTATATACTAGTAACATAACTTTACTACACTATGCAATACTACACACACACACAGGAATGTATATATTTCTATGATTGTGTTTATTTGTCTAAATTGTTGTTTTTGCAAAAGGGTAAGGTGGGTCTGTGTTGTGGATGTGTGGAACTCTGTGTTTGTTTGTGGGCAAGTGTTAGTTGGTGTGTTGAGTTATGATGATAACAATCATTTTGTGAGGAGGAATGTGTACTGGTTTGGAGATGGGGAGTTTTATTAATGTTTGAGAGGAGAATGGTCTTGCAGTGGACAGGAAGTGGGGGGTGGTTGTGATATATATTTTTTGGTTACTAATTTGTTGTTGTTGTGATATTGGGGATTCTGGTGGGTTGGATTTTGTATGGTAGTTCTTTTTAGGGCTGAGTTAGTTTTAAGGGAAATTAGTTTTGTTTCTGAAAATTTTTTTATATGATTTCATTTTCTTCTTAATTGAAATTTAATGGAGGGAATTAGTAGAATGACCTCTTCTTCTTTTTTTCCTCAATGGATGGAATATTTGTTAAAATTAATGGTAGTGGGTATATTAGGGTTTTAGCTTTCAAGTGGCACTTTTCTTTTTCTATTTTTCTATAGTGCTGATTTTTTGCTTTTTGGGCTTTTTTTATTTTATCAATTTGAAGGCTATTAAGGACAAGGTGAAGGAAAAAGAAGAACTCGCAGAGAGGCCGGGCCAGTTGGAATGCAAGGTTCTTATTATTGTTATTATGGTTCTCACAATCATCTTTATGAGTTGATTTTAACAGGAATTTTTTTTAGTACGCATCATATCTTCCATGACTTCTTTTTAGAATTGTTTCAATTATTTGTGTATTAATTTTATGGCCCAAGATAGACTTCGTTGAAGGATTTTTACTATTGTATTTATGATTCTTTGCATTTGACCCTAGATACTTAGAATATTCCTGATTCAATTAATTTGGCATTGCCAATAGGTCAATAGGGTCCTACCATAGTGAGTAAAAACTTAAGGCATCTATAAGGGAGGGTGGGTACTTCAGTTTGAATTTTTACTTTGGAAAAACTAATTGGGCTGCTTGGAATTTTATTTGTTTATCCTTGATTTTGATGATATTGGATTGTTATAATGTTGCTGATGTATGTCAAGAATTAAGATCATAGTTTATCTGTATGATGCTGATGTATGCCAAGATTTAAGATCTTAGTTTATCTGTAACTTTGTGATATGTATCAAATTATAGTAAGTCATTCCCTTGTAGAAATCTGAACTTAAAATCTATACCTACATTACCCACCCATTTGATCTAAAGCTTAGAGGTAGGCACAGGTAGAGAATTTCCAAGTTCTTGATAATTAAAGGCCATTGATAATTTAGTCTGGGTCTGGGTCTGGATCATTGATAATTAAAGGCCAAGTTCTTGAGAATTTTCAAGTTCTTTTAGGTTGCATTTGGGATATGAGAAAAAGTTAGCTTATTTTTGCTCCTAAAGTGGGTCCCATTGCTTTAAAAGTCAGCTTTTAGCTTTTTTTTTCTAAATACTTTCAGCAAATAGTTTTTAGTTTCAGCAAAATAAGCGGTTCCCAAATGGATCCTTAGTCTCTTGTGGAATTGCAGTTTTTTTTCCCTAGCGATAATTATGTGGGGATTGTAATACTGAGAAATAAGTATTCTTTACTTATTAAAAGTGAAAAATAAAAAGGAAAATTGTGATTGTAGTTTCTGTATGGAAGATCTGTCATCCGTTTGAATATGGGTCTGGGTCATTTAATGGCCCACGCACAATCTCTTTTAATGTGCAATGTTGTTCAAGTTAGCTGTTTATATATTACATGGAAGATGACTTAACAAAAAAAAAAATATATTACATGGAAGATAATTTTGTTAGATAATAAATCTTAAGTGACTATTTAGCCACTTTTTAATTTGATGTGTTGTTTTCAGGAAAGTACTTATTCCTTTGTGAAAGAGTATGAGACGCATTTTCTCTCCTTGTTTATGATATGATTAACTATGTGCGATCTGCATAGTGTACTAATAACAGGTTTTATCGTCTTATAATTCATCTCTTGAGCTTGTTTCAGTATTACTTGAGGTCAGGGGGATGTAAGTTTGGAAAGGCTTGTAGATACAATCACACAAGAGGAAAAACGATGGGAAGCACATTTCTAGAGCTTAATTTTCTGGGCTTGCCAATCCGACCGGTATTACTTCTGTCTATATTATGAATTCTTGATGAATCTTTGTACATCCCTTTTTTATGTTATTTTTAAACATCTCTCAAGTTATTATAAGCCCTAAGAGGTAGCACAATCGGCTGAGGCCACTAGTTCGAATTTTCCCTTCCCTTGGGGCCAAAACTTATTAAAAGAAAAAAAGCTTAAAACTATATGTAAGAGTATCTTTAGTCAATATCCCTATCAATGTCATTATAATTCATCACAGGGAGAGAAAGAGTGCCCCTACTACATGCGTACTGGCTCCTGCAAGTATGGAGCAAACTGCAAGTTTAATCATCCCGACCCTACAGCTGTGGCTGGAAGCGACCCCTCCTCAGGATTTGGTAATGGCGGATCTGTTTCATTAGGTGCTTCCCAATCATCTGTGACATCCTGGTCTCCGCCTAGAGCAATGAATGAAAACTCTCCCTTTGTGCCAGTGGTGCTTTCACCTACGCCAGGAGTTCCGCCCCAAAACTCTGATTGGAATGGGTATCAGGTACTTCATAATTTGAGTAACTTTTTCATTACTTTAATCTGGCAATTATTTTTTGGTTTCCTGCTAAATATCATGTAACAATTTCTTGTATGTCAATCTTCTTAATACAATATTTTTATCCTATAAACCTAATACCTAAATTATGGTCCTTGCGATGTCCTTATCTTTCTGGTCAAATTTGTACTGCAATCAGTGCCCAAGCTAGTTTTAATAGATGTTTTTCATGACTGCTGAGACATTGGATTTGTTACTTATTTTGGGCCCATCACAAATCCTGCGGTTGTCTTTCTTTACCCTAATTGAAGTTGAGCTTTAAATTCTGGTTCTTTTGACAGGAGCACGAATAGTCTGTTCTATCAATGCATACAAACTAGTGGGTTACCAGCCCTGTTTGTTGTCCATCTTACTTGAGTATAGCTGATTATAGGCTGTTGGGTTCAGATATTAATTGTGAAGTGGCTCAATTTTTATTTTATAATATTGTTTTTATTTAGAAGATTGCTCAATTAAAAGAAGTGTTTAAAGACATTTGAGTAGTATATATGAGACAAAACAGTTGAACATATTCATTTGTCATTTTTGATATCCTTCAAGTGACTTAAGTTAACCCCAGTTTACTATTGAGACTATGCCTCTTGGGCATCTAAAAATTATATGAAAGGTAAGTGACGTCATATGGAGGGTCTCTACCCATATATATATATATATATTGTCTAAAAGCAAATATTCTTCGTCAACATAATCCTTGAAATTAAATGCTGACAGAAAGAATTAAGGTATTTAGCAGGGGTTCTGGATGCCTTATTTCTCTAAAAAAAATTGTCAAGCGGGGTGAGGAGAAAGAATTAGTCTTTGCTGTTTTGTTTTTAAAAAATCTGGTAGATCCACGGGTGTTCCCGGCCTCAGGAACTTTTTGCACAAATGTAGACGTGTGCAACATGTTCTATTTTTGTATCTAATTATAGTTGTGCTTTATGCCTTGTGCCTCATTTCTTGGATTCCTTCCTAAATGTGTTTCCCCCATTAATTCTATTTGTTTTTGGATTGTTTAGGCTCCTGTATATACACCAGAAAGGACTATCAATCTCCCTCCCCCATATTTAATGAACCCACCAACAGCTCAAACAACCAATCTCTTTTCACATCAGCAGCAGCAGATTCAATTCGAAGACTATCCAGAACGACCTGGCCAACCTGAGTGCAGTTATTACTTAAAAACTGGGGATTGTAAGTTTAAATCTAATTGCAAATATCACCACCCTAAGAATCGGAATGTGAAGTCACCCCCATGTGCTCTCAGCGACAAGGGCCTTCCTCTGAGACCTGTAAGTTTATTCCTCTGGGCTGTACTTTTGTGAAAGAATTTGAAAACTGGGAAGTAGTTTCAAATTTCTCCCCACTAAATTGAGCCAAAATCTAGTATGATTTTGAAAAAATGACAGGAAGTTTCATACTGTTTTTAATATTTGTCTCTTCTGGAAAGTTTCTCATGTGATTTCTATTCCCTAATTAGTCCCTATAATGATTTTTTTTTCTTTGAAATCCAGGAGCAGAATATATGTGCACATTATAGTCTATATGGCATTTGCAAGTTTGGGCCGGCTTGTAAATTTGACCATCCGATAGATCCACCTTCTTCACCTATGACTGGAGTTGATCAGCATTCTTCCTATGGTATCTCTGTAACTTCAGAAAATGCTGGAGTTGCTGGGAGTGGAAGTGGAAGTGATTCCCCTCTGCAGCAGCCTGTGTAAAAATTTTTGTATCAAAGGCCCTAGCTTTTAGGAATCACAGAACCAAGGATTTGTAATATTATATTTATTAATATAACAGACACGAGTGTGGGGGTTGTTTTGAAAGGGGCTGAATAGGTTTGATGCCTGATGCCAGAAATGCCCTCTTAGCTCTTTTAATTTATCAAAATGCCATTTTCTATTTATTTTTGTTAATCATGGTTGGAATTCAAGGTCCCACTATAATATCACGTAGGCCCTCAGTTGCGTCATAAAAGATCTTCCAATCATACTTGTATAATACAGCTAGACACGACAATTGTATCTTTAGACTGATTCCCAAGCTTTTTAGAAAGTCCAAGGACGTTTTTTTACCATAACTTTTTTCACAATTATGACGAGATCGATTGAGTAGCAGAGAAAAAGTGAATTTTTTTTACCATAAATTTTATCACAAATCGATTTAGTTGTGGAGAAAATGTGGTGAGCGTGTAATAATGTCATTATTCAAAAGTTGATCACCAGTGGATGACCTATCAAATTATGCAAAAGTTGATTCTCAAAAAAAAAAAAAAATTATGCAAAAGTTATGGGCCCTACTCCTCAAAGAACTGCAGCCCTTTAGGAGGAGATTGTAAAACAAGACCGAAAGGTAAAATCTTTATCTTATCATGTCTGACTGTTCTGTCTCTTTTCCCTTGTCTCCCTTGGTTCTAAACGCATTCCCTTGGTATACTATTTTTGAAAAAAAAGTTTTATTGAGAATTAAAAATGTTTTATAGTTTTTTCAAGTTTTCATAAAATGTTTTTTAAAATAAATAGTTTAATGTGTGTCTTTAGAGCATATATTAACCGGACTCTTGATAATTTGATGTACAATTTGATTTACAATAGCAAGGAAGTTTTTGGTATGCTCCTCTTACTTTTTATTCTCTCCCCTGAAGTACTATTAGAGCCTTTTGGAAAGTGAAAAGAACAGCTCAGACGTGTGATATATCCATATCCCAAATGTGAACAAATGGCTATAGGAAGATGTAGAGCCACATTTCTGGCCTTTCCTTTGGGATCAAATATCTATATGTATTGCTCTAAAAAGGGTCTAATGTAAAACCCATTTGGACCCCATAATATAAGGTTCAGTTCTTTCATATCGTAGGTATGCATAGCAAGGGATATATAAACTGCTCAATTTGAACCATTTTTTTTTTTCAGATGAAAATTGTTCCGCTGTTTGAGCACCTAAAGCCGAAGGTCTTCAGTAGAAGATGTTGGCATATATTCACCTCAAATAGTGTGAAGTGTTTTGTGTAGTCTCACCTGCTCTCAGAACTTCAGATCCTCTCAGCTCTAGAATTCAAGGTTGGGAATTTTCAGTTAGGTACTAGGGGATGCCATAGCCTAACCCCTAATTATGAAGATGACGGCTGGGTTAAAGTCCTGGACTGCCAGGAAACTCTCATTCTCAGGCAGGGTGCTCCTCATACAGTCAGTTTTATGTTGCATACAAATGTATTGGTCAAGTATTTTCATGCTTCCAAAGGAGGTTGTCAAGGCTATTGAGGAAAAATTCAATGGGTTTCTTTGGAAAGGTCTGGATGAGGGTAAAATAGGAAGGGGGAGATTTTGAAAACTACTCAATCCAAGCTGTCTCTCTTTGGGTAGCATGGGTTCATGAGGTGCTATTAAAAGGAAAAAGCTTATGGATAGTGAAAATTCCCAAAGAATGCACATTCATGTTTTATGAAGTTGGTGTTGGCAGTAAGGTCTTCCTATGGCATGATAGATGGCTTCCTTATGGTACCTTGTATCAGGAGTATGGGCATAGACTAATCTATGATGCAGCAAGCTCTTTTAATGTCAAGGAGCAATCCACAAGCATGGGTTTTATTGATTGACTCACAATAAGAGATAGGCTTTCCACAAAGATAACCTTTTTTGCAGTCAGCATAGAAGACAGAGATAAACTTATTCTACAACTGCTCATTCACTAAGAGAATTTGGAAGCATATTTGGGATTTGCTGATTTGTTGGGGAATAAGAAATTTCAAATGAAGAAGTTTTAGAGCAACTCTTTGTTTAAGTGTATGGTTGGCTTCGGTGTATTATATATGCATTTAAAGAAACAACAGGATCCATGCAGGGGAAATACAAACAGACGAGCAAATGGTGAAAGAAATCTGTATAGATGTCAAAGCTAGAATGGCTACTACAAGTAGAAATAAGCAATTCCATTCTACATAGGACTCTGTACTAATTGTAACTGGGGGATCCCACTGACAGCACTTCATAGTGCACGGAAGTAGGGCTTAGTTGATGTACCTACTGCATTCTGGAGGTCCATCCTGTTGTAAAAGAGTTTGTTGATCCTTTTTTTAAGGACAGAGTGTAATCATCTGATATATATATATATATATATATATATATATATTTGTTTTTTTCATCAAAGTGAAATGAGTAATTCTTTGTTAGCCTTTTCAAGCCTGAATAGTACCATATATTTGATCTCATTGATATTAAGAGATATAAAAATGTTCTGTGCAGAACCGAGTCCAACATGGGGGTTCCAATCTGAATGTATAAAATTTAAGCTTTCATGTCCCACACTTTCCTTCTTTTCAGTCTTTGGTTGAGATATATAAAACATAATAAAAATCAAAAGAACTAAGTCAAGATAAAAGAGAAATGATAATATATAAATAAATTGATAACTATGATCATAAACTAATCCCTGCATCACTAGACTTCCAAGCACATAGCAAGTGGGATAGTGAAGGTCTCCTTGCGCCTATACTAATGTTGACAAATTACACAGATTCAAGGGTCAGAAAGCAGCCAGGATTCAACCACAGCAAAACCACTTCTTCTGCATTCAAAATTTAGAGCTCTGTAAGATCTTAACTAACAGTTACAGATACCAAACATGAACTGCCAGTCTGCCACCAGAAGCTAATGATACATACAAGTCTATTATAAGCCATACCTTTTGAGGGTACTGAGGATAGCTGTCGTTCTTATACACGGGATTACTTTTTCGTGGGGTCACAAGGTTCTCAGTACCAGCACTGGTCTTCTTCTCATCTCTAGCATTGTTAAATATGACAGTGAATCCTTCTGCTGAGGCAGGATTGTTTACATCCCACTCTCCAAATTTAGGCAGCGGCCTAACTTTATCCTGCTTCAGAATAGAAAAGTTCTACCATAAATAGATGATTACAACTTGAATAGCATAAATTCATTAATGTGAAGCTATGGATAAAGCTCCAAATTTGGGCAGCGGAGAAACTTTATCTTGCTTAAGAATAGAAAAGTTCTGCCATAAATAGATGATTACAACTTGTTTAGCATAAATTCATTAATCTGAAGCGATGTCTACTTATCCATAAAGTAGAATTCATCTCTGCAGGCATAAAGTAGAATTCATCTCTTCAGGCATTAATTCAAGGTATATAAATGGAAGCCAAAATTTTCACCACTTGGCCATCCATCTCAACAGGCAGAGACTAAGAAAAGATCAGAAAACAAACGATAAACTTATGCCCACAGAATTATTAAGCAGCAAGTAATTGCACTGGTTCCAATAACTGCATATTGAAATGTGAAATACAAAGGGGTCTTTTACTTTCCTTCTTTACATGCCAAATTTGCATACAAATGATAGGTACTACTCAATCTCCAAAGAATTTTACAAAAAATGGCACACATCCCAACATAGACTTGGAGATTCAAAGGCACACCAGAACCATCCTGTGTCAAGAGACTCAAGACATGTATCATACAGTGGTGCCTTTCTAACAGATATGCCTCCATTCACTGCCTAACTCACGAGAAAGTATCATGATAGCAGCTTATGCAGAGCCCCTTCACATTTGTTGGGCCCCACAAACCAGTAGAATCCATATTTGAGGGGGGCTTTGTATAAACTGGCCTCATAAGATAATTTTTCCTATATTGTGCAGTCACATATAGTGGGCTATAGAGCAAACTATTTTATTGAACTCATAAAAACAAATGCGTTTCAATAATTAAGTCACATTATGCATGAAAACTAGGACAATCTAGAGAACATATTGAAATATTTAAGGATTTGATTACTAATTTTAAACTCTAAGGGCCAAATTAGAAAGTTGAACAGACTAAAAGGACAAAAAAATAGTGTTTGTCCTTAGATATGGAGATGGGAGATTTGAGTCTTAGACATCTTCATTGGAAATACCAAGAGAAGTGTCAGTTGAGCTAGAAGACTCTTGGTAATTGACCTTATATTATTAGAATAATGAGAAAATTCATTGTTCATTCAAAGACATTTGGATACAAAAGGCAACCGTTTATGATATTCAAGTCACAAAATAGAATGGTCATAATCACACCTACCCTTTATGATTTACAACCAAATTCGTTGAACCCTAAAGAAAGCAAAATAGAAGAAACCATATAGCAAGAATCTATACACTCACCACAACCAAAATCTTGTTTCCAATAAAAAAAAAAAAGAGGCAACAAATTTATGCAAATATCCCTAGTACAAAAAGAAACAAGAAAAGGGTAAAAAAATTAAGGAAAAAAGAAAAAGAAAAGGAACATGTCTGTTTTTGCACATATTGATGTTATAAATCACGTCCTGGAATACAAGACATTCATGAAATAAAAAACGAAAAAAAGAAAAGAGAGAGAATTGAGATATATAATGTTACCGCCATGAATGCAAGATCAAAGGAGCTTCCTATCCCAAAGATGAAATGCTTGGAGAAGAGAGAGAGAGAGAGAGAGAGAGAGAGAGAGAATGAATGAATGAGAAAAAAAATCTATTATGGGAAAGGAAGATTTAGAGAGAGAGAGAGAGAGAGAGCGAATTGTTAGGGACGAGGATGAGAAAATGTGGAACATTGTGTTATTTGTTTTGTACGTAGAAGTAGTTGTTTGTTGGATTGAATATCTCTGTTGTATGAATAAGGTACATACGTAGCCCAACGGTACTAACCGCTTATTGTTTTTTTTTTAATCCGGGGAAATGGGAATATGACTCTTTTGCTGGTCATGAGCACCTCTCTTTTTTCTTATTTTAACCAGATTAGAACAATATAAGATAAGAATGTATAGCTAAATAGAAGGGATATCTATATTGCATATATTACTATCAAACCAACATATCGATAAGTTTCATTTTTACATAAATAAGATTTCCATTTACATCATTGACTTAACAACAAAAAACGATATTAGTTGAGTTAACTTACAAATCATAAGAAGTTAGGAACCAATCTTGAATTGAATCTACTTGTGCGTCTTCATACCAAGTAAACAATATATTATATATGCTTTGTTAAGAATCAAAATTCTCTATCCACTATTTCTGCTCCACCTTATAGTCCACAAATCAAAATATGCCAAGGTTCTAATATATTACAGGTAGCTTATTGTACACAAACGTACACACTTTTTGCACTGAAACTGTGACTTCAAATTATAATTTCAATGAAAAAATGTGTGTACATTTGTATGAAATAAATAGTGTCTATCAGTACTTACCCATAACATTTTATGCATCAATATTTGCCTGGATATACGTGGCTTTAAATAATCCAAGCTGTTGTCTGTTTGCTAACTTATCATAATTAATTAATTATTCTCCACTGCTATTTTATAGTCCAAGAGTTGATAATGTTTTCATTATATAATTGAAGGCTATTTGCCGCATTTAAGTGCAAGATTGCAAGACAAATAGTAATGACTGAATTTAATTGTATTTTAAGTTTTTAACGTCTTGAATTTATAACATTTAAAAGTAAACTACTCGAATGGAGAGAATGGTTAAACGACTGAACATTCATTCTGAACTCTTTTTTCATTGAATTTTTAGAAATAGATCCGAATTGTTTTAAACACATGCTTAACCTACCCAAACTCAGGCACCAGAGTATGTTATAAGTATCCAGGGATGCACACATGTATCATATACGTGCATCAATGAGCTTGATAACCATGCCATAAAACATAATACATAGAAATGAAGATGATTGGCATAATGAATGTGATGTGCTTAAATGTTATTTACACAAGGGGATTTTTGTTAGAAATAAGTCATTATCAGAAGGGCAAATTATAACATTTCATAACAAAATTGGCAACTTTGGGGTCCATTTTGATCTATTTAATCCAGTTTGATCCGGTCCATTTTGGAGCACTTAAGAATTAGAAATGAAAAATTTGGGTTATGAGTACTTATTCTAAATTTATTATAAAAAAAAAAAAAAGATCTCAAACTCGTTTGAAAATCTATTAAATTTTAGCAATTTAATATCAAATTTGTTCCACAAATATTTAATGAATCTAAACTCATTTCAAATTTGTCGTGTGCTAATTGATTTTGAATTATCATACAATCCTAGATTTTATTAAATTAGGGGCAGAATATATTTATTTGAGTTTGAAATGAAATTAATGCTATAATCAAGAAATATATAGTAAAGTGATTAGGAGTGATGGGTTTTTTTTTTGGCTAAAAGACTTTTAGGCAGTGTCTTTTGGGAATAAAGGTTACGTTGGTTCGGAATTCTACAAAACAAAACCGTTAGATTTACATTCTCTCAACTTCTGCTATTGTATACAGTGATAGATATATTGATTTGAGGGGCAATATTATACAGAGAATGGCCATATCAAATATACAATCTCAGATCCTACGATCTCTCAACATTGGCCTTGTTTCCAGCAAGGATGAGAGAGATCTCCAGCCCACGGCTAAAAGCTTGATTGAAGAGCAGACGAGATTGGAATGTGGAAACGAATGGGAACCAGGATAAGATGGCAATTGGGGCAAATATGAGCATGCCCATCCCAGCATCATACATCCGTGCAAATTCGCGCACAGAATCCCACACACCTAAGAGCCGGAGCAGCCTCTTCCAAGCGATTGCCAGCTGTTGAATTACCAAAGAATGATAGCATGTCAAAAGTTTTATCATAACCCAGTTAAAGACTCAGATAAAAATAAGCAGTTCACACTGTTGGCAGCAATTATCATCACAAGTGCCAATAAAGTCAGCTCTGCCAATTAAGCAACTAAAGTCCATGCATCCCAAAGAGGCAAAGACATTGTGACAGTGTGATGGTTTGCGGGACATAACATTTGATCTAAGCATGGTAAGCTAAGCTGCTTGCACTACTTTCTGTATTTGAAATTATATGATGAGTCAAGAACAACTACACCAACTGTTTGTGTAGTAAATCAAATGTCATAGCTGTGGCCATGAATACTATATTCAGCTACACCAGCCATAATATCTTTTGAAGCATTGTATCACTTCATCCTTACTTTCAATCAACTCACTTTCAAAAAAGGTAGAATACTATTATCTAATTGGCAGCCTGAACATAAGACATCCTTTATGTTAATTTTACCCATAGAAAAATATTGTGAAGTCATGCATTATCTTGTGAACATTAAATTTGATCAGAACTAGTATTCAGTTAACTTACACATATTATGCCCCATCCCGTGGGAATAAATGCAAGGATGCATGCAAACAGGTCTGTTATTGACAGATTAGTAAGGATAACAACAAGGGAGACAGCTGCAACAAGCACTATGGATGTGACTCCTTGTGTAAATCGCATCAGTAGCTGGAAGTTGCTTGATTTTTTAGGGCTGTATGTGAAGACCTACAAGGCAAAATAAAATAATGCACAATATAAGATTCACACTTAACAGCAAAGATCAAGCAAGCTGAGGTTGAGGGTGAAAGAAGTTAAATAGAAAATCATACAAACCTTGAATATCATGACAAAGGCAACCAATACAACCCAGGAGAATCCATAAACCTAGAGAACAGAAGCAATTATTAAGATCATGAAAAACTCATCCTTTCGAACAATTAGAATCAGTAGAGTAGAATAAGATAATATGTAGCCAAAGCCAGAAGCATAGGTAACCATATTTCTTTATTTATCCCTTTATTTTTGTTAGAATTGTGTGGTTCAATGAGTAAATTTACCACATCCCAATAGCTTAGGGCCCTGTTTGGATTTTTTTTTTCATCACTCATCACTCCTCACTCAATTTTCGTCACTCATCACTTGTCACTCATCACTTAAAATACCCCAATTTGATATACCCCACCTGTTTGGACACTGTTTTCAGTTCACATCACTCAAATATTTCAACCTTTTGGTGGGACCCATACCTGATCACCAAGTTAGACTCATCTGTTAGCTTACCCGCGGAACCCATTCCCATTTCCTTCACTTCTCATTTCCCCTTCACCCTTCAACAGAGTGCCTCTCCCAAAACACAAACCCAAACCCATAAAAATAGAAGAAGCTTGGACGTGTCGCTGAGTTGCATGTGACTAGAAAACGCCACAAGCACGTGATCGGCGCCTCTAAGAGGATCCGAAACCTAAATGGCCGCTCCAGAACCAAAATCGCCTCCTCGAACCGCCCTAAACTCGAGTAGATCGCCGCCAAAATGTGAAGGCTCATTGCCAAGTCTAGACTCGGCTTGCTATCATCTCCATCGGAGCACCGCTCGAACGACTTCAAAGCCCGGAGCGCATAGTCGAGAGCCTTGTTCGGTCCCTCGCCGGAGGCGATAGTTTCGTGCACAAGCTCGATGGTCATCTCAGAAGCGGAGAGGCAGGTTTGGAGTTTGAAATAGAGTTTAGGGGTTCGGATATTTGTTGGGTCGGAGTTTCAGGGACGGAGATTCGGAGCGGTGGAGTGTCAGGTGGAGTTTTAACGGAGACAAGGCCTGGTATGCTTGGATTTGGGAATGGAGAAGAGTTTCTGTGGGTTGGGTTTTTGGTGTGAAGGAAAAAACTGTTGGTGGGGACATGAAAGGGAGAGCCAGACTTGACAAGGCACTAACAGTGGGTCCATGCCTGTGTGTTTAATTACGAAAATGCCATTGAAAACTGAGTTTTGGAAACTGAAACACCTAAAATGTGTTTTCAGTTTCCATAACTCATCACTCAAAAATCAGAGAATTGAGTGATGAAAACAAAAATTGGAAACAAATCCAAACAGAGTTTTTTCTTTTTTTTGTGGAACCCACATATTTTGAGTTATGGGTGATGGAAACAGAGTTATGAGTTATGGAAATCATAAATCCAAACAGCCTCTTAAGCTTTTGGGAGAATCAGTAATTTAACAATTTTACTAATTTATTTTTTGTTTTATGCAGTGCTAGTGGTTGCAGAAAATAATCAAAGCCAATGGTATATGCAAATATCTAGATCACTGTAAATTGTTTCGTCAGTTGAGTATGAATTGTTGATCTTTAAGGGAAGCACTTGGCAGTAGTTTGCCCCGGATACTGACACCAAGCTTGCAACTACAGGATGAACATAGACACAAGCTCCTCAGACATTTTGATTGTAAGCCTCTTTAATCTCAATCAACTTCAAGAAGCTTCCTTGTTTTGGTAATAAACACTCATCTCCAAAATCACTATAACGATGGGAACACATTAATATATTCCCAAATATCATTTAATACAGTCCTGAAAATAACATGTCACAAGATTTCTACTCTTTTTAGAAAAAAAATTTCAATGCACTTTTTGCAGAGAAATTTTTTTGGCATTAAAATTATCTTCAGTGTCTTCATTTTTCACAGGAAAATTTCTCACGAAATCCAGAGTGTCAGATCAGCAATTTGTGACATGGCACAAATTGCAATTTCAATTAAAATTTTGTTAGCAGAATCTGCAGAGAACTGGCAAAACAAAATGTGTACAAGATAGTTTTTCCTGCTTATACGGATGGGAGAACTTAGGGAGCTGCTTATTAATCACAACCTATCTATAGAATTACATTAGAAGCACTTACTAAGCAAGGGGATTCATGAATATGCTTAATTTAGTTTGGAATAAAATACAGAACATATGTAAGCTATAGTGCAGAACAAAGGACAAGAAGGCTACCGCAAGCGATGTATCGTTTCCTGTGAGATGCAATTTATATACTACGCCATATTGGAAAAAGAAGAACCTCGCACTCAAAATTGTTTCCAATATACGACCTCTGAGTGTTTGTATATGCATCTGCAAAAGATGAACATAACTAACGAATATGAAAAACAACTACTTACTGGGAAGAACTTCCAATCCACAAAGTATAACAAGCCCATAGGTACATTTGTTAAGCATAAGAAAATTCATATATAAAAGAGCATAGACAGCATGTGATGGAATAATTCTCACATATCCTAGCCCAAATAAATATGCAGCTTTTCTTTCTAAAATAGAACAAACAGGAAAAGGAAGTGCCTTAGAGAAAATATTTCTCTCCTTTATCAACATAAAAAGTCATAGAGAAAAGAGTTTGGCGCTATAAAATGCCCCACCTTCAATCCCAATCCAAGCCACAAAAGGGAAGAAAGGAAAGAAAATTAAAAAAATGATCAAGCTCTAGCACACGGGAAAAAAAGGAGAATAATTGTCTCAACAATTTTTTATTAAATTGTAGTCGGCTAATCATTATCATGTTGCAATGAAAACGAAAATCAAACATCTTATACGTCAAAGGAAAACAAATTACGAAAGCAAATATCAAAATGTGTGCTTATCAAGAGATAAAGTGAAGTTGAAACATATTGTCTCTAATAATTAATATTCTACCGCTCCCCCTCACATGTGGGCCCAAACTCCCCCTTAATTAGTCAGGCCCAACAAGTGGGATTTTAATAACTTAAGTGGGAGGTAGAGTAAAGACAAGGACTGAACTCAGGTCATTTAACTAATATTCTAACACTCCCTCTCATGTGTGGACCTAAACTCCCCTTAATTAGTGGGGACCAACACATGAGATTTTTAATATCTTAGAAGGGAGGTAGAGTAGAGACAAGGATTGAACTTAGGATCTCCTGCTCTGATACCATAATAAATTATCAATTGTCCCAAAAGTTTAAGCTCTTAGGAAATTGTGAATTTAATCATTTAATTAATATTCTAACAATCTCTATTACAATAGCTACATAAAGACAAGAAAACAATTGTGCTGGTAGTTATAAACCTGTTCTTCATCCCACCAAGATTCCCAGCTATCTTCTCCCTTCACACCTACTCCACCTTTGTACATAAGCCAACTAGTCCAATCATCAAAATCCTCCACAGTCCTGTTGATTGGAAAGTAGGATTACAAGACCGAGAAAGACAGAATGATACATAGAAAATTATAACAGTTTCAGAAACATATAAAATGCACAGAAGTAAAAGCAGGGACATAAATGTCACAAAAGAAAAGACAATTTCCAGGAAATATTTAAAAGCTAAGAACTTACTTTTGCCACTCAAAACCAGAGGGATTGAAGATATAAGGAGCAAAGAGCCACGAGAGGACAAGGAACCAACTGCTCATGGTGAGCAAAACAAATGAAACAGCACCTCCATCCGTATACCCATATGCAATGTAAACTATAAGAAGCAGTGCCACCTCAAGTCTGCAAAAAACCAACTTCATTGTAGCAGGAAAATAAACAGTCCTTGATACATCCAAATAAATAACTTTAACCCCCCACTCCTTCCCCAAAAAGCAAAATCATCTATCCTCTATTTGAAAATTTCACTCACGCTTTGGTGAAATGACTTCTTGAATAAAGCCTGTAATTATCAGCAAACTTGATGTGACGGACAACAAAGCCTCTACCAGTTGCTCGGTACTGTCAGTAAAATATAGAAATGCAAATAAATCTTTCAATTGCAAATATATATATATATATATATATATATATATATATATATATATAAAAATAAACAATAACTTTTGAAAGAAAAATCAGAAAATGTATTTACATACTTTTGCACCTCCATGGAGGATGGTTCGTCCAAAATAATGAGTTCTTGTTCCTAATGAGAAAGTGAAGAAGACAGAACACAGCTGAAGTTGCATTGTAATAAAACTGAAAACAGCCTGCAAATATTTACGTAACACTAAATGATTAACAATACAAAAACTTAAGCACAAGGCAATACAATTATTGAGGAAAAAGAACAAGATAAAGAAAAGAAGAAGACAAGAACATTATTAGAACAGACAGAAAGTATAAAATGACAAGATGGACTTATCTAAATATATAGCCTGCTAGAGCCTAAAAATGTCCACACCGTAGGAAAATGCAGGAGACAATATATACTGACCTTCAACAATCCCAGTTCAAGTATGAAACCCATTATCATTGGCACTGCAGTAAAGATTCCAATCTGGACCAAGAACTGAGCATTCAGAGCTGCATCTAGGGCCGAGTTACCCGTAATTTTTGCTTCCTTAGAGATTGCTTCATCAAGTCCAGAGAAAGCCTGAAGGAGTTGGCAGCAGATTGACAAAAAGTTAAATTAAGTGGTAAGATGCCTTGGTGCAATTCTGAACGGAAGAACAATATATCCAAGAACACTAACTCCAACAGCTAGTACTAGTCATTTGAACACAATGAAGAAGTACACAAACCAAAGATTAAAACCCAAAGAGCATTCTTTAAGCAATGTTTACAACATTATACTTATCAGTGCACTAAAATAAAGAAGTCAGTCACTTTTCTTGGTTGAATGGATTTGGGTAGAGCACTGACTATGGTGGCACTGCAACCCTCTAGGATGCAACCGGTGTCTACAAACAAATATAGCTTAGACTAACCAGATCCAAGAAGAGATTTAGAACTTATTAATCCAACTCAGAAAAATATAGCTCTTACTGGGGGTTCAAGGGATACCCCAGTGGTTCCAGCACCTCTTGTGGTGCCTGGGTATTGAGGCTTGAACCCCCATCAGCCCCCTCTCCCTATTTACCCAAAAAAAAAAAAGCGCTTAGTATTTTTTTTTTTTTAAGGCTCAGTCACTGCATGCGGACACATGTTCTAAAACATTTAACCACAGGTACCTTTTGGCAAGTGTTCCATAAAGCTTAACTTTCCCTTTTTTTTTTCTTTTTTTCTTTTTTTCGGTGACAAAAGCTCAATTTAAAGCTTGACCCTCCCCATCTACCAGGCTGCAAGAAATGCAGCACAAATTCCTAAACTTCCTTACCTAGCCAGTTATACAAATTGTGTAATAGACAATAAGCTAGTGTTACCCCTGAGCTTAACCAGAAATTTGACAGTAACAATTTTATACATTTATAATCATTGTAGCTATTATAAAATTAGGAAGAAGAGTAAGCTTCAGGCAAAATAATTATTATTCATTTACGTAACATGGTGAATAACACAGGAAGGGAAATTAACTTTGTTAGATTACCAGGTAAGCTCTTCCATACAAAAATATGTATATTGTAAGGACTGTCATCTGCAATAACAAGGAAATTCTTATCAGCACATTCCAGGGACTAGTTATTTAAATGATCTAAAATAACAAAAGAACAGGATATGATTGAACCATACCATTGTACACACATAGTAACCAACAGTTGTGAAAAAGAATGACAGCATTCTAAAGAAATCAAACAATTGTCCTAGCCTGTATATATCCCTGCTAAGGACTTGTTCTCCATTTCCACCTGCCACTTTCCCTTCAAATAGGGCAATCTGGTTTAATCCAACATCCCTTCCCTTTCCAACCTGTATGAGAAGCAGCAGCTATCAAGCAACCATAAAAGAAACAAAAAAAATTCAACATAAACAGTCAAATTTACGAGTATAATTAACCTGAATATACTCATGATGTGTTATGTTACCCTGCCGCAATGTGGAGTTAAACCCTGCAACAAAAATTAAAAATATTCTATAATCTCATGCTACGAGAACCAACAGAATGCTTAAATAAACCATATCAATTGTTAAAAATAAACAGATAACATTTGCAAAGAGAAGAAGTAATTTCAGACCAAGTTCAAGCAGAATAAGCTTAGCGCAAAACTAGCAGCCATTAGTCATGGTCAAAGTACCATGGAGGCTGGGCAGTGAATACATAAATTATAATGTATCACACATGATCCATCTCTTAGCGTTGTTACATAATCAACAAAAGAAGTATACACTTCAGTGAATAAATATTGACAAGGAAATTTGCAACTGCAATTGACATAATAAATAGGAAGAAAGTAATGCAAAACAAGGTAATTGGAAAACTCTCTTGCTGAATATAACAAATTTTTTTTTTTTCATTTAAGTAAAAAATTTAACCCCAAATATATATATATATATATATATATATATATATATATATATATATATATATATATATATATGTATATATATTAAAGTGAGATAAGTATCTATTAAAAAAAAAAAAAACTACTTTGTGCAAAAAAAGCACAAAGAAGTTGAAAAGTACAAGCAGGAAAAAGAAAAGAACAGAAAATTAGTTACAAGAGAGGAGAACTAAAAGATGTCTTAGAAAATTTCTTCTCTTTAATGAAAATTTATAATGAAAATTTTTATTCTTTAAGCATAAAATATGTCTAAGAAAGGAAGGCAGAACCCTCTATCAAATTGTATCATAGAATGGGATAAAATACAATTATACTGATAACCGACCAAGAAATGCCTGCACTTCTATGCTAGACTTTATATGAGCGATCAGATTTCCCTTTACCTAAATTGCAAAGGAAAATAAATCTTGACAGACTAAACAATAAGAATGCTGAATAAAAAAATGTTGGAAAGGGGTTTTGGTTCGCATTGCAGTCAGGATATATGGGGTGCACTACCTTATGTTTGATGTCAATATTTGGAGAGAACATTACAATCACATGTTCAAAAGGAACGAGCGCTCACTTTTGGAATTGAAATTGTTATTTTTCCGTCCTATGTATGATTGGATGGCTGCCTTGAGTAGTCATCCTTTCTCTAATATGATTGGAATTATTGAACTTGTGTACTTTTAACTCGCTTCTCGATGAAAGAGAATTATTCTATTCTCCTCAGTGGAGGTTTACTTGGGCAACAATGGAAGGACATATAAAGTCAACATCAACCACAATTTTATAAGGCTTCTAATACAGAGTAAATGGGACCTGGGAAAAGAAAAAGGTACACAACCTCTCTAATTAATAAATACCATGATTCAATAATGAACCTTTTCTTTTACCCTCCACTCCACCCCCCCCAAAAAACCCCAAATAAGAAGAAGAAAGGTTCCATAGGTAGGTAGATTCACTGCCAATGTGTCCTTTTTTGAGAAAGATAATTATTTGAAAAGAAAGACAGGAAATCAATACAAGTAACACAAGCACACAAAAGGTTCTCCAAAAGCTACAAACTAAACATTACAATACAAAATTTGAAAGATAAGGAAACTCCAAAACATAGGAATACAGAACAATGCCTAGAGCAGTCGTTAAATCAAAACACCAACCTGTCATGACTACAAACTAATGATGGTGATAGAAGAAATTCATCTTCGTTAATAGTGGATTACCTATTGAGAAACATTGCTATACTCTATTGTTTCAACTTCATCAATAATTTATCCTTGATTTTTTTTTTCCTTAAAAAGAAAAGAAATGCTTTTCTTGTTGGCTCGGAACTAGAGTTCAATCTTCAAACATAAAAAACAGTGAACCAACTTGTAGCAAAGTTGAATCCAAAAAAGTAATTTTCCAGGAACCACTAAATGGTGACTACAATTTAACCAATAAAATCAATGCAAAGCAAACATATTAACCTATGTGACTATTATGTCACTGAAGACTTTAAATGCCCACTATTTCAAATTTTTTTTTTGTTTAATAAAAAAAAATCTATTAGTCTTATTTGATAAACAAGTTGCATGGCTACATTTGCAGAGATGCAGTTCATCAAATGATGTAGCTCTCTAGTCCCTTCTCTCAACGAACAAGGGAAATAAAGCAACTACAATTCCTTCCCCTGTGAAAAAACTCATTCAAAGACATGTCTAAGTGAAGCAAATAATATAAATTAGCCAATGCTTCAATATGAAATCTGGAATAGATATCATGTATAGAAGAAAGAGTATAGGTAAACTTGTTAACAACAGACACTAAATACAGCAATAAGAAGCAAATCATTAATGCCCTTCATACTTACCTGCATATATATCCTCACTAATGTTAATAACACGTGACGCCTTACTGATGCCTCCGCGAGTTACATGAAATATTCGATCAAACACATCTGGATGTCCATAATGCATGCGGACTCTGCAACGCATGTGTATATATATTAATGATAGAACAAAGTCAAGTAATTGCAAACACCATAATACAATACACTTCTATCGCCCAACTCAATAGAGCATGTTGTGTTTTTTGATTTATAATGTTCTAATAAACAGTTCAAATTCATAACCCACACTTTCCAAACTAGTGGAATTCAACTTTTCTCCACTTCCTCCAACCTTTTATGTGTGAAAACAGCTAAAAAGTTAACTACTGAATCCTGAAAAAATGATCTATAAGTCAATTCAATCACTTTTTTATAAGATAAGTTTTTGACGACTCACTTGAGTGGACTTGCTAAAACACGCTGACCCAAGGTTACAAAGCTAGTCTCTTGATTGGACATGAACCAAGCTAATGATGAGACACTGCATTTACACATTCAACAAGTAAGAGGTAAGAAAGACCACTACTGAATTTTAAACAAAAATGGACTATAATTTAAGTAGTAGCATGACAAACCTTCCTGTAAAAACATGCTCCCTTACACCAAGAATAGTTGGCGGTCGAATACCATGATTACCACGAAACTCCTCGAGTAGATTTCTCATTTTCATTGCCTCCTCAAGGTAATTGTCCTACATCAGAAAATAAAGGTGTTACTATGTACAGATCATATCTATATCGTTCTTTGCTAAAGTTAAAGAGACATGAATTGAACCACTCATAACAAATTGCCTTTTCCAATTAAAAGACTAAGCAAAAACCCAAAAAGATACAAAGGTGACCACCTAAATAGGGGATGTAAATTTATGTCAATTTTTTGCGAGCATGAGAGATACCTGATTCATGTCGATGGTTTGAACAGCTTCCCCGCGAGTGAAGATTATAGCATGGTTTTGGTTTTCAGGCTTCCCTTCTCCAAGCTTTGGATCACCAGGTAGTTTAATGGAATATATTTCCTATAGATTGATAAGAAGAATAACGTTAGCAAACGACAGTTCAAGGCAAATGGAAAAAATGGTACCAAATTTTGCATTTAATGAGGGAATAAGAAAAAAGGCTGAATAGAAAGAAACTTTTTTTTTTTTTAATAATACAGTTGTTACAGCAAGTGGAGGGAGGAGGGATTCAAACCCTGTTTCTCATAAAGAGAACCAAGCAATGCCACTGAGCTACAAGACTCCTACATGCCTATATATATATATATATATATATATAGATAGAGAGAGAGAGAGAGAGAGAGAGAGAGAGAGAGAGAGAGAGGAACAAGAAACATCATTGTTCAAGAATAAACCTGCATGTGTTCTGTTCCAAAATGGGACAATAAGTTAACAAGCAGGAATTCTTTAAGATATAAATTTTTTTTGATAAATAACGTAAGAATATTATTAATAATAGAAAAAATGCCAAGCCAAGTACATTGGGGATGTACTATGGGGCACAAATTAGGAATCCAAAGAACAACGGTCAAGAAAAATAGAAAAGGTAGAACAAGAAAAATGGGAAAATACCACACTCCATTCAAAGAGAGTGTGTAAGAAAAAAGACTTAAGCTCTAGCAAAGAACGTTCACAACCCTCAAAGCTTCTAGCATTCCTTTCACGTCAAATGCACCACATCAAGCAATGAGGCACTAATTTCCAAACATCAATGTGACGATGTCATGCAAACTTTCCTTGCCAAGCCTCAAACAACTCAAGAACAATATGAGGCATAACCCATTGAATACCAAACAAGCAGAAAACCAACAACTACAACTCCCAAGCTATAGATCAATGAAGTAGAAGATGATCCACCGACTCTCCACACCTCTTACACATATAGCACCAATCAAGCGCTATCACTTGTCTTTTACGAAGGTTGTCTGTTATTAAAATCTTACATAAGGAAGCAGACCAAGAAAAGAAAGCCACCCTTGGAGGTGCCTTATATCATTCTCCATGGAAAGGAACCCAGAATAGGAGGCTAGAAAGAGCTATAGTAACCTCTAACCTCAAAACCTCTATTCCTTCCAGGCTTCCAACAAACCTTATCTAGGTCAAACCCCCACATTGACAAAGAATAGACCAACCCCATAAACCGATCAAAGGCTTCTTCTTCCCAATCTTGTGGTGGACGACGAAATTGCACATTCTAGTGAAACCTCCCAGTAGACCAACCCATAACTTCAGCCACCGAGGAATCCTTAGACCTACTAAGACAATAAAGCTTCAAAAATGCCTCTTGTAAAGTACAATCCCCACACCACACATGCTTTCAAAATTTCACTCTAGTACCATCTCCCACATCATAAACTAGGAGTTTAGAGAAGTTCAACCAGCCACTTCTAATGTATCTCCACAGGCTGACCCCATAAGGACTTGTCACCTTTTTCGTACACCAACCACCCCAAATGTTCCCATATTTTGCCTCTATAACCCTCCTCCATAAAGCGTCAATCTCCATGTCATACCTCCACAACCATTTTCCTAGCAAGGCAGAATTAAAGTTTCCCAACCGTCTTATACCCAACCCCCAACCTGTGACGGCCTACATACCTTGGCCCAATTAACTAAATGTATTTTAGGTTCACCACCAATCCCATTCCACAAAAAATCTCTCTGTGATTTCTCCATACGCTTTGCCACCTTACCTGGTAACGGAAGAAGGGAAAGAAAGTATGTAGGTAAAGACGAGAGTGAGCTTTTAATGAGTGTCACCTTACCCCCTTTAGATAAATACAATCTCTTCCAACCTGCTAATCTCCTCTCTATTCTCTCTAAAATAGGATTCAAAACCGATAAATCCTTAAATTTTGCACCTAATGGAACGCCCAAATATTTCAAGGGCAGAGAAGACTGCCCACACCCTAATAGCCCCACCAAAGCCTCCAAATTGTGCACCCCACCAATAGGTACCAACTCAGATTCCCCCAAATTAATACGAAGCCCTGACACCTCCTCAAATCTAGCAAGAATCACCCTCAAACTAGCAATCTGAGATGGTTCAGCATCACAAAAAATTGGAGTGTCATCTGCAAATAAGAGATGAGACACCATCACAGATGGACCAGCCGTACTACCCACAGAAAAACCTGAGAATTGCCCAGCAAAGGCAGCCACATCCAACATACGACTTAATGCCTCCATCACAATATCAAACAACAATGGAGATAAAGGATCCCCTTCTCGAAGCCCCCTAGAACTTCCAAAGAAATCAGGAGGGCTACCATTTATAAGAATGGAAAACTTTACAGTTGAAATGCAATACCTTATCCATTTCTCTGAGAAACCACAACGTTGAAGCATATACATTAAAAAATCTCAACTCACATGATCATATGCCTTCTCCACATCCAATTTACACAACACACCTGGAACTCCTAACTTCAATCTACTATCAATGCACTTAGAAGCAATCAAGACGGAATCCAAAATCTGTCTGCCCTTCACAAAAGCATTTTGTGAATCCGAAATAAGCCTATGTGCCACCCTACGAAACCGATTAGCCAACACCTTAGAAATAATCTTATAAATCCCACCAACTAAGCTAATAGGCCGAAAGTCCTTAACCTCCACAGCATCCACTTTCTTGGGGATAAGGGCAAGGAACAAAGCATTAAGAATATTCTCAAACACCGCCTGAGTATGGAAATTATGGAATACAACCATAATTTTGTTTTCAAAACACTCCAACAAGACTGGAAGAATGCCATGGAAAAGCCATCCGGGCTAGGTGCATTATCACCATTAAAATCATTAATCACCCCAAACACCTCTTCTTCCTCAAAAGGCCTATCTAGCCAACTTGCATCTTCCATTGAGATACTAGAAAAATCCACATCATCTAAGATAGGTCTATGAGCCACATTCTCAAAATAAAGTTGTCAATAAAACTGAGATATACAGTCTGCTATAGCAGCCAGATCCGAAGACAACACCCCATCCACCATAAGCCTATCAATAGAATTAACCCTCTTATGAGAATTAGCTATACGGTGGAAAATTTTAGTATTCCTGTCTCCTTCCCTAACACAGAGAACTCTAGATTTTTGTCTCCAACATATTTCTTCCAACAGAGTAGCTTTTTCTAACTCATCACGAATTCTTCCCATTTCTACTCTTTCCTCCACTGATAATCCCCGACTCTCCTCTATATTCTCTAGAACACTTAGGCCCTTCCACAATTTTTTAATCCAAACTTCAACATGACCAAACTCCTCCACATTCCATCTTTTCAAATCATTTTTTAAGAGCTTTAATTTATTAGCCAGAATAAAACTCGGTGCACCATGGACCTGATAGGAATCCCACCAAGACCGAACCCTATCCACAAAACCCTCATCCTTAAGCCACATATTCTCAAATCTAAACGGCATACTCCCTCTCTGAAACGATCCACCCTTAAGGACAACTGGAAAATGATCCGAGCACAACCTAGACATCCGTTTTTGAGAAACTGTTGGAAACTTATCCTCCCAATCTGCAGAAAACAAAAATCTGTCTAGCCTAGCCTTCGAAGCAACTTCTCTAGAATTTAACCAAGTAAAAGTACCCCCTTGCAATGGCAGATCAAGAAGACCCTGTTCCGAAATAAAATTGGAAAACTCCCGCATAGCAACAGTGAAAGAAGTAGATCCCAATTGTTCGGAAGGGAACCTAACCACATTAAAGTCACCACCCACACACCATGGGACACTCCACCAACTATTTAAGCCACAGAGTTCCTCCCATAAAAACCTCCTATCTTGGTGTAAATTAGGACCAAACACACTAGTAAACGCCCAAACAAACTAATCTGACACACTTGTAAACTTACAAGAAACCGAAAATCTCCTCATTGCTTCCTCCATTTTATTCACTACCCGAGTGTCCCACATCATTAACACCCCACCAAAAGCTCCACAAGAACCTAAATAAGACCAGTCAACATGTTGGCTACCCCACAAGCTACGAATCACCGCTCTATTAATCAGCCCCATTTTGGTTTCTTGGAGACAAACCACATCTTGCCCCCATTGCCTAATCAGATTTCTAACCTTCAGCCTTTTATCCTGCTCATTCAACCCTCTAACGTTCCAAGAAACAATCATCACTCTCATTGATAAGGCACAACAGCTTGCTTAGAACTTGCACTCCTTACTTTATTTGGATCATACTCAACATTCAAGGATGACAAAAAATTCTTCAACTCCCGCTGACCTTTCTGGCCTGACTTGACCAACTTCGTCTGATCACCCACCACAAGTTTCTATTTATGTTTCTTTCTGGCCTCTATGGCTAATAACAATCCTGTAATCTGCTCCTCAAAACCTTCTAGCAAAATGCCCACAGATTTCTTAAAAGCCTTAATCCTATTGGTTACCCATAGTGATGGTTGACAATTGTCCACACTCTCCTTACACCCAATCTCCTTCAGAAGACTAGACACCAACTCCAACAGACCTTCAGTGGCCAAAGGTACCACAACTAATGGCTCATCACCTCTCTCACAATACCTCAGCCTTTCATCAAATTCCCACATCTCATTCTCTGACTTGGGAACCACAAACAAAGACTCTACTAGCCCCTCATCCTCATCTGCCCAAGTAACCCTCTGCCCTGCATTAGTAGTAGAAACATTACCTGATACACACTCGCCCTCCAAACTTGAGCAGACTGACATACAATCTGGAGATCGATACAATGACAATGGGATCACTAATTGTCTGCCATCACGCAATTGTAGCATCCAGTCTTTGGAATTACCCCAAGACTTATCCAAGTCTCCAACCAACTCCCTAATAGTAGGACCAGATAAATAAACTCCCTCAGAATCAGAGTCATAATTTGTAGTGGCTGAACCTTCCGAACCCACAAAATCCTCTTCCCCATCTTCCTTTGCCACCTGAGATGTCTCATTGGATGCTTGGACCACCCCCACTGGCTTGACTGGCATGGTGGAAGACTGGGTCTGATTTCTCAGACCACCAAAACTATCGGCACCAGTCACTTCCGGTGCAATAATTGAGGACATCGTGGCCGAGGACACCACTGGCACCAACATCGACCCACTCGGGTCACCGATCGCCGATATTGGGTCGTGGGATGCATGGGCCACTTCCTTTCGTTCTATCGGCACGGTGGGTGTTGGAGCGAAGCGGGTTGGGCTGTGCTGACCACCCTCACCTGCCACTTCCATCACTGCTACGGAGGAGCTCGTGTCCAAGATTACCTTCGGTGACATCGCAAGCATCACCGTTGTAGTGGGCAAGTCCCTGGAGCTCTCAAATTTCTTCAAGGCAATGGTTTCACTCCTACCTAAGCTCAGATTAACTAAACAGTTCCGATGAGAAGTCTCCAGAACATTAAGGCCACTAATAGAACTCTCTCCAACCTCAAAGTTACATGGGCTTGTCAAACCCAGGCCCAAAGTAGACACCTTACTTCCCGAAAGGCCTACTGTTTTACTCAAAGTTACGTGGGCTTTCTGATTGCATGGGCCCAGCCCCACTGTTTTATTCTGAGCAATATTACTCTCCCTTGCTACCCAATTGCCAGCTTGTTTACCACCCTTAACTCTATCCCAGGAAACCCGCCTCTTTCCAAACTCATTCACATCCACAATCAGCCCTCTCCCAAACCAACGGGACTTCCTATTATCACGCCACTTTCCAAATTCAACAATTTTTTAATTCAAATTAAACTTCAAAGGGATATTGAGCTTATTTGCTTCCGGGATTTTCTCCTCAATAATATTCTTACCATTAATACCACCTTCACCACCCTCACCACCACTCACGGCTGCTTGGGAAAAACTTCCAGCCTGAGTTTCATGAACTACTACCTGTGTGTGAGAATTGTCCCTCGGAGGCTCCAAAATATTCTCCACAACACCATCCTTGACCTTTTCTTTGATAAAAATCTGCTGAATAGGCTTCAACCTTGCCTGTACTGGAGCTTTGACAGCTTCCACATGGACCCGGCAGAACGATTTTTTGGAACCTGCTTATACTTGTACGATACAAAATTCAATCCACCTAACGCATATTGAGAAGGTTTGAATATTCTTCTTAATTCAATCCCAAAAGTTCTCCATCCTCCTTGTGACTTACCGGCAGGAATAATGATAGTTCTCCTCAACCCCCCTACCTTAAGCTCTGTCACAGATAAGTATTGTCCAAACAAATTGGACCCCCATTGCAAAGTATAAGCAGTATCACCATCCCTGAACGTAAAAAAATGCTTAGGATTAACCCCTATCACGGTGTGTTTTAGACTCCACATCACCCAAAGTGCTACACTCTTACCCATAAAAACTAATTGCATGTAACATTTTCCCCATTCAAAAATCTTAAGGGAGTAAAAGTTCCCTCCTTCCTCCACCTCCAACTGAAACAACTTAGATTCAATAAAAAAAAAACTTCTAAATCCACCCATACTAAACCTAAGATATTAAATCACAGAGCACAATGCAGACAACAACAACAACAACAAAAGATAAAGAATTCACAAATTAGCTAACAAACAAATCACGCAAATTATAAATAGTGGGCATCCAATCTCCTTACGCTTTTTTTTTTTGGTGGATGGGGAGCAGAAATGTTGACTATAACTGACAATTTTCAACAGTCACCAGTTCTAGAACCCAAGTGATGAATACAATTGTGAACATAGGAAACCAATCAACCAAATCATAAATTTTTTCAAGTCTTAATTGAAATGGAAATCAAATACTAAAATTTCAGATTGTACTCAGTGCCATAAATAAAAAAGAAATGTTTCCACAAGAACAGTAAAAAATAATTTAATTTAAATTATTTATACACCATGAGAAATAGATAAGCTTTATTGAATCATCAAAAATAAAAAAGGTGAAATGTTATAAGACACACAAGTTATACCATACAAATTGCATACAGGAAGATAATACAATACTCTTTCTGCCCCATGTTATTAGTTCTATTTAGAAAATCCAATTTTTTAAGGGAATATCATTTAAAGCATGGTCTTTCAAACAAAAAGGTAGAAGTTTCCAAAACTGCCATCTTTAATTTAAACTAAAATAAAACTAATGAAAAGAGGTACTGACTTTTCAAATAAAGCACACGGGAAGTTGAGAGAGTTAATCATATTGTGTCCATTGACTTTTCAAAGAAGACCCATTTTGGGATATAAAGGATCAATATTATGGGATGGAGGGAGTAATTGATAAGACGAACTCATGTTACAAGTAACATAAAAGCGGATAGCAGTGGCAATTGACCATGTACTATGAAATATATACAAAAAGTTCTATTACACTGTCATCACATTTCAAATGTTAACACACTAGAACTAGGTAAAGAAGACATCCACATGCACAGAATCTGAAACAAAAAGCATGTTGGCTAGTCTTTTTCCATCAACACTTTCACAAAATATATAGAGCATATCCTTGAAGAAGAAAGTAGTATCTACTTGTTCATCACTAGAGAAGAACATTTCAGACTGATTTCATCACTAGCTAAAGTGTACCATGCTGAGGTAATCACAATCTTGCTTTCAGAAAATAAAATTGGAAGCATACAGGGAGCAATAAATACTCAGAAACCAACATTAGAAAGAAAATAAAGATCTATGAAGAATGAGAAATCATTTACCTGATCTTTTCCATGTATATCAGCTTTGACAAGCTTTGAATAGAATTCCTTTGAAACCTTTCCTTCTACTGCACCGCTCTCCTCTACATGAATGAAAGCAACTCGGAGTGCCTCATTCCTAATAACAGAAAAGTATATTAATATACCAACAAGTGTTGCAATGAGGTTGGATAGGTTACAAAGAGATTTCTTATGGGGAGGTGTGGGAAATCAATGGAATTCCACTTGGTGAAATGTGGAATGGAACCCTGTTCAATTTGGAGGTTTAGGTACTAGAAAGCTTGGTATTTTCAATCAAGCTAGTTTAGGGAAGTGGCTTTGGTGCTATGCTTTAATATGTCAAGGAGCAGGGGATAGGAGAACTTGGGATGTTTGTTTCATTCAGGGTCCTAATGATTGGGAGGCAAATGTGGTGGATGATTTCTTTCGATTCTTGGCATCCAATTTACCTTCAGTGAATGATGGTGATCGTTTGAGATGGAAGTTGACAAAAACCGGGGATTTTACTATCCATTCATGTTATCATAAGTTACATGGCTCTTCTTCTGTTGTTTTTCTATGGAAAGGTATTTCGAAGGTTAAGGCACCCTGGCGTGTCTCTTTCTTTGTTTGGACAGCCGCATGGGATAGGATCCTCACAGGAGACAACTTGAGGCTTATTGGCTTTGACTTCGTTGACTGGTGCATTATGTGTTGGTGCTGTGGTGAAACAGTGGATCATTTGTTGTTACATTGTGGAAAGGCTTATCGGCTGTGGTGTTTTGTCTTTAGGATTTTTGGGATTTCATGGATTCCCTCATGTATGATGTCAGATTTTCTATTTAATTGATGGAATTGGTTAGGGAAGCATTTATCATACATTTGGAACATAGTTCCGTTGTGTTTGATGTGATGTATTTGGAGGGAACGCAATTGGCGAACGTTTGAGGATTTAGATAGATCTGAGGATCAACTGCTTGCCCTCGTTTTTTGTTCCCTTTTTTATTGGGCTAGGACTTGGAGACTCACATCTAGTGACTCTCTTCCTCTATTCCTTAGCTCTCTTCTTCTTTGTAATTAATGCCTTTCTATCTTTTCGCTTTTTCATCTTTCTTGTACTTTTGTTATGCTGGTGCTAATTTGCATCTAGCAGTTTTTTTAATATACTTTTTCTTACCTATCAAAAAAAAAAAAAAAATGGAAAGGGTTCTTCTCTAAAGGAGTATTGAAGCAAAATACAATGAGACATAGGGCCACTGGAGTACAATGGAGGTCAATAGTGCTCACGGACTGAGCTTGTGAAAGCCTATTAGAAGTGGTTGAGATAAGTTTTGAAGTTTACTCCATATCTTGTTGGGGATAATACTCACATTTACTTTCACTTCAAGGTGGACAAAAATTTCGGGTTTGGAACATCCCAAAATGGAATGGACAAAAAACTTGGTGGAGGAAGTACAATAGGATATGTAATATAACATACATCTATAAAAGATTAAAATGCAATGAGCCCTCTCTAACATTGGAAACCCCCCCGGGGGGGATTTCCTCCTTCTCTTTCATTATGTTTATATGCATAGTGCTTTAGGAATGCTAAGAACTTGGGCATGGAATGGCAGTAAAATAATGGAGAGCAGATATTTATCAACAGACCTGACCTCCAGCACATTCAATAACTACAGACTAATAAAAGGAAATTTTCTTTAACAGGTAAATACACCACTTATGCACCTGCATGGTATTGAATCCGTGACTCACCATACACTTGCCTTTTTTATAAATAAAAGATTTTATTAAGTATAGAAAGAGCAGAACCCCTTCCAAATGGTTGGACTTTTGAGAATGTAGAGCAATCTACACAGGCTGTTAAGATTTTTTTTTTTTTTTTGGGGGGGGGGGGGGGGGGGGGGGTTTCAGGTAGCCCCACTGTTGATTTTGAATGTCTGTTTGTAATTCTGTGAGGATGCTTGCATTTTGAGAGCTACTTTCTTCCAGTAAATTATTTTACTTATCAACGAAAAGGGCAGAAGGCCATCATATTATGTGGAACTGCATCCTTTAACTATATGCAGAATGCTTTTAATCACAGCCAAATCCTTTTCAAACCATTTAATTATTCACAAATCCTAGGTAGCCACATACTCAAGCCCAAATTTTGAATCATTGCTAACGTTATATTAATATAAATCAAGAATGATTACTTTAAATTTCAATCTAACAACAAAAATGGATCAATATTAAAAAAAATATATATATATATATAATAAATTTCATTTTATATATAATAATAACACAACAACAAGAACTGTATTTTTTCAATGATCAAATCTATTTTCTTGCATTTCTTGTTCTTGTTTGAATTTTGCACCAAGATCAGCAGAGTATTTTGTAACTATTTAGTTGAGTTCATGGATCTGTTAAATCTCTAGTTGTAATTCTTTTTTTTTGATAAGTCTCTCTAATTGTAATTCTTTTGGACACTATCTTTTGAGACCTCCTTTCTTTAGAAGACTCTCATTACTTAACAGGAAAAACAACAGTAACTATACCTCTGTAACAAAAGAGCAATATCAGCAGCCTCTGGTAACTTTTTTTGCTTTTGTTGACCATAAATTTGGCATGACACAACGTAAGTAAACTTCAAATCTGCTTGTGCCCTTGATTCACGAGACAACTCAAAACCTTGGGTTGTGGGGAGGTCCGTTTGAGAATATGCATCCTCTATAGATTCAAGGTAAAATGTTAGGATATATCTGCAACATTCCCAAAAATAATAAATTTACGAAATTAAAAAAGTTATGAAGCAAATACCTCCCAGAGGTCTCCCTTCAAGATAACTCTGCAGCATTAAAGCCCTTCTATAGTACATCATACCACGCACTGTTTTTTCCAAGATCAAAAAACATAGGACAAATCGATTAAAGTGGTATCAAACTCATTTGAAACAGGTAGAAATAAATAATATATTTTTCAATAGGTAAAGTAATCAAATAGTAGCACTAGAAACAAACAAAATTCCTGAATGCATCTGGAATTAAAGGATAAATTGTTATTGTTTAAGTGATTCTAACCAGTCCTGGCTAGAGTCTGCCCTCGGTAAGATGCCCAAAACCGCAGCTCCAAAGAATCAGTTGAACTGTCTTGAAGTTCTGCATCTCTAGTAGCTTCCGCACGGTCAATCCGTTCCAAAAAATTGTCCCATTCATCTAATTAGAAATCAAAATCTCAGCCATATTTGGTAAAGACAATGGACATAATAATATTATTAATAATAATAATATTATTAATAAATAATAATAATAATATTAATAATAATAATAATAATATTATTATTAATAATAATAATAATAATATTATTAATAATAATAATATAAAGAAAAAACCGCCCCAAAAAGCATTATATTGAACAAGGAAAAAAGCTTTAAAACTTGGTTCTCCTAATCAAAGCAAATATAAAAACACTTAACATCCATTTTTCCAAAATCCTAACAAATGTTCCAGAAACCTTAAAGTCATGGAGAAATGACATTATTCAAAAAACAAACTAAAATCATAAATATAAGAGATTCTAGGGTTCAAGCATATCTTGTGGTGCTTGGGCACTAGGGTTTGAACCCCACCAACCCCCCCCCCCCCCCTATTTACCTATCAAAAAGGAAATATAAGAGAATCCCCTTCGAAACATCCAGAAAACAGTTTTTTTTTCTCCCTAAAAAATTTAAAAGCATATATTAAGGACAATTGACTAGCACAATGGTAAAAAATCTCAGGCTGCCAAGTGCAGTGCATGGGCTCAAGTCTTGAATATGCAAAAAAGCTAATTTAAGACCATATGCAAGCCATCTCTCCCAGGACCCAACTTAAATGGGACCAGTACTGGGAAATGACCTTTAAAAACTGCTCATGCTATAGGAAAGGAAACCAACATTGGTTGCAAAATCCATAAACAAAAACAGGTTTCTAAGATTGTCCAGCAGCAAAATACAATGATTTTATAACCTTCTTGTGCAAACTGCAAACATCTGTAAAAGAATATTGTTCCAGTGGAATGGTGTTGAATGAGCATCTGTAAGGGTAAATCTCTGGGCCATTTGTTGATTAATTGTGCAGTGGTGAGCGAGCTGTTGATCTTTTGCCTTCCCTTTTTTTGTAGTCCAATGGTCAATGACAAAGATGGTGTTTGAGATGAATGAAGTGCTCTTCAGGTGAAAATGTTGGTTCGGAAATGGTTGTGGCGGTTTGGGAAAGAGGAGAATGGGCTGTGGAGGAGGGTGGTAGCTTCAAAGTTTGGGAAAGAGGGGGGGGGGGGGGATGGACTTCTAAGTTAGGTAGGGGAGTTCATGGGTTTGTGCAGAGGCATTCATACGAGCTGGGAGGATTTTAGCAAAAATGCTCAATTTGTTGTTGGGTTGGGAAATAGAATGAGATTTTGGCAGGATGGGTGGTATAGGGATTAACCTTTCCAAATGGCTTTCCTGAGGCTGTATGGTATTGCTATTGACAAAGGGGCCTCTGTAAAAGCTTCTTTGTCAAGGCACGAGGCGAAGGATAAAAGAATTTGAGATGTTTGTTTTATTCAGGAATTTAATGATTGGGAGATTGATGAAAGGCTGCATTTTCATCGTATCTTGGGAGCCAATACTCCTTCAATGGATGTTGGGGACCAGTTGAGATGGAAGTTGAAGCCTAATGAGATCTCAAATACGAAACCTTCTTTCTTTGGAAGAATTTTCGTGGAGACAGAAATCGAGGATGTTTTGCATTAAGGAAGGAGACAACAATACCAAATTCTTCCATAAGGTGGCTAACTCCCGCAAAAGGTATAATCAAATTAGTATGCTAGAGTTGGATGGGGTTACTTATGAGGATGAATCAAAGATGGCGGACCAAGTAGTACAATTTTATAAAAACTTGTACAAGAAGACAGAGGAGTGGAGGCCTTTTGTGGAAGGTTTAGAGTTTGATCAGATTGAAGGGTTGGAGAGGGACTGGCTTGAACAGATGTACTCTTAAGCAACGTCAGTCTTCCACCTTTTTATTTTTATTTTTAATACCTATCAAAAAAAAAAAAGGTAGAAGACTGACATTGCCTAAGAGTACATTATTTAGTCTTCCGACTTAATTTTTATCTCTTTTTACAATCCCTACACATGTCGCCAATAAAATTGAGAGGTTGCAAAGGATTTTTTTGTGGGGAAACTCCAAAACACATCTGGTGGGATGGGATAAGGTGTGTGCAACTCTGGAAAATGGTAGGTTAGGAGTAAGGAAATTAACTACTTTTAATAAAGCCTTACTAGGAAAATGGTTATGGTGGTTTGGGGTTGAGGAGACAAGGTTTTGGAGAAGGGTTGTAGCTCTAAAGTTTGGGGAAAAATGGGGGGTTGGACTTCCAAGCTAGATAGAGGGGTACATGGGTGTGGTTTGTGGAAAAGCATCTCAATGGGCTGGGATGTTTTTAGTAAAAATATTCGATTTGAGGTAGGGGTGGGGGATAGAGTGAAGCTTTGGACAGATTAATGGTGTGGGAATTCTCCACTTCAATTGACCTTTCCGATTGTGTATGGGATTGTCTCCAATAAAGGGGCATCAGTGGCCTCTTCTCTTGAACGGTTGGAGATAGAGGAACGGAGAAGCTGGGATGTTCGTTTCATTTGGAGACCAAATGATTGGGAAATGGGTGGTGTGGATGCTTTTCTTCGTACTTTGAGCTCTAATTTACCTCCAATTGAGAATAGAGTCGTATGCGATAGAAGTTGTCGAAGAATGAGGATTTTGATATCTGATCGTTTTATAATGAGCTAAGAGGACCCGTGCCCTTTATATTTCCTTGGAAAGGCGTTTGGAAGGTTAAGACCCCTCTGCGTGTTTCTTTCTTTGTGTGGACTGTTGTATGGGATAAAAACCTTACAAGTGACAATTTGAGGGATAGAGGGATGAACTTTGTTGACTGGTGCATTATATGTCGTTGTAAAGGGGAGACGGTGGATCATTTGCTACTGCATTGTGTTAAAGTTTACTGATTGTGGAGTTTGGTGTTTAGATCTTTTGAGATTTCTTGAGTCTTGTCAAGATCAATTGCAGATACTCTCTTTGGTTGGTGGAATTGGCCTGGAAAGCATTTATCTAGCATTTGAAATTTAGCTCCGCCGTGCTTAATGTGGTGTATGTGGAGGGAAGGAAATTGGAGGACGTTTGAGGACATGGAAAGTTCCGATGATCAGCTATTGGCTTCTTTCAGTAGCTCTCTTTTTTATTGGTCTAGGGCTTAGGGACACACCTTTAGTGAATCTCTCCTTATGTTCCTTAGCTCCCTTCTTTGTAATTAGTATCTTTTCTTTCTGTTTTTTATCATCTTTTTCCGTAATTTTTATCTCTGCCTTATGATTTTCTGCATGAGGTAGTATTTTTGAATCTCCCTAGACGTGTTTCCTTCTTCGTTTGGTGTGTAGCTTAGAATAAGATCATAATGGGTGATAACCTGAAATTAAGGGGCTTGGATTTTGTAGGCTGGTGCATTATGTGTCAACACTGTGAGGAGACAATGGACCACTTACTTCTTCATTGTGAGATGGCTTATCGGTTATGGAGCTTTGTTTTTATAACTTTTGGAGTGTCGTGAGTCATACCTAGATTGATTCCAGATTTGCTTTTTGGCTAGTGGAATTGGTTGGGGAAGCATTCATCTCAGATCTGGAATTTCGTTTTGTTGTGCATACTATGGTGTCTTTGGAAGGAATGGAATCGATGAACTTTTGAGGATTTGGATAGTTCCAATGATTAGATGATTACTTCTTTTAGTGGAACTCTTTTTTATTGGTCTTGGGTTTGGGGATTCACAACTAGTGATTCTCTCCTTTCTTTTCTTAGCTCTCTTTCTCTTTTGTAATTAGTCATGATTCTCTCCCTTCTTTTCTAGCTCTCGTTCTCTTTTGTATTTAATCTGTTGTTTGGTTTTCTTTTAAGTATTTTCTCTATTTTTTTTTCTTCTTGTATTTTTCTGGTTTGCTCTGTGTTTTACTTGCATATTGTAGCCTTTCGTATATATATCATTCTTACTAATAAATAAAAAAATGTTGGTTCGGATAACATGGCAGCGTGCACATGTGAAATGCTGCCCTCTTTGCTTAATTTCAAGATTTGGGGTGAAAGAAATAATCAAATGGTTAGTGGTGTGGAGTTGTCTATTAATGAATTGAAATTGGTATCCCTCTGATTGTTGTTTAAGTAGTCTCATGAGCTTGGCACCAGTTCTACAATTCTTCTGTAGATTTTATCAATTCTCTTTCTTTCTATTGTAAATTGTAATCCTTTAGGATATAGCATGAGGTTTGTTATTCAATTCTATATATAATTTTTTGTATTACTGGCTGAATAAAGGAGATTAGAGGGGGTCCTTTTAAAATTAAAAAATTAGAAAAATAATAATAAAAAAAAGAGAGGCCAGCTGATGCTGCGAGGTTCAGATGGGGAGAAGTTTATGAGTAATAGCCCTAGAATGTTTTCATTTTTTTTGTGTGCATAGTGGCTTTTTAAGTTGGATTCTCACTGTAGGAAATTCAGAGAACCACAAGGTTGTTATTAGATAGTGCTATATGTGCATGAGATGGAAACATGATACATCGTTCACCTGCCTTATATCACTCAAGCTCCGTGGTGGACAGTTTTCTCTCATTGGCATTTTTTTGGTTATCCTGTTCTGTAATCAAATAGTTGGAGGGTATTCACTTGGAGATTGGTCTACTCTGATTTGATGTGTAGCATTTAGAGGAAGAGGAAAATACAGTCTTCGAGGAAAACAAGCAACTATGTGCTCTAATCATGTTATCTCAGGGCAAGCAACCCCTTTCACATTTCATGTTGATTGAATTTTGCACTGGTTTGTACTTGTATTTTCCTTTTTCAGAAGTGCCTTCAGATAGCAATGATTTCTTATTGAGAGATAAAGGAAGAGACATACCTGGAAAAATCTTCTGAAGATAGAAAAGAACAGATATTCCATCCTCATTTTCAACCCGCAATTCAGAGTTAGAGTACAGCACTGTCTCACTGTAATATGGGGTGAAGACACTATTCTCGAACAAACAAATAAAACGAAATTAAAATGACATGTTTGACACTGACAAGGAAAATCACTTCTTTTGACTTGCAAATACCTGAAGGGCATCATTTCACTAACTGGCTTTGCAGAAGGCATATCCATGAATAATGAATTAGTAAAGAATTCCAATCTTCTTCTTGCTTCAAGATTCTTTGGAACATTATCTGCAGAATCTTTTACGGTGAGAAGAAGGTGCAACCGCCTCACTTGCTCCTTCTGTGACAACAAACAGGGTAGAATTGTTCAGGTAAATCCAAACTACATAGTAAAAGAGGTCATGCAAGCTTCCAAAAATGTATACAATTTCAGGGTCCACGGGCCATTTAATCCTAGAAAAGAGTCTCCCGTCATTTCTTGCTCTTGCCAAAATGTTCCATGTATCAAGCTGCTCCCTGGAGCATTAAAATAGAAACAAATAAGTACAAATTCAACAAAGTTATCATTCCATATAGATTCTGCATCATGTGGAGAATCATATACCTTAAATCAGATGACAACAACTCATGCGTAACAACTTCATAAAGGTCATAAAGAGCTTTTGCAGCACCCCTTGCAAGTTCAGGAGTTTCATTCCTCTAATACAAATCACTTGTTAGTATGAAAATGATAACAAGCATTCACCATAACTTATAAAATTGGAAAAATAAATACACCATCATCCAGTATTCAATGAAATCAAATTCAACATTTTTATCAGCGAAGTACTTTGTGTGGCAGTAAGACATACAACATTTGGAAGACAAGAGACCAATAAAGGGAAAAACTGTGCATTTGGAAAAGCAACCAAGCACTCCTAATTATGTAATTAAGAAATAGAGAACATTTAATAGCAGCAATGTCTAATGCTCTAATTCATTTTTCAACTATAAAGGATAACCAACAAGACAATGGAAGCACTACACAGCCCTTAAAAGGGCAACAAATGAAATAACCAAATAACAAAAGGATAGAACTGCACCTAGAAAATAATAATATAGTTATGTGGACCAACCTGTTCAAAAACTCACATTGTTATGAAATAGGAAGACAAACACAGTATGCCAATCATCCAGGAAAGCAGTACAACAGTGATAAACGTATTTGTAGATCAAATAGATTGCTAAAGTAGAAACTACTATGCAATACAACAATCTTATTTGTTGAAACCCCCCTTTACACCCCACAAGTTCCTTTTTTTTTTTTATATATAAGCAAAAAATTAACTCCAAAAAAATTAAAAATTAAAAACCTGGCCCTAGTAAAAGCTGTCCCTCACTGTTTGATTGAGGGCTTGTCCACCACCCACCCAGACCCAATAACTGCCCAATCCGAGTGGCAATCAACTGCAGGTTGCCAATGCCAAGGCCCAATCCCTTCGTTTTGAGTTGCGATTTGGCCGACATAGAAACCGGCAAACCTGATCCAACCAATGATTGGTTCTCTCTCCATCACAAATCATGAATTTTGGCTAAAAATCCAGTAAGCTTGAACTCTATCTCCGCCGATATAAGGAGATTTGGAGGGATCTTGGCCATATCTAACAAGATCTCAATAGATCCAACCAGATTTCGGCCAAATCCAGCCAAATCTCAACCTATCACAAACCCGACTCCGACCGATACTCACCCGACACCCAATGAGAGCTGATCCAACGCTCCTTCCAAGTCGGCTAGGGTTTTGATTTTTGCCACCCAAAGTGGTCATGTCGAGTCCAGGTTGGGCACAAACCAAACCCGGACCAACCCATGGCCACCCCTATTTTGATGTGGAGCATTTGGCGTGAGATAAATAACCGGTGTTTTGAAGACTCTAAAAGGACAGTAGTAGACTTAATAAATTTATTCTTTAAAAAACTATTGGATTGAATGTCTATCATAGAAATTCCTTCTATATCTTCAGTTTATGATTTGATGAATGCTTGGGTGACTTTTTTGGCCGCCAGTTGTATACTTCCTGGATACTTAGGTGACTCTATTTTATGATTTAAATAAAAATTCCATTACTAATCAAAAGGGAAAAAAAAAGTAAATGGGAAGTACAAAAGAGATGCAAAATAAGAATAAATAGAACAGATGCCTACGATTCAAAATTAACAAGTTCCCAATTTTTTTTTTTTTTTTGATAAGTAAGAATGTTATATATACGAAAGGCTACTCTATGCATGAAAAACATAGAGCAAACCCAGAAAATACAAGAAGAAAAAAAACTGAAAAAAACAAAAAAGAAAACCAAACAACAAAATAATTACAAAAGAGAAAGAGCTAAGAAAAGAGGGAAGAGAATCACTAGTCGTGAGTCCCTAAGCCAAAGACCAATAAAAAATAATCCCACTAAAAGAGGCAATCAACTGAACACCGGAACTATCCAAATCCTCAAAAGTCCTCCGATTCCGTTCCTTCCAAATACACCATAGGATGTACAATGGAACTAAGTTCCAAATTTGAGACGAATGCTTCCCCAACCAATTCCACCAGCCAAAAAGCAAATTTGGGATCGATCTAGGCATGACCCAAGACAAACCAAAAGTTTTTAAGACAAAGCTCCACAACTGATAAGCCATCTCATGATGAATAAGTGATCTACCGTCTCTCCATAATGCCGGCACATAATGCACCAGTCTACAAAATTCAATCCCCTTAATCTGCTTAAGTTATCACCCGTAAGGATCTTATTTCAAGCCACACACCAAACAAAAAAAGAAACTCGCCTAGGGGCCTTTATTCTCCAAATTACTTTCCAAGGAAAGACAATTGAGGAAGAATCCCGCAATTTGTTATAATATGACCGGATGTCAAACTCCCCATTAGGCTTCAACTTCCATCTCATCCGGCCTCTAACATCCATTGGAGGAGTATTAGCTCCCAATATACAAAGAAAATGCAGCCATTCATCCATCTCTCAATTATTAAATTCTCGGATAAAACGAACATCCCAAATTCTTCTATCCTCCGTTCCCTACCTTGACAAAGAAGTTTCTACAGATGCCTCCTTATCAATGGCAATACCATACAGCCTTGGGAAAGCCACTTGAAAAGGTTGATCTCCATACCACCCATCCTGCCAAAATCTCACTCTATTCCCCAACCCAACAACAAACTGACAATTTTTGCTAAAAACCTCCCATCCCATGCGAATACCTCTCCACAAACCACACCCATGAACTCCCCTACCTAGCTTTGAGGTCCATCCCCCTCCCCCCCATTCTTCCCCATATTTTGACGCTACCACCCTCCTCCATAACTGACCCTCTTCCTTCCCAAACCGCCCCAAACCACCGTTAGCTATAAGCGCACAAATTTTATCCCATCCTACTAGATGAATCTTGCTATCACCCCATAGAAAGTCCATTTGCAACTTTTTAATCTTATTAGCCACATAAGTAGGAATGGTGAATAGAGATACAAAATAGGTAGGAAGACTAGATAACGTCCTCTTGAGTAACATCAATCGACCCCCCTTAGACAAATACAATCTCTTCCACCCGGTTAATTTTCGCTCAATTTTTTCCAAAATAGGATTCCAAATTGAAGGGAAATTATGCGAAGCCCCCAACGGCATGCCAAGATAAGACATAGGCAAAGTTCCAACTCTACAACCCAAAATTTCCGCCAGGGCATGCACATCATCAACCTCCCCTATAGGAACCATTTCACTCTTGTGCACATTGACCTTCAAACCTGTTACCGCCTGAAAACTAAGTAACAACAACCGAATATGAAGAATTTACTCCACATCTGCATCACAAAAAAGGATAGTATCGTCTGCAAACAATAGATGTGAAACACATTCCCCACCACCCCTCCTACCCTCAACTTTAAAACCGCGGATCAAGCCAGCTCCCTCCACTCTTCTCAACATCCTACTAAACACCTCCATCAAAATCAAAAACAGCAAAGGAGATAGCGGATCTCCTTGTCTTAAACCCCTTGAACTACCAAAAAAATCAATTGGAGACCCGTTAATCAAAATAGAGAACTGAACTGTGGAAATACAAGTACGGATCCACTTACACCACCTCACTCCAAAGCCCATTCTATTCAACAAATACAGCAGGGCCTCCCAATTCACATGATCGTAGGCTTTCTCAATATCAAGTTTACAAATGACTCCAGGAACCCTACTCTTCCCTCTACTATCCACACACTCATTCGCAATAAAAACCGAGTCAAGGATTTGTCTCCCACCCACAAAGCTATTCTGAGTCTCAGAGATCAACTGATCTAAAACCACTCTCAAACGATTTACCAAAACCTTAGCCAAGATTTTATACACTCCCCACCAAACTAATAGGTCGGAAATCTCTAATATTAGAGGCGTCATTCTTTTTAGGAATCAAAGCAATGAAGGTAGCATTGAGAGATTTTTCAAACTTACAATGTTGAAAAAACTCTTCAAAGACTGCTAACACATCTTTCTCCACCATTCTCCAACAGTGATGATAAAACGCCATAGTAAACCCATCCAGACCTCGAGCTTTGTCCCCCTCCAAATCACGTACGACTTGAAGTATCTCCTCTCTCTCAAACTTCCTTTCAAGCCAAACCCTCTCCATATCTCTAATACGATCAAATTAAAAAATAGAATTGAGATATAAAGATTTCAATCCGTTTTTTAGAGTTAAGTTCTACAAGCACCCAATGGGTCTTGAACCCATGAACTCACCCTCCACCTAGAACGTATAAGCTGAGGAGGTACTATTTGAGCTCTAGCTCAGTGGCTAAAGACTTCAATCCCAATACTGTGACCCATTTCCTTCAATCCTAAATGTTCATTTTCCATAAGTTTTTGATACATAAAATTCCATAATGACTCTCAAAAGAACCAATTAGGGGAAAAGAGAAGTATCTCCAGGTTGACTAAATTGCTATACCGGAATAGTGACCATGTTTTGGATCATATGCATTATCATGATTCTATGCAAAGCAAATCATTACAACATCAAAATCAAGATAAGGGGGAATGTTCAACAAAATCCAAGACGCTAGGAAGATTAAAGCGAGGCATCAGATTCTAAATATGGTTATTGTACATATAGAACTTAAAATCATAAATACCTAATGTATTGAAATATTATAATCAAGTGTTTTTAAATATGTTGCATGAAGAAATTTTGCCTATTAACATGGTTTAGGGCCTTTAGGCTCTATTAATTATTCTAACAACAGGTTTTACAACAAAACTTCTATAAATTTGAAAATATAACAATAAGTTTTACAACAAGCTTCTATAAATTTGTTATCCTAACAATAATTTTTACAACAGGCGCCTTTATATGGTTAATCTAACAATAGTGGCACCTAGGCAAGCACCTGGCTTGACTTTAACTAACATGATTCCCACCTATTTTATGTCTTTGTTCTTGATGCCTACTGATGTGGCCAACAAACTGTAAAAACTCCAAAGGGATTTCCTTTGGGGAGGCATCAGTGGTATGAAGAAGTTTTATTTACTGAATTAGGGAGTGGCATGCTCACCATCAAAATACAGGGGTTAGAGGAATAGGAAGCTCTCTGCTTTTAACCAGGCTCTCTTAAGGAAGTGGTTGTGGAGATTCAGAGCTGAAAGGGATCATTTATGAAGGAGGGTAGTCTACATTGAATTTGGGGAGGGTGAATGAAAGAGCCGCCTCAGGGTCCTCATGGGGTTAGTTTTTGGAAGAGCATCAATTGGGGTTAGGAGCCTTTTTCCAAATTCTTATGGTTTGATATACAAGACGACTCTAGAGTACGATTTTGGACACTAATTTGGTTTTGCAATCGCTCTCTCCAAGATTTGTTTACCAACCTGTTCACCTTAGAGGAGGACAAGGAAGCCTCAGTGGTTATGTATTCAGCCAGCACCCATTATGGTGAAGTCCAACATTGGATCCCCACTTCACCAAGTCCTTTCATGATTGGGAACTGAAATCCATGGCTTCTTTTTTTGAGCTACTCTGCTAATTTGCCTTTCTTCCACAAGGGAAGACCGAGCTTTATGGATGCGAAAGTCAAAAGGCCAGTTTAGGGTTCAATCATTCTATAATACCCCTGAAATCCTTCACTATTCTTTGGCCAAGAAATTTGGACCTTTGTCTTTGCTTTGTTTGGCCGAGTGTGGGTGATGCCAAAATCAGTGCTTGAGCTTTTGCAATGTTGGAAAGGATGCTTTCAGTGACACAGAATGCTAAGATGTGGAGAACAACGCCCTGTGTATCATTTGGATTTTGTGGTTTGAACAAAATAGAGGGATTTTGATGGGGTGGAACACCCAATCTATGTAGTCAAAGTGCACATTTTGCAGTCCTTGTACGACTGGATGCAAGCTCAGGGTGGTATCCATTCAATGTCTTTTATTGATTTCTCTGTCTCCTTATCTTTGATTTTGTGTTCTTCAATGACTGCCCACATCCATTTGTGCCGATCTTTTTTTCCTCTTTAATGGAATTTTTTACTTATTAAAAAAATTAAAAGATGGAAAAAATACATAGATTTGTGTTTTACAGATTTGTTTTATTTTTCTTTTCATTTTGATAAGATTTATAATTTTTTTTTTTGATAAGTAACGTAAGAATATTATTAATAATAGAAAAAGTGTCAAACCGAGTACATTGGGGATGTACTATGGAGGCACAAATCAGGAAACAACAGTACAACGGTCAAGAAAAATAGGAAAGGAAGAACAAGAAAAATGAGAAAAGACCACACTCCATTGAAAGAAAGTGTGCAAGAAAGAAGAATTAATCTCTACCAAAGAACGTTCACAACCCTCAAAACTTCTAGCATTCCTTTCACGTCAAATGCACCAAAACAAGCAATGAGGCACTAATTTCCAAACATCAAAGTAACGATGATGTGCAAACTTTCCTTGCCAAGCCTCAAACAACTCAAGAACCGTATGAGGCATAACCCATTGAATACCAAACAAACAGAAAACCAAGGACCACAACTCCCAAGCTATGGAGCAATGAAGTAGAAGATGATCCACCGACTCCCCACAACTCTTACACATATAGCACCAGTCAAGCATTATCACACGTCTTTTACAAAGGTTGTCTGTTGTTAAGATCTTACCTAAGGAAGCAAACCAAGAAAAGAAAGCCACCCTTGGAGGGACCTTCGAGTGCCATATCACTCTCCATGGGAAGGAAACAAGATTAGGAGGATAGAAGGAGCTATAATATCCTCTAACCTCAAAACCTTTATTCCTTGCAAGCTTCCAACAAACCTTATCTGGGCCAAACTCCCGCACTGTCGAAGAATAAACCAACCCCATAAACCGATCAAAGGCTTCTTCTTCCCAATCTTGTGGTGGACGACGAAATTGCACATTCCAATGAAATCTCCCAGCAAACCAACCCATAACTTCAGCCACCGAGGAATCCTTTGACCTACTAATACAATAAAGCTCCGGAAAGGCCTCTTGGAGAGTGCAATCCCCACACCACACATGCTTCCAAAATTTCACTCTAGTACCATCCTCCACATCATATACAAGGAGTTTAGAGAAATTCAACCAGCCACTTCTAATGTATCTCCATAGACTGACCCCATAAGGACTTGTCACCTTTTTCGTACACCAACCACCCCAAATATTCCCATATTTTGCCTCTATAACCCTCCTCCATAAAGCATCAGTCTCCAAGCCATACCTCCACAACCATTTTCCTAGCAAGGCAGAATTAAAACTTCCCAACCTTCTTATACCCAACCCCCCCAACCTGCAAAGGCTGACAGACCTTTGCCCAATAAAATAAATGTATTTTAGGTTCACCACCAATCCCATTCCACAGAAAATCTCTCTGTAATTTCTCCATATGCTTTGCCACCTTACCCGATAAAGGAAAAAGGGAAAGAAAGTATGTAGGTAAAGATGATATTATGGTTGTATTCCACAATTTATAGTTACAACGGGAAGGAGGCATTTTAACCCTAGATGTCTTAGAAACATTAGGAGGTGTCAACTAGTTAAGTTACAAGGCTCTTTAAAACTTAGATCCTTTTTCGTGCTGCTAGAATAAATTTTTGAACCCAACTACCCGCCAAAATCCAACCATTCACTTTAAGGTTGGACATAGATGTTTTCGTCAGAATTGTTGTTGGTCAATCGTGAGTGGTAGGATTCTCCACGGATCAAGTCAAGTATTGGTTTGACCCCCAACCAGAACCCAGCTTACTCCTGGTCACCCCTACTCCAACTCATTCAGAAAGACAAGAAGAGGGGTTAATATGGCTTGTATATTAGTATAGATCGCCTCTGTAGAATCTTCTTTGACTGGGGGCAAGGGAGAGAAGAGGTTAGGATGTTCATTTCATTCGGGACTTTAATGATTGGGAGATGGATGAAGGAGTGACCTTTCTTCGTATCTTGGGAGCCAATATTCCTTTAATAGATGTTGGAGATCGAATGAGATGGAAGTTGAAGCCTAACGGGGATCTTGACATCCAGTCATTTTATACCAAGCTGCGACGTTCTCCCTCTATTGTCTTTTTTTTTTTTTTTTTTGATAAGTAATAAACTTTATTGATATCAAAAAGGAACACCCTAGTACACAGGGAGTGTACAAGGAGTCAAGAAATCAAATACAAAAATTGCAAGAGTCTAGGAAATCAATAAAAGAAGGGAATGATTGTTTTTGCAAAGCAAACAACCAATCCTGCAAAGTTCTAAAAAAGAATAGCTTGAGGTCCGGAATAGATCTCTCAATATCTTCAGAACATCTACTATTTCTCTTCCTCCAAAGACACCACATTAAGCAATGTGGAATGATAGACCAAATATATCCATTTCGATGACGACCAAAACTGCCTTGCTAACACCCTAACAGCCCCAAAACAATGTGCGGCATAACCCAAGTGACTCCAAATAGACCCAAAACCATAGACTATAGATCCATAGCAATAGGACAATGAAGGAATAGATGGTCAACCGATTCACTATTTCTTTTGCACATGTAGCACCAATCCAAAATCCACACCTTCCTTTTTCATAAATTATCAATCGTCAAGCATTTCCCTAAGGCAGCAGTCCAAACAAAAAAAGCTACTCTAGAGGGAATCTTCTACTTCCAAATACTTTTCCAAGGAAAACCATAGATAGTGTTGCCAACTAGAATTCTATAATAATCACTAACCATGAATCCCTTATCTTTGCTAGGTATCCAACACATTTTATCCTCACCAAGCCCCCTTATAGGAGAACTATATATGGTTTCCATGAAGTCTGACATAGCCTCAAGTTCCCGAGCATGCACACCCCTAAAGAATCTCACATCCCAAAAGAGGACGCCATTGGAAGACTTCATTAGCTTAGCTACACTGGCATCTTTATTCCTGCAAAATCTGAACAAGTCAGGATATCTAACAGCAAGAGATGTCTCTCCACACCACCAGTCTTGCCAAAACTTCACTCTAGACCCATCACCAATATCATACAGAATATGGTGTGAGAAAGAAGGCCATCCTTGACTGATATTTCTCCATAAACCAACACCATAAGAGTCATTCACAGATCTAGTACACCAGCCCCCCCACACACATCCATATTTCATCTCTATCACTTGTCTCCAAAGGGCAGCTTTCTCAATCGCAAATCTCCATAACCACTTCCCAAGTAAAGCTTCATTGAAAAGCCTTATCTTCTTTATCCCTAAACCACCCGAAGAAATAGGAGCACAAATAGTAGCCCATTTAACCAAATGAATTTTAGGTTCATCTCCAAAACTACCCCATAAGAAATTATGCTGAAGCCTCTCAATTTGGTTAGCCACACTAGCAGGTGTAGGAAATAAAGATAGAAAATAAGTGGGTAAATTAGATAGGGTGCTTTTGATTAGGGTGACTCATCTCCCTTAGATAAATATAAGCGTTTCCAACCCGCCAATCTCCTCTCCATTTTCTCCACAATTGGATTCCATATAGTCTTATCAGTGAATTTAGCACCCAAAGGAAGACCCAGATAATTCATTGGAAGAGAACCCTGCTTACAGCCAAGAACAACCAACAATAGGTCAATATTATGAACTACCCCGACCGGAACCAATACTGCTTGCCCAAGTTTATCTATAGACCCGACACCGCCTCAAACCATATAAGAATCATGCAAAGAGTCAAAATCAGTTCTAAATCAGCCTCACAAAAAATTAAAGTGTCATCCGCAAAAAAGAGATGAGACACCGCCAAGGATCTTCCCTCCAAATTACCCACACTAAATCCTGACATGCGTCCTTCATGAACTGCTTTATCCAACATTCTTCCAAGAGCTTCCATCACCAAAACAAACAACAATGGAGACAATGGATCACCTTGTCTCAAACCTCTAGTGCTACCAAAAAATTCACAAGGAGAGCCATTAATCAAGATGGAGAAACAGATTGAGCGGAGCCGATTAGCCAAGACGTTAGCAATAATTTTATAAACACCCCCAACTAGACTAATGGGCTGAAAATCCCTAATCTCACTAGTTGCATGTTTTTTAAGAATGAGAGTAATTAAAGTTGCGTTTAAACTTTTCTCAAACTAACCACTAGCAAAAAAATGATGAAATACGGTCATAAGATCAGGTTTAACAATCCCCAAGCAAGCTTGGAAAAAAGCCATAGGGAAGCCATCTGGTCCAGGAGATTTATCCTCAGCGCATTTCCTTTTTTGTTTGGTCTGTTGCTTGGAATAGGATCCTCACAAGTGAAAACCTGAGACTTAGGAGTTTTAATTTTGTGGATTGGTGCATTATGTGTCATTATTGTGGGGAGACGATGGATCACTTACTACTTCATTGTGAGAAGGCTCATCATCGATTTTAGAGTTTTGTTTTTACATCTTTTGGAATTTCGTGGGTCATACCTAGAACGATTCCAAATCTACTTTTTGGCTGGTGGAATTGGTTGGGGAAGCTCTCGTCTAACATCTGGAATTTAGTTCCATTGTGCTTATTACGGTGTCTTTGCAAGGAGCAAAATTGGCGGACTCTTGAGGACTTGGATAGTTCCAAAGATCAGATGCTCAGATGTTTGCTTCTTTTAGTGGAAGCGTGGAACTTTATTCGACTAGCCTCGGGCTTGGGAACTCACGACTAATGATTCTTTCCCTTCCTTTCTTAGTTCTCTGCACTTTTGTAATTAGTCTGCTGCTCGGTTTTCTTTTGTTTCTTTTCTCTTTTTCCTTTTTCTTGTAAATGTTGGTTTGCTCTATGCTTTTCATGCATAAAGCAGCCTTTTGTATGCATATCATTCTTACTTATCAAAAAAAAAAAAATATATATATATATATAGTATAGATCCCAGCAGTATCGGTTCCATCAAGTTAAATGATGCACATAGTTAACAGAACACATACCAGGAGCCCAGTCAGCGCCGTAAATCTTGAAAGCACCACTGGCAGCTTCTTAAGAGATAAGGTTATGACAAGTGAACCCTCTGAAATACTGTTGTTGATCTCACGGAAAATCCTCTCAACCCTATCATAAAGGAGGTTACCAAAATAATAAATAATCAATATTGCACATTTAAGTATAGAAGGCATGCAAAATCTATTACAAATTTGGTTGAATTTAAACTGGAAGCATAAAGATTCAAAAAAATACAAGAATGAGTGAGTCCATACCAAAGACTTCCTTCACCATCAACCAGGGAATTTAAAATTTTTTCAATACTAAAATAACACTCTTGAACTGCGTAAGCCATGTATTCGTCCCTACTTATTCTATTCCAAAGATCTGCCTGTGTGTCTTTGCAGTCCAAGGCCAAGTCAATTGCCAACAAGATCTGGAAAAAAAAAATGATGTATTTCAGTAGACATGATATTCAGCAAACCAAAAGCGTCAGTCACCAATAACATTCCAGCTAACATCCAATAAGCCACACCTTACTGCTGAGAAGAAACAAAGGCCATTGGACTAGTCTTAAACTTCCTGTGTTGCTAGGAATAGAGAGCAAGTCCATCTCCCTGGGAGCATTAAAATGAAAAAATGACATTAATAGAAATTACAGAAAAACAAGAAATGGAATCATAAACTACAGTAATGCAATCAGATTTTTCTTTCCTTTGGCAAACAGTTGATCTACCTGTTACTAATAAAATCCTCCTCACGCAAGCTTTTGATTATCTCATTCCAAAATGGAGAAAATAAGGCTGCATATGCCTTGTTCATATCATGAGACTCCTAAAAAGAAAAAATAAACATAATAACACAAAGCCAAATAAGAAAGGTTTTAAACAAACATGTCATAAATTATCCCAAAGAAAAAGAAATGTTTTATTAGAAAATAAAAGTTTTACCAATTTAAAATAAGGGTCCAGCTAGCAGATGCGCTTAGGGCATTTGTTAATAGACCATTTTAAAAATATTTTGATATCACTTTTACGGAAAATATAAAAAGTTGTAAAAAAAAAAAATCAGTTTCTTTTTTCCTTTCCATTAAAATGTTTCTAAATTTATTTACTAAATAAATGCCCTTACGTCATCCGTTAATAAAATCCTCAAAATAAAATAAATAAAACTTTTTGGTCTCAACAATGGGAAATTTTCAACATCACAGGATTTAGAGGCTGATGCATGCTGTTGTTTCATATCAGAATTCAAAACTTTAAATGAAGGTTAGAAGTAGCCAACTAAGTTTACGGGGTTATAGGCATCAACATGGTGAAAGTTCAAATTTCTTTAATATTTGAGCCATACAATCTATAAGAAAAAAAAAATTCTCTTTCCTTTCTTTCGTTTTTTTTTGGGGGGGGGGGGGGCCCAAAAGTTCCCAACAAATGTTCCATTGCTTTTGGACCACTAGAGGTTTCCAATGAAGCTTAAAATAACCAATTTCAAACTGAAAATAATTGTGCCTTCACATCAGAATACAATCCAAGTCACTGAAACAATTTCCTCATGCATCTACAGTAAAATAAATGCTACTACATGAGTAAAACTGTAAAAGCATCAAAGAGATCACTCACCTGAGGTGCTTCGCTGATAAAGGGCATCCTGGAAAAGCACATTTAAAGACTTTATTTAAAAAGAATGATAGAGAAAATGGCCGATATTTATTCACAAGCCATTTAAACAATAGATATCAAAGTCAAAACAAGTTTTTTTTTTTGATCGGTAAGAACAAGTAAACTAATCTTCCATTTGATACAGGCATATTTGCCAAAAGTCAGATAGCTCCAAGCCTTACACTATTCTTTCTTTATTGGCAACTTATACACACACCTAGTGGGTCTTGAACCCACAACCTCACCCTTCATTCCATGATTACAAGAGGAAGATGTGCCAATTGAGCAAAAGCTCATTAGCCTTACAAATTACAATATGATTGACATTTATAAAACATTCTAAATAATATTCTTTCTGTATCAATTTAAATGTCTTGCTTTCCTATTTTCAACTTCCTAAAATATATGCACCCATTCTAAAAATAAAAGTTCATACTTCTTCAATTTTGTACATTACCCTTACTCTTCTTTTTTATTTGGAAAAAGGAAACAAGATTTTTTTTGAAAATGTGCCACCTCTTATATACAATACAGATATTTTAAGAAGATTGTTCCATATTTATCTATTTGTTAATTTTTTTTATTATTCAAAAGATACAATGGGGAAGGGGAATTTAAAATAAAAACTACACATTTTTTGCCATTTGAGCTACAAGGCTCTTGGCTCTCTTAGTTAATTTGATGCAGGGATTATAAGGGGACTGCTGTTTAGGCCTAGAATTGATTAAGGGAAATAAGAGTTGCTTAGAACAGTGAACAAGGTGTGACAAAACCTTCTTAAGAGAAATCCATCTCTTGAAAATAGTACTAGGCTAATCTATGTAATTGCATTCAAAAACTAATCACAAAGTAACTAAAATGTGGTACTTATACTATTTGTTTGGCATTGGAGCCTTCTACGTACTTGACAAGTGTCTAAATCGTATTGGCTATTGCTTAAGCAATCATCTAACTAACTAACTAACTATTCACAAGAGGATTAGGATGCAACAACTTGAAATGCCCTGCATCATAACTATTGTGGCATTTTAAATCAAGCCATATTCTGGGAGAACAGGTAATCAATAAAATTAATATTTAATAAATAAAACACTACCTTTGGGCTTGTGCTTGTGATGAGACAAGATTTTTGACAAGTGCTTCAGGGAAGCTCTCAAAACGTTTATGCACCATTTCAATTGAACGTATCTGATATAAATCACAGGAAGCAATTAACACTATAAGATTTCTGAAGAAAAGAAAGGAGAATAATATATCAAGACATCAGTAAAAAGAGCATTTAGTTTGTAACAAAATAAAAATAGAACCTGTCCCTATTGTTGGAAATATATTATTATAAATTATATTTATACCTCGCCTAACCGAGCTCGCGCACCCTTGATACCACCAACAACTGCTGATAAAAGAGTGTACCAGATGTGAATGTCCATTAGATAGATCTGGAAAAGAGAAAATATATAAAAATGAGATATGACCAAGTACACATACTATATGCATGGTGATGGAAACTTTTATGATATAGGCAAAATGATTTTTAGTTATATAGGCACTGAATAAGAAAGCCCATAGCTGAGTCAAATCAGGAGGTGAGCGTCTCAGTCAAGGTGCAATGCACTTCAAATATACCTTGGCAAGTTACCCTAGGCGATTGTTTTGGCCAACATCTAAACCTAGATTTCTCAAGGGTACTGCCTTGCTTAATGCAACACTCAGGCAGCCACCTAATATTGAATTCATATCCAGATACATTAACACTGAAGCTAAAGAAAAATACTCACAGCCACAACAGGAGCCCACAGACTAGCTATAGTCAATACATTATTGTTATCTGCCAAAATCAAAAACATATGTCAGAAACACATAGCATCTGTTAATATCAAACAATAACTACCAACCAAAGAGTTCTCTCTCTCACTCTACCCCTGACAAATAACTTCATAAGCAACCCCTTTTTCCATCATTATGCGAATTTACGTAAGCTCAACACTTAAAATATTCTTATAGAATGCCTTCTGTCAATGGAAAGTCAATAAGAATAATCTACAAGGAACAAATTGATAAACACTAAAATTATTTAATCGCAACAGGCATAACACTATACAACAAAGCTCAACTAAAAGAAAAAGTCATCTTCATTGTTTCTCTTTTCCAGGAAGTAGTATCAATACAGACACACGGAGACAACCCAAGAATACAGACAGTATACATAAGATTACCAGTAAAAAGAAAAGGAAAATGGGAAAAAGAAAGAGAATACATATAAAAAATGAATAAAAATTTTCATTCTGAATTTTAAAGACTTGCATACAGAAAGAACACAGCAAGAGTTGGTAGATCAATCAGTACATATGAATAGAGACAAATTATTAATAGTATACTGATCTACCATCTATTATTGTCTACTGTTTTATCTTATAAAGATTTATTGAGAAATTTTTTTTTTTTATAAGTTTTATTGAGAATTTCCATGTAAAACTTTCCAAATTAACATCTAGACCATTATCTTCATATTTTAGGTAGGACCTCGACACAAGGGTTGATGTCAACATTTTTTTCCTGGTTTCTAAAGAGGTTGATAACATTGCTTGATTGATTTACCTCAATATTTCCAGAAACGTACTGTTAAGCTTGTTGCATAATCATATTGCAATTTACATCACACATTTGTCACTACTTTGTACATTACCAAATTAACCAATCCTTCAATACATTCCTTAATTTCTGTTTGACATTACACTGACAAAATGCTACCAGAAAATGGTTTTTTATTTATTTATATATAAGTAAAAAATTATGAAATTGCAAATAACAAGTTTTGAACCTAGGAACAAGCTTTACATTCATTTAACTTGCATGTTGACCACTAAGGTACACATGCTAGGTGGTAACAGAATATATTATGTTGACTCAAATTTGATTAATGTAGTGCTTTCAAACAACAAAATATTTTTTTTGATAGGTAATAAAGATATATATTCAAGAACACTCCCTTATGCAGAAAAACATAAGGCAGAGAAAAAAATACAAAGGGAAAAGAAAGAGTAAAAAGAGTAACCAAGTACACAAGAGAGTATTCCCCTATCTCATCTCCCTTCCCCTATATATGTGTGTGTGTGTGTGTGTTTCTCAAAAAAAAAAAAACATAGGGAGGAATCACTAGAGGTGAGTACCCAAGCCCTAGACCAGTCAAACAAAGTGTCACTGAAAGAGGCCAATAGCTGGTCATCCGAACTATCCATGTCCTCAAACGTCCTCCTATTACGCTCCTTCCATAGACACCACATCAAGCATAAAGGAGCTAAATTCCAAATGCTAGACAAATGTTTCCCAGGCCAATTCCACCAACCGAATAGAGTATCCGCAACAAAATATATAAATAAATAAATGAAAGGGTAGATCATAGTGATGAACTTACTCTCTGAGATTAAATCATGCCATGAGTATTCCAAATTTGAAAGGGTCCTAATAAGTCTGGTGGGTTTCACAAGAGGTTTGATCTGCAATAGGAGTACAAATTAACTAAGGACATCGGTGCTATATAAACCCATTCCTAAATATTTACATAAAGTTAGAACACAATGCTTGCCTGTAGGAAGTAAGCAAATGTGAATTTGCATATAAAGATCACCAACCAAAAGGCCACATATCTGCATTTTTTTTTTGGGAGGGAAAAGGGGGGGGGGGGGGGAGAGAAAATTAAAATAATGACAAGTAAGAAAAACTTATAATTCCCAAAGGTCAGATCAAGAATTAAAGTGCAGATTTATTATTGTTAAGATCAAGCATAAAAAGGCCACATTTATCGGTCCCAAAAACAAACATAAGCATCTAAAAGGAAAATAAGAATTCTGACAAGTAAGACACATTTATCATTCGCTATTGGAAGACTCAGATCAAGAATGAAAGTGCCTGTCATCTAATGATTGTATGTCTGATGCAGGGAATGTGATGGGCTGTTTGTATATATTTCAGAAAAAATGAAAGGGTTGAGCTGCTTAGAACATATTGATAGGTGGATAAATACCTCTACAAGAACACATAGTTCCAAATAGCAAAGGCTAACAATTCATTCAAACTGATTAACAAAGAGCTTACATTCTCCTACTTAAACTAGTTGTTTGGCATTGGCAGCCTCTAGATGGTTAACAAGTGTCTAAATCCTATAGGCTAATGCTTAAGAAATCGTCTAACTAACTAACTAACTAATTAGTTACAGGTGGATTAGGATATACACATATAGTTACTTGAAATGCCCTGCATCAATGTCACTCTTCAACAACATACATAATAAGCATCTGAAACTCAATATGGAGCCTATATAAAACATTCTAGACAACGTCCACTTGTTTTATAATATAAAACATAGATAACATAGTGTGTTTAATTAAAAGATAGCCAGCAGGTCTTGAACTTTTCCAAGCTCCATCTCGGCCAATACAGCTTATTAAGAATAGAACAATATGGCAAGGTAAATTAGCATGTTAGTGAGAAGGTTTTGAAAGAAAACAAAGTTTGGACATGTGGATTTTGTTGTATAAGTTGTCTCATGGGGAGGGGGAAAGGGAGATTTAAAGTTGGACATCTAATACAGTGCATTTGGAGGGAATGAAATTCTGAGGTGCTTGATCCTCTTTGCTCCTCGTGTACTAGCCTATGAAACTATTACTTATCATCTACACATACATACATACATACATACATACATACATGTGTGTGTGTGTGTGTGTGTGTGTGGTATATCATCATCTACAGGAAAACATAAATAAATAAAATGTTTTGAAAAACCAATTTTGAACTTCCTTAGGCACAAAAGCAAACCTGCAATAATCACTCATCCTCTCAAAAAGACCACGTCCAACATAGTACCTCTCCTGAAATATGGAGAATAAAAGGTAGAGCAAACAATCAATTAAAATTTCATCATACACTCAATAAACCAATCGTTCAATATTTCTGTAGGGTACGCATTGATCGGAATATACCTGATAAATCCACTTAAAAAATTGAAAGAATGGCTGATCAGACATTGCAGACAGTGCATGACATGCTGGAACTTTAACTATAAGTCCAAGGAATAGGCGTAAAGCTGCATAGACACCCACTACAAGAATGTAAATCCGGAAATAGAAATCATTTGAGTTACGGTCATTTCTTTCCTGCAAAACTTTCCTGCAAAGTAGTACATTTATCAACAAGATTAGCAATATATAATTACAATGAAAATTCATATTTTGGTAGCTGCCAACATAAAAGCACGTCGCAGAGAAGCATATTGTAGACTCACACATAAACGTATGTTACGAATACAGAGCTCAAGCCACACCAGAGAAACCTAATAACCAGCCTTGAGATAGCCATGGCTCTTGCTGTTTTGTAAGCCCCAAACATAAGCAAGACATCTAAACAACCTGTGTGGCACATAACCCGGTTAAAATATATATATATATACATATAAAGGGTGAGATTTGAGATTAATTTATGAGAAATGAGCATGAAAGCATGTGGCAGAGGCAAACAACTTACTCTCTATAAAGTTCATAATTGCAAATGTCGGCCCAATGCTAAGTATTAGCTTAAAAGTATCCGGATGGCCCTTACCGATTCCATTGAAGGCTATAATTGTCAAAGCCTGTAATAAACAGAAGATAACAAGCATTATCTTAAGGATGAATAAGTTAAACTAGAAGTAAACACAACTAGTAATGCATGGACGTAGAATAGCAACCTGGAACATTAAAGCCAAAAAGATCCAAAGACGATGAAAGCTTCGATATAAGTGCAGATATGTCCTATGCTCAACAAAGGTGCTTTTACCAGTCTGCCAGTTCAAGGTTAAAAAAGAGAAGAATAAATAGAAGTCAAGTGAAAGGAGGTAAAGAATCAATAAACATTTTATGCCAGAACTAAATGATAAAAGCAAGACCAAAGCTCCCTTTATTGCCAATTATTATCATCCCATAATTTACCAATTACCAACACCCATGTATGGGTGCACATTCCAGCCAAATTCAATTTTCATCAATTTTCAGTTAGGTAGGCATATTAGATGACTCGTATCCATATTAAATACCAAATCCATGCCATTCCTAGTTCTAAATATAAATAAGGCAAACCTTAAAATGAATTTTTTGTCTGAGTTTCATAAATCATTAAAAACAAAAGGAATATACAAAACATTGGTAAATTTTGGCCACAAATCATCAGCAAACTAACCCTTTTCTTCTTACTAGGCTTCAACAAGAACGGTGACTCACTCCTCATCGGCCAGTTTAGCTCGAAGCAAGCTCTTGACCTACATAAACATTGCAAATAAGGCCAGGAGATAATTTAAAGTCTAGGTACCAAATCAGAGGACAAAATTTTCAAAAAAGTAAACCAAAAATATTCATTGAAGTCATCATAATTCCTCCATGCTGAATGTGCAGCTTTCCCATTATTATTTCTAGCAGCTTCCTGTAGATTAATAAAATAAAAAATAAAAATACTTGCCACAACAATTGAAGTACATATTAACGAAAACCAATATATGACTACCAAAATCACTTTTAAAATGAAAGATAACAAACCTATCAATAATACCATAAAACAACACCATCAGCTCCTTCAAACTAAAAAAAAAGGTTTTCTACTTATTTTTCTTTGATTATTTCCGGACAATCCACACCTTCCTAGTGCAAGCATGACAACCCCAACCACCCACCAACTTTCTAAAAGTAAGAGGCATCAGCCAAATGTACCTTTTTTTTTAATATAAGTAACAAGTTTTATTAAGAAAAAAGAAATGCACCAAGTATGCAAGACATATACTAGATGTACGTCACAACAAAGCTCCGAGGCTACAACGATCTATAAGCTCCAATAAGTTGGAAACAGTAAAGAATCTGGTTGCTGACGTTTACTCAAGTAACTGCAATTTCAGGTATAAACCATTCTGTTCACACCCATAAAAGGTTTCAACAATACATAAGAAAGAAGAGAGACAGTTAATAACATAAAGGGTTCTTTGGAAAGGTCCCCTACGTTATCATAAAATAATTCCCTTTGGACAATTAAAACAACTTCCTCTGTTCATCTCCCAAAACCCAAAGGCTTAAGATAGAATGATCTACTGTTAACAAATTTTCAGGAAAGGGATGTTTAGCGGGAACCAAGAACTTTTTGGAATATAGATGTAAAGTGAACTTTTAATAACTTGGGGGGTGGGGAGTACTGATTCATTGAGAAGCCATCTCATTTTGTCATCCCATACACCATGACTTAAGGTTAGGAAAGTGTCAAGGGGAAACTCCACAGAATCAACTTCCCAGTTATGCAACCTGCTTCAGAAATAAGTCTACAAAGCAACATATTGAACATCGTCGAAACAAATGAGACCTCTGACTATATTCCTTATAAACCCATTTTTAACCGGTATTGCATTCCAAATAAGGTTTTGAGGTTCAAGGTCTCTATCACTCTTTATCCCCTTCTTCTATCCTTTCTTTTCCTTGGAAAATGGTGTGGCAATCGAAGATTCCTCCTAGAATAGCATTCTTTTCTTGGACTGCCACTTTAGGTAATATCTTAACAACCAATAATCTTTGGAAGAGGCATATTATAGTCCTAGATTGGTGCTATATGTGCAAAAGGTGTAGAGAATCGGTGGATCACCTTCTTCTTCAATGTCCTATAGCATATGAGGTGTGGTCTATGGTATTTTGTTTGTTTGGTATCCATTGGGTTATGCCGTATAAAGTTATTGAGTTGTTAGCTTCTTGGCAGGGCAAGTTCGGTAGACATCGAAATATAGATTTATGGAGATTTGTGCCGCATGGTTTGTTTTGGTGCTTATGGCAAGAGCGGAATGCTAGATGCTTTGAGGATTGTGAACGATCTACCCTTGATATAAAGTCTTTCTTCTTCCGTACTCTCCTTGATTGGAGTTTAGTTTTGTCATCTTGTTCTTGTTTGTCCCTCCCTAATCTTATTAACCATTGTAGTCTGGGTTCTTGATTTTTGCCACTGTAGTACATTTCCAATTTATTTGGTTGGCTTGATATTCTTAATAAAATTTCTTACATTATTTATAAAAAATATAATTAAAAAAAGCATAAAAGCAGGTTCTGACTCCAGAACAGGAGAAATTATCATATCAGCCTTCTTAGCAATATCTCAAAGATACACTAAAAATTTTCAAACGAAGAAAAGTTAATTCCCTTTCAAGCAGTCTCAAATGCTAAAATCAACATTGAAAGAAGTTTTCTTTCTCAAACTTATTGAAGTTTATTGATCATCTTCCACTAAAGGATCAATACCCTAACCTAGTTTCTGATGTGTTGGATCCTCCATCACACGAGACAGTTAGGAGTTGGAATTTGTGGTTCCACTGGGATTTTCAAGATTGGGAGATGGAGGCCGTGTATTTTTTTTTTTATCATATTTATTCAAAGCTGAAGGAAGAAGGTTATAAGATTTCTTGGATACATTTTAAGGGAGACCAGTTGCTTTTTTTTCGTGGTTCTTTACATGATTGGTCTCCCTTAAAATTTATCCCGTGTATTCTTTTTTTATCATGTGCATGGGATGCATTTACAAATAAGCACAACTAAATGCATATTAAAATTTTACCAAGTTTATATATCATTTTTTTTTTATAGGTAATCAAAGTTTTATTAAATAAAGAGTACATCGTGTTTACCAAGTATATATATATATATATATATATATATATAAAGAAAGAGAGAGAGAGAGATTAAATTCTATAAGGATGTGGTGTAAAACCCAAATTTTACACCCACCAATCCCAAATTCCCAACATGTCATATCAATATATTACATATTAAAGAATAGACACAACAACATCCAATCAATTCTAATACCGATTTGAAAATCCAAGTCAACTGTAAGTTTATTGAGATATTATTATGTCGATGCACCGCACCAGCACCCGCACCCGAACCCGAACCCCTACCCGTGCTTCCTAGTGTCCTATAAAACGGTTAAAACCTATTTACAAGAACAAGGGGATATCCAAAACTGTACAAACTACCACGGAATTAAACTTATGAATCACACTACAAATCTGTGGGAAAGAATGATTGAACATAGGTTACAATATGAAACAATAGAATTGGAGAATCAATTTGGTTTTATGCTAGGACAATCTACTATGGAAGCTATTTATTTACTTAAACGACTAATGGAATAATAGAGGCTTATAAAGATCTTCATATGGTTTTCATTGATATTGAGAAAGCATATGATAGGGTCTCTAGGGAGGTTATGTGGTGAGTTTTGGAGAAGAATGGAGTTCAACTAAAGTAATACTAATTTGATTAAGGATATGTATAACAAAGTTGTAACTAGTGTGAGAACAAGTGGAGGAATCAAAAGTGAGTTTCCCATCACCATAGGTTTACATCAAGGATCAGCATTAAGCTCATATCTATTTGCACTAATGATGGATGAGCTCACTGAATCGACTAAATTGAGTGAAGAGGAAGTCCCTTGGTGTATGTTTTTTGCAAATGATATAGTTTTAGTGGATGAAACTAAAAGTGGAGTTAGTGCCAACTTGGAAATTTGGCGACACTCTATAATCTAAAGGCTTTTGTTTAAGTAGGACTAAACCGGAGTACATGGAACGTTTCTGCCAGGATACCAAGTGGGGAGGGTGATGATATCCTAATTTGGTAGTTGACTCGTAGTGGTGTTTTTAATGTGCGATCATTTTATAATTCTTAATTGAAGGCCCCTTCTGATTCTTTCTCTTGGCAGAGCATTTGGTGTGTTAAGATGCCTAAAAGGGTGTCTTTCTTTTTATGGATAGTTGCTAGGGGTGGGATTCTTACAATAGATATCCTTGTTAAGAAGAACTTGTCTCTTGTTAATTGGTGTTGCCTATGTCGGTGTGATGAGGAAACTATGAATCACCTTTTGCTACATTGTAAGTTTCTCATGCTTTGTGGAGTGAAGTCTTTCTTATGTTTGGGGTTTAGTGGGTGATGCCAAACACAATTGTCTCTCTTCTTTTCGCTTGGAGGAATTGATTGGGTACTTTTTTTATATAGGTAATAAGAATAATATTGAAAAAAAGAAGAAAGCAAATATAAGGTGTTCATGATGGTGAACACAAGAAAAAGAAACAAACAACAACAAAGAAAAGAACTTAAGGGACGATTATAAGAGAAGATCAATGATAAAAGAACAATTCAAGGAACCCTAGCACCTAGACCAATCAAAAGAGTTCTCTGGCATAGAGCTTGTAACTAAACCAGCGATTTCTCAATATCCTTAAAAGAGCGACGATTTCTTTCTGTCCAAACAATCCACACCAAACAGCCAGGAACCTTATTCCAAATGTCTAAATTAAATTTCCCCAACTAGTAGCTCCAACAAAACACCAAACATTCCACAAAAACTGGCATGACCTATTGGATCCCAAAGACCTGAAGCATATGCACCCACAACGAGTGAGCTACAGGACAATGGAGGAAGAGATGATCCACAGATTCCTCAATACAGCAGCACATACAACACCGATTCACCAAAAAGAGACCCCTGAGCATAAGATTATCAAAAGTAAAGATCCAACCATGAACTGCAGTCCACAAAAAGAAAGTCACCATTTTAGGAACCTTAACTTTCCAAATACCCTTTCAAGGGAAACTAGAGATAGAAGCACCCCAAATCTTATTATAATAGGACCGAATATCAAACTTACCATTCCCATTAAGGCACCAATGGGAACTATATCACCCAATACCCCTAGGAATCCGAGATTGAATGAAATCAAGGAAAGAGAAGGCAGCTTCTAATTCCCTATCATGAAAGTCCCTATAAAATCTCAAATTCCAAACTCTATCATTTCCATCCTCCTGATAGCATAGAACATCATAAATGCAACCTTCCTTGTCATTTGAACACGCATACAACTAAGGATAGAGCATTTTAAGTGAGTTATCCCCAACCTACCTATCATGCCAAAAAAGAATACAAGAGCCATCACCCACCACTAGGGCCAAATGTTTGGAGAAGCTCTCCCATCCTTCATTAATACCACACCATAAACCACACTTGTGGGCCCTTCTGCAGACTTTAGTATTCCACCCCCCTTGACCCACTCCATATTTAGTGGCAACAACCCTCTACTAGAGATATGGAATTGGTTGGGACTTATTCTTCAAATGTTTGGAATATGGTACCCGCGTGTCTTATGTGGTTAGTATGGAAGGAACACAATGCCCAAACTTTTGAGGACATTTAGAAACCCATAGACCTGTTGAAGACTTTGCTAACTAGGACTTTGTTTGAGCAGCCTTGTATTTGGGGTCTTACGCATTGTATTTCCATGTCTGATTTCCTAATTAGGTTAGATTTTCCATTTGATTTGATTGTATTTGTTGCAAGTGCAGTGAGTTTACAATTGTAACACATTGTACTTTTCCTATCAATAAAACTCTTATTTCCTATCCAAAAAAAAGTTTAGTAAAAGTAGAAACAAAGAAAAAGGGGCAGTAATAATTGATGGCCAAGAGATACTAAAGAGATAGAGCTTTCGATACCTTGCATCAATAATTCCTAAAGACGAAGAGATTGAAGAGGATGTGAATCATAGGATAAGAGTAAGGTTAATAAAGTGGAGAAGCATATCAGGAGTATTGTTGATTGAAGAATACCTATTAAGTTGAAAGGAAAATTTTATAAAACTATCATACAACCAAAACTACGCTCTATGTACCGAATGTTGGGGGGTTAAGAATCTACATGTCCATAAAATGAATATAGCGGAAATGAAAATGTAAATATGCATAAGTGGGGAATACACGAAAAGAAAAGATTCAAAATAGGATTCAAAATAAGGAAATCCGTTTAAAAATAGAGATAGCCCCTATTGATGAAAAGATGAGGAAGAGTCACTTGAGATGGTTTGGTCATGTTCAGAGAAGAGCAAGTAATGAAAAAATTAGAAAAAGTAAGTCGTTCCAAGTTGAGGGAACAAAAAAAAAGGTAGAGAAAGACCAAAAATAACATTAGTAAAAGTAATAAATAAATTAAAAAAAACATGCCAATTCAGGGAGTAACAAAGTGCATGAATAGTGAAAGACATGTCCTTTTTTTTACTTGGCAGAGAAGATGACATAAGATACATTCAAATCACATGAATAGTGAAAGAACCACTGACCGCTGCCAATGTCTCATATATAGGGCAAATGATTTTCTCAAGAAAGGACACAGAACCACTTTCAGTTATACAGCTGGCAGCACGATTAGCTTCTCCATGATCCAATATTGCATCCAATTCTTTTGCCATCTGAGAAACGCAACTGATTATAATAATTTCATTACTATAGATAAAATATAAAACTACAATCATCAGATTTCTAGCAAAACGTCTCTTTCAATTCAGATAGACATTAAAAATATACATGAATAATCATCAATATAGGGTCACTCTCACCCACATCATCGTCAATAATGACTTGTTTCCATAAATCGCTGTGGCCCAAATATTCTAACATTTTACACAATATATATATATATATATATATTTATTTATTTTCCAGGCTGAATGTCAACTGAAAATAGGTTAATTCTTAGAGCACACGGACTCCAACCCAGCAAGCAGAAAAATAGAAGGATAATAAGAAAGGGGAAAGAAAGACGAAAAGAAAAGAAAAAGAGTCTCATTTTGTTTCATGGGGTCATATATAATTTACATTTCTATGATATTGATCAGTTACGTAGTAAATTAAAGAATAATACTTAGCACAGCATGATTTTGTAGCACATAAGATTTACAAAGAAGTTGTCAGTGCCAAAAAGACATTTTCCATCTTTTATAACAGAACAGATGATTATTTTTATATAAGCATAACAGAACAGATGATAATAGCAGATCAAAGGTCAAAACAAAAAATTAAGCACCATTATTAGAAGCTTACATGGTGGAATATATAGCAAATGCATTCAGGAAGGAAACGGACATTTGCAGCTTCGCCCCATATAAGAAAGTACAATGAAACCAGAAAAAGCTTCCTGTCCCTACTAATTGCTTCTAAACTGTGGAGATTTAAACACAGATAAGTCATGAGTTCAGAGGAACCAAATTTTTTATTAGTAATATTGGCCCCTAGGGGAGGGGAAAGGGGAGATTCAAACTAGTAACCTCCGCTCATGAGGCATGGTCCCCAGCCAATTATGCTATCCCTTAGGTTGAACCAATTATTTCAAAATAACAGCAGGTTTCAGAATTGACCTGTTCCAAACAGGGCGTATGCGCAAGTACTTGCACCACTTAATATAATTATCCAGCACTTTCAAGAAAACCTCATCATTTATTGCCTTCTCATCTATTTTCTGTCCAAGACACAAGAAAAAAGTGATATCTGTCAATTAACATCCACAAGAATCCCACCAATCACCTTTCCAATACAATGTAAGATAACTCATTACAATACCACCCTACAATCTACAAAAATATAGATTAGCATAAACCGAAAAGAAGAGAAGTGGGAGAAAAGCCATAACAAAGACAAGAAAACAATACCAAAATAAAATAGTAGGGCTTAAAAGTCCCGACTGAGCATATCCACCACATGTATACATGGCAAATAATGACTACATGATTCAAGTACTTTCAGAATGCCTAACGTATAAAGGTATGAAGGACTATGTTTAAAGTTTCCAAGATAAGCAACAAAATAATTTACACAACATCCAACTTCATAGAAACATATAATGTGCAGATGAGCAGTAAGCGCATTCACTCCCCTCACTAAATGCTTGGATGCTTGGTTGTAAATACCACAACAAACTCATGTTGCGATACAGTGCAACCCCCCCCCCCCCCTCTCTCTTCCCCTAACCTTTTTTGTCTCCGTAGTTCACATCTTTAGGTTATCCGTACCATTAATTTAGGAGTAATAGCTTCAAAAGTGAACAAAAAAACCTTCACAACCTCCACCAGAAAGGCTGATAAAACCTTACATACAGATATTCAAAACTTTAAGATTCAAATTACAAGCTTAATCTAATAGTAATAGCAAGCAACAATTTGTACATAAATTAAGGACCATGAATTTAATACATACATACATATATGTATGTGTGTGTATATATATATATAATTTTAAAAAATTTATTTAAAAAAATCCTGACTGAATTGTGCCTTCATGAAATAATATAGTCTACAACTAACCAAATATATATTCTGTGTATTAGAAAATAAAACTCTGAAATTCAATTTAATTCTGCTTCAATAAATTTCAGGACGTTGATCAGGCATCAATGACCCCATAAATTCCCCTCTAAAAAAAAAATAAATAAATAAACGACAACCTATCTTCTTATAAACTGGCACAACAAATCAATTGATCTGCGTATAAATCAATTGATACCAAAAAGATCTTTGCATGTTAATGATTCATCTACAGCTTCACAAAGAGAACATAATAACAATCATTGACTAGGAACATAATACAAATTATAAAAGCATATTGATCTATTCAATCAAGACTCTAAAAGTTGTTGAAAACAAAGCAAAACTCTTAAACTAACAAGCTGAGTAAATAACAAGCAAATGAAAAGCCTGATAACCTGAGCATTATGAAAATTGATTCACAAATAAATTATCTGAAACTCTTACCGGATCAGCCTCTACAGGTATGCCAAGTCGAGTTTGTGCATTTGCTATTGTAAGAACAACATTCTCACGCTGGTTCCTTACATTATCTTTCTGCATACAAGAAAGTCAAATTACTCGACTAAGAAACAGATGACAGGAGGGAAGATAAACAGAGTATGCTATTAGAATATGTAATCACAGAATAGTAATTTATATGTACATCGGCCAAAAGGTTTGCTGATGTGGTACTTAAAGGCAATCACCTTAACTCTGTGTAGGTGGGTTTCAAACTAAACATGTAAAGCAAATCACAACTGAATAAACTTTTTTGAAGATTATGCAAAACCTCTTTCATCCTCAAAGCATGTTCATTATTTTTTTTTTTTTTTTTTTGATAAGTAAGAAAGATGTATATTCAAACATTAATAAATTAAAATCAATAGTAGAATTAAAATTAAAATCAATAGTAGAATAATCATTGATGCATCAGCCCAAACTAAAACATTAATCAAACCAGTTGTTTGCAAAACTGAGATCTATTTACAGTGCAATTTTACCCCATACCATATCTACTGTCAAACATATCAAAGAACATAATGGAGAAATACAAGTATTAGCAAACCTGAAAACCAAACACATATTCCAGGAGATCAAACAAATCTACATCCCTTTGTCCAGAAATCTCAAAATCAGCAGGAAGTCTGGGAAATTGTTCAGTATATCTAATTGCAGATATCGCTCCCTTGACCTGAACAGATAACCCAAATATATTTATTTTTCCATAAGCAACAAAAATTATACTGATCAAAAAGAAAGACCCATGTGCACCACGGGTGTACTTGGGGAGTACAATCAGTCCCTCAAATTACAATGCTAAAGTAAATCTAACAATGAAGAACAAGGAAGAGATTTAAAAGCAACATTCCATTCCAGTAAAGTATAAAGAAAAAAAAGATTTAATATCAAGAATAGACCGATCTCCTCCTTCCAAACATCTCACATTCCAATCTCGCCAAAGACACCACATGATGCAATGTGGCACCACCCTTAAAAAAGCTATATTACGATGCCAACCAAAAGGGACCTTGCCAAGCTGCTAACAAATCAAAAACCCTCTGAGGCATTATCCATAGAAGACCAAACAAACTCCACACCATTGTCCATAACTCAAACACTCTGGGACAGTGACGAAGGAGATGATCAACCGATTCCCCACTCATTATACACATATTGCAGTAATCAATGAGAATGATGCCTCTCTTCCATGAATTGTCTATAGCCAAAATCTTCTTCTTTTTTTAATAAGTAAGAAAGATGTATATTCAAGAACACTACCTCATGCAGAAAGTCATAAGGCAGAGTTAAAAAAATATAGAGAAAGAAGATAAAAACAGAAAGAAAAGATTTTAATTACAAAGGAGAGAGCTAAGGAACATAGGTAGAGAATCACTAGAGGCGAGTTCCCAAGCCCTAAACCAGTCAAAAAGGGAGCCACTAAAAGAAGCCACTAACTGGTCATCGGAACTTTCCATATCCTCAAACGTCCTCCAATTTCGCTCCCTCCAAAGACACTACATTAAGCACAGCGGAGCTAAATTCCAAATGCTAGACGAATGCTACCTTAGGAGGGATCTTAGATCACCATACTAATTTCCAAGGGAATGAACTATTGCTAGACAAGGATAGGGGGTAATAGTAACTACACACCTCAAAACCCCGACTCTTGACAGTACTCCAATAAAGTTTATCTTGCCTTTCACCATTCACCGTTCTGGAATAGACTAAATCCATAAAAGCAGTCAAGGACTCCAAATCCCAATCTTGGACCAAACTAGTGAACTGAACATCCCAGTTAAGCATCCCATCATGAAAATGCATAACTCCCACTATAGAAGTCTCCTCATCACAACTAATTCTAAACAACTCCGGGAAGGCTTCTTTAAGGGGGCAATCTCCACATGGATAATATGGAGCACAGCAGGAAAAAAAAAATGCACACCAGGAAAAGGTCACCTCAATTTAAAGTGCACGTGTAATTGTTATGTAATAAGACTGGGAAACCCTCAAAATCAGGTAAATTTGAAAGCCAATCAAAAGTAGGGTAACAGTATTGCTAAAGAACAAGGACCACGCATATTGAAATAAATCTTATTCAATACTTGACTTACTTCTGGAAAAACTCTAATGGCAGTGGTCAATGATGGTGCTTCCAGAGGAACAATATTGTAGGGCGTGAGTTCCGCAGATAATGTGCCATCAGACCTTTTGATTCTTCGCAACTGAATAGCCACACACACACACAGAGAAACTGTTATTTCCAGGCAAAGTTTTCCATCACTAATAAATATGTTGGATGCTGCATATGTCAGGATACCAACAGCTGCTCCGTAAGGCAAAACAGAATCCTTAAAATAGTGACAGATTTTTTTAAAATGAAATTTTTGATTGCCACCATTACCCATCAACTAGCAACCAGTAAAAACCAGAGAGAACAGCTCAACCCCACACTAAATTATCAAAGTAAATCCTAAATGGACAAAATATTAAGGAGATACAAGTAAGCATTAAATAATATAATGTATTGCATGGTCTGTTGAAGGTCCCATCCAAAGGTAGTTAGGTAAAGGCAAGTACCTCCTCAATTATAAGTCTTCCAATTCTAGGATCTGCATCTTTGCTAAGTGCCTCCATGACCTCAACCAAGGCCCTCAAGGTAGCAATTACCTTTCTCATTTCTAAAGATCTAAATTCCAACCCAAAACAAAATATTAATTTCAATTAAAAAATTTATCCATGCTTAACACATAGAGAGGGAAACCCCAAAAGTTCTTCCAAGTGTTCATTATGTTTATCAGAAATAGAAACAAGATTTTCAAATATAATAAAAAGAAGCAATCTCAATCCCAGCTTATAGAGTGAGCTAAGAAAAAACTATCCCAACCAAGCAGCATCTAAGCTGCTATATTAGTACATACAAAATAACATCTAACCAAAATAAGTGTTCCAAAGGCCTAAGCTCATCCTTAATCAGAGTCAAGCGACTCAAGCCTGCAATTAAGGCCAAGCCTATCTTGGCCTTGCCAAACTTGGGCTGCAAATACTTGGGTGTGTCATGGGATGGCTGTTCAAGTAATGGCATGATTTCACATTCCTAGGCTTGGCCTAGCATGAATGCCCATTTAATAGCCTTCCATTGGCAAGGATGTCAAGGCCTTGCCCTTGCTCTGTGGACACAAATGCCTGGTCATGTACTGGTGTGGCACCACACCTTGTCCTACATGGAATCCTACAAATAAACAATGACTAGGAAAAAACCCAACAGAAATCAAATGATAATATATAATATGAATTTTTTATCAATGAAGATGATACAAAATCAATTCCAAAGCACAATGAAGATATTTAAAATATGCAGAGTGAGCAATCACTTTGATTTAAGGCTAGCAGGATAAAAAGAAGAAAACTAACCCACTACAGATTCAACACATAAAACAGGAAACAAAACCCTTTTGCGAAAGTAAAAAAAAGCATGTTTTCCAAATCTATCAATGGAGCAAAGGTGACATAGCTCTTACTTAAATAAAGATGCCTTCTCCAGTTGACCTTGTCCATTTCACGTCAATTGATTGCATAGACTAAATTGTAAAATCAAATGATGTTTCATCCATATACAAGCAGCTCATTCTACTCTAAAACTATATGTGACCAGATTTCAACTTTTCACTAAAGTATTTCATGGGCAATATTTCCAAAATGCAACATAGAATTCTCTGAAGGAACAAGCAGTAGAAGGATCCAGTTGCTGGTTATAGTCCTAAATAATGAACATAAATATTATTGGATCTAAGTGAACAAATAAGTCATGAGAAAACAAATAAGGAAGCATTAGTTAGCAGCCATACTCTCCAATGTTAACACTAAAGGCTCCAGTTTCCAGCAATTTCTGTTCCTCTCTTTGGATATCATCTACTCTATACCGTCTCTTATATTGTTGGTAAAATTCCCACAGGAGGTCTACATCACGATTACGATCAATTTGGCCCCCATCCCTTTTTGCAAGTTTTTGCTGCAGAAAATAGTCAACTCCCCATAACTCAAAATGATAAAGTGATAAAATTCTAGCAAGAAGTGCAACATGCACAAGCAATTCATTCTGCAGTGCATTTAAAAAATAGAAAGGAATAATAAAATCCTAATTTTATAAATATGTGCCACACAAGATTTTGTTTTTAATTGATACCTTTATTACAGACATCAAACCGGTCTTGAACTGAAGAACACCTCTACCATCACTATTGGGATCCAGGTTTTGCGCCATGGAATATGCCTGCTCACACACTAAAATGGAAAATAAAATATATATGTAACTTGTATGAACTATGTCATCAGATTTATTAAAATTGAGTATCATATTATTAATTCATATAATCCAGCAAAGAGGCACGCAAATGATCTCCGCAAATAGCATTGACCTTCACAAAATACAGGAAGCTATGGAAGGTAATATCTTGAGATATGTCAACACTAGAAAGGTAGGCACCCCAGCAAGCAAGAACAAGATTGTTCCAACATGCCCCTTTACCCTGTACTAAGACTGCTGACGCTAGCAGTGTAAAAAAGTCAAATTGAAAACAAATACAGTAAAGGTATTACAAAATAAAGTAGATAGAACTGAGCTTAAAATAGTTCTCAAATATTTAAACACAAGTTCAAATATATGATCACGGGTACAGATTATAATTCACTAAAAATCAAAAACAGAAGAGAGTTGTTTGAGACTTTTCTAAATATTATATGCACAGGTATGCAATATCTTTTTTTGATAAGTAATAAACTTCATTGATAGGAAAAACAAGTACAAGAAAAACCAAAGCACACAGGTATGCAATATCTTGAACAAACAAATACACACAACACATTGACTCATAAAAATTCAAACTTCTTATCACAAAGGCATCTGTTGACAATTGACATGTTCGAAAAAGGCATCTGTTAAAAGTTGATTGGTGTTGTATGCGTAAGAAAAGCAGGGAATCTATTCATCACCTGGTACTTCATTGTTCTTTGCGAACATAGAGACATAGTTCTTTGTCTTTGCACAAGTTAGTGCTTGATCGTTTGGAGTATTGGCAAGGCCATTTTTAGTGACACGATTAGCTAAGGTGTGTATAGTCACACCACTTTGTATCATGTGCACTTTGTGGTATGAACGAAATAGGAGGGCCTTTAATGGGGTGGAAGTGGAACGTCCTACCTTTGTAATCAAAGAGCACATTTTGAAATCCTTGTACAACTAAATGTGTCCTCAGGGTTGCTTTCATTCGATGTCGTTTTTTGATTTCTCAATTTCCTCTCTTTATGATTTGTATTCTTTGATCTCGGACTGGTCGCAGCCTTCATGCCAGTCTCTTTTTTTTTATGGGTAAGAAAACTTGTATTAAGAGAAGACTACTTCATTAGAAAAATGAAGTAGCCAGAAAAAATATGTACAAACAACAGAAAACAAAACAAAAATATTATGTACAGGAAATTGTGCCAATCTCTTTTCCTTTTCTAACTTATGGAAAGATATAAATAAACAAGTCTCATTTACTGAGTCTACGTTTTCATTGAACCTATAAATGCTTTCATCATACCTCAAATGATTTCCTTCCTTCTAACTATGAGACATCTACTTATCCCTGGAAAGGCATTTGGGATAGTAAGGTAGCTTTTTTTATATGCACAAAAAATTTGAATTCCATACTGGCCATTGACAACTTGTTTAAATGGAAGCTGGTGGTTGTAACAGATGTATAATGTGCAAGGGCAGTAGTGAAACTGTTGACTGTTGAGTGTTGGCCACCTGTTGAGGCACTGTCCTATCACTAGCGAGTAGCAGTCTATTGCATTTATGGATTTTGGGGTTCTCTGGGCAATGCCAGCTCAGGTAATCGATTTATTGACTATCTGGAGAGGGGTATTTGGGCGTCACCGTAATAGCATTGTGTGGCAAGATACACCGCATTGTATTATGCAAACCATATGGAAAGAGAGTAACCAACGGACTTTTGAGAATGAAAAAGCAATCTTTGCAAACTATTAAGAATAGGTTTTTTGAGATCTTTGTTTGAAAAGTGTACCTCAATTGCAGTGGTTTCTTGCAGCAATATTGTTGAGCTTTTGGACCTTGTGAGTGTCCATTTGTAATTCTTTATGGGCACTCGCATTTGAGCACCTCTTTTTCCAAATAAATTTTAATTTACTCATCCAAAAAAAAATTAAAAACTACTTATTTCTTCTTGTTTTAAGACATCATTTAACACCGCCATTGCATAACAACTGACACAAAGAAAAATCACCAATAACCCCATAACCCATACACTAATTAAAGTGCTAAAACTGTTAGTCACTCTATAAACCCAATTGTTGTCTATCCCCAATTGTTTCAAAATAACATAACAATTTATTCAACATTAATTATCTTCTCCTCCAGATTAATTTTAATTTCTCATTTCAATCAAATCCAAAACTAGCTTAACCTTGATTAAACTCAACCAAGCATATAATTTAACTAAAATTACAATAAATAATATATTAAAAAAAATCACCAAAACTCAAACTAAAAGAAAGAAATTTTTTGACAAGTGATAAGTTTTATTGATATCAAAAAAGGAACACCCTAGTACAGGGAGTGTACAAAGGATCAACAATTCAAGTGCAAAAGGGGGCCTTTACACTTGATCGAACTAAAAGAAAGAAATGCTTCATTAACCTACTTGTTGTCTATTCCAATTGTTTCAAAATTAGAAAACAATTCATCAACGTTAACAATATTCTCCTCCAGCTTAATTTCAACTTTTCAATTCAATCACCTAACCATTGTTCCATAATCCAAGTCCATATCACAACCAATCATATAATTTTACTAAATTACAGAAAAATAATAATTAAATAAATAACAAATTCACCAAAAAAACTCAAACTAAGGCTGCGTTTGGTTCTATGTAAAACGAATTCCGAGTGTAAAATAAATGCAGGAGAAAATGAATTCTCGTAAAGAAAATGAAATCCAGGTGTTTGGTTCTGCAATGAAATTTAGTCCGGAAAACTCTTTTTCATGTTTGGTAACATTCTGAAAATGTTATTTTCCTACAAATTTTTCACATTTTCTCAGTCATTTTCTCAACTTCCAAAAAAATTTCAAATTATACCCTTTAACATAACCAAAAATTAAAATAAAAACATTGAGCAAGAGGGAGAAAGAGTGACAGATTGAGGGAAAGAGAGATTGATTGGGAAAGAGAGGGATTTCTACAGAGGGATTGGGTTTTGGGGAGTTTATATATATATGGAGAGATTTGTGGGATGGATTGATTATGTGACCAAAACAAACAGAATGAGAGAAACAGAGAAATCCCTCGAGCCCATCAGCCGATTCTTCGCAACGAGCCCGTCTTTCCTCTGCTGCGACTCGACCCGCTGCCACTCCTCCTCCCACTTCATACCAAGACGCTGTAGAAATACCTCTGCTTGCACTCCAACAACGACTCTCAATCTATCTCTTTCTCGACAGCCAGATCGGGTGGATTTGGGGTGGAGTGGAGTGGAGTGGGCTGGTGGTCGGTGGCAGCCAGATCGGCAACGTTGAGCAAGAGGGAGAACAAGATCGGTGTGTCGAGAACGAGCTCAGTCTTGGGTGGATCAAGAACCAGATCAGTTTTGGGTGGATTGGTCTTGGGTGGTGACGATCTAGATGGCAGCGCCGATGAGCTTCCGGCAGCGACTATGATGGCGACTCTCTCTCTCTCTCTCTCTCTCCACTTTTTCAATCTGTAAAATGTGGTTTGAAGGTAAAAAAAAACTATGGAAATGGATTTACGGGTGAGAAGGGGTATATTACAGTCAAAGTGTAAAACATTTTCAGTTTGACATATTTTTAGTTGGTGCCAAACACATTCAATGGTGTAAAATACTTTCCGAAACTGGTTTTCATGTGAAACAGACGCAACCTAAAAGAAAGAAATGCTTCATAAACCTTCTTGCTGTCTATCCAAATTGTTTCAAAAATAAATAGCAATCCATTCAACATGAACTATCTTCTCCTCCTGCTTAATTTTAACTTCTCATCTCAATCACATCCAAAACCAGCTTAACCTTGATTAAACTCAACCAAGCATATAATTTAACTAAAATTACAACAAATAATAAAAACAAATTCACCAATACTCTAACTAAAAGAAACGCTTCATAAACCTTAGAAAACAATTCATTATGCATGAACTATCTTCTCCTCCAGCTTAATTTCAATTTCTCAACTATTTTTTTTTTTTTGGGAAAGGTAATAAAAGTTTTATTGATAGCAAAGGTGCAATATGTTTACAATTGTAAACTCACAGCAAAGAAAAGAATACAAACAAATCATATAATTTACTAAAATTGCAACAAATAATTTAAAAAAATCACCAAAACTCAAGCTAAAAGAAAGAAATGCTTCATAAACCTACTTGTTGTATATCCAAATTGTTTCAAAATTAGATAGCAATTCATTCAACGTGAACTATCCTCTCCTCCAGCCTAATTTCAATTTCTCAACTCAATCACCTACCATTGCTCCATAATCCAAGTCCATATCACAACCAAAACCCGCTTAACCTTGATCAAACTCAACCAGGGACGGAACCAGAGGGGGGCCCAAAGGGGCCCAGACCCCCCCCCCCCCCCCAAAAAAAAAGTAGGTAAATTGGGTATTAAAATCATGTTTGGGGCCTTTAGGAACCCTCCCCTCCAAGAACATATCAGCCCAGGCCCCAACCCAACAAGGAATTATAAGCCATCTAACCTAATTCCAAATTTTTATATTTAAAAAAAAATAAAAAGAGAGACAGACGAGAGACCGAGAGATAATCAAGCATCAACCACCTGCCACCTACCCACCGCCCATCCCGCCAGCCTCTCCAACTGCCCACCCCACCTCCAATGCTGGCCTATCCAACCTCCATCCCAATCTACCCAATTTCAAGTATTTATTCTCTCTTTCAAAACCTAATGCTGATATGATTTTTCTCTGATGCTCTTTCACCACATCATACCTTTATAGTTTGCGTAAATATGTGATTGTGGTTTTTTTTTTTTTTGCTGAGGATGATTGTGAATTGAATATATGAATAATTGATCTGTGAAACTGTGATTCTCTCAGAGACTGAAAATTATTTTTTCTGTGAGTAAATTATATTATATACAGAGAGTAGGGGATGAAAAAGAGTATGTTATTTGTTTGACTGTTTGCTGGTAGTGGGGGCAACAATAGGAACATGCACAAACAGGCTAACAGAGGGTAGTGATTCAGGAAAAAAAAATTTCTAAAGTTAGGAAAAGTGTTTTAGTAACGCATTAGAAATTCATAATGTGGTTTCTTGGGGTCTATGTTTGTCCTTTTATGAATTTTGTAATGTTGCTTGCTAGGCCTTTGGATTAGGTCCATTTAGGATTTAAGAAGTTTGGGTATTGCTGGTTAATTTTGTCTTTTTTTTATATAGGTAAATAATAATTTTACGTTGCAAATTTTGTCTTTTAAATTATGGATGTTTTTAATGTGTTTTTGATATTATCAGTGGTATGGTAGTGTGAGTTTAGAATGCTCAAAAAAATTCATAATGCCGGTAGTGTGTAAGCAACCGGGTGTTTGGGACTGTGGGTGAGTAACAAAGATAAAAAGACATAAATAATATAATAGAAATGTCACACAATTTTTCCCCTTATACTTCGGTCTCCCCTAGCTTTAAATCCTAAGTCCGTCCCTAAACTCAACCAAGCATATAATTTAACTAAAATTACAACAAATAATAAAAACAAATTCACCAAAACTCGAACTAAAAGAAAGAAATGCTTAATAAACCTGCTTGTTGTCTATCCCAATTGTTTCAAAATTAGAAAAACAATTCATTCAACATGAACTATCTTCTCCTCCAGCTTAATTTCAATTTTTCAACTCAATCACCTAACCATTCCTCCATAATCCAAGTCCACATCACAACTGAAACCCGCTTAACCTTTATTAAACTCAACCGAGCATATAATTTACTAAAATTACAAAAAAATAATAAAAACAAATTGACCAAAAGTCAAACTAAACGAAATGAAAACAATTCGTTCAGCAAGAACTATCTTCTCCTCCAGCTTAATTTCAAATTTCTCAACTCCACCACCTAACCATTGCTCCATAATCCAAGTCCAAATCACAACCAAAACCAGCTAAACCTTCATCAAACTCAACCAACCATATAATTTAACTAAAATTACAACAAATTATAAAAAATAAATAAAAACAAATTCAACGAAACGCACCAGCTTAATTTCAATTCCTCAACTCAACTAACTAATCAAAAACAAAAACAAAAGCAAATTCATCAAAATTTGAGTTGAAAATGAAGGCAATGCTTACGAATCCTCGCGATGGTAGGGTTTTCAGATTGGATCTCATCGGCGGCCTGCAAGATCGCGTCGATGTTGGTGGCTCGCTCGAGCGACGGAGGGATCGCACCGGCGATCCCGCTCGGAGTTCTCCCATGGCCTGTACCAGAACTCCTCAGCTGCTCTCTCTTCAGCGTCGCGCGCACCAATTTCTCCCAGTTCCTGGAAGCCCTAACCTCCATGGCCTACGCTACGATACGACGCCGTATCAAAACCTCTAAACTTTCTCGGTCCTCTCTCTCTCTCTCTCTTTAACTCAGTAGCTATAAATTAGTTGGATTTCAACGAATTTTGAACTGAAAAGAAAGGAAAAGGAAAGGTTGTGAACTGCGAGTGGAAAGGAAACAAAAGACACGCGTAGATAGCGGGAAAGGAAAAATGAAATGAAATGAAATGAAAGAAAGAGCAAGATGAGGAAATTACGATTCTGTCCTTTTCGGAATTGTTTAGGAACCGTTTGATCTGGTTTTATATATAGAGTGCTGCTGCTATTGGCTATTTTTTAAAAACTTGTTCGAATCTAATGTGTGTATGTGTGACTTTTGGATCTGTCTGGGACGCGTAAAAAGGCCTGCTTTTATACATGCTTTTTCCTTACCTCCTAAGAATACTTCATCATGATATATACACACTTTGGAATAAAAAAAGAGGGAAACATTATGTTGTAGACTTTATATAGGACCCACCTTTTGAATTTCATAAAGGAAAATGTGCTAAGAACATTGATTTATAATACATTTTTAAGGTTTTTACGAAGGAAGAAAAAAAAATTTACAATTTTTTTTTTATATTTTTCATTTACCATAAAAAGTGGTGTTAAAAGTCAAAACTTACTTAAAATTATTTAATAACAATGATTCTAAGGTCTATAAAAAAATTGTCTTAAGGGTATCGTTAACATGACTCTTTTATGAATTAAAGTCTCCAACAAATTAACTGATTTTTTTTTATAGGAACAAATTAACTGATTTAAATACCAAGTTCTTGTCCATCTCCGTTTTTATTGTGACAGTAACATAATGGAAAAAAAAAAAAAAAAAGGAAATATTGATAAGGTTTCGTGTTTCATCTAAACACTCAATTTCTTTTTTTGTCGGACAATCATTTTCTCAATATAAGCTAAGCTTTATCTCTCTACTCTTTTTGTTCAATGACTACTTCCTTTTCTTTTCTTTTGTTAGCAATTCAATGACTACTTGATTATGAACAAATCCTAAGTGAAACACAAAATTTCAACAATGATATTTCAACTTTCTTTACTTTGTTATTATTATGAATAACAAGAAATAAATAACAAAGATGGAGAATTCAAATTAAAACGATCTCATAAATTTATAGCTTAAATTGATAAAATAAAAAGCGTATAACTTTTTTTTTAGAGAGTTTAAACCTACAATGTCCGCTCCTAATGATAGCTCTTTATTATCAAACCAAAATACCAATCAGTTTTTTGCATAGGCTAAAATTGAACCTTAGATTTTTCATTCAACTATCAGAGACTTAATCAGTTAAGCTAACTAGAACGTACAAAAAAAAAACAAAAACAAAAACAAAACATATAACTTAATACAAAACTTGAGTCCCCTTTTCATAATGTTCTCATCTTTTACGGGTTTTAAGTGGAAAAGAGGAATCCAACCCCCCCCCCCCCTTAAAAAAAATCATAATCATAATCAACATGAAAAAAAGTCCTACTTTCTAAAATGGGATTTCTTAAAGAAATGAAAAGTTATCGTTCTTCCTCCTAACTCTATTTGTGCCATCATCTAATCTACTAACAAGCTTGTTGGAGATTAAGCTCTAAAGTTTTTGTCTAAGGTGCTTATGCCCTCGCCAATCCTTCAAACCTTTTATCAAGCTTGCAAAGGGCTGCCAACCAATTTCTCACCTCCAATTTGCAGATGATTTGTTCATTTTTTGGACGGCAGATGAAGAGAATATAAGGTCTATCAAAGAATGTTTATCCACTTATTCTTCCTGGTCAGGGCAAAAAATAAATACCCACAAATCTACCATGGTTTTCAACAAAAACCTAACTAGTTGGCATTTTAAACATTCGCTTGCTGGGAGCATGGGTTTGGAAATTGAAGGGTCAAAATGAAAATATTTGGGGCTACCAAGGTTGATAGGAAAGTCAAAGAAAGATACATTTCAAGAGGTGGTAGAAAGAGTTGAGAAGAAGTGTCAAGGCTGGAAAGTTAAGAAACTCTCGCAGGTTGCTAGAACCTCCCTAATTCGCACAGTTACCTCAGCCATGCCATCATATGTTAAGTCCTCTCTCAGACTCCCAAAAGAAACAGCAAAGAAGCTTGATGCCTTAAATAGGAAATTTTGGTGGGGTTCAAAGGAAAATGATTCCAGCTGCTGCATCCTAAAGAATTGGGATTCTATTTGCAAACCCAAGTTCATGGGAGGTCTAGGCCTCAGAAAAAAGTGAGGATTTCAACTAGGCTCTACTAGCCAAACTAGCTTGGGAGGTCCAAAAAAATGAGGATAAGCACTGGGTAAAATATTTAGAAGAAAATATCTAAGAGGTGGAAGTTTTACCAATACAAGGCCACCTAAGCAAGCATCTTGGATTTGCAAGAGCTTATTTAGTTGTAACAAGCTCATTAAGAAAGGCATGTGCTATAAAGTGGGAGATGGAAGAAGTATTAACATATGGGATGACCCTTGGGTTCCTAAAGAACCAAATTTTAGACCAAAACTCAAGGTTGGGAGGGCTCTAAGCAACTTGCTAGTAGCCTAGCTCATCAATCATGACTCAAGACAATGGGATAAGGAAATTTTTTTGATTTATTTGAGACTCAATCAGCTATAAAGATCTTCAATATCCATCTTCCTGCCTTCTCAAGGTGTGACACCTTATGCTGGAGACAAAGTCCATTGGGTGAGTTTACTGTAAAATCAGCATATATGTTAAAAATGCAACAATGCAGCACCTCACTAGGGCCAATGCATGAAGCGGATTGGAAGATGTTGTGGAAGAGTAAAACTCATGAGAGGCTTAAGCTTCTTCTCTGGAGAATAATTTGTAAATCCCTTCCGGTTCGGGAGTCTCTTAGTAAAAGTTTCCAATTCCTGACATGAGTTGTCCAGTTTGTGGGGAAGAGGTTGAAACTGTCGAACACGTCTTCATATGCTGCCCCATCACAATTCAGGCCTGGGCCAATTCAGCTTGGCCCTTAAACATGGTTGTATTCAAAGATATGAGCATTGATCAGTGGATAAATATTATAATAAATCAAAGTGAATTGTTAAAGATCCAAGGCAAGGAAGCAAAGGAGTTTACTCTTTTTGCAGCAATTCTTTGTGACCAAATTTGGAAGAACAAAAACCAAACAGTGTGGGGAAACCAACCAGCAAAATCAATCAAGCTCCCAGTCCGAATAAATAAGGTATTTACTCAACACAAGCAAGCTTGGCAATCGATCCTTGAAGAAAAAGAGAACTCCCCTTCATGGAAGCCTCCTCCTCTTAGATGGATCAAATGTAACTTTGATACAGCAGTGAAGCCCGATAAGGTGGTGCTGACAGTGGTTTGTAGAGATAGCAACGGATCCATAGTAGCTACACAGTCTCAGGAAAAATGCCTAGGTAAGTCCTTATGGGTGGATTCTAAAGTAGCTCTCTTAGTAGTTAGTTCGGCTCATAAAGAAGGTTTCGCTAAAGCTGTGCTAGAAGGAGATGCCCAATCAGTGATTAAAGCTATCATGAACCCATTTACAACTCCCCACTAGTCCATCAATACTATTTTAGAATATATCGGTGTGGTTCTAAACTCTTTTGTATGTTGGAATGCCTCTTTTGTTTTTAGAGACTCTACTGTTGTAGCTCACTCCATAGCCCATTGGGCATACTTGTGTAACAGTTTTGGTCCCCCCTTTTTCTGTAGTTTATGGTTTTATGGAAGGTGGTGTAGGCTAAGTCTCTCCCCTTCCCTTGCTTTTGTTTGTCTTTGTTCCCTTTTTTTTTTGTGTTAATACATTCCCTTATTCAGCAAAAAAAAAAAATCCTTCAAACCTTTAGCTCTAGGCCTGGTCTAACTTTAGTTGGGCTTTGAGTTTGGAAAATCAAATCAAATTATTGGAAAATATTTCTTCTTTAGTTACACCCTTGTGTATTCCCACATAAGACTTGTTAGCCCATCGTCATCTGCCCATTTCCACAATGGTGACTAGTGTGTGGGCTTCATTGGGAGTCAACCCATCAAGACCCATGAGGAATGGGCTCACTTACCCACTAATAATTTGGAAGTGAAATTTTTTTTTTTTTTTTTTTCACTTTAAACTATCAAACTCAATACACTATTTAGTTTTTTTTAAAATCTAAATTTCCACCACTTTAATCCCCCAACAAAAGTTACAAGTTTGCGTTGCTAAACCCAGATTGGTAGTGAATAATTGAAAATTGAGTTTTCATGTCATGTGGAGCTATTGGTTGACTTTTTAATGGTTGCCACACATTTTAACTTTTCTTTTAATAATTGGATAGTATACAAATTGTATGTTTATGTTAGAAACTTAGAAATACCGTTAGTTAAATTACACGACTCTTGACAAGTACCACAAGTTTTAACAATACACTTGCCAAGCATGGTTTTTTCTTCCCTTTTTTGGCTTTGGTGATGTTTATGTCTTTGTGATCTGCAGGATTTGGTTTGTAACCAATCAAATCGGCCACAAACAAAGAGTTGAAAAATCATGTATTAGTGCGACTCAGCTTCGCCTTATGTACTAGAGCAGCTTGATTCTCAAATTTGGCAAACCAAAATAGATGGTGCAATGAGAATACCCCATATAATAATAATAATAATAATAATAATAATAATAATAATAATAATAATAAAAATAAATAAACCAATTATAATGATTAATGAAAGGGTCTGGCTTCTGGACCCGTTCGGATACGGACATGTGTTCAGTCTTGGACACGTGTCCGCATCGCAACGTGTCCAGTGGCATTAGCCACTGGACATAGGCAGTGGCCACAAGCTGCACCCTTAATGAAATATCCTAGTCAGCAGTACATTATTCCAAGATGACAAGTGATACCTCCTACTCTCATCATAGTTACATTCTTCCATGGTGCAATGAGGAAATCAACATTTCAAAAAATATGTTTTTTTTGGGGGAAAAAACATTTGTTTTTTCAAAACCAAGGTAAATATTGTGATGAAATAAATGAAATACACACACTCTTAAATAACTAGTATCCTTTGAAATTTTCAAAGACCATTACCGATCACTGCATCTCACAAGCATATTACAAATTCTATAAATAAAAGTATTGTTTTGCACCAAGTGACTACACTTTCTTTCTTTCAAATTATTACAATCTACTAAAGTCTTTGGTAAAATATACGATTTCATTGTAATTTAGAACGAATTCGAAGGAAATACTAATTTTAAAAATTTTGTACATAAAACCATGAATTTATAACTTAAACTTTTAGATATCCCTTTCCCCATTGAGCTAACCTTCTAAGGTAGATTAATTTATCATCCATTACTTTGATAAAAAAGTTTCCCCTTCATTCTTTTAAAAAGAAAGCCGAGAAGCTAAGAATTGGTAGGGGCAACTGAAATACAAAAAGAGGAAAAACAAAGTTTACTTGGCTGGGGTAACTGATGCATGGACAAATTTGAGCAGATAAAATAGATTATCAGTTATCAATGAGCAACATGTTGAAGCTTTGAGTAGCTTGGTAAAGAAATAACTCTGATGTCTATCTTGTCTAACTTCATTCTACCGAAAGTAGAGTTGCTATAAAATTCTTCACTGCAACAAGGATTAATATAAACCACAATTGATGTTTTCATTGGATGCATTCAATTCAAATTGTGAAATGATTTCAAAACTTCTTCTGGTCCAACAACCAAAATAGTTTCCATGCTAAGGCTCTGCTACTGAACTTGAAGAATGAGACATTAAAATAAAACATTCTTTCTCTATAAACCCCACTACTTTCTTCCTCTGCTAAGCCTCTGCAGGTGGTAATTAATGCTTCCCCAAGACTTTCTTTTATTGGTTGCCTGTAACAAAGGCAGTCAAAAGTTAAAAGATATATAATGCATTGGACAATCCAAGAAGAACATAATAAATATTTTCAAAAAATTACAAAAATAATGGGACAAAAAAGATAGGAGAAGAATATGCTGCAATAAATCAGAAAAGTTGTATCACCTGAGAGTCCATACAGGCACTCAAAAGTTCCTTATGCCGGACACACTTATCATTACTGTTGTTGTTGACAGCCAAGCAGTTGAGAAATGTAGTCATTTCCTTCATGCAAGGTTTGTGAAGAGAGCCAAATTTCTTTGGGTTAATATAAAGCGAACCAGCTTTCCGACCCATTATCCTATACTTAAACTGCACATGCCCAACAAGACAGAGTAGACTCAACAACTTGGGGGAAAAAAAACACTTTTCCAATATTCAAGAAATAAGAATAAAGAGAACATGTCACAAACAATGCGAGACTTGACATTTCAAGGTACATATATACCAGATACATTTCCATTTAAGGAACAAAGAGAATGCATCGTTTTTATTAAGTTACTTATGCACCCTTCACCCTTGTTTTTATAGGAAGAGGAGGTGCCATATGCACTAAAGCTCGTTGACAAAGAGCATGCACCATTCTGACGATTGAAAGATAAACCCAGTAAAGAATACTAGAGAATCTGAAAAGTGTTTGATTGGAGATTGCACTCTAGCATGAAAAAGCAAGTTGCTTGCACTTCAATTACCAACCCAAGAAACAGCTTACAGGTTTACAGCAAAGCCTTGTTTCAAGAATTTCCATTAATCAGATTCTAGACCCATCTTTTACTCCTATGGAGCTCATATTTACATCCAAAATTTCTCAATTTTTTTTAGTTGAATATAACACAATTATTATGACAATATGTGTCCGTTTGGATCACGTCAGCATTTTTGCGTTTTTCCCTCTTTTTTTTTTTTTTTTTTTGACTAGCGCCTCTTGCATTGTTCATGGGACATGAACAGTGTATTAAGGCAAAGTTACAGTGTTTTCAACAGTGAACAGTAACCCATAAATTATTTTTTTATTATTTTCAGCAATAAAGTTTCATTTTTCAGCAAAATAAGCAGTATCCAAACATATACTATATTGATCTCAACTGTAAATGTGACTAAAATACAATGCCCACCTTGCCTGTCATCGTCCCTCCTAAATCTCAACCTCACCAGCATCACCCCTTGCTAGTTGTCGACCTCTCTTCTTTATATCCACTAGATCTGACGAAGATCAACTCCATCTTCATTAGATCTTGCATAGATTGGCTCAGATTGCTGGCCTTGACATCAATCTCCACCCAAATGATGGAATCACCCAATCAGGCCAGACGTTTGGCAAGTAGATTTGCGTTGGTTGGCAATGGGTTTCTTTCTTCCCTAATTGGCATGGTTGAGTGACAGGCTGGCCATCATACTGAACCCAATCCACTTGTGATCACCCTTGAATATGCCAAATTATGTACCTATCGTCTCATTTCATGATTCCCTTTCCCCTTCCCTTTCTTGCCTATGAGATTCAGGTTGCAAATGGGTTTCTTTAAGGAGGTGAGGAGTAACTTGCTGGACAGCCTTTGGAAGACAAATGGTATGGTCATTATACTCTAATGCACACAATTGACTGGGAACCACACCTCATAAAATGAGTTCACTAGTTCGAATCTCCCCTTAAAGCAGAGGTCACAAATGGTATGGTCATTTTGGTGAGTAACACACACAAGTGCTCACAAGGCCACTACCTCACCCTCTATCCCATTATTATGGGAAGAGGAAATGCCATTTAGCTATAGCTGATTGGCAAGGCAATTTTTTCCCTTAAGAACCTAATTTTAATGAACTTAATTCATTAATCCAGATTTAGTTTTCGGCCATTGAGCACTAGCTCAAATGAAAATTTCTTCTTCCCACAAGAAGAGGGTGGAGAGTGAGGTCATGGATTCAAGACTTGGGTGGCCGTTTATGAAAGAAAATACAGTTTCAGTTTATACTAAAAAAAAAAAATCCATACAAATCTACAAACTGAAAACCACCATATAAAACTTGATACATTTGCTATGGCATTGCTTTTCCTTATAGAAAAGTGACTCATGTACCAGATAATATTCCTATGGTAAAACATTAAATTCAAGGAGCCTACTATTATGGTGTGCCCGTCAGAATTACAGCAAAAAACCTAGATTCTTTGGACCAAAAAAAGAAGAAGAAAACAAGCAAAACAAAACATGGTGGGCAAAACAAATGAAGACTGCAAAATTCAACACTGAGAAAATCAGTTAAATAACTCAATGCCTAATTGTTAGGGCCTAAACGTGAATTTGCATATTTTTATTGCACAACTAACATGGATTTAAACAAGTTTTGATGCATACAGAGAAGCTTCCATGGATTCCAAGTACATGAACTTCATTGTTTGAATCTAACAATATGCTTAAAAACATTATCAACCATTGGATAACTTGCACTTTGTAATAATATAACCAACAAAATGTCTCTAAACTTTTGTCCTTTAAATTTGGACGGAAAACCTTGCCAATCACTTCTCAAATATATAATATCCTAGTCAGACTTTATCAAATCCCAAACCCAAGCTATTGCCACTAAACCCTATGAAAGAAGAGAATCAAATTTCAACAAAAATTATGCCACATCATGCTCAAAAGATCCAGAGACAATAATGACACAATTGTGTAGTTATTAAAAGCATACAGAATTCCCTACATTGCTCAAGCAACACAACTACTGTCAAAGAATATTGGATTCACAACAAAGTAATCTGATGGTCATCAAAAATTAAATAAAAAAAAAAAAATTCAAGATGCAGTCCACACAAGAGCCAGTAATTTTATTTTTCCTATAACAGTAGCTTATACCAATCCAAATTAAATTCATACATGATTGGCATCTCAAAAAAATTTTAATTGTCAACACATTTTATAGTCACATTTGGATTTTGATTAAATCCAATAGCAGCACGAATCCCAGAATTAAAATCAGAAAACATGAGCTGACTTGCATTTACAAGTTCACGACCAGCTTCAGTTCAGCCAACAGGACCTGAACCCCATGAGGCAGATAGTTTGTGAAGCCAACAAGACAACTCTAGAGCAATCAATACACAAAAATCCATATTCATATACCTAATAGCTCACTACTCTTGTGAACATATTAGCATTCCACTGTTGTGGTCGAATTCCAAAATCAGCCTATCGAACTAGTGACCCCACTGTTTAATGAGGCACAGTCCCTAGAGGATTTTGGAACCTTTTTAAAAAAGAGTTCTTTAGACTCGCTTTTAGCCTGTAAAACCTACGGGCAACTAACCCCACTCGCTAGAACTAGTTGCCATAGTAAATGAGGGGCATTCACCCCTAATGGGGTAAGGGGTTTATGTCCCACCCCTTGTTATCTTTTTGAGTGACCTATTCCATGAACCTAAATCATGTTAGCATAAAGGGTGAAAGTTGAAACTCTTTTAAAATTACAGCTGATTGATATTTCAAGTTGATTATGTAAATAGTTATTTACCTATATTAACTATCACACCTTAGCTACAAAACCCTGTTCCTTTCTTCTTTTCTCTCTCTCTCTCTCTCTCTTCCCAAAACTAGTTGTTCAAATATAATCTAGCACAGTCCAGAAATGAAAACCCCATTGCTCAGATCAAACACAAAATCAGTTACTTTGGTTCAAATGAGACAGAAAATTCATAGGAAACCAAAACAACTTATAAGCTGACATTGGAGGATAAAATGAAAGACAGAAAAAAGGTGGTGCCTCGGTGGTGGTGGCTTAGCAGAGTGGCAGCAACTTCTATGGCAGCAGTGTGTTTAGAGAGGAGTCGGGTTCGGGTAAGGACTGATCCGTCAAAAAACTTGTTGGCCCATATCCACAATGGTGACCCATGTGTGGGCTTCATTTGGAATCAACCCCACAAGGACCCGTGGGGAATGTGCTCACATTCCAACTAATAATTTGGTAGTGAAAACGGGAGAAAATGGGTATTTGGTTATAATTTATAAATTATGTTTGTTTTTATTTTAAAACTATTTAGTAAAATGTCTGTGATTTTGAAACTCAATTGTAAGAAAATTGAATTCTATGTAAAACTTGATATTCTCAAAATCAAGTTCTATATATTTTTAAAGTGAAACTTGACATTATAGATATGTAGATACCACTTATTTTGTTGAAATCGAAAAATTATTACTGAAATTACTGTAGATAAAAGTAAAAGTTAGTTGAAATAGTACGGTGGGGTCCATCAATAGTGCCAAAAAGTGCAGTGAGCCCATGAATAGTAACAAAAATAAGCTGAATAGTGAAATAATTTTAATTTTTCATTTCAATCCAAATACACGCTATGTCAAGTTGAAAATTTAAGTGGCAAAATATGCATAGAACTTGATATTGCTAAAATTGAGTTTAAAAAACAAGGGCATTTTGCTAAATAGTTTCAAAATAGGAGAATTTTGCTGTATAATTTGTAAATTAGAGACAAATACCCATTTTTCTTCTGAAAACTTGAAATTTTGATTTTTTTTTTTTTTTCATTTCATTCAGAGCTATTGGTTTAATTTTTAATGGTTGCCATTAACAAGTATTGTTAATACTATATAATAAAATTATTGTTTTGCACAAAGTCACTGTCAAATTATTTGGTTTAATTTTTAATGGTTGCCATTAACAAGTATTGTTAATACTATATAATAAAATTATTGTTTTGCACAAAGTCACCGTCAAATTATTATAATTTACTAAAAACTGTGGTAAAATACATGATTTAATTATAAGTTAGAATAAATTCAAATTAAATCCCAACTTTTTAAAATCATGAACCTTTTAAATCATTTTAATTCTATCTTTTTAGCTAATTCTGCAAAACTATTGTCTCGGGTATATGCCATATATAGATTTATCAATTGATTTTAGTCTTCTATCAATTTCTTCCTTGAAATTATTAGCTTTCTCTTATTTGTTGACTATTTTTACTAAACTATTACTATTATGTCTTTCCTTTTCTATCTCTTTCCTTGTCCTTTCTTTTTCTTTGTCTTCATCAACTATGTCTAGTTTGTCTTGCACTATTTTAATATGACTATTGTCTTTCTTTTCCGTAAAAGTAGTCTTCAAGTCTTTCGAGTCTTGATTATTGTTATCTTTCTCATCCATCTTCTTATGTATTGTTTGTATTGAACTAGTTTCTTTATTGCTTCGTCTTTCCATTTTTTCCATCCTTTCTTTTACTTCTCTTTCTCTTATTATACACTTTTGTCTTTCTATGTCATCTTTTCCTTGTATTATTCTTATAGCACTACTTTCTTTCTTTTCTGCCAGAGTAGTCTCTAAAGTCTTTAAGTTATTTCTTCCATCATCTTTTCTACATGTCATGTTTATAGGTTTGTCAATGCTTACTAAGCTATTGTTTTGTCTACTATTTCAATTATCTGTCATTAAAGATGATCTATGATGAGGTTCAAAGTCTCTTTCTTGTTCTAAATTTAAAGCTTTAATTCTTTCATAGAGGTCTAGAAAACTATCATTTTTCTTTTCTACTTTAATAGTGGATCTTTCAATAGCTTCTAAATATTCTAATTCTTTATTAATCCTATCTAAGAACCTATTATTGTGTCTATCAGTTTGTCTGTTAATTTTATCTCCTGTTAATGTACTATTATAGTTATAATTATAATTATCCATATCACTGTCAGAGTCAGAATTTCCCGAGGAGATGGTCTTGATAGCAAGGATACCAGTGGTTAGTAATAGTTCCGTCAGTAATTATTAATTGCTTGGAAATAGAATAAATACGTTTATCAGCTCATCATCTGTTTACTTGTTCACACTTAGGTTAGACACACACTAATTAGAAACATGGACTATGATGATATAGATTATGATGAAGGTTATAGCATAAGAGATATAGACAATAATTGGTTAAATGATAATATGGATTATGAAACAGATTTTGACTCTATTAGTGATATGGATAATTATAATTATAACTATAATAACATAAATAATAGGAGTACATTAATAGGAGATAAAATCAATAGACAGACTAATAGACACAATAATAGTTTCTTAGATACGATTAATAAAGAATTAGAATATTTAGAAGCTATTGAAAGATCCACTATTAAAGTAGAAGAAAAAATGATAGTTTTCTGGACCTCTATGAAAGAACTAAAGCTTTAAATTCAGAACAAGAAAGAGACAGATCATCTTTAATGACTGATAATTGGCATAGTAGACAAAACAATAGCTTAGTAAGCACCGACAAACCTAAAAACATGACATGTAGAAAAGATGATGGAAGAAATAACTTAAAGACTTTAAAGACTACTCTGATAGAAAAGAAAGAAAGTAGTGCTATAAGAATAATACAAGGAAAAGATGACATAGAAAGACAAAAGAGTATAATAAGAGAAAGAGAATTAAAAGAAATGATGGAAAGAATGGAAAGACGAAGCAATAAAGAAACTAGTTGAATACAAACAATACGTAAGAAGATGGATGAGAAAGATAACAATAATCAAGACTTGAAAGACTTAAAGACTACTTTTACGGAAAAGAAAGACAATAGTCATATTAAAATAGTGCAAGACAAACTAGACATAGTTGATGAAGACAAAGAAAAAGGAATGACAAGGAAAGAGATAGAAAGACATAATAGTAATAGTTTAGTAAAAATAGTCAACAAAGAAGAGAAAGCTAATAATTTCAAGGAAGAAATTGATAGAATACTAAAATCAATTGATAAATCTGTGGCATATACCTGAGACAATAGTTTAGCAGAATTAGCTAAAAAGATAGAAATTTTGAATTCACCTATAGAGAAAAAAGAGATAGAAAAAGACATAACAGTTTTAGAGATTAGTGAGTTATCATATAATGAGAAACCTGACAGACATACTAGAAATACTATTTTTCATAAATGTAAAGAATATGGACATACTAAAAAACAATGTGATAGACATAATAAAAATTTAAAACGTATAAGTAAATTACAGTTTGAGAAAGACATAATAAATGAGTTAATGGAAATATTTAATGTTAAGCAAAAAGAGATAGACCAAGTAATGAAAAAGGAAGAATTAAAATCAACCAACCCACTCAAAATCAATAAAAGAAAAAGGAAACAAAAAGACATAATAATGAATCTGATAGATAATCTACCTAATCACCTAACAGATAAAAAATGATATTTACTAAAATTGAAAGATTCTATAGATATACCTATTGCTTGTATTAAGTGTAGGAAATATGGACACCATGTTACGGAATGTGGAAAAGGAGAAAGAGCTAAGAAAGAAAAGACAAAAATGAAACAAGATGGAACAAATATAAAACCAGTAACTCTACAAGACTTAATGATAGAAGCAAAAATAATAAAACAGGAAATTAAAGAAGATTATTCAACAGACATCGATGAACAAAATATTGGAGAAATAATAAATTTAAATGAATTTTCTAAACCCATGTTAGACCCCCTCCCCCTCATTAGAAAAAGATGATAGCAATAGACAGAATTTCTTGAGTTTAATTGATAGAGTAATTTTTCAAACATGGCATACAGAAATCACTTTAGTAATTAATAAAGAGTTCTCTTTGATAGAAATTTCTTTAATAGACTCAAGTGCTGATATGAATTGTATACAAGAAGGACTAATACCTTTAAAGTATTATGAAAAATCATCTCAAAAATTAACTCCAGCTAATGAAGAAAAGCTCATAATTAATTATAAAATACCTAATGTTCACATATGTAATGACGAAATATGTTTTGAAATAGTTTTTGTTTTAATTAAAGATCTTTCTTCTAAAATCATTTTAGGCAATCCCTTTATGGCTTTACTTTACCCCTTTTTAACAACAAAAGAAGGGATTAAAACTAATGTGCTAGGAAAAGACATACTTTTTAAATTCATTCTACCACCTATCCCGAAAGAAATCTATTCACTCACTAATACTTCCATGATAAAGGAAATTGATAGAGGAAGAATTGACAGGAAAAATAGACATTTGGAATCTTTAAAGTCAGAAATAATATATGAAAGAATCGCTGATCAATTGATAGACCCCATACTGAATCATAAAATAAAATTGTTTAGACAACAGATTGAGATCAAAATTTGTTCTAATCTTCCTACTGCTTTTTGGCACAAGCACCAACATATAGTACAACTACCTTATGAAAAAGATTTTAATGAAAGATAGATACCTACTAAAGCCAGACCAATACAAATGAATAATGAATTATTAGAACACTGTAAGAAAGAAATTGAAGACCTTTTGAATAAAGGTTTGATTAGGAAAAGCAAGTCTCTCTGGAGCTATGCTGCCTTTTATGTTAATAAAAGACAGAATTGGAACAAGGAGTTCCAAGATTAGTTATAAATTATAAACCTTTAAATACAACACTACAATGGATAAGATATCCCATCCCTAATAAGAAAGATTTACTTGACAGGCTTCATGAAGCAACCATATTTTCTAAATTTGATATGAAAAGTGGATTTTGACAAATACAGATAGATGAGAAAGACAGATATAAAACTGCTTTTACCGTTCCTTTTGGTCATTATGGATGGAATGTTATGCCTTTTGGTTTAAAAAAATGCACCTAGTGAGTTTCAAAATATAATGAATGATATATTTACACCTTTTATAGAATTTTCAATTGTCTATATAGATGATGTTTTAATTTTTTCCAAATCAATTGATGACCATTGGAAACATTTAGATATATTTGTCAAAGTAATTAAACACAATGGATTAGTTGTCTCAGCCACTAAGATAAATTTGTTTCAAGATAAAATCCGATTTTTAAGACATAATATTTATAAGGGAACCTTAAGCCCCATTAATAGAGCCATTTAATTTGCAGATAAATTCTCAGATGAAATAAAAGATAAAAATCAGTTACAAAGATTTCTTGGCAGCCTAAATCTATTTTCAAGGATTAAGAAAGATATGTAGACCCCTGTATGAAAGGCTAGAAAAGAATCCTCCTGCATGGACAGACAGACATACTATGATATTTCGACAAATTAACAAATATGTTACGCAACTCCCTTGCATTGTTATTCCTTCACCCCATGCTTTCAAAATTGTTGAGACAAATGATTCTAACATAGGTTATGGTGGAATCCTATAACAGGTAACAAAAGATGATGCTAAAGAACAAATTGTCAGATTCCATTCTGGCTCCTGGTCAGCTACCCAGCAGAATTATAGCACTATTAAAAAAGAAATTTTATCTATTATATTTTGTGTTTCAAAATTCCAAAATGATCTTTTTAATCAAAAGTTTTTAATCAGAGTTGATTGTAAAAGTGCTAAAGAAGTTTTACAAAAAGATGTTCAAAATCCTGTCTCTAAACAAAGTTTTGCTAGATGCAAGCTATTTTAATTGTTTTTTACTTTGATATTGAATACATTAAAGGAGAATCTAATCCAATTCCTGATTTCTTAACCCGTGAATTCTTACAGGGAAGATGAGTTCCCCCCTCAGAAAAGAGTAACTCCCCAAAACCCAGAACCAGACAATCCTATGATGCTACTCCTATTCCCCTTAGCAGATTTCTCCCTTCCCCTTCTTTCCCCTCACCCACCCTCTCTTCAGATAGACCCCAAGACAAATCCCCATTGACATGCAACCCAAATCCCTTTAACCCACTTTCCCTAAGTCCCACTCCAACAACTAAGCAAACATACGCTTTGCCCTTAACCTCAACTCCTCCCTTAAAAACACCATTAAATATAGCAATAGCCTATTTTCCCCCTTTAGCTTCTCCCTCCAACCAACCAAAGTACAAATCCTTTACTTCTCAGGAAGCCCAAGCCCCAAAAGAAGACCATAGTATTGAACTTCCAAAAGACTCCTGGAATGTTATTTTATGGATTGAACCAGAATACCAACACATAACAAATACCCTCTCCCTAGTCAAACAACTCATACCCCCAAGATGAAAACATCCTAAGACAGAAACCTTAAAGACCCAAACATTTTATGAGTTTATTTTAGTTGATACAGACTTAATACTAGTAACACATATGCGTTTCTCACTTGCTCCCAAGACCCAAACAGAGTTGGCTACTCTAAAGTAGTCATAAAACAGGTCCTCACGCCCTCCCGGTGGAAAGCACAACCTTGGATCGCTAGGAACTTTTTCCAACGATTTGAACCTTAGTTTTATAATTATTTTGACTATATGGAAGCTTGGGATAGGTTCCTTCTTCTCCAAAATAATATCTACATACATACTTGGCTTTACTATTTTGATATGTATAGAAAGAAAGACATAATGATACCAAGAGGGTTCATTGACTGGAGGAATTCCTACGGTCCTGAAGCCATGATTCTCCCTCCTAATCTCCTAAAAGCCTATGAGACTTTCAAGAAAGAACCAAACATACCGCATCTTAAGAATTTTCCACATCTTTTACAGTTCTTTTACAGGTTTCCAAACCTTCCATGGGTTATTAGATGGGAATATAAGATAGAAAAACATCCTTAATGTCCCTTTCCCATGCTCACCAGAAAGTTTAAATTAAAATGGTGGCATAAGTTTAATTTTCATCATATTCACCAGGAACAATAGAAAAAATCCTCCTCTTCCTAGACAGAATGCTCTAATTTCCTTCTAGAGAAAAGTCAAGTTTAGTGCCAGCTCGCTTTCGTCTCAAACAGAAGGCAGCTTAAAAAATAGCTCCTTGAAGCAGCATCATAAATCTCAGATGATGAAGATGACACAATAATGAAATCGTCCTATCTAAACTACAGGACTCACCCAAAAGTATTCCAAGATTCTCAAGATCCCTATGACATATGACAAATAAGACAGGCCAAGCTAAACAGAAAACTCCCCCAGAAAGACAAATGTGACAGATCACTATTCACTAGCACGCGTGAATAACTTCCAAAAAAATCCAAGACAATCTAGACAGATACAGATAGAGGGTCACAAGTCACTACTGTTTACTAGCATGTGTGAAAAGAGAATTGATAGATTCCCAGACAAACCATTGCTCATTAATAGCAATTTCTATAATATTCTACAAGTTTTTACAGACAACCTAACTTGAGTTAATTTTACTAACTCATGTCACTTTGGAAGACTTACCATGGTTCATTCCATCTATAAGAAGGACAGACTTAGAAGACAGAAGATAGGTTTGAAGTTTAGGTCCAGAATTAAGGTTCAATTCTTAGGTCCAAAGTTTAGAAAGAAGATAACCCTCTCTCTCCCTTAGAAAGACTCTCGTAATCCTTCCTCTCTTGTAACCTTATAACCATTTGCTTCAGACAAAACTATGTAACTTTTCAGACAGATTTTACATTGTAGTCTTATAACTCTTAAGGCAGTGTTTATTTTCAAGCTTGTATCAAACATAGAAGTTTTCAGTTTTAATCAAAGACAGAAGTTTTTATTCAAGTAAGATTTTACTAGTTTCTGTTTTCATATTCCATACTCTGTTTTAACCCTATTTTGAATATATCTATTTTGTTATTTTCTTCTTTATCATCTATTTTATCATTGTTTATAATTCCATATTACTGTTGTGCTCTCTCGTGTTCATAATGACTACCACCAATGACTACCTTGGAGAGAGCACAACAGTAATATGAAAGCATAAACAATGATAAAATAGATGATAAAGAAGAAAATAGCAAAACAGATATATTCAAAATAAGGTTAAAACGGAGTATGAAATATGAAGACAAATACTAGTAAAATCTTACTTGAATAAAAACTTCTGTCTTTGATTAATACTAAAATTTTTTGTCTTTGATTCAAGCTTGAAAATAAACACTGTCTAAAGAGTTATAAGATTACAAAGTAAAATCTCTTTGAAAGGTTACAAAGTTCTATCTAAAGAGAAGGGTTATAAGATTACAAGAGAGGAAGGATTACAAGAGTCTTTCTAAGGGAGAGAGAAAGCTATCTTCTTTCTAAACTTTGGACCTGAGAATTGAACCTTAATTCTAGACCTAAACTTGAAACCTGTCTTCTGTCTTCAGAGTCTGTCCTTTTTATAGATGTAATGAACCATGGTAAGTCTTCCAAAGTAACCTGAGTTGGTAAAATTAACTCAAGTTAGGCTGTCAGTAGAAACTCGTAGAACATTATAGAAAATACAGTAGTCTTCATAAAGTGACTTTTTTCAAATCTGTCTGGGAATTCGTCAGCGTCCAATATTTCTGGGAATCTGTCAAATCTCTCCGGGAAAGGATTTGTCAGAATGTTATTTACGCGTGCTGGTGAACAGTAGTAACTTTTAACTTTTAGCCCGTGAGTTTCTGCATTCATGTATGCTAATGAATAGTGATCTGCCATGCTAATGAATAATAATCTGCTATGGATCTGCCATGCTGATGAATAGTAATTTGCTCTGCTGATAGTAGCTAGTAATCTGTCAAAATATCTTTCTAGATTTGTCTGGATGGTTTGTATGGTGAAAAGTAATCTTTCAAAATATCTTTCTAGATAATCTGGCATTTCTGATAATCACCACTTGAAGGGATATTGTCTCGATTGAGACGTCTTCATGCTTTGTTTGAAATCTTCATTGAAGATTTTTGTTTTGGCAAAATGCGGTCTGAAGTTTTATTAGCCTTAGGATGGCTATCTTGCTTGCCAGGCAATTGGCCGTTAATTATAAAATTAACTAATTAATATATTGCAAGTACGCCTTACTTGAAGGCCTTCATGCAAATGATGATTAAGTTTGAGCCAATACTACTTGAGCAAATGCTACTAAGGGAGTTCTTTTAGAAGGTTGTCTATATCAGAGGGGGACACTAATATTTTAAAGAAGATCTGTGAAGAACTTTGTTAATTTGAGTAAAGTCTTTCAGTTGGCATAAAATCTGTCTGAAAACAAACTTTTAAAGAAACTTTAGGAAAATATTTCTCTTGAAAATAATATGTATATATTTAAGTGCTACTACTATTGGGTAACGATTATAGCATCATCTGTCACTAGGTTTATAGTAACAACACTATTTGTTGCTCGCACAATTTCATCGGTACACATGTCTTTAAATATGGAAATTTCTTTTAACAATTGTATATCTTAGGGGATTGGGGGTAAAATGAACTTAAAAAAATATTTATGTCTCAAAAATTTGAGTATATATTCCATTGTCTGTTGTAGAAAATGGATAAAGTAAAGCCAAAAAAGGATTCCCTAAAATAACTTTAGACAACTTATATGTTAAGAAGAAAGGTATTCTAAAACTGATTCCATTATTACATATGTATGTCTTTGTCAATTTATTACTTATTTTAAGTCTATCACCATTAGCCTAAGTTAATCTGTTTGTCATTGATTCATAATATTTGGAAGGTATTAAGCCTTCTTGTATGCAATTCATGTTAGCACCTGAATCAACGAGTGCAACAACTGTTAATGAAAATTCTTTATGAACAACTAGAGTTATTTTGGTATACCATTTCTAGAATATCATTCTATCAATTATATTTAAAAATTTATCTTTATATTCATCTTCATAAGAACTTTCACTAGTATAATTATGTCTGTCAGGGAGAGAGGAAACTGTCAAGGGCTCATTATAATATTTAATTCTATCTTTTATACTATTTACTTGTGCGGCTATCTGCTCAGTCATGTTTTTTAGGATGAAATTTTTTGTTTTTAATTCTCTCAATTCTTGTATTAGACTATTAATATCTAGTATACTCATTAATTTATCCTTTAACTTTCCTGATATGTCAAGTTTGTTTATTTTTCTTTGAAAGTTATAGTATTTACTAGAGTGTCCCTTTTTACCACATTTGAAGCAAATAATGTCATTCTCTCTATATCTATCACTCTTCTTTCCTTTGGACTCTTCTTTCTTTTCTTTAGACCTACTTTTATTATATCTTCTATTATTGTTTTTATATCTGTCAACATCTTTCTTTTGTTTCCTTCTTTTCCTAGAGGGAGCAATCAACGAATCAAAGCCATATTGTTCACAAAAAGTTCCTATCTCCTTTTTAGCATTTTTTTTCTTACTCTATTTGATTTTTTAGTCTTAGATCATTACACAGCCATAGACCTGTTTCATTGATTAAGGATATTATGTCACCATAAGTTAAGCTAGGATAATCTATAGTTCCATCATTATTAGTTATATCAAGTCTAACTTTTTGAGCAAAGAAATAAGGTAAACCAGCAATAAATTTTTCTTTCCAGTAGGATTGTTGACAGTCATTTCTACTTAAGACTTTTGAAATAAAAACATCTTCATACCATCTAAAGTTTGAAAGTTGTGGGCATCTTAAATTAATTAAAACATCTGAAGCTCTTTCTTTATATTGATTAGGATCCCTAACAAAATATTTAGTTATAGTAAAAATTAAAGTATTGACTGCATCTTGTGAAGGCTGTTTATCTGTCATTATAACACTTCCACCCGTCTCTCTTTTAACTGTTGTCAACATCTTAAGTCTGTCATCATTATTTAAATAGTGATCCCACTAGGCTTTCAATTGGCCAGTAAAACCGGTGACAATTAAATGGGCTATTTGGTGGTCTGATTTTCCATGATTCTTATAAACATTAGTGAGCAAGGTCATTTCATGTAAAAGGTTTATTATCTCATATTCTGACATTCCATCAATATTCCATTCATATATTAAATCTGGCGAATAAGACAAATTAACAAAAGTATGTCTTTCTTCAAATTGTAAATCTAGGGGAGTACGTTTAGGATACCAATTCTTTCTAGGGTATATTTCATCATTTCTTCCTTTTTTGCGATCTTGCGATGAAGATCCTAAAGTTAATTTACTAATTTGTAATTTATCTGTAAATTGTGATTCTAAATTATCTATGTCTGATGAGTCTTTCAAGTCTGTCAATTGATTGCCTTCTGATTCTTCATTCCTTGAAGGCTCAGTTCTTCCTATTGTATTTAACGTCATATCTTCGTTTTTTAGTGGCTCCATATCTTTTTGTGATTCTAGTTTCATTAAGTCTAACTTTTTATTTATTTCGTTAAGTAAATCATTAGTTTTCTTTGTCATAGGTCTCTTTAAAGGTGATCTAAGGTGAGGAGGTATTTAATGAGGGATAAACAAAGGGGTATTAGACTCATTTTCCTTTTTTATAGAGGTGGAAGGGGGTGTTATTCTGTCTTCTATGTCTTGTAGCTTTTGACCAATTGATTTTAAATATATATTAGTATAATTATTCTGTTGAATTATACTATCTAGGTTCTTATTATCATCGCTTAGACTAGGTCTTTTAGTAGGAGTAGCCAACACTTGGACTCTACTACTTTGATTCAATATAACTGATTCAAAGGGTGGATAAGTTTGGTACACCTTTTCATGATTTTCTGTCTTTGTCCATGACAATGTTTTTTCTATTACACTTATCTTTTTGTCTGTTTCTATATCCTGTTTAAACTTTTTTTGTCATTTTTTGTCAATTGGTTAACAAGTGATATTTCTGTCTCTAAAGATGACAAATGCCTTTTTGTTCTATAAATTCTTTCTTTATTAATATTAATAGTGTCATTATTGAGGGAATAAATTTCTTTTGGGATAAAGGATGAGATAATTATATCTTTTCTTAGCACATTAGGTTTAACTCCTTCATCTGTCATTAAATGGAGGTAAAGCAAAGCCATAAAGGGATTTCCTAAAATAATTCTAGAAGAAAGGTCTTTAATTAAAACAAAAACAGTTTCAAAACATATTCCGTCATTACATATGTGAACATTAGGTATTTTGTAATTAATTATGAGCTTTTCTCCATTAACTTGAGTTAATTTTTTAGATGATTTTTCATAATACTTTAAAGGTATTAGTCCTTCTTATATACAATTCATGTAAGCACTTGAGTCTATTAAAGCAATTTCTGTCAAAGAGAACGCTTTATTAATTACGAAAGTGATTTATGTATGCCATTTTTGAAAAATTACTCTATCAAGTAAACTCAAGAAATTCTGTCTATTGCTATCATCTTTTTCTAATGAAGGGGGGGTCTATCATGGGTTTAGAAAATTCTTTTAAATTTATTATTTTTGCAATATTTTGTTATTCTATGTCTGTTGAATCATCTTCATTAATTTCTTTAATTTTTTGTTTTATTATTTTTGTTTTTGTCGTTAAGTCTTGTAGAGTTACTGATTCTATATTTGTTCCATCTTGTTTCATTTTTGTCTTTTCTTTCTTAGCTTTTTCTTTCTTATCTCTTTCTCCTTTTCCACATTCCATAACATGGTGTCCATATTTCTTACACTTAATACTAGCAATAGATATATCTATAGAATCTTTCAATTTTAGTAAATAGCCTTTTTTATCTTTTAGGTGATTGGGTAGATTATCTATCAGATTCATTATTATGTCTTTTTGTTTCCTTTTTCTTTTATTGATTTTGAGTGGATTGGTTGATTTTAATTCTTCCTTTTTCATTACTTGGTCTATCTCTTTTTGCTTAACGTTAAATATTTCCATTAATTCATTCATTATGTCTTTCTCAAACTCTAATTTGCTTATACGTTTTACATTTTTATTATGTCTGTCACATTGTTTTTTAGTATGCCCATATTCTTTACATTTATGAAAAATAGTATTTCTAGTATGCCTGTCAGGTTTCTCATTATCTGATAACTCAGCAATCTCTAAAACTGTTATGCCTTTTTCTATCTCTTTTTTCTCTATAGGTGAATTCAAAATTTCTATCTTTTTAGCTAATTCTGCTAAACTATTGTCTCAGGTATATGCCACAGATTTATCAATTGATTTTAGTACTCTATCAATTTCTTCCTTGAAATTATTAGCTTTCTCTTCTTTGTTGACTATTTTTACTAAACTATTACTATTATGTTTTTCCTTTTCTATCTCTTTCCTTGTCATTCCTTTTTCTTTGTCTTCATCAACTATGTCTAGTTTGTCTTGCACTATTTTAATATGACTATTGTCTTTCTTTTCCGTAAAAGTAGTCTTTAAGTCTTTCAAGTCTTGACTCTTGTTATCTTTCTTATCCATCTTCTTACGTATTGTTTGTATTGAACTAGTTTCTTTATTGCTTCGTCTTTCCATTCTTTCCATCATTTCTTTTACTTCTCTTTCTCTTATTATACTCTGTCGTCTTTCTATGTCATCTTTTCCTTGTATTATTCTTATAGCACTACTTTCTTTCTTTTCTGTCAGTGTAGTCTCTGAAGTCCTTAAGTTATTTCTTCCATCATCTTTTCTACATGTCGTGTTTATAGGTCTATCGGTGCTTACTAAGCTATTGTTTTGTCTACTATGCCAATTATTTGTCATTAAAGATGATCTATGATGAGGTTCAAAGTCTCTTTCTTGTTCTGAATTTAAAGCTTTAATTCTTTCATAAAGGTCCAGAAAACTATCATTTTTTCTTTTCTACTTTAATAGTGGATCTTTCAATAGCTTCTAAATATTCTAATTCTTTATTAATCCTATCTAAGAAACTATTATTGTGTCTATCAGTCTGTCTATTGATTTTATCTCCTGTTAATGTACTATTATTTATATTATTATAGTTATAATTATAATTATCCATATCACTGTCAAAGTCAGAACCTACCGACGAACAGGTGTTGTTTGGGTGGTCCCGCAATGGAGTTTCCCCAGGAGATGGTCTCGATAGCAAGGATACTAGTGGTTAGTAATAGTTCCGCCAGTAATTATTAATTGCTTGGAAATAGAATAAATACGTTTATCATCTCATCATTTGTTTACTTGTTCACACTTAGGTTCGGCACAAATTAATTATAAACATGGACTACGATGATATAGATTATGATGAAAGTTATAGCATAAGAGATATAGACAATAATTGGTTAAATGATAATATGGATTATGAAACAAATTCTGACTCAGCTCATCATTTGTTTACTTGTTCACACTTAGGTCTCGCAAAGAGTTTTGTTGTTTACTAAGGAGTACACTTCTCAAAAGGCCTACATTTTACTTTTAAATGATTCTTTATTTTTCAAAATGTAACAAGTGGAAAATTCCCAAGGAATGAGTATGAAGTTGCTTAATGTTAATTTTTGGAGCTTAAGCGGCCCATGTTTCAATTAAATTCTATGCATACCTGTGTACATGTGAAGGCAGGTAATTGCATGGGCTATATCTATTGCAATCTCCAGCCGCTCTGCCATTTCAAGTCCGTTTCCCAGTTTACCTGCATAAAAAGATGATTAATCTTTTCAGTTTCTTTTCCTAGTTAACATTTCAGCTGTTAGTTGAGCAACTGCACTTTCTGCTCATAGGTAAACTGTTCAAGTAATTTTTACAAAAAAAAAAGCTTCTACAATGAAGATGGTCTCTGATTTCTGACCAACCCATCACAAGATCCAACCAAATACTCAAGTATCAGATTCTAAATTTGCCGTTGGAAGTGAATTGGAGTTTTGACATTGAGAGTGAAGCCAAAAATTAATCTCATGATTCTCTTCTTGCAAAAAACAAAGATTTTCCAGTCAATAAGAATGAAAGAAAGAGCTGGTTCTTTAGTGTAGAACCATACTCTTAGAATGAATTTTCTTTCATTTCTTATCCTCATTTGATTTATACTGTTCTTCTGCTTCATGGAATTGGACAAAAGCTCAATAGGAATTAGTTGTGAACTATTTAGTTTTCCACGTGCAGCACACATACATACTTGACTTCTGCTTATGCTTTCCTTGATTTTACTCACAGTTAATCTTCAGAGTTATAAATAGTTGTTGCTTGACTTACCATCTAAATGTTCCCGAAGTGTTCCGTTGCTGATGTATTCAACCAGAATCATTTGCTCATCTCCATGCTCCAGATATCCATATAACCTTACCAAATTTAGATGCTCAATCATTGACAAGGTAAGTATTTCATTCTTGAACTCCAATGATAAACGCTTGTCATACTTGTTCTGCACATATTTTCATGTTGTTATGCACACCAATGGCAAATGACCTATATTTATACTTCTAATACATTTTTGTCCCTTAATCACATAAAATCATTACCTTTAAATATTGACAATTCAAGTGATATTTTATAGTTAGGCTTTACATTGTGTCTCGTATTACAACATTATCAATCAAAGGCACCACTATTAATCTTAATGTACCTGTTTCATGCGCTTTATTGCAACTAGTGTTCCATCTTTGAGTCTCCCCTTGTACATTGTTCCGAACGCACCTTCCCCACTCTTGATGATAGCTCTTTATCATCAGATCAAGACACCAATCGGTTTTTAGTGTAAGTAGAAATTAAACTTCATATCTCTTATTCAACCCTTAGAGACTTTACCAGTTGTGATAACTGAAATTCACTACTGGATAATACTTAATTTAAGAGGTTGATCTTAGTCAGCAGGACATGTCTTTGCTCCAACTAAACGGCGTGTTTAATGGGACCATGTGCGTTGAGGGGAGGATTAAAGAAAAGTCTCAGAAGTAAGAAGGCGCACAACAACACAATACCGTTTTAAGCAGCAACATCATTACCAAACAAAACAGAGTGGCTAACTGAGAGTTTGAATTGAAAAGAAAAACACAACTTGGTTTGAGTGTTTCTGAGAGCGAAAACCCTCGAAGAATTCAAAATTACTAGGTAAGTGTCTTAAAACCTAGTCACACCTATTTTCCTCAACGTTTACACTATTTTTTCCCTTGAGAAAATCAAATGTTTGATCTATTTGGTAGCTGAGAAATTTTCACTTTAATTTTTCATATAATTTTGGAATTGTATGCATTGTACGAAGTTTGAATGATCTAATAAAAAGACATGCTAAATTGTTGATCTATATGGGCTAGGGCCGACTCTAGATATTTTGGGGCATAAGGCGATAACTAAAATAGAGCATTTTTTAAATTTATGTATTATTTAAATTAATATTTTTAAATTATAATATATTTCATTTAAAATATATTTTTATTGCCTTTTGATATGCAAATTAACTAATTAAAATTTTGTATTCAAGTTCTTCTAACATCTCCTTTTCAATCGATAATATAACTAATCTACTTAATCTTTATTGGGAAATTGTTAATTTTAGATATGATTTTATTAAATTGTATTGTTTCATTATCTTCTAACTCCTTTTGGTGAATTTCTTGCTCATTTGTGGTATTTTCATTTAAATTTTGTATTGTATTTTGTTTAGGACTAATAATAAATTTATTCATTGATCCTTTTTGTGACTCAATTCATTTTTCTTCTTTTTTTATTTTTATTTTTATTTTAAGTTTTCCATATCCAAGTACATATTTTCTAGTACATTTCTAATCAAACTATATTTACAAATAAACACTATCTATAATATATTTATAATAACTAGAATACAAAATAATTTTCAAGGGTAGAGCAATAAAACCTTATATATAAAAAGTACAATTGTAGGCCTTGTAGCTACACCGAATAATAATAAGTATCTAGCAATCTCAACTTGCATAAATAAAGACATATTTATTATATTATTCAATGAATTAACACTAATAAAAATTTTATATATTTATTCTAAGTTACAGCTTACAAGTTTTGTTTTTTAAATTGAAAATTTTTTATATTATTTTTTTTGCTTGCTTTGTGTGAAGCTAGTATATATAGTATAGCACTACTATTTTACTAATACACAGTAAAAGTCAAACAGATCCAATAACAAAACATAATATATAAAAACTAAAAACACAAGATTATTAAAATAAAATAAAAATCACAAGCCCATAAGTAAAGTAAGCCCACAACACAGCCACAGCCCACAAAAGTCCACCACGATGAAACAAAAACAAAAAGCACCCTTGAAGATTCATAGTGCACTGAGGAAAACTGGAAAATTAGATTTTAAAGAGGGAAATAGTGAAACAAACTATATCTTAGGTCCTTGATGAGAGAAGAGAAGTAAAGCTGAGATAGAAAGAGAGCAAGAGTGAGATAGAGAGAGCCACAGTGAGTAAATTTTAGGGATTTGAGATTTTTTATTTATTTTAATTTGTGTGTAATATTTTTAGACTATTTTATTTGGTTAAATTTTGGATTGTTTAGAGGTTAATGATATTATTTTTGGGACAGTTGATTTTGTTTAGAATTCTTTGTTTTTTGGTTAAAAGAATGTAGCAGTTTTTTGGGGTTTAATTTGGAAACCAATTTTTATTTTTCCTACTACCTCTTCTTTTCCATTTTTTTTTCTTGCTACCCCTTATTTTCCAAACTTTTAGGGCCCCCTTCCCACTTGGAAGTCTTAGGCAATAGCGTAATTGGCCTAGTAGAAGGACTAGCCCTATATATATGTGTGTGTGTGTGCGCAATGTTGTAACTACTTAGTATAATATTAACAATACATAATTATTTAGTAATTCTTTCAAAAAAAAAGGGAAAAATGTGCCTATTATTTATTATTTAATTTATATGAATTATTATTGTACATTTAGAACATTTATTATATATTACTATTATTTATTTATATGATCAGTATGGCAAAGTAACATGTTACATAACTATTTTCCTTTATATCAAAGTTCATGAAATACAAATGTACGGCCTCACCCCCCGTCAAGCCCAATCGCCCTAAGGCCCATGAAGACTAACTCTTATAAGAACCCCGCGCTGATCACACATGGTAATGCACGTGCAGTCCAAGAGTTTTGAGCTCGGAGTGCTCAAAGCAGCCTGTGATGTGCTCTGCCAAGCACAGAACTTACATGCGGGGTTAGTCCCAACACCACTATCATTATCTCCTTCACGTCACTATCATTATCTCCTTCCTGCCACCAAACATTCACTTAGATGAAACGGTATTGGACCTCCCTTTCATTGCCTGGGGAACGCCCTTGCCAAGTATCAAATCCAGCGGTGGAGCCAATTCTAATACCACTCTCATTTCCTCCCACTCCCAACTAAACCCCCACTTATGGGTAATAGTATTGGACCCCTCCTTCCACCCACCAGGGGAATAATCATAACCGTTCCACTAAGTTTGGCTATAAATAGGTAGGGAAGATTCAGTTGGGGGGTTGGCAATTTCAGAGGGAAAAGACTAGAGAAAGTAATCTCAATCCTCTCCAAAGAATAAATGGGAGAGTTAGTGAGAAAAGAAGGGAGACTCAGGAAATAGGACAGCCGAGCATAACGCCACCCGTGGTAGGAAATCCAAAAACCCACTATACAAATAGATTGTAAGCCCAAACTTCTTCAAGGCCCAGTAGCCTTATTTTGGGACGCACAACAAACATAACCTTAAAGGTTCCAAAAGCTTAAAAAGCAAAAAACAAACCCCAAAAGAATGACTTGAAAAATTGCATTTTGAGTTTAAAATGAAGTTGGAAAATTACATTTTGAGTTTAAAATGAAGTTGGTAAAAAAGCTAATTGTGATGGTAAAACAAAGTTTTGGGTTTTAAAAACAATTTTTTTTAATCTTCCAAAACGCTTAACCAAACATCGGTTATATAAAGGAGGGGTTGGTCCAACAAAACGGCGCGTTTAATCGGGGTACATGTGCGTCTCTTAATTTGGGGGGAAAGAAAGATTGAAGAAAAAGGTTTGTCTCAGAAGTCAGAGAAAGTCACACAACACAACACGGTACCGTTTTAAGCAGCTGCAATTAGAGTTTGAACTGAAAAGAAAGAAAAACACAAACTGGTTTGAGTTTCTCAGAGAAAAAAAAAAACCCTCGGAGGAATTCAAAAAGTACTAGGTAAGTGTCTTAAAACCTATTCACACACAATTTTTTTTTTTTTTTGTTGTTCTTTTCATTTTTCTGAGAAAATCAAATGTTTGATCTATTTGGTAGCTGAGCAAATTTCACTGTAATTCTCGTATAACTTTATAAGATTATATGTATTGTAGGGAGTTTGAATGATGTAATAACCATAAAATAAAAATAAAAAAAACGCTAATTGGGTTGATCTATGGCATATCAGTTGTTTACTTGAGTTCCTTGTTGTTTTCGGATTCTATAACGTTGTGGAAAACGGTGAAGGATTTTGTATGTTGTGTTAGCATGTGTGATGATCTTAGCTTTGATTTTTACTCTCGGCATTCGAGCTCTTTCGTGCTGATTTTATTTCATTGTTTGTACATATATTATAGAATTCTTGTTAAATTTTGGGTTAATTGTGGTTACCCCTATTAACTATAGTTATAGTGCAGCTGCAATGTTTCCCTAAATTTCAAAATCGAGCAATGTCCGTGTGTATTAGAAATTTGAATTTTCTGTTAAATTTGATGGAAATCTTAACATTAGTGGACAAAGTGTTTATTTGCTTAGTTTTGTAGTTTAGGGGAGCATGGTTGTGGATGAAATTTCTACTATTTCGTGTACCGTTTATATTCTTGTTTATTCTCATTCTTCTTCTTTATCTGTTGCATGAGTTTGTCATATGTATTTGCTTAAGAGTATAATCTTCGTGGGGGCAAGTGTGTGTAGCTTGCGAAGGTGTATATTTTATTGATTTAATTTCAATTAGCGTGCTTTTAGATTTAAAATCTTAAGAGAGCTTTTCATGGACGGTTGCTTCTAGAGAAATTGTTATTATTTTCGTGTATTCTGCTTAAGAGCTGCTTTCAGCAAAACCATTGAGTTGAAAACCTTCAATTTTCTTCTACAGTCTCACCATTTTTTTGTTGTAATGAATATTTATACTCCATAGAGCAATGAAATGGGAGATCACTTGTTGCTTGCTTTCACCATTAATTCACTTTTTATGCAAATACGTGCTGGTGCACGCACGCACACACAGTAACACACACATTTTGTTGCTCTTTATGTGCAATTGATCTGTTCATGTTTGGTACAAAATTTTAGTGACTTGAATTTGACTTCTAGCTGTAATTTCAATGAAATTTTTTGGAATGTATTTCTTGATAATCACTTTTGCAAATTATTGCGGTACTTTAAATTATGACCAATTTAAGTTGAATGTTTGATACAAGTCAATTTGCTGTGGGCATATATGTTGAGATACCATATGAATATTGGATAAGAATGTTGTTGGAATCCCTTGTGTAGGTTATGGAATTCTCAGAATCTGCAAGTTCAGAAAGGGAGCCAACACAAGTCAATGCTGCTTCCAGGAAGCCACGGATTCTACTTGCTGCTAGTGGAAGTGTAGCTGCCATAAAGTTTGGGAATCTTTGCCATTGTTTCTCAGAATGGGCAGAAGTAAGAGCAGTAGCCACAAGGGCATCTTTACATTTCATAGATAGGGCGGCACTTCCTAAGGGTGTAGTTCTTTATACTGATGAGGATGAATGGTCTAGTTGGAACAAAATTGGCGACAGTGTGCTTCATATTGAGCTGCGCCGATGGGCTGATATCATGGTTATTGCTCCATTATCAGCCAACACACTTGGCAAGGTAATATATTTGAGAAATTTCAGAAAAAAAATTTCATCTTACTTTGAAATTTTACTAAGTGGCAACAGGATGATAGAGGTGAGTTCATCTTACTGGAAACAGCAAACATTACTCAAAAGTAAAAAAACAAAAAACTCTTGATTACCACAAAACTTGGAAATTAGTACCTGACTCCTTAATTTGGTTCTTGAAAACAGTGCATTAAAGGAAGAGAGAAAGTGGTTTCTTTTCTTACTAATATATTATTTGAAGGAACCAAATGGAATAGCAATCTCTGGTTCATCAGTGCAACTAGGCCAAGTCATTCATTTTGGGCCATACAGAGTACTCATTGAAAATTAGTTATTTCATTGATTTTCTGATTGAATTGATATATAGGGTGCATTCTGAAACTGAAAAATTATTGCTAAAAGTACTATAAATAAATATAAAAGTTAGTTGAAATAGTACAGTGAGGTCTATGAATAATACCAAAAAATGCAGTAAGACCCTTAAATAGTAGCAAAAATAAGCTGAATAGTGAAATTATTTTCATTTTTAAAATCTCTACCCGAACGCACACATAAATGCATTTTTTGAATGGGTGGCATTAAACAAATTAGAATGCCTTCTATTGCTTCACAAAAGAAGTTATAAAAATTGATGTATTAGCATGTCTTGAGAGTGAAATTTATATTAAATAAGCACATTAAAATTATTTTTTGCTATGGGATACAAAAAAGTACTGTTTCATTATGCTTGCTTCAGTTCTCTTTGGGAGTAATTCTGTTTGTCAGGTATCATGTGTGCACTGAATTGAAAACCTTTTGTGTGTACAGAATCCCTTTTTAGTGCTGTGAACTAATAGGTTACCTTAACTCTGTTGTGGGCCTTTTTTCTGCAGTCATGCAAAGGTTAGGAGTGCGATAAATAATGCTCGTCTTGTTGTCTTTGCTGATTCTTGGTAGTCTAGGAATGCAGTGACTATTGACCAAGACTCATGAATGTGGGACTCAGTTACTTTCCACTTTGTCTTTTTCATTTTGGTGAAGTAGTAAAGTTATCTATTAAAGAAAGAAGAAACTCGATACATATAGGATGTATACAAGATTCTTCTAAATAATTTAAATCTAAGTCTAAAAGACCTCAATGCAAAGTTTTGTGTTACAATTCATCTGGTGAGTGTCTATCCTGTGACTTTAACAAAGCAACCTAGTGAAATGGGACATAGCATTCAGCTCATGTGCGTATAAAGTGAGAATGGCAGGTATAAGTTCTCACTTTTCTTTTAATTGTTAAGTTACATACACACCTAGTAGGTTTTGAACCAATAATCCCCAGGTTTTTTTTTTTTTTTTTGTAAGTTGCACATGTATCTAGTTAATCTTGAACCCATATGACCTCACCCTCTATTCCATTATTAAAGGAAGAGAAAGTGACACTTGAACTTGACCTGAGCTAGAGTTTATTGACCCACCCTCCACCATTCTCATGTGAGGCCAATTCAGAGAAAAGTTCTCAATTCTTTCCCAAGCAATGAATAATGTTGGGAATTTTTGTAGGCCCCTGTTTCCCAGAAAAAATAAAGGGAAAGAGCATACTTATGGTTGAATATTGTGGTATAATATTAATTTTACTGACACACAATCACACAAATGTGGATGTGCGGGTGTATGTTGAAGTAGTAGAGGGTGTGACTGTAAGAGACATTCCCCATTTTCTGTGGCTGCTATTGGCTTTCCTGAACTTCCTTTTTAGCTTTGTATTTTGTTTGTCATATGATTTGAAATAATCAAGAGTATAATCTTTCTCATTATCTGAATATATTTTAATGCATGTACTATGCTCTTATTGTAGATTGCTGGGGGATTGTGTGACAATTTACTGACTTGCATTGTGCGAGCATGGGATTACAACAAGCCACTCTTTGTTGCACCTGCCATGAACACATTCATGTGGAACAATCCTTTCACAGAACGACATCTCATGTCAATTGACGAGCTTGGAATTTCTCTCATCCCACCCGTCACAAAGAGGCTGGCATGTGGGGATTATGGCAATGGTGCAATGGCTGAACCTTCTTTAATCTACTCAACAGTTAGGCTTTTTGTGGAGTCAAAGATTCAACAAGGTGGCAGCAGTAATATTCATTAACAAGTGTTGTAAAGCTGTATTTTTTAGGGACAAGGGAAGGGTTGGTTGACTTGGTATGGTTAACATGCTGATTTGTTGTGGTCCTATGTTGTATCAGGTGCATTGTTGTTTTTTTCTTGCATTTGGTCTCTTTATGTGGGCATATTGTATGTACTATGTACATTTTGAATATGCTAATTATTCTTAACACCATAATTAATGTATGCATTTCAATTCTTTCTGCCTCACTAGAATATGAACTTTCTCAAGATGATTGGTGTTTTCCTTAGAAAGTTATATGGGTTTAAGAAATTGATCCTTTATTTTTGAAGGAGTTGTATTCATTGTGTTATAGTGGCCGGTGAATAGTTGTGTCATTTTCAATTCCTCCCAAACCTAACTTGTAAACATGTACGGTGTTGCTGTGTCCTAATAAATGCTTACCTAGGGTGTGAGCTTGGCTTCTAGTTCTGGAGCTCAGTGTTGTTTTTACCTGTGGAAAGAGGAAAGAAACGACGAAAAGGCATTTTTTGGTAGTGGAATGGGCAAAATTTTAAAAACAAACAAGAAGGAACAACCTATTGTATCAAAAAAAGAAAAAGAAAAAAAAAAAGAAAAAGGAACAACCTATTTTTCTCAACCAACAATTAGGGCATATTTGGTAGATTGTAATAACTGCTGTAATGTAATAGTTATTCCTATGGTTTAGTTATTTTTTAGTTTTGTTATGTTTTTATTATAAGGAATAATCAATTCTTATGAATAACTATTCTTCAAAATGAGAAATAACTATTTCTCTTTAAAATGTTGTATTAAATATTCTTTAATAAATGCAATAATTTTAAAACTTAACATATTTCCAAATAAACAAACTTTCCATATACATCTAACAATTATAAAAATAAAAAAATCATAAAAAATAACACATATCTCTCTTAAATATAAAAATAACAAATTTTAAGGAGATATAATTGTATGAGTAAGATATTTCCCTAAAATAAATATTAAATTTCATTCTAATATTATAACTCACAATCAAACTAATGAATAAATAGTTAGTTATTACATTACAACACATTTTATTACTAGTAATAAAGATTATAATTTTTATCTTAATTCTCATTCAATGTACTAAATGTACCCTTAATGAGTCTAAAAAAAAAATTGTGTATCAAAAGAAGCTCTGTTTTTTTAGAGTTTCAATTTTTAGTGCTCTCTCCTAATAATAACTTGTGTGCAGTATAATTTATTTAGAATATCATTCTCTTTCGTCTGTGTGAATACATGCATGTTTGTTCCTTAAAAAAAAGTCATAATTTCTCAAACTTAAAAAAATATTATTGACAAATGGCTTAAGACAAATTTAATGTTGACAACTATGAGTAACAATTTTGTCAAATGGATAATTTGACAAGTATGCTACATTTAAAGTTGTCGACTAACTTCCACTCAAATAAGAACAATTTTTTTTTTTTTTGGGGTAAAACTATGCAAAATAGTCAAATAGATATTACTTAAAAAAAAATTAATTAACTATTTTATGTTAAATATCTCTCAATACTACACGTGGACGGCTCGTAAGACATATGGGGTGCATGTAAGACACCCTAATTTTTATAGGATAGACAAGAGCTACTATTTAGCAGTAGAAATTTACTCCTCCAGTTAAAGCTTTGTCTGTACTCTTTTTTTTTTTTTTTTTTTTTTTATGTATGCTGGTATTTAAGGGGTTTTACTTGTTTTGATTCCTCAATTATTATTTTTTTTTCAAATATACATTTACAACTCCTATGTTTAAATAGAGACAAAATTAAATGATAATTTAGTAAAAATACAATTCTAACACCTATTAAAACATGGCCCAACATCCATGAGAGAAAAAAAAAAAAAAAACCCAAAGACAATGCAATTTTCAACATCCAAAATAGTAAAGACAAACAGAAAATGAGAGTCAAAGACGATGCGATAATAATGCAGGTACAAATCATTACCATAACTACTTTTTATAAAAATTACATAGTTTTTATATAAATTTTAAAAAAAAATGGTAATTAAATGATAGTTCTTCAATTTTCAAGCTGAAGTAGATCATTACACATACACAGAGCTATGCAATATCATTACAAGGTCAGCTTAAATATTTCATTTCACAAGTTTATGCTTGACGTTTATTATACTTATCATTATTGTGTACGTTTTAAAGTCTTTGTTAATAATACAAACTAACACATTTTGTATCATAGGTTCATGGCAAATGCTGTCGGAAAGTAATTAGAATGTGGAACAAATAACATTGCTCCACCAACTTCTCCACTGTAGCCAGCATAATATTATTAAGTTCATCTATTCCATGTTTTAGATGTAGTGAATTATTTTACAATTTTACCTGATGTAAATATTTCACTTTTCTACATTGATCCATAAACTTCTTCATAATAGCTTTTGTAAAGGTTATCACATGTATTTTGTAAGTAGTTTTATAGTTATAATTTCATTATGCATTTTCAATATATGTTGTGCTCACCCCAAATATGGCTGATGGGCCTATAAGGTATTTGGGCTCACAATCTATTTGTATTGTGGGCTTTCGGATTTCCTACAATAGGTGATGCTATGCTCGGCAACCCCAGCGCCCACGTCTCCTCTGCTTTCACTATCACTCTCCCCTTTTTCCCAAGATGGTTACCTTTTCTCCCTCATCTCTCCTTTCCAGAATTTCCAACCCCTTCAACTGGATCTTCCTTGCCTATTTATAGCCAAGGTCAGTGGAATGACCATGATCATTTTCCTGGTGGGTGGAAGGAGAGGTCCAATACTGTTTTCCCTATGTGGATGCAAAATTATGAGTGGGAGAAGGTGACAGTGGCCTTAGAACTAGCTCTACTATTAGACCTGATGCTCGGCAGAGGCATTCCCTAAATAACGGAAGGAAGGTCCAATACCATTACTCTTAAGTGGATGTTTGGTGATGGGTGGGAGAAGGTGACAGTGGCATTGGAACTTGCTTCACTGCTAGGGGGATTGCTCGGCATAAATGCTCCATAGGGGATGCCGTTATAGCGAGTTCCTCTTGCCCCGGTAACGTGCTCACCGAAGATGAGGCCCTCATCCTTGCTGTTCATGCCATAAATGCTTTAATCCTTGGTCCTCGAGTTCTTAGACCAACGTAAAAATTCGCATGGAATGAGCCTGTCAGTCTGATCAGCGTTAGGTCCTTACATGTGGTATTACCTCCATGGGCCTTTATGAGTAAATGAGTTCGAAGGAAGGTGACGCCCGTACATATGTATTATTTATAAGATTTATTCAGATGATCTCTTTTTTTTTTCCCTCCCTAAAAGGTTAATACTAAATTATAGCATCATCTTTCAATCAATAACACGTTGATTATTGCATAAACAAAATTAGCAAAAATAGATGATAGTTAAGGAATACTAGCCTTTGAGCACGTGCTCACACGCGCTCAGAGGCTCTTATATTTTTTGGTTAATGATTAATTTAGAACATTTATTATAATTTGGGATTACTACATTTTTCAATCACAAAAAAAAAAAAAAAAACCTAGGGGTGTGATGAGTATTATGTGCGATGAAATAATTTTTCATTACACCCCTAGATTTTTTTTGGGATTGAAAAATGTAGTAATCCTAAATTATAATAAATGCTTTAAATTAACCCTTATTCAAAAAATAGAAAAGCCTGAGCACACGCGTGAGCACATGCTCAGAGGCTAGTACACACACACACTCATGAAGCATATATGATGATGTTTTTTTTTTTAGGTACACATTTTTCTACAAATACTAAGCATTGACACATGACCTTATTTTTCACAAGAATTTGATCCTTCTTGACCTTCCCTATTTCCAAGTCTTTCCATTTTAGGACCTATCATCATGGACAAATCAATTGCAATAAAATAAAGTAAATAATAAAAAAATTTACCCGAAATTCTATAGTTCACTGTTACAAAATTACAAAAAGAATGCAAAAGAAGAAGAAGAATATATTCACACATATAACTCACTCATATACAACAAATAATAACATTTAAGGAGAATTAAAAGGGGAAAAAAAGGGTAAAGGAAAAATAAAAAAACAAAACAAATAGGGTAAGAAAACAGTGCCATCTGTTGAACCATATTCATTGTCTAACTTCGATCTCATTTCGTCCTCAGTTCCTTGCTTTTGCCCTCATAAAAGCATAAATACAATAAACAAAATTGCTCCAATAACCCTAAAAAATAGTTATTATATAGTGTTTATTATTTCAATTTTTTTCTTACAATTTCCATAACAAATAAATCAAAATCATATGGGCAATAAAACAATAAAGAAAGAAACTAAACTAAGAGAATTACCTTGTAGTAAGGGCTACTCCTTCCTCCATGAGAGAAAAAGAGAGGTTTTTACTTTTTTATTTTTTTTAAGATTAAACAGAGAAAGAAAGACATTTATGTATGTTTAATTTTGGAAACTAACTTTCCATACAAAAGTAATAAGAAAAAATAGAAATGCCTAATTTTAAGGGATTAGATAAGGGAAAGTGAGAGAGAGACACTAACGTGAGAGAGGGGAAAAAAGTTTAAGACTCTTAAAAAAAACCTAAATAAAGATAATTGTTAATCTTTTTCTTTGTTATTATTATTTTACTAAAAAGAACTTTAACTGGAACTAAAACGTTTTGGATGTGGGTAAGAGTTAATGAGAAGTTGAAATTCGAATGAAAAAAATAAAATAAAATAAAAATTGCCGTGCATAAGAAGTTGGAGTTAAACGGTGCTTGAGCCTTGAGTAATTTTGGGGATTTTTTAAATTAGTAATTTTACATATTTAACTCTATTATTTGAGCTTTACAAACCGATAAATTTTAGTGTATTTTAGGTAGGGGTGTCAATGTTCGATCCAACTTGCGAACACGACACGAACTCAACACGAGTTTTTTCGAGTTAGGGTTGAGCCTTAATGAGTTTGGGTCATAAACGGGTCGACCCAAAAGCGACACGATAACACGATAAGACACGTGTCATAAGCGGGTCAACCCGTGTAACCGGCAATAGACATGTTTGACACGCCAATTTATTTTTGTCAACTCGAAATAACCCACTTAACACAACTCATTTAACTCGTATAACAAATAAATATTCATCTTATTTTAGATTTATCAAATATCTTTTATATCCAACATATATTTTAAATTTAAAAAGAAAAGTGAGTAATTACAAAAATTTATAAAGGATATAATTGGAAATTGAAACTTTACAAACCCTAGATCTCTAAACCCTACAAACCTTAAATCTCTAAACCTTCTTATAAATATCTTTTTTTTTTTTAAAAAAAAAAATTCAACCATACTACTCTTCTCATGCCAATTCTCAAACTCAAAGTGTCAACTCTCAAACTAATTATTTCTCTCTCTCTCTCTCTCTCTCTCTCTCTCTCTCATGTGTTTATTTTTTCTGCATAATGCTTTTGTATAGTAAACTTTGAACCCGTGTGCCTTGTGTTTTTCTAGATTGCATGATATGGCCCACTTGTTTTTGTTGAACTATGTTATTTTATTTTTGTTAAACTATATTATTTTGAATTTGGGTTTAAGTGTATTCACTTCTTTTGGAGTGTAAAGAACTTATTTCTAAATGAATATTATATTTTTGTTGAATTATATTATTTTGAATGTGGATTGAAGACTTGAAGTGTATGCACTCCTTTTGAGATGTAAAAAATATTATTTCTAGATGGATGTTATATTTAATATTATGCAGGTTGAAATGGGTTGGGTCAGGTCAACCCGCCTTATTAATAGGTCGGGTTAGGGTTGAAGAATCATGACACGATTATTAAATGGGTTGGGTTATGATTGAGCCATATAGTCGAATACCCCTACCTCGATACGACACGAACCCGACACGCTAACCCGAATTGACACCCCTAATTTTAGGCATCAAAATTGATAATTTCAAATAGTAGTATAGATATATATAGTTTTTAGTAGGGGTGTCAATGTTCAACTCAACCCGTGAACATGACACGAACCTGATACAGGTTTTTGTGGGTTAGGATTAGGCTTTAGAGGGTTTGGGTCATAAACGGGTTAACCCGAACCCGACACGATAAGAAACGTGTCATAAGTGGGTCAACCTACGTAACCCACAATAGACACATTTGACACGTCAATTTATTTGTATCAATTCGAAATGACCCATTTAACATATCCTGTTTAACTAGTATAACAAATAAATATTAATTTTATTTTAGATTTGTCAAATACATTTTATATCCAACCTATGTTTTAAATATAAAAAGAAAAGTGAATTATAAAAGCTTATAAGGGATATAATTGGAAATTAAAACTTTACAAACCCTATGGATATTATATTTTTGTTGAACTATGTTATTTTGAATTTGGGTTGAAGTGTATGCACTTCTTTTGGGGTGTAAAGAACTTATTTCTAGAAAGATGTTATATTTTTGTTGAACTATATTATTTTGAATATGGGTTGAAGACTTGAAGTGTATGTACTAGTTTTGGGATGTAAAAAATATATATACTTCTAGATAGGTGTTATATTTAATATTATGCAGGTTGAAATGGGTTGTATTACATTTGTGTTAATCTAACACGACCCGTTTATTAAGTTATGTCAAGTGGGATGGGTCAGGTCAACCCACCTTATTAATAGGTTGGGTTAGAGTTGAAGGATCATAGCACGATTATTAAATGAACTGGGTTTGAGTTGAGTCATTTAGTTGAATACTCTTACCTTGACATTATATGAACCCGACACGCTAATCTGAATTGACACCCCTAGTTTTTAGAGTTACCAATAGCAGAACTCATCATTTTTGTTTTGATATTTTTTTCTTCTTTTGAGAAGATTGTTTTGATAAATTAATCCAATGCTAAATTTTTTTTTTGATGAAATGATTTACATTATTCTAAACAAATTATAATTAAATTAGATAAGTTCTTCTTTAAAAAATATCTTCTTTTTTTGATAAGACAAAAATATATAATTTGATTACTTATTTAGTTAATAATATTCATTATTTACTACAATTACTCATTTTTGAGAATCTAATACTTACTAATTAAATATGCATTTTTTCCTTATATATATAAAAAATTATCTTGAATTGTGTTGGTTAGATGAAAACTTAGCCAACAAAAAAGAAAAAGTGTAGGCTAGATGAAATATGATTGTACGTGTGGGCTTTTGAGCCTTTAACTAAGTCTATGCACAAAGGCTATGAGCCCCGCAAATTGTTTCGGCCTAAACTGGCCTTATATTGGCCCAAAATGTGCAACAAAACTTACCGACATTTTTTTTGTTGTTGAGAAATCTTACCGACATATAAAAACCAATTACTTTCTAGTTTCTACCTTTTCAATTAAAAAAAAAAAAAAAACCACAAATGACTGATTAGGAACATGACATGAGATCAAAGCATATAATCACACAAATGATACAATGAGGACTATCATTCGAGAGCCATTATTTCTTAGAACATATTTATCTTTTTATTTTATTCAATAAAATTTCAGTTTTCCTATAATAAAAAAAAGTATATAATCATTGCTTTTATTATACATTTTCTTATAATTATCTTTTGTGATAAACACAGTGAGAGAGAATATTCACTTCTTCTTTTTTTTCTTTTTTGCTTAAAGATGTGTTTAGATACCGCTTATTTTATTGAAACTGAAAACTTATTATTAAAAGTACTGTAGATAAAAATAAAAGTTAGTTGAAATAGTATAGTATGCTCATAAATAGTATTAAAAAGATGCATAAATAGTACTGTAGAACCCACCATTTTTTAAGCAAAAGGCAAAACATTTTCATCCAAACGCAATTTAAACGCACGCTAAGGTCTGTTTGGATACAGCTGAAAATTGAAAGCTGAAAACACTGTAAAAAAATAATTTTTAAATATGTAAATAGTACCGTAAGACCTACTTTTAATTAAAAAATATTAAAAAATACGTGAACAGTGTGTGTACGGTGCATGTATAGTAACTTGTCCCCTAAAAATAGAAACATGCAGCAGGTAAAAAAAAATAAATAAAAAAAGGAAAACCAAATTTAAGTACAAAACTAAGAAGCTACAGTAATAATTTTTTTTGGCTGAATAGCTACAGTGATGAAGATGTTTGCACGAGATGGTACTAGGTGGCAGTTCAGCCTTCAAAGTTCAAACCATGATTTCTGGCTGTCTCACCTAATACCGTCTCATGCAAACATCTTTATCACTGTACCTAAAAATTACTCGTGCAAAATGCATTGTAATGGTGTGGTAAAAACAGTAAAATATTGAGAGACAAATAACAAAGATATATATATATATACACAGACACACATATATATATATATATATATATATATATATCCAATGTTAGAAATAATATTATGCATTGAATGACCACCAGATAAGAAACTAGTATTAAGATATAATATTCTTACTTTCATATTTTTTATTCTTGTCTTTATATTTCCTTTATTTTACAACATTTTAAAGTAACGTTACAGATTTGTACAGAAAAGAGAAAAAATTGAACAGTGAACTTAGATCTAGTCCGTCGTTTAGGGTTACGATTGAACCCAGCAGAGCCTTGTGTTATTCGAGCTTTGGCTTCCTTTTGTGTTGGTCTGCTTGACCAAAATGAACAAATAATACAGTACTAGTAATAATGCTTTAATTATCAATGTATCATATATTCATACGGTTGAGTTTTCAAAGATATACTTTGTAGCTTCAGATAGTTTATAAAGATACTTAGTGTTGTTGAATCATCCCATATCGGTAAGATGTGATATTAAAAAGGGATTTATCACTTACTCCATGACACTAAGTGCTGCATTCAGTTTTAGTGTTGGCGTGTGAGTATATTATCTTATTTCATTATCTTTTCCCTATATGTGTGTGTGTTTCTTAAAAAAAAAAAGTATTTCTTTGAATGATTGACTAAAACAAACAAGGGCTAATAACAGCTTTAACTCACTAGATTCTCTTTATTTGAAATGGTTTTATTTCATTATTTAGGTTAAATATTACAAATTTACAAATTTAGAAATTGCTCCATGTTATGGCTTTGGTTATATTGATTTGTGTTGGCAAGAGAACACTTTGGGGAGACTCCTGTTGAGGGGTTGTTTGGTCCAAACAATGTTACATATTTTTTTATATAACTATTTTGGACGAGAAAACTATGTTATACTTGATATATACCATCTGACGAGGAAGAAAACACATTGGAAAAACTCCAGTTGAGGGGTTAATATAACACATAGGAACACCGAATTAACCCGAAAGCTTAAATAATAAGTTTGAGCCAACTATGTTATATAATTTATATATTAAACACCCACTATTATCATTATTATTTAATGTATGACTTCACTTATACATATATGTATATCCAACAATTTGCTTGTCCAAAATGAAGTCATTATAAACTAATTATGCTCTAACAATTATCAAGTAGATAATTTATTGAAGTAATTCAATTCATTATTTAGATTAAGTATTCCAGATCTAGAAATAAATCCATAATATTATGGACAAATAATGCTTTAATTATTTTTTTAATAATTCTTTAATTATTGATATATCATATGGTAGATGTTTTTGAGATATATTATTTTATGGCATGACATATTTTAAATTTACGAGTTTTGTTTGAAAATTTTGAAAAAATCTTATTTTGGATTGGATTTTGCGAAATAAATAATGAATGAATGAAGAGGATATTATTGTTGGTTCAAGTTAACTCAAGGGAAATGTAAGGACGCAATTTACACCTAAGCCTAAATCAAGGTGGGTGTAGGCCCAAAGAGCCTAATACAATAAATTTGTAGAGAGTGTGTTTGAAATCTAGTTTCTTATGAGCTTAGCTAAAAAAGGTAGTGGCCCAAGATCACAAAACAATAATGATAGATTAGTTTATATGGTGAAAACTTGTCCTTGGACTCGAGCTGATGAGCTTGTTCTTATATTTTTCCTTTCTTAAAGACAAATTATAAATATTCAATTTACAGTGTTCACTTCTCTCCTTTTTCTGATCCCCTCCCTTGAATGTCTCTTCCTTCTTCCTCTCTACATCCTCTACGTATGGATCAGATTATTGGTTTGAATACTTGTCCCATCAATCATTCCCTGAAATCTTTGGAAGTAGCTGTAAGGCTGAACTTTGATGTTCAGGCATCACTTCCTCATTAATGCGGCTAGAGGACTAACTGCAGAGTATTTAATGTGGTGGAAGCAGCTTTGTTCTAGATATTTCATAGCCCTTTCATTGTCCTATGCGTCCACGATGTATACCCTTACTTACAGGATCTCCTAGAACATTGCTTCTGGACGGCGAGCCACACCTTCCTACCTCGGCTTTATTTTGCCGAGAAATGATTCCTCCTCGGACCACCTTCTTGGATGATCTTGATTAAACTTTACCTTTTTACTCACCAATACGGCCTCTTAAGTAGATATTTCACCATTTTCGGACTATTTAATGTTCTCGGATTGAATCTCTGGCCCAATAGACACGTATACATGTAATACTGGATTTATAGTCCCTACAGGAACGTTTTCAACCAAAAAAAAAAAAAAAAAAAAAAGCTAACTCAAGGGGAAATGACACTTTGCTCATTTGTGATTTACTTGAAAAATACTTTGCCTGCCTGTAGTTTAAAAATTGACACTTTATCTACTTGATATTAGTTTTATTTATCTTATGTTACTCACTTCTGTTAAAAATATGATAAATTTGTATTTTTATTACCCTTTTATATCTCTCTTCTTTCAAAACATAAAAAAAACTAAAAAATTAAGAGAAAAAAAAATCTAAAAGTTAGATATTATAAAAATTAAAACTTAACTTTTATATTTTTTTTCATGTATAAACTTTTAGACCTTTTATTTTAATACATTAAAAATTGAAAAAAATCAATAAAGTTCACCTGATCTTATTCTAAGAAGCTTCATGGCCTAAGCTAAATTGACAGACAAAAAACGCACAATTTGGTTGATATTCGTGAAGCATATCCTAGATATTCTTAAAACAATTGAAGACTTCCTATTGAGCAAAAAACAGAAATGTATATTATTACTCATAAAGTCTACAGACGGCTTGGACTAATGCAATCACGAAGGACAACTTCTTAATCAATTGCGAAACTTTTCGTCAAAATAACGTGTAAGGACAATTTAACACAGTTGTCAGTTGTCACACTTTGAATTATTTTCGAGTATAAAGGTTCTGCAATTTACCAAATGCTTGACAATCTGAGCGTTCAACTCCCAATAGAATTTGCTTGCTTTGACAGTAGTAGTTGCGCAAACTTTCATGTCAGCGGCCCGCACCAGAAAATGCATCATTTCAGTTTTTAATGCGTTAAAATAGAAGATTTAAAAGTTTAATTTTTAATTTTTTTTTGTTTTGAGAGAAAAAAAATATAAAATAGTAATAAAAATACAAATTTATCTTTATTTTTAATTTTAATTGAGGTGAATAACTAGAGATAAACAATACTAACCACAAATAAACAAAATATTTTTTTTGATAAACCACATCTGAAGAAAGTGTAATTTCCCCTTAGCTCAACCAGTACTTATCAGAGAGATCATCAATGCACTGCATGATTTTGCATTAAGGTTTGGTAGTTTACCTTCTGATGTAGTTCACTTACAGTGATCTTTCTCGTTCTTTCAGTGAAAGTAATTCAATGCATTTATTTTGGCAATCTGACAACCACATCCCTAAGTAGGTGTCACATATATCTCTTTCTTCACTATAATTAAATCACGAGGATGGCGGTCGGAGTAGGGACGAGCTCATTTAAAGCCCCAACTAATTTTCTTTCATGAACCAAGAATTTGAAGAAGAAAAAGAAGTTTACCAAAATAAAAAACAAAAGAAGAAGAAAAAGAAGAAAAAAGAGGACATTATAGCCACATGTTCTAGTTTCTTCCACCTTAGTGGTACTATTTTTTATATCTCTTGTGAGGGTGGTTGTTTTCGGTGAACAGTTGAATCATAAATGGGACAGATTTGATTTTGGTGTGAATCGAATATGTGTTACTACATGGTTTGATCATATGCAGATATGCTTACCAATCTTTTCTATCAGGGTGAAAGGAAAGGATCATTTTAATGGTTGTTTTTTGGATAATTATTACTAAACTATTTTAGATAATAAATGAAACTATATAAATGTATAGTTATTAAGTGATTGTTACCACAAGTAGGTAATATTTGTTGCAAACAATTTGTTACACACAGTTTTGCATACGCTCTATTTTTGAGTTGAAATTGTGACTTAAAGTCATAATTTTCTAAGTTTAAAAGTCACATTTTAATTTAAAAATTGGGTGTGTTTAAAAGTTTGTGTATAATAAATACAACCCTATTATCATATTTGACGTTGTTTGGATGATCTAGGAGTAAATTACTAAATTTATTGCATCACAAGGTATGGGTGCAAGGGAAATTTAGTAATTTACTACTATTGAGATGTAGTGTACAAAAAAATTAAAAAATGTTAAAGTTACAAACTATTTTACAATTTTTTTTTTACAAATTTAATATGGTGAGTGATTATTAATAAGTAAAAATGTGGTATTAGTAGTGCATCTAAATAAGAACCCATAAGAATTTGGCATATTAATAATTTATAAAAATGTTATAAAATAATTTGTGGAGGTAGGTAGGTAAGTAGGTAAGATTAGTTTAAAAATTTTTAGGTAATAAATACAACCTTATTAGCATATTTAAAGTTGTTTGGATGATCTCGGAGTAAATTACTAAATTTATTGCATCACAAGGTATGGGTGCAAGGGAAATTTAGTAATTTACTACTATTGAGATGTGGTGTACAATAAAAATTGAAAAATGTTTAAGTCACAAATTATTTTATAACTTTTTTTTACAAGTTATTAATATAATGAGTAATTATTAGTAAATAGAAAAATGATGTTAGTAATGCGCTCAAATGAAAACCCAAAAAAAAAATAATAATAATAAGAATTTGTAAAAGTATTGGGAAATAATAGGTGAAAGTAAGTTCTTAGTAAAAATTTATCATTAATGAATTCACATGTGAGACACCTAGAATTTTGTTGAAAGTCGAGACACCTAGAATTAATCACAAATAAGTTGAATCTTTTAATATTGCTCAGTATATATGGGCTCCAAGACCAAAAGCTCCTGAGTAAAGCTTAGAAGACTTCAGAAAAAAATGGTTTCCCATTTCACATCTCACCACTCTCATCAATTCATCTTCATCACCCTCACTACCATTTTCATCCTCACTTCTTCAACATCTTCTGCTGCAACAGAAACACACCCATCACGTCCATTCAAGAAGATCTATGCCTTTGGTGACTCATTCACTGACACAGGCAACACAAAGACAGCCACAGGCCCTACTGGTTTTGGTCATGTATCAAACCCTCCATATGGAACCACTTTCTTTCACCACCCCACAAATAGGTACTCAGATGGAAGGCTTGTGATTGATTTTGTAGCTGAAACACTGTCTTTACCTTACTTGCCACCTTACCGTAAAATCAGAGCCAAAGTTTCTTCTTCTACTTTTGGTGTTAACTTTGCTGTGGCTGGTGCCACAGCTATAAACCATGCATTCTTTGTTAAGAACAACCTTTCACTTGATGTCACACCTGAATCTATCCAAACTCAGTTGCTTTGGTTCAACAAGTACTTGGAAAGTCAGGGGTGTAAAAACGCATCTGCATCAGATTGCAAAGAAGTCTTTGATGATGCACTCTTTTGGGTTGGTGAAATTGGAGTCAATGACTATGCATACGCTGTTGGATCCTCCATACCAGATGATACCATCAGAAAGCTTGGTATCGCAAGCTTTACTGGGGTTTTACAGGCAAGTATTGAATGATAGCCAAAACTTTATAAAATTATAAGTACATAGGTGACCACCAAAACTTTCTTGCATTGTTTGTTTCCTTTTATGACCTTTTTTTTTACTAGCTAAATACTAAACCCTCTTAGGTTTATTTAATTTTCATAATTGCTATTATTTGAGCCCCAATTTTTTCCTTCCAGCCCTTCCTATTGCAAATGGTTTGGAAGCCTTATGGTTTTCTAGTTTTTACTTAGGCTTTAGCTCTACTCTAAAATTGCTGGATTAGTTTTTTCTGAACTGAGATTTGAAAAAGTAATACATAACTTTTAAAGCTAAAAATAATCCAAATATTTCCAAACCAAAGTCTTCCCCAAACACCCAGAAGACCAAAAAAGAAAAGAAAAGAAGAGAATAACTCAGTAGATGTGTCTTGTTACATAAATTGGTATGTTCTCCTGTAAAATGCTAATAATAATAAATAAATAAAAATCCTATTTTTGCTTTTTGGTCCCTGTCATGGTAGAATCTATTATATATAATCCGGTTTCAAAGGTGGAAAATTTTGTTTGACTTATTGAGGCGAATATGTTGCATAAAACAGCCAAGGTCGCCTCAATAAAAGTCTTTCAGACTTGGAAGATGGCGTTACTAAAAGCTTTCCTGAGGCAACAAGATTTTGAATATGTCTCCTGTACAAGTATCTTTGTAATATTCCTATTGCAAAGTGTTACCAAAAGCCTAATGATATGTATATTCTTTTTGTAACGTCACTTTTAGTTATGTTACCAAGATATGAGTAGAGTCTCCACGTGACACACCCATTTTTACATCCAAATTCACATTCTCACACCTAAATTCACACTATGTTTTAATATCAACTTAATTACATAGTGTCAACTCATAATTGGTGCATAATTAAGTTGACACAGCATGCTTAGGTAGTAAGTACCCGTGGTAGACTTAGGTAAAAGTGTTGAAATTTAATTATAAGTTGACATATAAGTAGGGTATAAATTTGAGTATGATAGGAAATGTGTTTATGATATTATTCATATCCGTTAGGGTGGGATGAGTCGCTTTTAACAACCACATTACAGTAAATTTTTATTTTAGTCCCACTTTTTTCATTGCATTTCACTGAACATTGAACAATAGGTGAAATTAACGATTGAATATTTACATTGGCTTGCAGTCATTGCTAGAGAAGGGTGCAAAATATGTTGTTGTCCAAGGCCTACCCTTAAGTGGGTGCTTACCGTTGGCCATGTCACTAGCTGCTGAAGATGATAGAGATAACATAGGTTGTGTTAAGAGTGTGAACAACCAGAGCTACGTCCACAATGCTGTTCTCCAAGCAAAATTGCAAGAACTCAGGAAGCAATTTCCCAATGCTGTCATTACCTACGCTGATTACTGGAATGCCTACCGCACTGTCATGAAGAGTCCAAGCCAATATGGGTTCAAGGAATTGTTCAGTTGTTGCTGTGGAAAAGGTGAACCATACAACTTTGATGTGTTCACTACTTGTGGAATGGCTAATGTTAGTGCCTGTGCAAACCCTTCAAAGTACATCAATTGGGATGGGGTGCACCTCACTGAAGCTATGTATAAGGTGGTTTCAAACATGTTCCTCAACGGGACATTTAGTCACCCTCCATTTAGTTACTTGTTGGGTAGAAAAATCAAACAATGCGGGTGACCTATTTCTCACTATATTATGTTTTGTATTGTGATCTTAATAGTCGAGCTATGAGTTGGAAATTATGTGTGACAAAATTCACATGATAATTTTATACTACAAGTTTTATTTATTTATTTACAATTGATGGCCTCTCCAAACTTTAGCAAATATTTAAAGAATTTTTGGATGTAAATGTTTGCTATATAAGCTTATTACTTATTTGCTGAAACTTAGTTAAAGTATTATTAGACATATTATGATCCAAGTGACCCAAACTTATTGTAGTATACTTGTAGAACAAGCATACTAAACTTGGGTTAGTTTATGATTATGATTAGCATAGGGTTAGTATAAGGTTCTCTAGTATATAAAACTTAAATTGTTTTCATTGTAATCAAAGAACTTAACAGTAAAAATGTAGCTGTCAAGAGTTTTTCATTGTAGATATAGGTTGTTAGGTCACCAACTATATAAACCTGTGTTTGCTTTATTTTTCATGTTTCCTCATCACTCACAATCGCATAACAACCCTAACAAGTATAATTGCACAACAATCCTAACCCTAACAAGCATAACTGTCCAACAACCCCAACAATTATAGTTGCGCATTAAAAAAAAATGTACATAAGTACATTGAGATCTTTTCAAATAGCCATCTAAACACCTACTTGATTGTGCATACAGTGTCACAGTGTTACTCTTAACTATTCAACTTTGCTGCAATCGGTTGTCTTTTGCTGTAAGTCTACAAACATTTACCTGCATGTCTGGTTTTACCCCTTGGCATTTTACAAAGCCGACATAAAATGGACCTGCTGTTGGAACATTAAGTGCGTCATCAAGAATTGGTTGGGTAGATTTGTCATCAGTGCACTTAGCATTATGGCAATCACCAAAAATTCAATCACTTGGTTTGGTACTTCATTCATGATGAAAAGAAATAAAGGGTTGGCATCTGTGCAATAATCATCAAGGGGGCCACCATTAATGAAATTAACAATTTTTTTTCCCTTTTTTAGATGATGGGTAATGTTAAAGGGGGCTTGTGTCCGGTGGCAGTTGTCGCTAGACACATTAGGATATAGACACGTGTCCGCAATCTAACATGTTTAGTAACAACTACCACTAGACACAAGCTACACCCGCATGTTAAAGTTACTTTTAATTATTTCTTTATATTAATAGGAGCCCTTTTGTAATCATGTTATAAGCTTTAATATAAATATATGCTAAGGTGAAAGTATGATTGATTAGACTCGATACCTTTCTTTTTTCTCTCTCTCTCTTTATTCACCTCTCCTTTTTCTTCTCTCTTAACCCTAGTTCAGTAATTCTTCATATTTTAGTGCATTCAACTTGGTACTACAACCATTCTTGATCTTATCAAAAAAAGAAAAGAAAAAGAACCATTCTTGATATTAGAGCCATTAGTAAGTTACACACATATCTAACTCTATCTAACCCTTGAACCCACAGCTTGACCCTCCACCTTGTTTTTACAAAGAGATCAAATATTATTTGAACTAGAGCTCTTAGCCACTAATAACTTTTTATATGGTATCCAAATGTTTATTTTGATTTATGAACTAGGTAACAAGGATTCTCTATTGTATGTATCTTCCGCAGAAAAATTTATTGCTTGTGTCATTTTGACACGACACCACAATAGATACATACTAGGCCTAGTAAAAAGTGAAAACCAAATTAAACTTCTTTTATCCGGTATGGATGAGACTGCTTGCACAAGAATTGCCAAAAGTTTGCAGCTATTGATATATAACTTGTCATCTTATTCTATAAAACATTCCCCTTTTAGACAGAAAATTCTTCTGTTTCTTCTAGGACTTTTTTTTTTTTTTTTTTGAGAAGCATTTCTTCTAGGACTTCTTGGATCAGCCACTACTTTTCATGCATACACCCTTCAAGAAAACACAATCAATAATAATTAATTTAGCTAGATTGTAAATATATCCATAGAATCATAATTCTTTTTCCTTGTCTCCCACAATATATCTATTATCTATAAACAATATAGAAACTGTGTGCCCAAGTATTCAAAGAACATACTACTCTCCATGTTTCAATTAATATATAATCCAAAGGACAAGACACTATGCTATCCCACCATACTGATGCACATTTGGAGCCCTGAAGTTCATAAAGGTTGTCTGTAGGCCAATTGACCTGATCAAGAAAATATGATTGAAGCTAAGTAATCGGCCATAAAGGTCTCCCAGTCATGAAGGAATACCCTTTAACATCATTTCTTTTCATGAAGGAGTACCCTTTAACATCTTAGTGCATTCAAACCCCCCCCCCCCCCTTTTTTTTTAATCCTCTTGTCACAACTTTCGCCTTCTGGTTTGATACAACTGCAGCCTACTAGAAAATATGAAAAAGGCTATGCCATAATACACCATCAGAAGAATTTCAGAAAATTTGTGGCAAGTTCAGAATTAAAACTCATTCTTTCCCAGACATACAATCATTTTGAGTTTTAACCTTAGGCAGGAAGTTCAGATATGCAACCAAGATCTTTACACAGATTGCCAAGTTACACAGATTTCACCGGTCAAATAAACTGGGGTATTTTTTTCCCCTGTTGGAGTAGCAATATAAGAAATTGCAAGAAGACCACATCATGAAAGTGAATAAGTTCTATCGTGGAGGTTTATCAATTGAATGAAGCTTGAAATGCATTTTGATTCAATACAGAAACAGTTAGTTTTTAGAATGCGCAAGACAATGATTAAGGATAAACACTGGCATTTCTTTATAATGGCATTGCAAAGCTGCAAACTTGTGTACCTCAGGTATACAACATGTAGGAATTCAATTTAATGCACTCAAGCATTTTCTTTGGAATTCTAATGAAAGATATTTTCAGGCTTGTTGAAACTCAAGCAAGTATAGTTTGAGAAGCTAGAGAACATGTTTGAAAAGCTTGATAATAGCATAATACACAAATCAAGCAGGACGAGTAGTACACATGAGCTTCTCCAAAAAGGGAAAATGTAAAATATTAGCTTTTATGATGCTTATCTATAATTACTTGCTTCATTTGTCAATTTTCTTGTGATTATAAGTATAACTATGATCTTTTTTGATTCGTGCAAGGCACTCAAAAAATGTGAACTAGTACATGCCCAAACAGTTTCATATATTCACAAGCTGGCTGTTGCTTGTACTGTGCTAAACCATGGTTACTTGCAATATTAGAGAGCAAAGAGTCACTTCAAGGAAAAAAAAAGAAAAAGAAAATATTAAGGAGGAAAAGTAGTTCATGAGTATCATTTGATCATTACCTATTCAACAAGAAGTTAACTAGCATTGGTGTGTGTGTGTGTGTGTGTGTGTGTGTGTTTTGCCAATGCCAATGAGCTTCTATTTGTAATGTGAGACATCACAACGCATAGCCTCAACATCTTATGCATTCTCAACCCATAAAAACACAAAAACAGTATTTCTAGCCGGAAAAAGGGCAACATTGAAATTAATAACCGGGTCTCTTCAACAGAGGATGTACATTATTCACCCAAATATCAAGTTGGAATGAATTTTCTACGTGGAAACCTTACCAGACTCTATGGACAGGTAATGGTTGGCATATTTCCTTCCTGTACATTGTTCTTAATGTCTGTTAGATTAAAATAAGTACTCATAATACATTAAGAACAGAGCATCAGGGATATCCTTAGGCAGGCCATTTATATAAAGATAGAACCGCAACATGTCCTCCTTCAACACAGTTTGAGTGTCAACCACATCGCTACTGCATGTCAGAACCCACAAGTCCCCTGATTCCACCCTCTTCAAACTTCCCCGGCAAAATGGGCAAGATTCTGACCTTGTGCTCCTATAACATGTAGAAAAGAAATGGAATTTGTAACTGTTAAAAATTAAGGCTTCTCTCCGTTATCACAAATCAACAGCGGGCTAAATTGGAAATGGAAGGATGAATTTGATAAGGTTATAAATACCAGTCATGGTAGCAGTTGATGCACATGGAGTGGCAGCAATTAGGCAAAACCATTTTAGTGCAGGACTCCAAGCAGATCCCACACTCATCTTCTCTCTCCAAGTCCACATCTGAAGTCTTCCTCTTATCATTCAATTTCTTCTTGACAATCATTTCTGTGCCGTCATCTTCCTCTTGACTAATATCAAACTCTGACAAGTTACAATTGAGATGCTGAAGAGATGGCAATATAACAGCTGCAGTCACAAGTTAAGGACACATGGTTGACATAAGATGACAAAAGAAAAAGTGAAGCACATGACCATCAAGCGATTTCTTTTTCTTTTGTTGTTCTTAGGGATAGTTAAAAGATTATAGACATGAATATGACATTATTCTACTCTAATTTCCAAAACATATAAATTATAGGTGTCCTTGAAACCAATTGATTAAAAAACATTGGAATTATATCATCTTATTATACTAATAAAAGGATAAGTGCTACATTCTTGGTAATCTTTTTGAATCAAACACACTGTTTTCTTCTATGTATGATGCTCAATAGCCCTCTTATCTTAAATATGGTAAATACAGAATTGAAGATAATTTACATACTGTAGAATTCTTTAATAGTAGCTCTCCTTCCACTTGAAGACATTCTCGGCTTCCCATCAGAGTGCACCTAAAGAAATAAGAGATTAACATACATATCAAATTTCAAGAGCTTAAATTTTACAAGTACATACAATTATGGATATAAGATGTATTAGAGATATGGTAATATAAATTATATACCATCTAATTGGCTATAGTAATGCATAAGCAAGGAAGTGGGAATTAACCTTGTATACAATTATGTGAAATAGGTTTAAATAGCTTGAAAGTAGACAAGTACATGAGCAATCCATCCACTGAAGCAAAAGCAATATAATGGGTGCCAAATGATTGTAAACCAATTTCATTTGAAGGCAGGCACCACCCTTGCCTCTTGGAATTGAAGCTGCCCTGCATACATATTCAAAAGATCAACTGACTAACCAAATCTTGGTCTATTAATTCAATGATGCATTACAAGGCTCAATAGGAAATTCATATATATATATATATATATATATATATATATATATATATATATATATATATATATATATATATTGATGGTATGGCCTTTGAAATTTGAAGGGGGGTGGACTAACACAAAAATTACAGGTTTTCAGCAAACCCCACATTTGCTTGTATAAAGCAAACACTTTTGATCATAAAACAACGAAATTTACAATAAATCAAAGCTGAGCCAAAACTTTCTATACATACAGATATACCCAAGTTCATGACTTGTTTTCAGAAGTTCCTAAAATGCATGTAGCATTTAATTTTTTTTTAGTTATTAGAAAAAAGAAAGAGGAACCCAAAAACAAAAACAAAAACAAAAAAATTCAAAAACAAAAACGAAACACAAAAAGGAACCAAACTAAAAAATTCCCATTAAAGATGTGAGCTTTATGGGTTTGGCAAAGTATCCAAATCCTCTGCAAGTGTCAGCCACAAAGTGGTAAAGTAGAATGTTGAAACAAAAAAGGCAAAATCAAAATCAAAATCATGCTAACAGAAGCCTATCAGTAAATTTCAAAGAATCTCAGTCAGGTTAGTTAGCACACCAAACAAGTCCCAGTTACACAACTGAACCTACACACCACAGCAAAAGAAACAAAAAAAAAAGGAAAAAAAAACCCACAAAGAGAGAAAGAGACAGAGAGCTTACAGCATATTGGCATACTGAATATCACTCTCAAGAACCATAATGGAATCATGGTAAGAGGGCTTATCAGCAAGCTGCTGATAGTAATCCAACATTTCTCTTCACTCTTTTTTTCTTTTTCTCTTTCTACTATGATAATTTTTGTTAGGATTATGGGGTATAAGAAGAACCAACAGTGAGAGATGATCAGAGAGAAAGAAACCCAGAAAGTGGTGGGGTCCTATATGTATTATCAGTGTACACAAACACTAAGAAAAAAGTTGGTTTGTAAAGTTGGTTTGTTTGGTGTATGAAGCAAAAGGCACAAAAGCAAGCTCTTTTTGAAAGCCTCAGAGAGAGCTTATACAGTGTAGGTGTGTCTTTTGGGACAACTTGCTTGGTCATCAAAGCCATTTCATATGCACGCTCCTGTAAGTTGACCGTAGAAAGAGCCCGGTCTTCCTTTGCCACTGTTTTGAAATTTTGATTTTTTGTGTTAGGAATTCTATCTCATTTTTAATTAAATTAACAGGCCAAACTTAGCTACTGTTCCTAAAATGTGCCGAACTATAGAGTCCTAATTAATTAGAACAATCTTATTGTAATAAAGATCTTATCGCATAGTAATTAAATTCTAAAACGTAATGTGATTGAAATAAATTAAAAACCTAAATTATAGCACTTATGGAAAAATATATTTGAAGTTTGTTTTTATATCTAATTTTTTGTTCATAAATTATTGAAAATGTTTCACTTTTTATTTTTAAACTTTGAAAAATATGTGAGTTCAAGTTAGCTCAATTGGTAAAATCTCTGATAGTTGTATAAGAGATATGAGGTTCAATCACCACCTACACCAAAAATTAATTGATGTCTTAGTCTGATGATAGAGAGCTGTCATCAGGAATTGACACCATACATTAAAACTCTCCAAAGAAAACTTTAAAAAATATCATTTTTTAAAGTGTTTGTGGAGTATGCAGGGTAAGAGTCCAGAATTTAAGTTTCTAAAAGGGAGCATCACATACACTTATACACTTAAATTATGTTAGAGTATAATTTTTATCTTGTATATAAAAAAAATTATTTTTATCTTTAAACTTTAAAAATATTATTTTTTAAATCTAAATTATTGAAATTTTTTCTTTTTTTGTATCCCTATAAACATTTTTTTATTATAAGTCCTGTTTTGGAGTTTGCCAAATCTCTAAACTATTAAAAAAATTATTTAGAAGGTTTAAGGATAAAAAGAAAAACAGTTGGTGAAATTTTAGAACTAAAACAATAATTTAGCCAATATATTTTGTATTTGAAATTGATAAATTTTATTGTATTTACTAGAAAATTGCTTCTTTTTCTATTACATAATTTAAAGTAAGTAGTAAATAATTTTGAAACTTCGTACACTGTCACGTAAAATGTACCTAGTCCTCGAGTGTGTCGATGTTTAATTAAATGAATTGAATTTTTTGACTTGGTAAACTTGGCCTTTGACTGCCTATATTATAGTAGCTTTTAGTTTGAGTGGTTACAAGTAGGTAGTGAGTGTTTCCAATGAAAACTTTACATTTGGTTAGAGGAGGATAATTGGCAAAAAATATAGGACCACTTCCCCCCCCCTTTAAACAAATGCCTAATTGGGATTGAGAATCGGCATTTGTGAAATTAAAATTTGCCAGTGCAACCAACTATAGAGACGTGCTGATTGGGCCACAAATCTCACAAATCACAGAGACTCCACCACCGTCACTCTGCGTGGCTTATGGGGACGTGTAACAAGTGGTAATTCGTGTATATTAACATTGTCAATAATTTTAGGACCATTATCCGCACCATTTTTTACTACTATTTTATGTGATTGATTATGTGATTAATTGTGATTTGTGAGTGACAAGAAAAAAAGTAGTGGGTTTATGTAAAAGTGATAGACAGTTAGTTATATTTAACCAAGAAAAATAATTATGAAAAATTGTATAGTAAAAACCGTGATTATATGCTTTTTTTTTTTATATATAGGAAAACTGAAATTTTATTGAACGAAATCAAAAGATATTATATCATTTGGAAAAGCATCATCTAAGAAATAAAAGGCTCTAGTCAATTCAAGTAAGATAGTCCTCATTGCATTATTTGTGTGATTATGTTCATTTGTGTAATTATGTACGCTTTGATCTCATGCCATGCTCCTAATCAGTCATTGGGTATTTTTATTTTTTGATAGGAAAGGTAGAAAGTCATTGGTTTTTATATGTCGGTAAGTTCTGTTGCACATTTTGGGCCAATATAAGGCCGGTTTAGGCCACAACAATTTGCGGGGCTCATGGCCTTTGTGCGTAGGCTTAGTTAAAGGCTAAAAAGCCCACACGTAAAATCATGGTTCATCTAGCCTACAAATTTTTTTTTTTTTTTGACTAAGGGTCCGTTTGGATAAAACTTATTACTGAAAACTAAGAACACTATAGCAAAATATTTTTTAAATGTGTGAATAGTACTGTAGAACCCATTTTTAATTTAAAAAATTCTAAAAAGTGAAGTTTGTGGGTCCTGTGAACAGTACACGGACCCACATATGTGCTGAAAAGAGCTAAAAAGGCAACAAAATGCATATTTAATTAGTAAATATTAGATTCTCAAAAAAAGTAATGGCAGTAAATAATGGTCACTCCACAAGTATAAGTGTTTGTCGAGAGTATAGATGTTTGTGGGATGCGACGGGTAAGGGCTAGAGTTTAAAATTATAGGAAGAAGTTTCACACACATATATATTTAGATTAAGTTATAGTAGAATTTTCATCATGTATATAAAAATAAAAATAAAAAGTAAAGGGGAGTCATGGCCAATTATATGTGGCGTTGTCAAGGGGAGTCTCCCAATCCACCACAAAACTATTGGTGCAAAAAGGAACAATACCTGAGGAGGAAAGTGTTCACACAAGAAATATTATGTATAAGGATGTTTTGTTCTCTTCATCATAGGTATTAATTAACAATTGGAAAAAACTGTCTTACATATAAATTTATTTTAATAATTTACAAATTTTAATGGTTATGTGGTTTACGTTTTAATATTTTATTTCTTTATCTTTTTTATGTATACAATTAATTGGTAACAAGAAGGATGCCCAACTCGAATGTGAGGATTGAGTCTACTATGCTAAGTAATGGAGTGCATGTTGTTCCTACTACTCATTGGGAAAATTGGAAGGATAATCAATCATTATTAAACATGGAGGCCATTGATAACAAGGTATATTTCTTTTTAATGAAATCTTTAATCAGCATCCCTTTTTATTGTTTTATCAAAATTAATATTAAAAATGTCATGCTGCGTATGGGTTAGATTCGCAAATTAGAAATTTATTCACTTGGTTGGGGATTCACTATTCGAGCTGACAAGAAAGAGCTTTGGAAAGAAGTGAAACGAGTTTTAGAGTCACAAAAATTAAAAAGGTTTGTTACGGTTTTTTTTAAAATAGGAAAATAACTAATTGATAGTCTTAATATACAAACAATTTTTTTTCTTCATTTTGAAGTTCCAAGAACAAAGACAAAAAACAAATCAATGTCAAGAAGAGCAATGAGGTGCCCAACATCCATAAGAATAAAGACAAAGGAAAAATGAAGGACGATGTGATCTCTAATACTCATGCCAACAGAGACAAAACGAAGAATGAAAATCAAGGACAATGTGGTTTCCAACATCCAGGAGAAAAAAAGATATGAAGAAAAAAAAAACCAAGGACGATGCACTTTTCAAGACCCAAAATAGTAAAGAAAAACAGAAAATGAGAGTCAAGGATGATGCAATAATAAAGCAGGTACAAATCATTACCACGTCTACTTAAAAAAAAAACTTAATTACATAGTTTTTATATAATTTTTTTAATTTAATTTTTGGTAATTAAATGATAGTTCTTCAAGTCCCAAGCTGAAGTAGACCATTTCACATATGTGGAGCTATGCAATATCATCACAAGGTCAGTTCAAATATTTCATTTTACAAGTTTATGCTTGATATTTATTGTGCTTATTATTACTATGTACGTTTTAAAGTCTCTATTAATAACACAAACTAACACATTTTGTATCATAGGTTCATGACAAATGCTGCTGGAAAGCAATTAGAATGTAGAACAAATAGCATTCCTCCACCAACTTCTCCACCGTAGTCAGCATAATATTAATAAGTTCACATATTCCATGTTTCAGATATAGTGCATTATTTTACAGTTTTACCTGATGTAAATATTTTAGTTTTCTACATTGATTCATCAACTTCTTCATAATAGCTTTTGTAAAGGTCATCACATATATTTTATAAGTAGTTTTATTGTTACAATTTTATTATGCATTTTCAATATATGCATTATTTATAAGATTTATTAAGAGGATCTTTTTTTCCTCCCCCTAAAGGTTAATACAAAATTATTGCATCATCTTCCAATCAATAACACGTTGATTACTGCATAAATAAAATTGGCAAAAATGGATAATAGTTACGGAATACAGTTGATTACTGTAAGAGGATCTTCTATTTTTTGAGTAAGGGTTAATTTAGAGTATTTATTATAATTTGGATTACTACTTTTTCCAATCACCAAAAAAAACTCTAGGGGTGTCATGAAAAATTATTTCACCGCACATAATACTCATTTTTATCATAAGATTGTTTGCAAATTATGTGCGGTGAAATAATTTTTCATCATATCCCTAGATTTTTTTTGGTGATTGGAAAAAGTAGTAATCCCAAATTATAATAAATGTTATAAATTAACCCTTACCCAAAAAATAGAAGAGCCTCTGAGCACGCGCGTGAGTGCGTGCTTAGTGGCTAGTTTAATTATAATTTGTTTAGAATATTGTAAATCATTTTATCAAAAAAAAAAAATTTAGCATTGGATTAATTTATCAAAACAATCTTCTCAAAAGTTAAAAAATTATAATAAAAAAAAATGATGAGTTCTACTATTGGTAATTCTAAAAATTATATATATATATATATATATATATATATATATATATATCTCAAAAGTTAAAAAATTATAATAAAAAAATGATGAGTTCTACTATTGGTAACTCTAAAAAATTATAATAAAAAAATGATGAGTTCTACTATTGGTAATTCTAAAAATTATATATATATATATATATATATATATATATATATATATATTATGTATAAAATTTTGGTACTTATGTATATATATCCAAATAATGAATTGGAAAATGTGAGCCTTTTAGACGTTAATAAAAAGTTATTAGTCTCATCACAAGCGTTTTGTGCATGCGATGAGATTTTTTTTTTTATAGTGTCATAATTTTTCATTCATTCCAATTTGAGGTCTACACGTTTTTTCATTAATATTTTGCATGAGAGAGAGAGAGAGAGAGAGAGAGAGAGAGAGAGAGATAAGTGTTGATAAGGGAAAAAGAAAAGTGAAAACGTTGGGCTTAGTGGTCCTATTTTGTAGCAAAAAAAAAAACTTGTTTTTTTATTTTATATATATAATTTTTATTTTGATAATCTAATTTATAAGAGGATAAAGCAATTTGAAAAGGTGCTACGTCCACAACATTTTTACAATAAATCATAGGTGGTTAGTTGTTATAGGTTCAAATTTGAATCTAACCTAAGATTACTTTTTTGTCCCAACAATAACAACCGGTAACAGCTTGCCACTTAGGATTTGTTGTAAAAATGTTGTGGACATATCATTTCTCATTTGAAAATCAACAAGAGACTGACCCTATTTTTTAGGCAATATTTTAGTGAGAGTTAAAATTGTAATTTTACTAGATTATCCTTTAATTTTGTTTTTACTTAAACATAGAGGTATAAATGTATTTTTGAATTAAAAAAAATGAGGATCTCAATTCTCAAACCACGAAAGCCCTTAAATAGTAGTATAGACAATGTGCTTGGAGAGAGAGAGAGAAATTAAATGGTTATCTCTTTCCTTTATTTAAGTAGTGAGAGGAGAATAAATATCTTCTTTTTTTTTTAATTTCAAAAATTAAAATGGGAATAAAAGGAAAGGATAAGAACCCTTATTTTGTTCACAATTTTAAAAAGAGCAAATATAAATTGAAATCCTAAAGAAAAAAATTGAAAATTAAAACAATTTTAGATCCAAATGCTGAATCTACTATTATATAGTGCGGGACAATGACTCCTTATTCAAACCCCAAAATTGAAGAGGAATAATATCCATTTCTATTTGGGTTTTTTATATTGCTGATTATAATAGAGATAAATTTTATTTATATTTTAGAGATTATACAACACACCAATTATCTCACTTGTTCACAATCAATTGGGAGTGGTAAATTTGAATCAAGTATGTCTCGTTAAAAATATCATAAAAATGATCATTTTGATCTCAAAAAAAAAATCATAAAATTCCAATTAGTTGAATTACAATTTCTTTGATATTTCACTTAATAAAAGTATACATTAATAGAATATAATTTTAAATAAATTACTAATATTAACATATTTTTTTATTATAAAATTTATGGATAATATTTAGGTATAATTCCGTAGTATTTTAGATTCTCTAATTATATTCAACAATTTTATTCACCAAATGAATTATATTTATATGGTTAAATTTAATTTTCCTTAAAAAATAATGTTACTTTTTATACATTGGTCAGCACTTAATTATCTATACTACTATTTAAGGGGCTTTCCCTGTTTGGATTCCTATTTTTTTAGTTCAAAAATGGCCCAATAGTCTTATGTTTAAATAGAGACAAAACTAAAGGACAATTCGGTAAAATTCATTTTTTAGTTCAAAGATGCCCCTACAGTTTTATGTTTAAGTAGAGATCTATACTACTATTTAAGGGGCTTTCCCTGTTTGGATTCCTATTTTTTTAGTTCAAAAATGCCTCAATAGTCTTATGTTTAAATAGAGACAAAACTAAAGGACAATTCGGTAAAATTCATTTTTTAGTTCAAAGATGCCCCTACAGTTTTATGTTTAAGTAGAGACAAAACTAAAGGACAATCCGGTAAAAATACAACTCCAACTCTCACTAAAATATTGCCTAAAAAATAGGACCACTCTCCTATTAATTTTTAAATTGATTTATTCATTTATAAATTATCTATACTACTATTTAAGGGGCTTTCCCTGTTTGGATTCCTATTTTGTTAGTTCAAAAATGCCCCAATAGTCTTATGTTTAAATAGAGACAAAATTAAAGGACAATTCGGTAAAATTCATTTTTTAGTTCAAAGATGCCCCTACAGTTTTATGTTTAAGTAGAGACAAAACTAAAGGACAATCCGGTAAAAATACAACTCCAACTCTCACTAAAATATTGCCTAAAAAATAGGACCACTCTCCTATTAATTTTTAAATTGATTTATTCATTTATAAATTATATTTTTAAAATAAAAATCATATATGTATATAAAATAATTAAATTCAGTTTTTTTCTACAAAATAAGACCACTAAAAAAGATAAAAATCATAATGTATATAAAATAATTAAATACAGTTTTTTTCTACAAAATAAGACCACTAAAAAAGAAAAGTCTCATCGCACGCGCGAAGCGCGTGTGATGAGACTAGTATAAAATTTAAATATTCATTATTAAAAAAAAAAAAAAAGACTGCACACTTCCAAGAGTCCAAACTAAATCCTTCGTGTTGTTTTCACCAAAAAAAAAAAAAAAAAAAACTAATCCTTCGTGCTCTCCGAAAACGACGCCGCATCTCTCTCACGCATTTTATAACCATGCACTCTTTGTCAGCGTGACACTACAAAACCGCACACAAACAAACATAGTGAGAGTCACAGTCAGAGAAAGAGAGAAAACAAAGAGAGATTTGAGAGACCAAAAAGACGGTTAAAGCTCTGAGAATTCACACAAAGTTTTTGGTAATGTTTAACTCACTCTAACTCTCTATCTTCTTCACATTTTTGGGTCCCAAAATTTTGATCTTGTTTTTCAATTCCATAACATGTTCATTTCTGTGTTTTTCACTGTAAAAAAAGAAAAAAAAAATTGTCACCTTTATTAGTGTTTTTCATCAATTCTAATCATGGGTTTTTGATGTGCATGGTTTTGTAACAATGTGGTCAAATTTTAGTACATATTGGGCTTAGGATTAGGTTTTTTTAGACACCCAAAAGACTAGAGTTGATGACAAGTACTAAGAGTCATGTTGTGTCAGTGAAAAAAAGAGTTTTTAGAACTGTTTTCTGGGTAAAGTTTGTTTCTTTATAATAATGGCACCCCGTGTCTTTATAATAATGGCCTTTAATGTAACTTATGTTTCTGAATTGTGTGGCTTTATGTGTCTTAGAATCTAAGATTTGTCTTTATGTGGAACTAAAAGTGACTTTAAGCCATAAGTTTATTTTTTAATTGTGTATTTCTTAATTAAAAAAAAAAAAAGAACCCTCTACAAATAATGACCAGTGCGTTTGGATTAGGTTTTTGCTTATTTGTTGAAATAGAAGAAATAAGGTTAAAAAGTTGTACATGATATAAGCTAAATGGAATCCCAAAAATAAAAGCTGCAAAGCAAGACTTTTTGGGGAAAAATTATATATTTATTACATAAAAATAATTCATATCTTATTATGAAGCTTCACATTTGGTGTATGATTATCATTTTTATTTTTTGGATAATTTGATAGTTGGGAATGTGGGATTTGAGCACTGAACGTCTTCGTTGAAAACATCAAGAAGTTTCAGTCTCTTGGTAGGCGTACATGTTTAAGTTGCAATTTTGTTTTTTTGTTTTTTGTAAAAGAATGTCCCTTTAAGCCTGAAATTTTAAATTCTTTTGCCCCTTTTCCTGAGGTTTTTTGTTTTGGTATGTGAAAAATGTGACATGAACAATGAATTAGTTTGCGTTTACATTAATTACCATTTTTGTTTGTTGTTGTTGTTTGTGGTTTTTTAGTTGGCATGGGACGGGTGGCTGGGTGTGGAGGGCTTCTCTCTGTGAATTTCCTTCAGGGGTGTTATATATCATATTCTTATATGAGTTATGAGAGGATATTTTGTAGTGGTACCATTTTTATGAAAAACTCTTAGTGGTCCATGGCCCAGTAGAGTTTTTTAATGCATTCAGCTGGAATTTTAAGTCCATGAAAGCCTTAGGTAGTATTCGGAATTTGAACTTAGCAGCTCTTATGTGGAAAGTATTATACTTCTTGTCCATCTATGGGTTAAAGAAGGGATTGGTATTGATGTAAAGATTATTGTACTTGATCTTTTGTTGAAGCAATGGAATAACTGTGTATACATTGTATAAGATGTTTGGCCTATTACAGTGGGTAGTAAAGGCACCTTATTTGAATCATTTGAAATATGTTAAATACTATTATGATTATTTTGTGTTCTTGATATGTCATAGATTGCAGTTTGGATCCTTACTATTTCCCTCCTTTGGTTGAGAACTTATGCATCGTATATTCAGTAAATGGTTACATGCTTTACATAGTATTAAATTATTTTGTGTGTTTCATGAAATACAGTTAAGTAGTTAACTTTTTTTAAAAATAAATTTTTTATTTGAACTTGGATGATATTTTTCTTTTTATATTCTTTGGTGTTCATCAGATTGGCAGGTTGATTTATAAAATCTGTATACGGTCACCGGACCTGATGGCATCTCCTCCCCTAATTACCAAGGGTTAGAGTGCTAGATTTTGGTTCAGTCCCATGCAAGTACAAAGTTGTATCTTAAAATTTTTTTTTATAAATATAACCCCTAACTGCCAGCTTTGGCAGTTGTGTTAAGGGTCAGGTTTTTGAATCACACTAATGTGGGCTTTTTAAAAATGCATATCTCCCAATAATAATGTTGTAGGTAGGTTAGTTATTTGTAACTGGGGTTCTTAAATAATCCACAGTATTGCTTAAGCTGGAAATTCTGTAGTATGTTCTTGCTAAGTAGGGTCCAATGACTGCTATTATGCCACTTAAAGCTTGCCCTTGTTTCTTTTTGTACTTTTTCCTAGGACATGATCTCCTCTTGGTTTCTTTTCCCTTGTCCTGAATCAATTTTCTTGTTGAAACCAAAATGTTTTGCAGTGGAGGAAGTGTTTAACAAAGTGGGGGGCAAATGGGTGGCAAGGTGGAAGCTTGTGTGGGGTGCACCCAGAAATGTTTACTGATTCATAAGAAGAAGAAAAATTCATCACCTGTAGTTACCTCTTTTTTCAAAGTCATGATTGGTGATCAGTTTTCTAAAGTGTTGGTATGATAACATTTTGGGCTTTTCTTCTCTCTTAGCCTCTCTATATGCTGATTGCTGTCATTTTATCTTTAGTGTTGAGTATGTTACTATGTTTGCTTCCCCAATGCCTCCTGCATTTTTGTATCATAGTGTTAGCATGATTGAATCGGAATTGATTTAATATTGGTCTTTCATTCTCTTGTCATGGCTGAAGCACTTCAATTCTGATATATATTCTGAGTTTCTGACTGCTGTTTGAAAGAGATAACTCGATCCTTATGGAATTTTGTTGGATGTAGAATGAACATTTTTCCAAATGTTATTTGTTTCAGGGAAGGGTGTAAGTATAACCTGAGTTAATAAAATTAATTAGTTGAGTTTTTGTTTTTGACTACATATGTTTACATTACTACTTCGATGGCTTATATCTTTAATTATGTATTTTTCTATATGAGAGGCATATCTATTGCTATGTTAAAAGTTCTCAATATGATTGAGATAGTTTTTTACATTGATAAAAATTTCATTGTTTAATATTCTCCTTTTCTTTCTCATTGTGTATGAAATTGAGTCAATTGAAATATTTTTTTAAAGAAATACTAACGTTGCATTGAACTGTGGTCTATACTCTATTTGCACCAATATGATGCTCTTAATTTTCTTGGCTAAGGTACTTGTTAGGTTTTTGTATGGAGAGGTATTGAAAAATCTTTTTATCACACAGTAATCTTTTTGTAAGATTTTTGTCCCATATCATTGACTTCAAATAAAACCACTGTAGCCCACTAACTCCTACATGCTTTCCTTGTTTAATTGGTGTGCATAAAATACCCACTTTTGCAGTTGCTTAAACCCCCCTCCCCCTCTCTTCTCTTGTTCTTCTTCCCATTTTCTTTAAGTTGCAAAGAATCAACTTTTTTGTACTAAATGGCATGTTTTTCAATTGTGACAAGGCACTTTTCCCTTCATCTCCTTTTGATATGTGTGAATGTGGTTGCATCCCATTGATTCTACTCTTCTTTTGCATCAAAAGTCTTATAGCTGTTAAAAACTTATGCACTCTATACTAGACGGGCACATGGAAGAAGAATCTTATTTCATACTGGGTTTAACTCTGTTGTGTTATATATAATACATACAGCAGTTTTTATTATCTGCTGAAAACTGATGTTAAAGTATGGGGTAAAGGGACTTCTCTCCGACTGACATGCTACACAACTTTTCCCTCCGAGTGATAATGATCTTTTTTGCCTTAGTAATGATGTGCTCCTTGTAGATCATTTTTTTTTCTAATGAACCATTTGTGTATCCATTTTGAATGTGTCATTCCCTTGCAGTTTCTACCTCCTAAATTTGCTGCTACAGTATCAGCATTGGTCAATCAGAAAACATTTCTCGAGGACTCAAGTGGCCAGCAATGGAAAGTAACGATATCCATTGTTGATGGCTCTCTTGCTTTTCAACGAGGGTGGAGTTCTTTTTCATTAGACCATGGCCTAGAAATTGGAGATTTTTTGGTGTTCAATTACATGGGATCACACTTTGTTGTTAATGTATACAATAAAACTGGATGTGAAAAATTACTCTTTCCTGAGAACAGCAGACTGAAGAAACGAGCTAGGAGTAATTGCAATTCTACTGCCAAACCTAGCCAATGGCACGCAAATGATGAAGATTCAATGAACAAACAGGGCTCAAGCACCTCTGCTGTATCTATGTCAGGTGCAGAAATAAGTCAAAGTCAATGCACAATGGAAGTCCCTGAAAATCTTTCCAATCATGAGGATATCATCCAAAGGCCCAAACCTATGTCAACAGCAGAATACTGTGAAGAGACATATTACATGATTGATCGAGATGTGGGGGACAGACAAGATGACAGAAGCTCTATGTTGGACTTGTCTAAATTTGAAATGAAGAACATCAACTCTGTTGCCGATGTTACCAAAAAATCTGCAGCCAAAGATGTGGGATCTTCTACTTCACAAATGTTTCTTACAGAAACCTGTTTAGTTGATAAGGATCCAGTGACCAGTGGGACAGTGAGTAAAGTAGGAAATATAGATGCATCAGAGATTGAGAGAAGTCATTTTTCGGAAAAGCTAGATAAGAAACCATCCCTTCCCGATAAATTTTTTTGCAATGACAGTACATCTGGGCATCTCTTCGCCACTTCTGCAGTGATGCTTGACAAAAATAAAGAGAGAATTTCTGACATATTAAATACAAAGTGCCAGATTGCTGGGGAATCAAGTGACAAAGTTTCAAGTAAATCACTTCTATTTGTTTTCTTTTCAGGATTTCTTGTGTTTATATACCTTCTAATCTTTTCATTCATGGTGTGATAATTGGATGGTTTGTGTTTGAAAATCTCTCAGAGTCATTAACACTAAAGAATCAGGTGTTTCTGTCCTCAAAGGAGCATGCTTTGCTCAATGACATTGACAGTTGTCGATCTGCTGCACAGAAATTTATTGCTATGTCAGAGTCCTTTGGTGTTCCTAATAACTTTGAGAGGCAGAACTGTCAAACTGGTTTGTGTCCTCTGCAATTACATGTTCTATTCATGATTGTTGGGCAGCATTGTTTCTTCTCAAGAGCTATATATTTCATCATGATTTATGATGATTGTTTAATATGTTTTACCTGATAGCTAAACCAGAAGTACTGCCATTTTAAACAGGTGAATTGATAAAAAACCTTAAAAAGGAGGCTGTGGAGATGACTCCAGATTTGCGCAGTCATAAGGAGAGAGGTGTTAAAGAAATATATGGTCAAGTTTTATATTCATCTATTGATTGGTTAAGGACTAAGGCGTTGTTGTTTAAGGAGTCGCTGCTTTTTTTAAAGCTCAATATGTGTTTGCATGCATTAACTTGCTTATGTGTCTTGTGTCAATTTTTTTTTTAATTATTATTTTTCTCTTTATAATTTGGCTTGTAATAAATGCAGGGAAGGAGTCAAAGGTCATCAAGGAGGAGTTAATTCAGCGTGCTGATACAATTGTTCGAGATAATGATATAGGTCTTAGAACGGTGAAAGCTGAACCTGTTGACTCAATTGGGATTCTCTCACCGAATACAGCCAGTATCTCCTGTTTGGTGGCCACAGAAAATAATTCTTCTCTTGTATGTTACTATTGAGTTAGCATTTCTTTATGTTGCTACTATTGGCTTTCAGCTGGTCTTACTCAACTAATTTGATCTAAATCAACTATGTTGTCACATATTGCAGTTGTTGAGTTTTGTTTCAGTGATCCTGTTATTTCTTCCTAAATATTGTCATTCCTATTGCTGATAGCCTGATAAGGAGCACCTAGAAATTATTTGCTTCTATATAATCAATTCTACCCTTGTTGGTGGCACTCTTTTTGATTCAATCTGAAAGATTTAAATCATAACTTATAATCAATATATGGAAACATTAACACTATATTATCATTTAACTGTAGAACACACTATCTAAATGAATACGCATTACATGCCTGTGTATTGATTTGGAAGATTTAAATACGACCTTTTAATCAGAATATGGTATGTGTGATTCTTTTTGTATCTACTGATTATTTTCACCTTCCTCTTACACTCATGCAGGAGTTGTCCACATGCTTGCCGTATTCTTCTAAGGGAAGAGTGAGAATGGATAGGAAGGTTGTCTATCTGCGAGATTCAGATATGAAATTGTGGCCAGTCCTCTACCATGAGAGACCCAATCTCAAGCTTTTGGCAAGTGGATGGGAATCTTTTAGCAACGCGAATAAAATTCAAGCTGGAGATGAGTGTGTTTTTAGTCTTGAGAGTGAGGGTATATATGGTGTCCAGATTGTCCGAAAGTGAAGAAGCTAGAGTTGGTTTGAGCCTCACACTGTATAAATTCACCCCTATTTTGTGAAGAACTGTTAAGAGTTATATATCAGTGTTTGTGGACCTTTAGACCAGAATTTAGTCAGAGTAGTCATGTTTTCTATCTTTGGAGTTTGATTGTTAATTTCTGAAGTATTTTTATGATGTGTTTAGGTCAAAGAAAAGAAAAAAGAGAATAGTAATTCTAACTTGTAACTGAGAATGCTATTGGATAATAGGTGGCAACATGAATAGGTTAAAGTAGGATTTTGTATATTTTGATAGGCACTCCAAGCAATTTTCATGGTGTTCAGAGGGAATTGGTATTAATAAAATTTGAGAAATTGCACCTGAGCAATAATTTTCCACTTGTGACTCTGAATTTGAGAATTAATTTTCGCACATCTTTTTTTCTTACAAAAAAACCCATTAACATTTCCTTCTTGAATAAACTTTTTGGTCAATAATTTCATTAATAAAATGTAATTCTAATAGATGTTTGTTTAGCTTTTGTCGAAGCTTTGACCCTTTGAGGGGCAATGATTAGATTATATATAATATATTAATATTGTGTTTTGGCTGCAAAATTACAGTTTGATATAGTCACCCAGGCGGACAAAAGGAATATAAAGAAAGAAAGAAATAAAAATTTGATTTTACATTTTATCCTATGAGTTAGTAATAAATGGTTTTCTTCACTTTTTTTTTATATATTAAATTATTCCTTATTTTTTTTCCTTAAAACATTTGGGGGAATTAAAATCCAAATTCTCCTCCATGAAAAAATATTATCACTGTAAATCATAAGGATTTTGACAACAATTAAAATTTTATTAACTAATCACATAAGATCATCATTTAGCAGAACCCCAATGTAGTCCTAGCCACTAGGAGAGGGCTTAATTCGTGACCATACGCTCTTATACGAAAGAAAATTCTAAAACTACCATCAATATGTCATTTGTTTCTTTGTAATTTGAGATATTGCTTCAATCAAGGCACAAACTAAAAAGTTGGCTTAAACTATTGAGTAAAACATTTTGTATAGATAAAATTTAGGTACAATATATTGGGTTTCTTGATTAAAAAAAAGAAATAGGAAAAAAAGGACTTCGCCTAGACTTCAAATTTAAATGCATTTCCTAACCTTTTTAGAGAATAAATAAATAAAGAAAAATACTTTAGATGCATTGGGTTTAAAATGGAATCCTTTTTTAGGAAATGAAAAATTTTAATTGTCAATACCAAAGAAAAGAGTCAGAGCCAGGAAGGCCCACTCTCACTTAAGACAAAGCTTCCCTTCGAATTATTAGACAAAGACCACCTTGCTAAAAGATGAACTACTTTGGTTACATGACTTACATCTCTAAATTTCAAATGGGCCTGGCCAATCATCTTTTAATGAATGGATGCTACTAATTGGATTTAAAGAATGGATACTACTAAAGTACTAATTGCAGAAAAGTTAACACTGTGAACTACCCCCATAAATAAAGGCAGGGAAGTGCCTTTTCCCCAAATTAATTTGTTTGGTTAAAATTTGTTTAGAATAATAAATTTGAAAATCTATTGAAACAATTTAGAGCTTTGGATGAAAAAAATTGTATACTATATAATAAAATTTTGGTCTTAAAAGTCGTAGATTGACACAACTTATGATATTTTTCCCATTCATATTTCAACCATAAATCAAGGGAATTGCCTCTCAACAATTAAGATATTCACCAAACCAAAAAAAAAGGCAATTCAATTTTAACCTATTCTAAACGCAAATATAACATTATAGGATAAGATACAGTAAACATCCTTGAGATTTGAGTTGATGGCAAGCATGTCCAAAACATTGATCCATGAGCTATATGCTAGATACAACAACTTCAATTCTAATAAGAGTATTGAGAATTACTTCATTTTGTAAAACACCTTTTTTTTTTTTTTTTCTTTTTTATAACAAGTGGGTAAATGAAGACTTGAACTCTCTCTCTTCCATATGAAGAACTAAGAAATGTTAATCAAGCACAATATTTGTCAATGTTACTGCAAAAGGCCTTGTTAAAAAGACGTATTAGACAATTTGGCAACAAAAATAATGTATCATTGTTCTTAGAGTTGTTATCATTTTGTATTATTCCTATTACAAAAGCACCCATATCTTGTGATGTAATTTACTCCTTTTGTCCATCAATTGGTTCCATATATGACAAATCCACTCAAATAATATTCGATTGGCACGAAATTTGACATACGTATTAAAAACATAAAAATCATGCAATTCAACAGTTAAATTTTCAAAATATGTAGTCATGTTAAGTTTTATAATGAGATTTATAACTATTAATTACAACCAAGTTTGTAACCAAAGTTTATCACTATTGGAAAGTTTCTCTCCTCTCTTCTTGTTTTATTTGTGGAGGCTTGAGGTTTCATTGTTCCATTAGCTTCATTATTGTTTTTTAAGGGTTCCTTTGGAGTGACCCTTAAATGTGACAGCTACCAGTGATAGATTTTCAGATTGCTAAGCCACATGCATTGAACTACTTCTCAAGCACACGCAGTCTAAATCTGATGGTGGTTCAATAATGGGGAATTAGTGATTAAAGTCTTGTACCATTAATTTTCTAATATCTTACCCATCATTTTCTTTTTCTTTTTCTTTTTTGATAGGAACTAACCCTCCCTTAATTGATGAATAAAATTATATGAACTCCAATATAAAATTATCCTAAAAACACCGCCAAAAGGCTCATCCTTAACTTTGGGGTTTAGTACGAAGTTTTTTTTTTGAAAAACAAATGTACACACATAAGAAAGAGGGAAATAAGTTCTAATTGCCATAATCAGTTGTCAATCATTCATTTTTGCTAATCTTACCCCAAAAAATAGTTTTTCAAAATTTTCGAATAAAATTTGTATAGCATGTCGCGCGTGCTATACAAATCTTACCATATAATAAATTTCCTATCAAATAAATAAATAATAAAATAAAAATATGATAAATTGATAATTAAGGCATTATTAGTTTTTCAATTTTCCTTTTTTTTCTGTGAAACATATCTATAACATCACTTAAAGAAAAGAAGAAACAAAAGATGAAGTCTACAACATTGAATGTGACATACATGTTTGTGTCCATTTGACAAAGATTGATATTTGATACCCATACTTGTTTAAAGTTGCATTATCAACCGCAAAGCAAAGTTTTCTAATAAAAATAATAACAGTTATGTCTATAATTGATTTTTTTTTTTTGATAGGAATGTCTATAATTGATTTGTTGCACACACTTTGTGCACACAAGTACAAAATGATTGTATCTACTTCTCTTAATATTTGAATAAACAGCAAGCTTAAATGTGCCTTGACTTGTGTCCCTAAGAGTTATAAGACATTCATCAACGGTATTTTCTTAAGTTTGAGAAAATACTAAAGATTTTATCTAGAGTGAGATTAAGTGTTAATAAATTTGAAGGAAGAATGGTGAGTAACTAGTTTTTTGAGAAATAAAAATAGTAGGCTGAAAAAAAAAGTAGGTTTATTTATTTATTTTGCCTTTTTATACTTCCAGCTTTTAAAAAAAAAAAATTATTATTATACAACACCAACAGATATAACAAATGGTTAGTACTTAGTAGTTAGATTTGGGAGGAAATATATTGAAAATGTAACTGAACTATTCACCGACCACTATATAACACAACAAATACAACACCTTCAAAAATAAATAAACAACCTTAAAATTTTGAAGAAACCTTCAATCATCATGAAAAATAAAAAATAAACTTCATATCCTAGCAAGGCAGTTTGAATTAAAATGCATATGTCAATTCAGAAAATTAGCACATTTATGCAGGACATATAATATGCAGTACAGAGAGACCAAGTGCAAGTAAAAACAAAAAATGCACCTGATACAAGATAGGGCCGCAAAAAATCTAGCATGTTAATCATACCAAGTAAACCATCTCTTCCATTTGTACCTAAAAGAATTCCAGCTTTACAACACTGTCTAAGGAATATTACTGCCACCTTGTTGAATCTTTGAATTTACAAAAAGCTTTACTGTAGAGTATATCAGAGAAGGTTCAACCATTTCACCATTACTATAGTCCCCAATGCCAGCCTCTTTGTGACAGTAAGCTTGTCAATTGACATGAAATGTCATTCCATGAAAGGATTGTTCCACATGAATGTGTGCAACAAATAGTGGCTTGTTGTAATCCCATGCTCGCACAATGCAAGTCAGTAAATTGACACAATCCCCCAGCAATCTACAATAAGAGCAGTGCACATGCATTACAACATATTCAGAAAATGAGTAAGATTGTACTCTATGATTATATCAGTAAAATGAATATTATATTATAACATGTTCTATCAATTCAATGATCACTAACCAGAATTAGTCATCTGGTTCGCTAAGGAAGAAAAAGTCGTCAGGATTAACTTCATTAGGAAATCGATCATGTAAGTTCTCATCACGTGCAAAGAGCTTTAACCTCATCTCACTTCCGGTTGTAACTCTAATTGCCTCATGCTTAATTATTGACACGGTGAGTTCATTAGAAGGACAATCCACTAGTACAAACTGAGTATAGAAATAGCTTCTATTTGCTAGTCGTAGCACCTCATACTCAAACATGCTCCTTATACGAAACGGGTGAAACCGATAAGGTAATAGGCCAAACCTATAAGAGTGAATAATAAGCAGACAAACCTCCCTATCTGTGTCAAACCCCTTATATGCCCGCTTAGCAGAAAATCTAGACACCAAAACTTTCATTCTTCTCACCATAACCAAACCTTTCACTCCTCTCCTACAAAGGTTGGCTTTCCAAATTAACTTCTTTGCCTTCAGCTTCTTTATAGCGGCACCACACAAACTGATATGTTTCTTCATTCTTGTAACAGATTCCATCAAACTTTTGAAGTTATAAATTCGTTCACACTTGCTTGTCCAATGACTTCTCCGATCTGTTTAAATCAATTGCATTAGTATTAAGGCCCCCCAAAAAAAAAAAAATGATTACTTTAATGTTATTTTTAATTTCTAACAATTACCTTCCCTAATCCTGCACTTATCGCAACCATACTCATGCTCACTTGGCTCATACAGATCACAACTTCTCAGACATGTCATTACATATTTCATCTCTTCTGTAAAGAGAAATATGTTAAAATGAGTTCTGGACATGAATAAGGCAATAAAAAGGCAAATTTTAAAGAAACCTACCATCTACAATGCTTGGGAGAAGTTGGGCTCTTCTATTGTGCAAATAAGGGGATCTTCGGTAAATGAATTCGTACAATTTCTCAACCATTTTATCAACTACCTGTGACATTAAAAGAGAAACCAAACAGGTGTCAACATTCATTTTCAAATCTCTAGTTAATTTTCCAAGAACAATGAATAAAAAGAATACAACCAAAAATTTATAAAAAATATAAAATAAAAATAAATTCTCAGTAACTTACAATTAGTTCTTGCTTCAAGTTTTCCTCATCGGCCATATGAGCAATAAGCAAGTAACACCTGAAAATAATGATGATATTAATAGTAAATAACAGTATTTGTAATACCAATCAAATAAAAAACATATACACAAACAGAATGCTGCATCAATCTCAATATTTATTTGCAGAACAGGTATAAATTGAATAGTACTGTGCTCCCTAAAAAAGAGAACATTGCATGAAATAGTGAAATGTGGATAGTGATGCAATAAATTCAGTGGAAGGTAATGTAAAACTCTACCAACACAGGAAGTAACAATTTTTATTGTGGAAAAGACATTGAGTGTTAGACAAAGGGGACAACTGAAACAAGTATTTTGAATTACAAGAATCAAGCTCTTGATCATCCACCGATTGCATCAGATCATATCAATCTCCTATTGAATGTTTAATACGCCTTAATATGTATCCTTAATTCATTTGTTAATAAATTTATTTATTTTATTTGGAATTTGATTCTATAAATTAAAAATGATAAAAATCATATAAGAAAAAACATGTATAGTCATTCTTCTTTAAAAAAAAGAAAAAGAAAAAGAAGGTATAATCATGGTTTTAAGAATAAACCCAATAAATCAATCCAACTGAGTTAACCTTGAACCAATGTCTATGTTCCATCTATTAATCAAACCCTTGCCCATCATATCAAAATTACACAAAAAATAGTAAACATTCTTGAATTAAACAAAAAAGAAAACGAATGAAAGAAAAATAGAAGTTTTTTAAATAATAATAAAAAAACCCTAATAACCCAACAATAATTTCAACCAAAAATAGCAAAATATCAGCAACACCCCAATAACCCAAATCCTTAACCCTAGAGTTATTGTATGATAAGTTTAAAAAGAATATTCATAATGGTACAAATCCGACTCTAATAACCCAACAATAATTTCAACCAAAAATAGCAAAAAAAATCAGCAATACCCCAATAAACCAACACCCCTTTTAACCAATCCTCACACTAATAACCCTTGAGTTAGTGTATAATAACAAGGCTTAAAGCAAGCATTCATAATGGTTCAAATCCTTAAAAGACCTTTAATAACCCAACAATAATTCAGCCACCCCCAATAAACCCAACACACATTTTAACCAATCCTCACACTAATAAAGCTTTAAAAGGTGGTTAACTCAATTGACAAAAGTTTTTGTCGTGAGACAAATAATTTAGGCTCAAATCCTGTCAATCTAATTGGTTTCTCACTTTCTTGGCCTTAAAGCATTCACAACAAACTCGACTAAATTTTAGTTAAACTAACCATAAAAACTCATCTTTCAATATTTTAACAAATAAAAAGTGGATCAATCTCAATATTTATTTATCTGCTTTAATTAAATATTACTTTCCCTCTCTCCCTTATATATATATATATTTTGTTCTCCATTCCCTAGAAACACCATCACAGACCCACGGTGCCACCTTCAAGGCTTCAAGTCTTCAACACCATGACCACTGGCATTCACCACCAAAGTGCCACCGATCACAAACCCAAACAACTCATGCAACCAATCACCTAAAACCACCAAAGATCATACCCTTTTGAGCACAACATCACCCGCTGAACCCAATCACCGCCAAACCTATAAACCTAAAAACACATGCAAACCCACAAAGCCAAGACCCAAGAACACAAAGAAATTTCACGACAAACCACAATTTCTTTCTCAAGCTAGAAGTTAGCAGTGGATAAACCAAGATTCACCTCCGTTTGTCGTGGTGGTGATCAACGGCGAAGTAGCGAGCGAGGCTATGAATTCGGCCTTATTGGTGAAAAAATGAAAAGAAGAGAGAGATGAGGCCAGTGGTGAACGGCGGTCTGAGGAACATAATATGAACATTCATTAGAAAATAGAAAGTGGCGCTCTTTTTTTTTTTTTTTGAATATTAATGAGGTAAAAATAAAAATATAAGCATAAATGTACTTTTGATCCTTATATTTAGAGATCATTTCTATTCTGGTCCTTACATTCTTACTTCATCACTTTTAGTCCCTAAATCAATTAACACGTTTTATTTTGGTCCTTACTGTTACTCATTTAATAGAAATTGCTGACGTGGCCAATAAAATAATATTAAAAATGCCACGTCAACTTGTAAATTAAAAAAAGAATTTATTAATTTTAATTAATAAAAAAAATTAAAAACAGATGGTTTAAAATAGAAATTAAATTAAAAAAAATTACATTATGTTCTTCCCAGTCATCATGAAGAACATATTCATATTCTTCCTCAAATAATATGTTTGGTTACCGAGAAAATTAAAAAAAATCAAGAACATGCGAACACGGAACAAGTAAAATCAAAGGTCACAAATTTACAAAATACAAAGATGTTCAAAGATTCAAAAAAACCCAAAGAACACAAACGAGAACTGAATCACCAAATACAAACATCAAAACCAGTTTTGAAAAAGTCTAACTGAATCACCAAACGCAACCACCTAGCTGAATCACCAACCAAAAAACTACTACTTCAAACGACCCTGTTCTCCTCAGTTCTCAACCTGGCATGCTCTCTTCCTCTCCTTCACCTTTTCTTCTTCTTCACCTTCACAATTCTCTTCCACTTCAAAACCATAAAACCCTCGCAATGAAGGATCGACCTCACTCTTCCTACGGCGCCGTTTACGTTCCTTCGCCCCACCGCTTACGCTCCGTCATCACTAATTCCAACTACACTTCCTCGGCCACCGTCGCCACCGCAATTGCCGGTTCTAGAGTCGGAGCCAGAGACGTAGATATCATCGACTCCAAGCTCCGCGAGCCTCCACAAACCACTGTGATAAGCCCTAGACAGACTCATAGTCCTTACTCGCAACAAGAACAACTCCACAACAGGATTTTGCACTTCAATTCGCCGCGGCCTCCGCCGCCCTGCAATGATTCCATCTCCGAAGAAGGCTCCGATCGCGAGCTTGATTCCTTTCCTCTACCCCTAGATCTGAAAAAGGATGATTTGAGTTTTGTGGGTTTGATGTTTGTATGGAGGAGGGTTTGATTTCCTCTACCCTTAGATCTGAAAAAGGATGATTTGAGTTTTGTGGGTTTTATGTTTGGGAAGAACATAATATAAAGAATTTTTTTTAATATAATTAATTTAATTTCTTTTTTAAACCATCTGTTTTTAATTTTTTTATTAGTTAAAATTAATAAATAATTTTTTTAATTTAAAAGCTGACGTGACATTTTTAATATTATTTTATTGGCCACATCGGTATTTAATGTGCCAATAGTGGACCCTGTTTGTCACATCAACAATTTTTGTTAAGTGAGTAACGGCAAGGACCAAAATGGAACGTGTTAATTGATTTAGGGACTAAAAGTGGTGAAATAAAAATGTAGGGACCAAAATAGAAATAACCCCAAAATGTAGGGATCAAAAGTGCATTTACGCCAAAAATATAAAATAGAAAGGAAATGGGCAACCATGAAAGTTTTGAGAGACAATAATGACATGTTTGGTATATGTGTTTAAATATATATTTTCAGTTTTTAAACAATATTATTATCTAAAATAATGGTAACATGAATATGAGACATTATCATATAGTCCATGAGATGCATTGTATGTGATTTATGTGAAAAGTCACAGAAGATGTAAATCACAAATTCTTTGTAAACTCAGAATTTATAGTTCGTAGTCGGTGATGAAATTGAGCATTTCATCTACGAAGACTATAACGTGTCAACTAAGATGATTTGTCTTGATCATGGAAGTGGAGACTTCTAGTTGATATGTTGATATGTTTTAAGAGTTAAAACATATTGAACAGGACCGTTGTGAGATTTATTATTCTCCTAATGACTGTAAAATGAATAATAAATCTCACGACTTCTATTTGCATGAACTCTTAATCCTGAGAGAATAGTGGACCTGATCATGAAGTGTAGGTTGCTTTGATATATCAGGAGTGACATCTGAAGTGACGGTCAAAACCTCAGTATGTTGGGCAGCCACATTTAGTGTTGATGGAACATATATTCTCAAGATGGAATTTATAATCTCTTGATGGAGATATAAAATATTCCCTTGAGATAAGTTTAATGGTTTCAGTTATTCAAAGAGTTAGGCCTAACCACTTTAGTAAGAAATTGCTAAAGTATATATTTATGAAATTGGATTTCATAAATATATAATGAATAACTTTAAAGGATTAAACTGGGTACTCAAGGATAAGATGTAGTAATTTACAAAGTGGCAGTCTACATTCATGACTTTGTGTTACTACGAATATTTTATGAAGGGGTTACGTGTATAATAAAGTCTTGGAATATAATTTATTAATAAGGCCTAGAGTGCAATTATATTTATATAGTGGTATTAAATATAATTAATGGTAACTTTGGACTTGTCAAGAGTTGACGGAAAAGCCCAAGGCCCATTGGAGCTAGTGTCTTATTGGTTCATTTTGGTCCCACTTCAAGCCACACACTAAAACCCAATAGGCCAGCCCAATTAGATAATCAGTTAGTTATAAAGGGAGAAACATACATAATTTTTTTTAAGAGATTAGAAAAGAGAAATAAGAAACGGTGTGTGACAGAGTGTGAGACACACTTTCATTCTCCCTTTGAAAAACTGATTGAGAGACCACACATCTTGGGCGTAAAGTGGAATTGGAGTGAAGATTAAAAGTGTTCCCAAGTGCTTCTAATCTTTGTTTTGAATTTCTCCACATCAAGGTATGCTATCTTGTTCTTAAATTCTGAAATTTACATTGTGCACGTTATCAATCATGAATAAAATAGATTCTTGTTCGTTGCTTCCGCTATGTGTTTTGTATGAGATACAAAACCAGAATTTTTCCTTCAGTGACAAATTTTATCGATATCCATGAACCAACCCATGACCCACCTAATTTGGATAAGTCTTAACCCAACCCATTTGAATATTTGGGTTAAATGAGTAAAAAACTCATTAGGTAATTTAACTATATGAGTATTAATGGATATACCCAATAAATACACATCTAAAATCTAAAATTTAAATAAATAATAGAAAATCTAAATTTCTAAATCAAAAACATTCACAAGCTCTTTGTCTCTCTCCATAACGTCAAAATACAAACCTAACCCGGTGATTTTCTTTAGCTTTTTTTTTTTTTTTTTCCCCTCACTCAACTAAGAATGAATTCAACTACATAGTTAAGTTCATGTGATTTTTCTACTGAATTAGATTCTTTCCCATACATTTTCCAAGTACCCAAACAGGTCAGGACTTCAAATTAAGGAAGAGAGAGAGAGAGAGAGAGAGAGAGAGAGAGAGAGAGAGAGATAAGTCTATAAATGTAGAAACTATACTAAACCAAAGTCAAGAAAAAGAGTAAAATCATTGTGCGGTGATCACTCCACAGGTATAAGTACTTGTGGAGTGTGGGAGACAAGGGTCAGAGTTCAAGTCTCCAAGAGGGAACTTTACACACATATGTACTTAGATTAGGTTAGAGTAAACTTCCTATCTTGCATAAAAAAATAAAAATAAAAAGAGTAGTAAATGGATAATGGTGATTCATTCATTTCCTCGATAACAATGATAAAAAAAAAAAATTGTCTTATTGATTTGCCCATTAGGAAAAGAAAAAAAAAACTATTTATCACTAATCAAATGTTATTGTCTTGGGAAGTTTTGGCTTTTTAGTGTTTTTGAGTAATTTTAGACATTCTAGGTATATTTTGGTAATTTTGGATGTCCAAGGGTTTTCGGTAATTCTGAAGGTCAAAAGAGTATTTGTGTAATTTAATTAGTTTTAGAGGTATTTTGCTCATATTGGATTAAATGGGTAGGTTACTAAATTAAATAAGTTGGGTGAATAATAGGTATTTAATTTATATATAAACAGGTTATAAATAGATAAATAGATAATTACACACGCAACCTAAAACCTGCCCATCCAACCCATTTGCCACCCCTAATTGTACCTAAATTTAATCCATTTGACAAAATGTTTTACTCAATGGTTTATTAGTTTAAGTCAACTTTTTAGTTTGTGCCTTGATCGAAGCAATATCTCAAATTACAAAGAAACAAATGACATATTGATGGTAGTTTTAGCATTTTCTTTCGTATAAGAGCGTATGGTTAAGAACCAAATTGGTTATTTTTTAAATATCTTAGACCTATTTGGCAATAACTCAAACCTTAGGGGTGCCGACAGTATTTTACCCAACATTTATATTAGACTGTAATAAAGCTTGATGTGCATGAACTCACTGCAACTAAAGTTACTAAACAGAAAATCTAAACTTAAAACTCTTCCATACAACACTCGGCCAAGCCGTCACATACTAGTATACAATGCTAGCTCTACAATAACATTAATTCCACCCAAGGTGGGACTCTTGTTGCAAGTTCCCTAGCACGAGCAGTACCCCATTCTTTCAATCTAGGATCCCTTTCGTCCCAAAACATATCCTCTGCATATGGATCACGGGTATCGATAATTATCTTCTGCAGTGACACAGCATTACTGAGTATGTACAGAGCAAGCTCCATATCAATTGTACAACCAAGAAAACCTCTCAATTCAAACACTGAGAGGAATTTATGTGGATGTTCAACCTTCAGCACCTTCAGCTCTCCTGCAGGGCCATCTACATAAGTCAACTGTCACAAGAACGAAGTTGATTAATTACAAAAGGGTTAATATACCATGCAATGCTAGTACACACATTTATTAACAAGCCATCAACCAAAATTAGAAGCTAAAAATTATATGGAATTGCATGGGTAAAATGACCCTTCTTTTTGGGGAAGAGGGGGGGGGGGGGGGTGCATAAGACTTTGAATTGAGCTTATTTCTTGATGAACTTAACTAACTTCATAACAGAAAGAAAAAATATGCATATGATGACAATAAAAAAAAAAGGCCATTATGCCAGTGCAATTTGTACATCTAAGGTGCCAACCAGTTGCAGTTTGCCTATGGGAAGGAAAGTGATGTATGATCATAGGTACCTTTTACAGTCTGACTAGGCTACATCTAACCTTACAGTAGTTATAAAATACATAAATCAAAATTTTCTTAACCATGAATGCCCATCAAAAAAGAACGTGATGGTTTAATTTGCAGAAGGCACTCAAACAATATAATTTTTTTTTATTACAATGGACTGCAGATAACTTGCATTTGGCAGGTGTATATACACTGAAATGCAGATAACATGCATTGTGATATTGCATTTATAAGAGCTATTCATGATTAGGAGATGGATATGTTAACAGATTTTCTGAACCTCATTTATTCAACAAAAATTAGGAGGGATGTAGAAGACCAGATCTGTACAGGCCTACAATGAGCAGATTATTTGGGGTAAAAATCTTTCTATAGAGTGATTTATACTGGAGGCATGCGATCTTTCCCCTGGAAAATCATTTGGAAGGTTGAAGTCCCTATCAAAGAAGCTTCTTTACTTTGACCGCAGATTTGCAAAAACTCTAACAATAGATAACTTATGCAGAAATAAGATTAATGTTCTGGAGTGGCGTTGTACATCCGAGAAGGCTGGAGAGACTGTTGATCATTTTGTGTTACATTGCGATTATGCAAGAGATTAATGGTCTCTACATTCGTTTGGGGTGTAGTGGGTTATGCCTAATAGATTTGATTTGCAGGTGTGTTGGAAGGGAAGGTTAGCTAAACACTCATTGGTGAAATTTGGAGTGCAAACATTTATGCATTATGTGGGATATTTGGAGAGAGCGCACCAACAGGGTATGAGAAGGTTCTTAACAGACAATGGCTCTTAATCTTGATCCTTTTTCAGTCCTTGTATGAATGGATGACTGTTTTAACATGTCATTCTTGTACTAATTTGTTGATTGTTGGGACTAAGGCATGGTTGTTGTTATTATTGATTGTGGTACTTTTTCTTGACTTTGATGCCATCCAAGTACACTTATTGTGTACTAGGTGGAGATTTGCTTTTAAAAAAAGTTAATGTACTTATTTGATTTATATAAAATAAAAATGAAGACTATTTATTTATTTATTTTTTTTAAAGAAGAAGAAGAAAGGACCCTCAACGCCTCATACCTAGAGTCCCATGCATTTGCTCAATTGCACCAAGGGTTTCCTCATCATAAAAAATAAGTCTTTTTTTATTATTTAAATAAGTAATGTAGTCTTATTAATGATCAGATAAACTTTATGTTCACCAGAATGAACACAAAGTGTCAAAAAAGCATGGAATTCTCAAAATAAAAATCTAAGAGAAACTTGAAACTCTAAAATAGAAGAACAATGTGTGAAACTCCAAATCCAGGACCAATCAAAAAGAGTACAAGCAAAAAAAGTTTTCAATTGATTCAAGGAGCTCTCCAGGTCGTGTTGATTTTGGACCCACATTAAAATTAAACCATCTTTTGGAATGTATTGATATGTAAATTGATATTTAGCCTGCATGGGTTGGTACTAAAATCTAATTCTGAAACCAAAACTTAGCAGGAACATAAGGGGGTTGAAGAAAAGGTTAACCATGGAAGTTAAGGGCAAGGATATTCCTACAAATGGTCATCCTGCCAGATGACAGAGATATGACTTAGGTTTCACTCTTCAGTCTCAAACTTGCCTCCACTTTCACACTTAAAACTTTGGAATCGATTACGAAAACCAAATTTTATACTACTTAAGGATTGGCACAACAATCATTGCAAATAACTATAATTGCAAACACATTTAAGGAAACCCTAAGACCTTTGGCCATTCTTTCATTGGCCATAATTAATATCACAGTATTCCAAAATTAACAGGTTTATTGTTCTAATTAGTGTGGTGCACATAAAACATATTTCAAGGTGATAGATTAGGAGAAAATATTTCATCTCCACTTATGTCATTTATCACCTTTTTTTTTATAAGTTTATTTCATTTCTCATCTTGATTGACAATAAACCAATCTTTATTTAATCATATTACCAAGAAAAAAACCATCACATACCAAGAATGTGTTCATGCACCATCTAATTTCAGCATCAATTCGTTTAGAGTCTCCAATTATATTAAACTCCACCTAGTGTTAGTATCAACAGAATGATTGACTAACACAAGACTAGGTGCAATCAGTTATAGATCATGGTGATATAAATATATAAGCAAACAACTTTTTTATTCTTTACTCCTTAAAGCATAGTTGAACATTTGGGCCATACTGACAAAATTCATCAAGATTCCAACAGGAATGGCGTGCTTGAATTCCTATTCATGCCAGCATGTGCAATGTCTAATCCTAACTATGAAGCATGTTTAGAAAGAGAGATATCACGTCCATACCATGTGCCAACCAGATTGATTTTATTGCTTCATTTTTAAATAAAATAACAAAAGATTACTAAAGAGTGCATAGAAGGAGGACAAAAAAGAAGTTTCAAGGATGCATTCTTAGATAGAATAATTGTGTGTGTGTGTGTATGTGTGTTTGTGTTTAAATAACCACAATTTATGTGGTTACATGCTAGACATTCACAACTACAAACCTTAGAATCATTTATAAGTGGAAGGAAAAGTGCCATTAATGCATAAGTTCAAGTGATTAAAGCAGCTTATGCATTACAAAAATATAAAAAATAATTACTTGTATTCTGCAAATTAAAATGAACAAAGGAAAATAGTATTTACCTTCACCACAAATCTATGCAAAAAAGGAGACGCCTCTAATACAGAAGTGCAACAACGGAGAGGTTCGACACCAGATGCCACTAAAGTCAGTGTCAGCTGCCTGAGATTCCTGAATATGGGAAATCTGGGGGTATCCTCAAATAACTGAACAGTTGAAAAAAAAAGCATTAACAATCTTTGCTGCAAGGGAGAAAAAAGGGCACACTGTAAACAAACATAAAATGTTTTCAAGTACTAACCCTCAAAGACAGGTCTAGAGAAAGTGTCTCCACTTGAAAGAGATAACTTGGAATCTGGCTGCAATTTGTTACTAAAGAGCAAGCGTATGCAAGTGAATAGGATGCCTCAACAATATTAGGAACATCCCCTAGAAGAATCCTTGCTACATGCCCGTAATATTTAAATGATACAAGATTTAAAGCAGAAATCTCAAAATTTTCAAGTTTAAAACAGTGTATTATCTCTAAGTGCTTTAACTTGAGCAAAGGGCCAGAAGGCTTTAAATTCACAAGAAACTCTGTGGCTTCCACGTGTAACACTTCAAGAAATGGACAATTAGATAAAACATACTCAAGAACTTCTCCAGTCACTTGCACACTATTCAAACAGAGAGTTGTCAGGGAATCAAGGTGGTAACTACGGAGAAACTGATCAGTAAGAGTGTATTGCCTGATAACTCTAATAGATTCCCTTGTATGAGCTAAGTCTAGTACAAGTCTCTTAACTTTCTTTCTCAGCGAAAATCTTATCCAATTTTCAATGTCCAATTTGAAGTGCTTTTCATTCACAGAAAAACAAACTTTGAATTCATCAATAGTAGGACCTCGATGCAATTTCAATACTTCATTCACCCATCTAACAAACCTATCGCTTTCTTCACTATAAGACTTTATGACCTTTCTATATTCCATGAGCCATAACAACAACGAATCATCAAAGTCCAAGCTACCAGTGGTAAATGTCCACAGATATCTCCACCTACGAGAGAGGACACTTGTTCTCGCCGCTTCTTTCAATATCAATAGTGACACAATGGAGACTAGAATTTCATCTGGCAATTTACCAAATAGATCCTCGGGGAAATCGTTTTTCTTGTTACACTAAAAATTTAAACATGTGTTAGCAAAACAATAACTTTTTTTGGCTACTTTAATCAAATTTAAGACAATTATCCCAATATTACTTGATCAAACTAATAGCACAAACGAAAACTGCAAGATAAAGAGAAAAATAAAATTACGGTAAATTGCACTTCCCTAGACTATGATGCAGTTGAAATGTCTCTCCATACTACAAAACTAAGAAAATGTTTCCCCTTAATTATTGGTAAGATCACATCTTCTTCTTTTTTTAAAAAAATTGAATTTTCCATCAATTGGATGAAAATTTTAAGGGAAAAATTTAGGTACAATTCTTTAGATGAATTACATTAGGTTCCCTAATTGGATTCAAACACATGGCTGCATTGACCAATAAAATACTAACAGTGTTATCTTTTCCAAGAACAACTAAATTCAATAAGTTAATGTTGGCCATGGGTAGAAAATCCAACTTTTTAAGGAAAATCATTCGAAAAGTTGTCTTTTAGTTTTAAAAAAGTACAAGTTTCTTTAAGTAGCAAAACTTAGGTACATTGCATAATTGAATTCAAACACATGGTTGCATTGACCAATAAAACACGTACCAAATTCAACATAATCATGTGTTAGAATTTAATTGGATACTGCACCTATAGTGTATCCAAGTTTTACCCAAATTCTAATAGTAGTGGGTAAAGTGCTTACTAGTTAAGGGTAAAAAAAAAAAACTAAAGGAAAAAAAAAACTAACTTTTAATAGTTTTTGATTTGGAGAATGATTAGCCTTGAGTAGTGGAGATTCATAGCTGGGCTGCACTGTTACTGTCTTCGCCATTTTTGTTGTTGTTGTTGTTGTTGAAGGATTCAGATATAATACAATGTATCTACAATGCAAAGAAAATATTCAAACCATAGCCGAGATTAGAGAATAGCAAAAAGAACAAAAATTTATAAGATGAATGGAAGTAATTAGAAGAGAAATTATGCATCACCCTTCACTGCAGAGAAAAGCGAATCCTTTATAATTGTACACAGATTATATGACTTTTTCGGATTGTATTTTCTTCCTACACAGATTGTGTCTTCTGTTCACCCATTCGGAGTTCGAACTGTACGACAGTGCGAGATTTGGATATATATTGCCGTGGATCTTTATTAGTAAAATAGGTCCCCACAATAAACGTATATGCGGTTTTCAAGTTTAAAACCTTTTATATAACCCTACTTTACTATTTCCTATTTTTTATTTTTTTATTTTATTTTTACCCAAACTTCATTATATAATATATATTTTATCATATGCGCTTTGTGGGTGCAATGAGGATTTTTTTGCTTGAAACTAATAATCAAGTCTAGCATGAACACTTTCTCAAAAGAAAAAAAAAAGTCTAGCATGAACACTAAGGGTCAGTTTGTGATACGTTTATTTTGTTAAAATCGAAAACTTTTTACTAAAAGTACGATAAATAAAAGTAAAAATTAGCTGAAATAGTACAGTGAAACTCATAAATAGTACAAAAAGTGTCCATGAATAGTAGCAAAAATAAGCTGAATAATAAAATAAGTTGACAAAATTAATTATGTCAAACGGACGCTAAGAATCAATTTAACCATATAGTTTTATCAAAAATAAAAATAAAAATTTAACCATATAGTTTTTTTTTTTTATTAAGATAACTATACAATTACAGTGCATATTCGGAAAAAAAAAATTGTCTATAAAGAAGATGAGATGAACAGTATGTCAACCAAAATTTAATGAACCTTAAGAATCAATTTAATGACTACAAAATTTTAGGTTTACTGATACATGCCTTCCTTTCCCGTAGTGTTGATTGTGTAGCTCTATCACAAAATGGCTCTAGCAAAAAAATTTGCATGAACAAAAAACAAATTCAGTGCATTTTTTTTTTATTTTTCTAAAAAGAGGAGGAGGTGAGCACTTTGTTATTTCAAAAGAAAATGCTTTAAGTAGTACGTATTGATTTACAAAATGGCTTTGGAAAAAAGTGGGAGACGCTAGGTGAATGATTGTGAGATTGTACGTTTGTTTAATTAGTTTAAAAAAAAAAAAAAAAAAGATGAATGTGAGATTTTGAAAAAAGAAATTCAAACAAATAAAAATGATAAATTTTTAGAAATAAACCATAACTGTTTTTTTTAATATGTATTTTTTTTAACTGTTTTAAACTTGATTTCCATTTAAAATTAGTATGTATTACAAATCTGGTGGTACATCTTCCACCCAGACATGCAATTAAAAAATAGAAATGGCTAGGCGAGTGTGTTACAATGATACAATGCCTATGTACATGGGAATAATATATTCCTAAAAACAGGCAGGGTACTGTGTCTTTTGCTATATGGCCGAAGTGGGACAAAGAGTGAGAGCTGGTTTCAAGAGCTGTGATGAGTATTTGCAAATCGCCTTCCAAGATCACCCGATCAATACCTGTCTCCAAAGCCAACTTTAGAGCTCTCCTAGCTGCCATAGCTTCTACTTCAATGGCTGCGAAAGGGAGAGTAGTTTTTTGAGAGAGAGAGAAACCATAACTTGTCCCATGTCGTTGCGAATAACCACGCCCAGACCAGCACAGTTTTCTGAGTTGAATTAAGCGTCAAAGTTTACCTTGTATTGGGCTATGTTCGGAGGTTGCCAGCAGGTGGGTGGTCGTCCCACCGGTGTAATAGTCGAAGAATTATGGAGAGCAAAGTCACGCAATCGTTCCTTAACTTGGAGTAGCAATTGGTCGAGAGAAACTGTGGCTTTTCGCCCAAATTACAATGGATAAGACAGCCAAGTCCCTATTTTTTGTAAAAATACAACCCAGTACGTCAATAAACTATGCCACTTGACGTAAGCTATTGTGATTGCATAGAGGGGCTTTGCTCCAAAGCTCCAGTAAAGTCGGACAGTGGTAGAAAGCGATGGTTCCAGGAATTTTTTCCAACCTTTTTCTTAAAAGGTATAAATTACTCAAATAGTTTGTCTTCTATAAACTATAATTTGTTGAATTGTGGTTTCATTAATTATAAAATTATTAATTGTTGTTTAACTTAACATAATTTAATTTGTTTATCTTTTATAATGTATTAGTTAATTAAATTATTAATTATTATTGTTTAGTTGCTTCATTATTTTTTTTTACTAACTACTAGTAGTCTAGCACACACCCTACTGTGCATTAGCATACACTAGAACACACCTCATGTGCATCATCTACTACCCACTACCTAATGTCTAACATAATTTAATTTTGTCTTTTATAATGTATTGGTGTCTGCCTCTGCGTGCTTTTACTTCTCTAATTCAAATATCTCACCGCACGACCCCCCACAGACAAGAGTCACAAGAGGAGCCAATCAGACAAATTCACAATACACTAAAAGACAAACTCACCAACACACCAACGGATAAAGTCAAAACAGGGTCAAATAATTATAAAGTTATAAAGTAAAGCTGTAAAACCAAGCTAATTATAGTTCTGAGAGAGAGAGAGAGAGAGAGAGAGAGAGAGAGAGAGAGAGTCTCATTTCAGTTCAAAGAGAAAGAGCTCTCTCTCTCTCAAACCACAGTCCACAGCAAACCCAAAGATGTAAGAGAGAAAAACAGAGAGAAGTAAAATGTAAAGAACTTAAATACCTGAATGGGAGGCCTAAGGGGCAGCGCCGCGAGCTGCAGTAGCACGTCGAGGCAAGGAAGGACTCGAGACCAAGCGTTGCAAGCTCTGATCCGATCGGACCGATCTCCGATCTCTAATGCCTGATGTGCTTTGTTGCTCGAGTTTGAGGTCTGATGCGATGTGTGCTCTGTTGCTTGAGTTTCAGACAGAGGAGCCATCGCGCCGATGTGCTTGGTCCGTTGGTCGTTGTCATTGATGAGGTTTTGTTCTTTAGGTTAGGTTTCCGATTTTAGTTTTTGCTTTACCATTTGATTAATCAGTAGACGCGGGTTGGTTTTTTTTTTGAGAATTTGTTTGGGTTGGGCCGGTTGGGTATTTAGTTAATAATTATTTTGATTTAAAAATTTAATTGGGGTTAGTTTTGTTTAGGATTGATGTTGGGCTTTTTTTCCTTGGGTGGGCTTTGCTCTGTTACAATTTTTTTATTTTTTTTTTATTTTAGTTCAAAATTTTTTTTGAGCTTTTTCTTTTTGCTTGAAAGTAGAACAAATAATCCACCAAAATTTAATTTTATTGGCATAAAAAAATTTTGAGAGTCTTCCTAATTTCTTTTAAGGGTGTTCCTAATTTTTTTTAAGGGCAGATAAATAAAAATTTTTAAATTATTATATATAAATTTTTTTTCCAGGTCAAGGTGAGCGGACCACCCTGGCCTGAACGTGGCGCCGCCACTAGTATAAAGCATGGCCTACATCTTCTTGGTGATTCGACAGAGCTCACAGAGATTGTTTGTGATAATTTGTTGCTTAACCAAATTTGTCTTTGGTAAAGAATTTTTTTTGTTGCTCACTGATGATGCCGAAAAAATCACCAGTAAACTGCAAGCACTCCCCAAACCAAAGCAACATCTGCAAAAAGAAAATAGAGGACCTAAAAGAGAGCACCGGTGTGGTGCCGGCCAAAAACCCTCCGAAGGTCAAGTTAGAGTCTGTTTTTCACAACCCTAGAGTGCCAGAGTCGAGTTAATTATGCGTACCTTGATTTGTGAGGATTTTGGTGTATTTATAATGGTGTAGGGTTAGCATCCATGCCTTGATTACAAAGTCCTTTCCTTCTAGAATTAGAACTCTTTCCTTTCGAATACCTTCTATCAAGGCTAAACGTGCGATGCAAGAATTCCCCTTATGCACGTTTTATGTGGAGAATAATTAAGGCCACATTAGCCCTAATTATATAATGTGAACTCTTATTCAAGACTTCTGTGGAAATAATCCTGGAAGGTTGATCCTTGCATGTACCCGTCTGTCCACTGTGGATCTGTCCTCCTTATGTCGTCATATCTACCAAGTAGACCCGTCAAGATCACTTTTATTCCCATTCAGTTGCCCTTTCATTCCATGAGACCGTCACCTCTCCTTTGCGGTTTCATGGAATGACGGTTAGCCATGACATTTGACAGGTGTGTTTTTGACGGACAAGCTGGAATGCTATCATAAATGCACAGGGACACGTGGGGGTACTTTACTGGTTGTTTGCTGGAATCGATGCGTCCCTTCGTTTATCGCGCCGTTCCCTCTATATATACTACCCATCGTTTTCATTTTTACACTTTTGGAAGATTGTTTGCTATTCAGAGCGCAACCGTCCACCTTGTGTGATCCGTCGCCTTTAGAAGCCGAGATCCAGCATTCTCTTAGCTCGTCCGTCGCATTTCCTCGCCGTCTACCTGTAAGTACCATTTTTACTTAGTTTTTGTTCTTTATTTTGTATGTTGGTCCTGTTGTCGGTACAGATTTAGAGTCTTGGGCTTCCTTTACCCGTCATCTGTAGGTTTCAGATGTCTAGTGAGGCATTAAGTAGTCAGTCTTATGCCCGCGAGGGAGCGGATTATGAAGAGGTGTTCTCGTCAGGTCAAGCAGACCAAGACACCTCCAGCGGGGAAAGGGAACCGTCAGCTAGCTTTCCTTCCCATGTGGAAGATGAAGGGCAGGATGGGGACGGGTCAGAGTATGACTCGACCGACGACCTAGATGGTATAGATCCACCGGTCCAATCCGTCATAAGTCCTGATGGTTTTAGAGAATTCAGCCTGCTCCCCTTGTGGACGGTGAACGACTTCGTTTCAACCATCAAGCTAGTGCACTTCAATACGCTAAGGCAAAAGTACCAAATACCCGACACCATACCCATCTGTCTGCCGTTTAAATTAGAGAAATGTTATTATGATAGTCTTGAAGACGTCGTGGTTTACGAGCAGATGCTAAAAGCTGGCCTCCGTTTTCCTCTGAGTGCACTACACCGTTGTCTTCTTCAATACCTGGGTCTGGCCGTCACTCAGATCTCACCGAATGCTTGGAGGGTTTTCCTGAGCGTCGAGGTGTTGTACGGTGTAATTTCGGACGGGGCGAGACGGTTAACAGTGGAAGAATTCTTTCATTGTTACCGTCCGTCTGAGATTACGAAATCAAAGGGCATGTATAGCTTTGTGCCGAGGAGTCTGGTACTTAGGCTAGTGTCTGAGACCCCAGACTCCAATCGTAAATGGAAGGGTAGATACTTCTTCCTTCGAGGAGATAACTGGATGTGTCGTTCAGGTGACGACTACATGCCGGTAGATAAAACTTGGGGAATAATGCCCCCGTCTGGTATGAGACCGTCTTATTCTTAACCACCACCCCTTCTTTCTATGGATTTATTCTCAGTCTCAGTTTTCTTTTTCTTTTTTTTTTTACAGCGAGGGACCGTCCACCTGTTACGACAGAGCAATTTGGTTTTTTGGAGAAAATCTTTCAAAAAACTAAGTTGTCGGAGAGGACTTGGTCAAAACTTGTCACCTTAAACACGCTGCACTGGTATTGTGACTGTCCAGAACCCACATCTGCAGCCCGTCGATACGACGCAGGAGTACGCAAATGTAAGTTCTATAATCCTTCCGTCCTTACTCTACTTTATGCAACTTTTTTTTTTTAAAAACCGTCATCTTTTGCAACAATGGACGATGCAAGGAGACGGGCTATTATCAAGCAGCAGGCAGCCAAGAAGAAACAAGGAGGTGACGCTCCTAAGATGGATCCGTCTCACCCGGCCATAAAGAGACCTTCCACTGAAAAGTGGGACCGTTACAGCAAAAAGCAGAAGCTGGTGACGGGGTTACCTACCAGTCCAGGGTCTGGCGTGGTGAGGCTGCCTCCCAAGCTAGGAATAGGTAAGGGTAAGGGCCTAATGACTAACCCTGACCCCGTCAAGGAAAAGCCTCCCAACTTGCTCTGGGAAGATCTCCAGTATGCTCTCCGTCGGATCGGGTCTATAATAATGGACGAAGACTATGAAGATCTTGGAAACCATGCTACCGAGGCTATGGGGGAAACCTGTTTGTTCAGTCTGGCTCAGGTCAGTATCCGTCATATATTTACTCCGTCTTGTACCTTTATGCCTTGAACTAACTTATTGAAATTGGTGCAGGGGGTGCTCATGGCCAAAGGCTTGTTTGACCGTTGCCTGGCCCAAGAGAAAGCTTTTGAACGGGTTCGTGCCAAGGCAAAGGCGACAGCAGAGGAGCTAGACGAACTAAAGCTTTGGAGGGTTCGTCATGAGCAGAAATTGAAACTATCCGAGCAAGCTCGTGAGAACTTGGAGAAAGAAGTGGAGTTGTTGAGGGAGACAGTAAAAGCCAATGACGATAACATTCGCCAAGCAAAAGTCGAGGCTATTAGGGAATACCGTGACTCCGACTCCCTTCTGGCCGAGCTTAGGTCCTCCTTTAGCGATGGATTCGACGACTGTCTCCGTCAGGTGAGGGCCTCATTTCCTGGCTTGGACCTTGCTCACATCAACATCGACGCTGAGGCCCAGACACCTGCTTGCCCCGTCGACTTTGAGGGGACGGAGGAGCTCTTTGGCGAAGGTCTTGGTGATGACGGGGTCACCAAGGCTGAAAAAGAAACCGTCATCGTCGACACCCACCAGCCGTTACCAGAAGGTCCCGAGAATAACGAAGAGACCGTTGTAGTTCAAGACTAATATAGATTTTGTAGTGAACGAAAACAATTTATCATTGTCTTTTGTAAACTTTATTTTTGTAATGTGTATGACTTTCTCTATTTATAATCTAGTTGGTTTTTATTTTTCATCGGGCAATCTGTTCATTTTGTGAACTTTATTGTATTTTTATATTTCTTGGATAACCCGTCCACATGTGGACTTGATGCATTTTCATCTTTCTTTAGATTATCTGTCCACCTTGTGGAACTAAAAACTTTTCATCCATTGTGGATTATCCGTCCATTATGTGGACTTGGTAGGTTTCATTACACTTTGGATGATCCGTCCACTATATGGACTGCTCATTCACTTTGGATGATCTGTCCACTTATGTGTACTTACTACATTTTGGATTATCCGTCCACTATGTGGATTTGGTAGATATTTATCCATTTTGGACGATCCAACCACTATGTAAACTTCGTAGATTTTCATCCATTTTTGGACGATCCGTCCACTATGTGGACTTGGTAGATATTCATCCTTTTTGGATGATTCGTCCACTATGTGGACTTAACATGTTTCCATCCTTTTGGATGATTCGTCCACTGTGTGGACTTGGTAGATTTTCATCCTTGTTGGATGATCCGTCCACTATGTGGACTTAACATGTTTCCATCATTTTGAATGATCCGTCCACTGTGTGGACTTGGTAGATTTTCATCCTTGTTGGATGATTTGTCCACTATGTGGACTTACGAGGACTTAACATATTTTCATCCTTTTGGATGATCCGTCCACTGTGTGGACTTAGTAGGTTTTGAGCAAAATACATTCCATACGTTTTAAATAAAACTCCTCCTATTACGACATATTGGTAGACTATATTGTTCATGGAAAATAAAAAACTTTGGCTTTAATAAATAAAAATTATGACTGTTTAAAAATAAACTATAAACGAGGAGGTAGATGTTGCTGTTGTCTTTTCCCTTCGTCTACTGGTAGTATTTCTTCAGGTGCTCTGTGTTCCATGGATGGCTCAGCTTTCTTCCGTCTAATGTCTCTAAGTAGTACGTTCCTTTCCTATGCCATGAAATGATTCTATATGGTCCTTCCCAATTAGGACCCAGTTTTCCTTGGGAGGCATCCTTTGTGGCGCCGAGTACTTTTCGTAAGACCAGATCTCCCACCTGGAAATCCCTGTGCCTCACCTTGGAGTTGTAATGTTTTGCCATCATGTCTTGGTATCGCACTAGTCTTTGTGCAGCTGCTGCCCTGACTTCGTCTACAAGGTCAAGTTGTAAACACAAAGCTTCGTCATTCTTGCTCTCATCGTAGCTTTCCACACGGTAGCTTGTTAATCCTACCTCTGCCAGTATGAGGGCCTCAGCACCATACGCCAATCGAAATGGTGTCTCTCCTGTCGGTGTTCTCGCCGTTGTCCTGTATGCCCATAAGACACTTGGTAATTCGTCCGGCCATATGCCCTTTGCCCCCTCGAGCCGGGTCTTGATAATCTTCAACAAGGACCGGTTCGTGACTTCAACTTGTCCGTTGGCCTGCGGGTGGGCGGACGATGAGTAGTGATTTTTGATTCCAAGCTGAGAACAAAAGTCTCTGAATGTGTCGTTGTTGAATTGTTTCCCGTTGTCTGAAACGAGCACCCTCGGAATTCCATATCTGCAAATAATACTTCTCCACACAAAACTACGGATGTTTTTTTCCGTGATAGTAGCTAGAGCCTCTGCTTCCACTCATTTGGTGAAATAGTCAATACCAACCACCAAAAACTTCAGCTGCCTCACCGCTGTTGAGAATGGACCCATGATGTTTAACCCCCATTATGCAAACGGCCATGGAGCCGTCATAGGGGTGAGTTCTTCCGTTGGCTGCCTAATGAAATTGCCAAATCGTTGACACTTGTCGCAAGCTCCAACATATGTGTGGGCATCCTTTTGCATTGTTGGCCAGTAGTATCCTGCCCGAAGTAGCTTGTGCACTAGAGACCTTGATCCAGAATGGTTTCCACAAACTCCTTCATGGACCTCCCTCATCACGTAGTCTGCTTCTTTGCAGCCGAGACATCTTAGATATGGTCGGGAGAATCCTCTTTTGTATAGGACGTCTTTAATCAAAACGAACCGGGCAGCTTTAACCTTCAACTTCCTTACGTCTTCTTTGTTATCGGGCAACTTGCCTTCCTTGAGATAAGCCATAATTGGAGCCGTCCAACAATACTCATTACTTACCTCCTGCATGCTAATGTCATCTAATAATGATGAAAGCTGGACGAAGGACAATACCTATTTAGGGATGATCATGGGTTCGGGCAAAGCTGCCTTTGCGAGTCGGTCCGCTTCTTGGTTCTCCTCCCTTTGGATTTGAATCATCGTGAATTTGAGGTTATTCGTTCGACCCTTCACTTCCCCAAGGTACATTTTCATCCTCTCATTCTTGCAATCATAGCTTTCATTAATCTGACTGGCCAAGATTTGAGAATCGGTGTAGACGACTGCCCTCTTAGCTCCTGCCACTATTGCAAGCTCCAATTCTGCAACCAAAGCCTCGTATTCCGCTTCGTTGTTAGTAGTGGTGAAGTCCAAACGGATCATGCATTGAATCTTGTCTCCTTTCGAGGAGTGGAGTACGACACCAACACCTCCAGCGTGCTTATTGGAAGATCCGTCTGTATGAATTCTCCATATGGGCGTCTCTTCTGCCCTCTGCTCCTTTGCGGTAGTGAATTCGGCAACGAAGTCTGCCAATATCTGTCCTTTCACTGCCGTTCATGGCTGATATTGGATATCGAATTCACTTAGCTCGATTGCCCATAGTGTCATCCGTCCAGCAGTTTCGAGATTGCTCTATGCTTTCTGTAAGGGTTTATCTGTCAGGACATTTATGGCGTGTGCTTGAAAGTATGGCTTGAGCTTCCGAGCCACGGTCACAAGAGCAAATGCAAGTTTCTCCATTTGAGGGTATCTCTCTTCTACTCTTCTTAGTGCTCGGCTTATAAAGTACACGGGCTTTTGTACCTTTCTTTCTTCTCTAATGAGAGTTGCACTGACCGCGGCTGAGGAGACGGCAAGGTACAAGAACAATTCTTCCCCCGGCATAGATGGGCTAAGCAACGGCGAAGCGGAGAGATATATCTTTAACTCTTCAAATGCCTTTTGGCACTCATCCGTCCATTTGAATGATCTCTTCAGTGTTCGGAAGAATGGGAGGCATTTGTCCGTCGCTCTTGATACGAACCTGTTCAAGGCTGCTATCTTCCCGATCAAGCTTTGTACTTCCTTTACCGTCCTTGGAGGAGACAGTTCCATAATTGCCTTCACTTTCTCTGGGTTGACTTCAATGCCCCTCTGGGATACCATAAATCCCAAGAATTTTTCTGCGGTTACTCCGAACGCGCATTTATTCGGATTCAGCTTCATTTTGTATGCCCGAAGAGTATTGAAAGTCTCCTGGAGGTCCTTCAGGTGATCAAACACCTTTATGCTTTTTACCAACATATCATCCATGTAAACCTGCACGTTTCTGCCAATTTGGTGCACGAACATCTTGTTCATCAATCTCTGATATGTGGCTCCCGCGTTTTTAAGCCCGAAAGGCATTACCTTGTAGCAAAAAAGCCCCTAACTCGTTACAAACGAGGTTTTCTCCTGATCAATCTCATCCAATTTGATTTGGTTGTAGTCGGAGAAGGCATCCATGAAGCTCAAAAGTTCATGTCTTGCGGTGGAGTCTACCAGGGTGTCAATGCGTGGGAGTGGATAACAGTCCTTAGGGCAGGCCCTATTCAGATTCGTGAAGTCGACACACATTCTCCACTTCCCATTGGCCTTCTTGACCATCATTACATTTGCCAACCAATCAGGGTAGTACACCTCGTGTATGAAGTCTGCTTCTTGTAGCTTCTGTACTTCTTCTGCTATGGCTCGATCTCGTTCGGGGGCGAACACTCGCTTCTTCTGTCGAACAGGAGGGAAAGAGGGTGACACGTTCAACTTATAAACTATGACTGTTGGATCTATTCCCGGCATATCCTCGTGACTCCATGCAAAAACATCTTGGTTTTCTTTGAGGAACAATGCGAGTGCTTGTCGAACTGTTTGGTTGGCGAGGGTGCCGATTCTGGTTGTTCGGTATGGCCTAAAATCATCCAGTTGTACTTCTTCCAACTCTTCCACCGGTTCTGCCACTGTTCTCTGTTCCTCGATGCTCATTGCTTGTAGGTGGTCATCCATTTCCATCATGGTGATGTAACATTCCCATGCAGCCACCTGATTTCCCCGCAGCTCTCCAACTCCATATTCGATGGGGAATTTGACCATTAAATGGTAGGTAGAGGTGACAATCTTCCATGCATTGAGAGTGGGCCGTCCTAGGATGGCATTATACGCTGAAGAGCAGTCAACCACAAGAAAAGCTACATTCTTGGTTATTTGCTGTGGGTAATCTCCGATCATCACAGACAACATGATAGACCCTTGTTCCTCCGAAGCCAACGAGAGGTGCATTCGTTGGGATCAATCGTTCTTTAGCAATCCCCATTTGCTGGAATGCGGGGTAGTAGAGGACATCTGCTGAGCTTCCGTTGTCCACCAAAACTCGATGCATGTTGTAGTCCCCTGCTCGTATGCTGACCACGAGAGCATCGTCATATGGGTGGTGAAGGTGTCGTGCATCTTCTTCCGAAAACCCAATGCTGGGGCTATCTTGTCGTGTCACTTTTAGTGAGGAACCTGTCAACTGGACGCTTTGAATCGTCCGCAAGTAGGTCTTTTTGGCCTTTTTGGACGACCCTGCAGAAGTAGTGCCCCCTACAATCATCCGTATATCCCCTACAGGTGGTCTAGGAAGCTCGTTTTCCCGTCGGGGATTTTGTTCCTGGAGTTGATCCGTTCTCTCCTTTCACACGAACCTCTGCAACCTTCCTTGCCTAATGAGGGCTTCAATTTGTTGCTTTAAGTCATAACAGTCCGTCGTATCGTGGCCATGATCGCTATGAAAACGGCAATATCTGTCCCTTGGCCTCTTGTTCGGATCTCCCTTCAGCTTGCCAGGAAACGTCAAGGTTCCTTCATCTTTGATCTGCATTAACACTTGGTCAATTGGGGCTGTGAGGGGGGTGAAATTCGTAAACCTTCCCGTAGGCGGTTTGGGTCATCGATCTTCCAGTCGTTCTCTGGTTCTTGCCATTTTTCGTCCCTTGTCTGGTTGTGTATCCTCCTGCCTTTCCCTCTTTCTGGGTTTGACCTCTTGAGCCAGCAAGGCATCCTCTGCGTTCATATACTTCGTTGCCCTATAAAACACTTCGGACATAGTCTTTGGGTCATTCTTATACAGAGAAAACAAGAACTTACCCTTTCGCAGCCCGTTTGTGAATGTTGCCACAAGTATCTTGTCATCTACCTCGTTTATCGAGAGGGCTTCCTTGTTAAAGTGGGCTATGTATGATCTTAAGGTCTCGTCTTTTCGCTGCTTAATGTTCAATAGACACACAGTAGACTTCTTATGCCGGTGACTCCCGATAAAGTGTGATACGAACTGTGCGCCTAATTCCTTAAAAGTGCTGATGGAATTAGGTCTCAGCCTACTGTACCAATCCCTTGCAGGCCCTTTCAACGTGGTAAGGAAAGCCCTACACATGATTTCATCCGGTACGCCTTGAAGATGCATCAGGGTCTTGAAAGATTCCAAGTGATCCAACGAGTCCTTGGATTCGTCGTAATTCTCCACCTGAGGCATGCGAAACTTTGGAGGAAGGGGGCATGAATTCACGAGCGCTGTGAAAGGCGAATCTGTTCTATGGACTAGGTCGTCCAGGTCGCTGGAGATTCGTCCTCTAAGGGCGTTCATCATCACATCTATACGTTCCCTCATCTCCTACGTCTCAGCTGCTATGTGAGTCGGCAAGGTGTCCGAGATGGATGGCCAGTTGGTCTCCTGCCGCTCTGGTTTAGTCGGAGCGTTGCTACCTCAAGCCCTTCCGCGTTCCTCTCTTCCGGACTAGCACCTTTTTGGTCTTCCTCCGGCGCACTTGGGTGTGCATTCCTTTGTCGTAGTTGCTCTTCTAAATCATGATTCTGCTTGGTGAGGCACTCAACCGCCGCCGCAAGCGTTTGGACTTGCCTCTCCAGAACTGTGGCGCGTGGTTCGTCGCCTTGATTGTTGGTTGTTGCCATCGATCGAGTGAGTACCATGCAACTCTTTGTCTTAGGGATCGAGCACATGCTAAATAAGCTTAAATTCCACAGACGGCGCCAACTGATGATGTCGAAAAAATTACCAGTAAGTTGCAAGCACTCCCCAAACCAAAGCAACACCTGCAAAAAGAAAATAAAGGACCTAAAAGAGAGCACCGGTGTGGTGCCGGCCAAAAACCTGAATGTCAAGTTAGAGTCTGTTTTTTACAACCTTAGAGTGCCAGAGTCGAGTTAATTATGCGCACCTTGATTTGTGAGGATTTCGGCGTATTTATAATGGTGTAGGGTTAGCATCCATGCCTTGATTACAAAGTCCTTTCCTTCTAGAATTAGAACTCTTTCCTTTCGAATACCTTCTATCAAGGCTAAACGTGCGATGCAAGAATTCCCCTTATGCATGTTTTATGTGGAGAATAATTAAGGCCACATCAGCCCTAAGTATATAATGTGAACTCTTATTCAAGACTTCTATGGAAATAATCCTGGAAGGTTGATCCCTGCATGTACCCGTCCGTCCACTGTGGATCCGTCCTCCTTATGTCGTTATATCTACCAAGTAGACCCGTCAAGATCACTTTTATTCCCCTTCACTCACCAAACCAAATTCTTTACTTTACTCGGAACTGATAAACTCCAAATTGCTTGCCATAATGGCTTCATGTACTCAGGTTCAAACTGACCAAGTTGTGAATTTTGGAATTCTTGCTGCAAGAATTTGTAAATTACCAATAATAAAACTAAAAAAATTAAGTTCAATCAATCTATTTTACCCAGAACAAACTACTTGGCCATTTAAAAAATTTTAAACAAAAATTCTTAGTAGTAAAGCAGTAGACCCAAAGGTTGAAGTTGCTGCACACATGACTAGCAGCAGAGTTGCCTCTCTTAATTCCAAGTCCTGGCTCCTTCCCTTACGGTTAAGATACAAGTAGGTACAATACCTACTAAAAATATAAAGGGTACAATAGAATGACCCTAAAAGAATAAATAAAAAGAAAAAATGACCCTTAGGCCTAATTGTGACTTGGGATAAGATGGAGTGACTAAGAGATCGAGAAACGACGCCTCTTTGCTTTGACCTTGTCCCGCTGAGTTTTTTTTGTTTGTTTTTTTGATAATGGTGCTAATTTATTAATATGATCAATTTGTTAGGAAAAGTTGTGTTTGATTAAGGAGTTCCTTTCAAATTAAAAATGAGAGCTCCAATTTCCCTTAAACCTTTCTCCCTTCCTCCAGAAACATCTAAATATGAGCAGCTCTAGAGTAGAGCTAGAGTTCAATTCCCAATTTACCCAACTTTTAATAATAATTGAATTATGTAAGGAAAAACACATTCCCTTTCTTTTTGAGGTTTTTCCTTCCCAGAATAATACTTTTCATAAAAGAAATAATAGGAAAGGATTCAGTATACTAAAAGTTAACACAGAAACAATATAAAAGGTATACGTCTTTATCCGTTAAAAAAAAAAAAAACTCTTTTAATCACATTATTGTTTTTACTCTAAATTGAAAGCTAGACCTACTCACTTGTACTAAAACATTCTATATATACCAAAGTGTTAACGACAGAATTCTGTAAAACTAAATCTTTTTATTTTCTTTGTGACATAGAAGTTTAGGAATTTTGAATAAAAATTCTTATAATTTAGGGATTTTGAATAAAAATTCGTCAATTATAAAAGAAAAAAAAATGATTGATTATTTATCATAACTTAAACAAAAAAAAAACTAGATTTTAAGGCAATATAAATCATGTACATTTTTATTGGACACACCAAATGTGTCAATCAAACTATAAAACTCTAAGCAAACAAAGTAATATTTGATTGCCCATTTTTTACCCTGGGGTGTAAATATTTTGTGTTAGTTGGTATGACTATAATCATATGTAAGGATTCCATTGTTCCTTTTATGTTTGTAATAAACATTCAAAAGATAATAATAGATACGAAAATGATGAAGACACTTAATTTATATTACGCACCAGTCCAATTAATTGGCTAACTCTCATTCTTCAGAAAGGAGCTTTCGATTTAGTGTAAAAACAAAAATGTGTTTAAAACTTTTTTTAAAAAAAAATGGACACATACATATAATATACCCTTTTATATTGTTTCTTTGTTAGCTTTTAGTATACTGGATTTTTTCTATTATTTTTCTGAAATTTCTTTTATGGAAAGTATCATGAAAAAATCACAAAAATGTGATAATTTTGTTTGACATACAAGGTAAGTTGGGACCCCTAAAAAGTAAGAAAACCCTAGGTTCCTAAGCTAAACTAGAAAGTAAAAGAATGTCGTGAACTAGAAGACAAATTCGGAAGCTTGGTTACGTGTGGGGAATGTGCTAAGCACCCCACAACGTCTATCCAAAAGGATAGAACCTTGTTTTGAATTTAACCTTAAATTTTACCATTTAAAGAACAACTTAAAATATTTGGAATTTAGTTTTAAAAAGAATGAGATATGCACGTTAATGTGAAATGAAATAATGATTAAGCTTACTATATGTGACACGTGATCTATCCTAGAATGACATGTAAAAAGAACATGCATAATCTATCCTAAGATGACATATGAGAAATGGCATGTATCTATCCCAAAGATGGCATATGAAAAATGGCATGTATTTATCATAAGATGACATGTGAAAAATGGCATGTATCTATCCTAAGGTGGCATGTGCTAAGTGACATGTATCTATCTAAAGATGACATGTGAAATATGTCATGCATCTATCCCAAGTTGAAATTTGGATGTATGACATGTACAACCTGCCCTAAGGTGACATGTTTATGAATGTACATGTGAACAATCTTAGAATTACATATAATTTATCTTAGGATGACATGTGAATGCATGACATATATAATCTACCTGACGGTAACATGAGCATGTAGGCATGTGCACATGGACATGTGAATAATTTATTTTTGAAAACAAAATTAAAAAACATTGTTAAGCAAGTGATAGCATGACATTTGCTAAGAAAATAAATTGAATTAGGCTTACCTCATTGCATAGCCATAATACAGCATACCAAGTGCGATCTTGCAATTCTTCTTCCAAAAGTATTTTTTTCATGCAAAAGACACAAAGAAATAACAAGAAAATGGTAAATTCAAAGTGTGAAAACAAGGTCATTTGACAAATTTATGATTTTAAAGGAATAAATTTTATTTGCGCACAAAATGAGATTGAAAATGCATTTTTGGAAGTGTTAGAGGTCAATTTGTGACTTCAAAGAGTTTAAGGTCTTTTGGGTCGAAAGTTTAATTTTGGAAAGTTTGAGGGCTAAGAATGTAATTTTATGATTAGAGAGTTGTAATGTAATTTATGAAGTTTAGGTGTTGAAATGTCATTTGGAGAATTTCGGGGGTTGAAGTGTGATTTTGTGAAGTTTTGGGGTCCAAAGGTAATTTTAAATTGGGCTTAATTTTAGTTGGGCCAAAGTTGAGTGTGGATTTTTTTTTTTTTTTTTTTTTTGTGAGTGGGCTGAGCTGGTCAGTTTGCTCTAAGTTTGCTGGGCTCCTTGTATGTTTCGGATTGAGCTGAAACATTTGTGGGTTTTGTTTTATCTTAATTTTTTTTTATGTGAGTGGGCTTGGGGTATAAGTGAGAGTGGCTCTTAAAGTTGGACTTGGACGCATTTCAGACCCAGGCTTTAGTGAGGCCGGACTGGGCTTTAGCTAAAGTGAATGTAAGGCTTTTGTATTTTGGTGTGGGCTAGAGCTTATTAGGTTCAAGTTTGGGTTGAGTTGTTGTTGCTGGGTTTAAGAGAGCTGATTGATTTTTGGGCTGGATGAACTTTTATGTTTACATGTGGGCTGGCGTGAGACAGATTTGGGTTATAAGGAATGGGCTAGACATGGGTTGGAGTTGGACTGGTTTAACCCGGTCCAGGTCTATACTAATGAAATCCCATCACCCAATCAGGTCCTATATAATCTCTAAAGGCACCAATGAAGAATTGCCACCTCACCTAGGGCTGTACACGGTGCGGTCGGTTTTTGGGGCTATTTTGCACCGCACTTGTAGGGGCAGTTTCCTTGCATGTCTGACCGCACCTCAATTGTGGAGGGGTGGAAACCGGCCTACACAAAGTGCGGTGCACCATGCCGATTTGATGCGGTTAGTTTGGTTATTTTTCAATTTTCTCAAGAGCCAAACACAATAGATTTAACACACAAACCACATCAAAATCATTAAAATACCCCAAACATTCCCAAAATTATAAATTGCTCAAATAAGGAAACCCAAATGGTATATTTAGTAATAATTTTTCATGGAAATCACACTAAAATTTTAGCAATTTTATAGAAATTACATACTTTTTTCATAATTGGGTAATTTCATTCAACCAGTGATGTCTCATGAAAATCAGGTTTGATTTTTGCCCATAACCAATCAAATTACATTAAATTTCATGGTTTAAAAAAAACATCAAAATTAATCTAATTGCATGGTTAGATTTCAATTTAAGCTCAATCAAATTGATATAGACAAAAAAATGAGGTTTAACCATTAAAACCATGCAATCCTTAATTAATTTAGGGTTAAAACTTCTATCGAAATTTAGAGCTAGACAAAATAGGGTGATTGGGGTATGCTAGAATTTCATGGGAGCTCATTGTTCGTTTCCAACCAAAAAACAAGAAATTTCATGCTTGGCATGTTCGGCCGATCCCATTAGAGAGAGGTGCCTAAAGTTTGTTACCATTCTCAATTTCTTCTTTTATTTCTGGATAATATATAATAGTATGGTCCACGAAATTTTTAGAGAATCTATGAAACACGTGGCACTTTTCAATAGGTAGGAATCACAAGAACACCAAAGTATTACTGATCAATCAATAGAGAAGCCACCTTGAGGTTGGATGGTGGTTCTGCAGATTAACCACTTCTCTGTTGATGTTGAATAAGGTTTTTCCATTTTTTTTTTTGTGTTGTTGAATAAGGTTTATCCCTTATTTAATGTGCATGAAGCGATACTGATTACAAGGATAAGCATACAAAAAACATAATTTTTTTGTGGTTTTTCCCCCTCTGGCAAATGTCTAAATTTTTTTGAAACAATATATAGTACAACCACAGAAACTCTTGATTAAAAAAAAAAAAACCCACACAAATAGCCAATTGAGCAATTGCAAAACTTAAACATAAAAATACTGAAGATAACAGAAAGCAACATAGTTGCCAACTAAAGAATCAAAATGCTACTAGACACTCATGAATCCTTCTATATCTTTAATGCAAGAATTTGACTTATGCTCATCTGGGAGTGTTTCCCACCACTTCATAAAGGTGGATTTCTTGAACAACAAATTGTGATGGGCCTTTTTGTGTCTTGCGCTGGATTGTTCCTGATGCACTAAGACCCTATGATTCTGGGGTTGGAGAGCTGGGATTGGCCTAACTAAAACACACCTTAGGCCAGCTTATGTGCAAGTTAGGGCCCTTCTTGTGCTAATGCGCCCTGGTAGGAATCTTGAGCGTGTTGCATGCTCACGGCAAGAAATACTGTTACAAAATATTATAGCAGGAAAAACATAATATAGCAGGATAACTAAAACACTTTAACTAAAATACTTTCTATTGACAACAATAATACTTGAACAATTCCACAAAGGAAAAGTATGACAACATGATTACGACACGAATATATTAATAGCAGAAAAGGTCACGTTAGTCCTTAATCAAACATGGCAAAAGAAAAAGAAGATTAGTCTACTAAAGGAATGAGCTTGAGTCTTCAACATATTCAAGTCCAAAAAGGGACACTAATCTCAAATGCGTGTAACCTCAGAGGGAAATCTTGCTATAGAAGTTACTCACTTTGAAAAATAGACCGAAGTGGCTTGATATCAGATTCTTGACTTATTGGAGAGTGGACTATTGAGAGGGAGAGAAGTGGGTAGCCTATTGGTGCATGCTTTTACTTCTATCACTCATATTTTCCTTCCTCACTCTTGGTTTTCTATTTTTTCTTTCCTTTACTTGTTTTCCTTGTTTTCTTTCTTTTCCCCTCTTGTTGTTGTCGTTCTCTCCTTGTTGTCGTTCTCTCCTTATTGTTTACTGTGCACGTCTATGGCCTTTTTATATTGCCTACCATGATATGATATACCATTTTTACCCCTTAACTCCTTTTGGCCTGTTATGAGTGTCCTTCCAAGACTGCCCACTGGTCTGCCGGCTGTCCAGCCACCACCACTACACTGTGTTGGCTATGTCACGCCTCATTCCCAGACAAATGTGGTTTTGTTTTGTTTTTTACTTCCCTTGACACTCCTATCCAAATAAGGGCTGGGCTTCTCCCTTACCAACCTCTATAACATGTTCTTAGTGATTTCAGCTCATGTTTATCTCTCATGGATGAGATGTCATCCTAGTAGGACCATTTTCCCAAAAGGGCTTGAGCAGGAACCCCAAAAATAGGCTCTCTCTTCTCCCCACCGCCAAACCATACCCTTTCTTACCTCTGACCGGTGGCCCACCTCCTCTATATTGGTTGGGTACAGGTAGGTGGTGCTTGAGTTTTGTATGCGTGCTCCACTCATATATGAATCCATTGCTTTTCTAGCGCTCATGCATTTGCCATTGCCTACAGTTTTGTCTGACTCTACGGTACGCTCTGGTGCCTGGTTTAACTCTTGTAACATGAATGAGTTCTTGGGTCTTCATTCTCTGCATCTCATTTCTTCTTCGAGTTGAGCATTGCTTGGGTGTGAGCTTTCTCTTCTTTAATTCAGCGCATGTCTCTTTTCATCCTTTGTCCATGGGCAAGTTGGTGCTACTGCCACGCCACTGCATTGTTCCTGTTATGATATCATTTACCCTTTTTTACCTTGTTATAACTTCTGGGCTTGCGGGCTTAAGCGCTTGCCATGCCATATTTTCATATTATTCCTTCTTTTAGTTTTACTGCCCAGTATTCCTGTTGGGCCAATTCATACATCTCAGGCTTCCTCGGTCCATTTCACTCTTTGGGCATCCTCTACCCGTTTCATTCTTTGGGCATCCTTGGCCCATTTCATTCTTTCCTACCTTTTGCATTTCATTTCTTCCCTGGCTCAATTACCACATCATTTACCTTTGGGTTTATTGGTCTTCGAACCAATCATATTTACTAATTCCTTTCTTTTGGGCTCCTTCAGCCCGTTTCTACTTTTTTTTTTCTTTCCATTTCTTACAATTTCCATGGGATTATTACTTCATTTTTTTTGGGCTTTTCCGGCCCGTTTGCTTTCATTAAGACCACTTTATTATTTTGTGGGCCTATGGACCATTATTTCTGTCATTCTAGCCTAATGGTCTTTATTTTATTGTTTTCTTTCTCCTAATTTTTTTTATATTGTTGGGCTTCTTCTGCTATTGGGCCATTTTGTAAAAAATAGGCATCAACACACATCTTTACCCAACTCGTTGCCATTGATCCATTTCTTTACTTGTTCTTCTAGTTGCAAAACTTTTTCCTTGACTGGTGCAAAGCCTCCTTGGCCGCTAGTGTTCATGCGCAGCTCCTCTACTTTGGCCCAAAAGCATGATTCTCCATAAGATCCAGTAGGCATCCTCTGAGCATGCTCAAGCTATCTTTGAGTGAACCTGTAACATTTTGGCCTGCCCCTATCCATATCAACTCCCGTGTCTTTGTTTTTCAAGTGTCGATAGTAGTTGGCAATGCTTAGGGGCTCACTAACGCGGCGGTACCTTGTTCCAAGTTCTACCCATTTTTTCTCGCCGTCAAATGCATCTAGGAGTTCATACCTTTTTAACATTTTGATGATTTCATCCCATATACCTGCTAACTCAAGCCCCTTCACATGAGCATCAAAATCCTTGAAGGTTTCTTGAAGCTTGAAGGCATCATAACAACCTAGGCTACTAATACTATGCCCACAATGCAATCATTAGTCTTCTTGTAGGTAATTCATTGCCTTTTCAATATCTATCATCTTGGTATCAATGCATTTTTGGTTGCCATCCTTTCAATTCTCTAGCTCCCCAGCAACGCGAAGACACAATCTAGCTCTTGTGCTCTCGAACCCCCCAAACACAAAATAAGCATATAAAGAATGACTAAGAAAATTCTTTGGCAGCAGTGTGCTAAGTTTAACACATTTTCTAGCATTAAACTATTTTTTCCTATTCTTTTGGTAAAGTCTTTTGCAAGTCAAGTTTTGAAAACAATTATCTTTTAAGAAGAGATTATTGATTTCAAGATTTTGAAATTTGTTGAAACACCAATAAAAAATATTTTGGCAATAACAAGCAAAGGAAATAGAACTTACCAAGCCAAGGTCCTTCAAGGTTGTGTTCACTGTTGCAGTATCACCACTTGTGGAGTCTGTAGATAATGGAAGTTGTTCCAATGGCTCCAACAAAACAACATCTACCATATTGAAGCTCTCTTTCAATTCATTCTCATAGCTGAAATGTTGTTGAAGGCTTCTTTGGGCAACATCTATACGTTCTCTTTCACTACACAACTGAGAGGAGTAAAACAGTAGTTGCAAAACAGCATTTGGGTTCCTCAAGATAGCCAGTTTTCCATTCCCAGTGCAAAAGGCATAAGTTCCAAAGGGCTTGTAAGGGCTTAAAGCAATGGAATTGGTTACAGTTTCCAATAGCAGTTTTGTATTTCCCATGAGGTTGCAAGCAGCATGGCTTGACAGATGATGCATTCCTCATTACATTCGAATAAAAATTCGAAGCCTCCCAGGGTGTGTTAGCGGATGCTTTTGCATTAAGGAATTGGAGAACTAGTTGTAATTCTTGTTTAGTGGATGACAAAGGAGCAAGCAAGATCCGAGGGACAATGTCATATATCTCATGACAAAATGTATGAAGTAGGGAGCCTATTTCTCACGCCTAAGAGCATGGGAAAATATATGGTTACTGGTTAGAGGATATCCAAAAGTCAGACAGCGAGGTGAGGCTCTTGAGGTATCTGGTCTCAAGTATTTTTTAGGAACCAAATTGTTGCAAGGATGGCAATTGAACCACCAGTGGAGTGTCCTGTGAACACTATTTGCTTCTTCTCATTCATAGCCTTTTCCACCTAAATGAAATAATCATAATAAACCCAACTTTTGTTAGTTTAAAATGATAAGTAATCTTATCAAAAAAAGAAAAATGATAAGTAATAGGATCATATTAGCGAGTGTCCTTAGGACAATTGTAAATAAACAAGTTTAGAAAAAATTTTATACCATTTTTATGGAAAATTGAAAGGGTTGTCAAAATATTATTTGTTTTTTTTTTCCTCATAAAAAACTTTCCTAAAATAGTTTACTAACAAATGCATTTCTAGTAATATAGAAAGAATAAACATTAGTATTTTTAAGTTAATTTTTTAAAAAATCATATAATCTGTTTAATAAAAATTGCATAGAACATTTTAAAATTTTTGAGTATATTCTTATACTTTTTATACTCCTTATTAATTTATATTTTATTTTACTTTTAACTCATTCAAAATTACTTGTTTGAATATCTTAAAATTATTCTTTTAACTTCATACTCTTCATCTATAATGACTATTTTATTTATATATTTTTATATGTACATAATATATATATATATATATATATATATATATATATATATATATATATATATATATATATATATATATATATATTGTAAGGACTAGATTTAGCGCTTGAGCCCAAACGAGTGAAGGACTCAGGCCTAAATAGCCAAACACAATGAATTTGTTAGAAAGTGGGCTCCTAAACTAGGCTTTCATGGACGAGATAGCATTTACCACGGGCCAGCAATAACAATGAGACAAGGAAAAGTAGAAGGCTATCACCAAATTGAGAGGGATAATTCTCCTTGGATAAGTCCGAGGAGGTTCTGTTCTTGAATATATCACTATCAGACTTGTTTACAATTTGCTTTCTTCGTGCTATAGTATGTTTTTTTGACCCCTTCCTTCTGGGGGGCCTTCTATCTTATATAGGCCCTTTTGGATGATCCTATCCTTCCATTTGTTGATCATGCAGGCCATCACTCAAGTGCCAATCTCATCAACCACCTTCTCATTACCCCTGTGAGATGGGGCATCTAAAGCAGCACTGTTCAAAGGTTTTCTCCACATAAATGCGGTCAGGAAGTTTGGTAGAATGCATTGAATGTGGTGGCAGCCTCCATCTCTTCAATCACGTTAGTGCTAACTCTCTTCCCAAGGCTCTTTCCGCACGGTAAGGCCTTCTCTGATGATGCGATCATAGAGTCTATGGATGTGGACTCCTCGGCGCTGTAGCTGACCTTCTCGGCTACGTCATGACACGTGGTGTGATTGCCTTACTCGGAATTCTAATACCCCCCCCCCCCTCCCACACACACACACACACACACACACACACACACACACACACATATATATGTGTGTGTGTACTTTTGGTCATCTCAGATTATGAAGTACCGTAAACATAACAATGATTTTAGTATACTTCAACTTTAACATTAGTTTTAACTACCAAAAAAAAAAAACTCTAACATTAGACACAATAATAATAATAATGACACCATGCACGAGAAAATAAATTCTCACATATTCACATTATTTTTTTATGTCAATCAATTTCTGTTTAATTAATTAATTACTTTTAAATATACTAATTAATATTTTGAAATTAATCTGGCTTTAACCTTTTATTTTAATCATTGTCCTCTACTAAAATCCTAGTTCTGTTACTGCTACCATGTAACCACTTCTCCAGACAAAAACTAGCATTCTACTAATTTTTTAATTTCTAAACATTTCATATATTATATTTCCACCAAACCTTACACATTACAAATACATATAATATGGTTTACATTCTTAACATATTTATTATGGCGTAAACAATGTTAGCAAATCATAGAAGACAAGCAAGTGGTCCGTCCATTTATTTATTTGTATTTCTTGAGTTGGAGCCTAAAGACTTCCTTTAATTTTTATTTTTGTCTTTGGCCAAGACTGGGTTAAAAACAATCATTGACGGCCAAGACTTCCTTTAATTTTTAATTGTCTTTGGTTAAATGAACAATGTCATTGACCAAGACCTGCTGGAAGGTGATTGGAGTCTGGGGCTACAAAAATATTCTTAAGCCTCCAATGAAAAGCCTCATTAGTGAAAACTGGCCAGACACATTTCTTCAAGAAGTTTCTTGATGTGATTAAGGATGTTGCTCTCACAACTTCCTGTTTGATCTTTCTTTTTTCTTTTTTCTTTTTTTATAAATAATTTTAGTGTAAGTGAACTGACTGTGGTAACTACGCATTTGGAATACTTCAAAGATGTCAAACCCATAGTTATTAAACTTGTTAAGGATATTATTTCGATCTTTGAGTCAGATCACTGGGTTACTGATTCACTAGTCAGTTATGAGTCAAACCACAAGAGAAAATAGAAAATTTTAATATATATATATATATATATGTATATATATAGTAAGTTTTAGAAATCATAATATTAATACATAATTTTTTTTTAAAAGCATGTATCTAAATTAAACTAGAAATTATAATTTAAAATCAAGGTTTCACAATAACAGATTAGTTTTTTGATAGCATGAGAGTTTTGGAGGTAGGTAAATAGATTGAAAATTTTTTTTTTTTTTTTTTATAAAAAAATTTTAGGTTTTCTCTTCTTTAAACTAACATATTATAACACATTGATTAGTAAAGATGTCAATAAAGTGGACCTATACATGTAATTTTATAAATTTCACAAACTGAATTAGGTTATATAAACCCATTTGGGTTACCCTAGTTGCCATAAACCACCCAAGTTTGACTAGGCTTGATTGAGTCCTAACTCATATGCAGAAACAATCCATTTAAACACTCAAATCAGTCTAAGTGTCGGGTCACCAAGTTTTTAGTACAATTGACCAGTTCAGTTTGAGTTTAATAACTTACTAACTCAAACCATTTGTATCTGTAAACGTAAAATGACATAAATGTAACATTTTGGCTTAGTAACCCAAAAAACTACCCACGTCAATTTGTTCACAATTATGAATATCTTGTCCACATCTACAATACTCAAGTAAATTTACACAGCTAAAGTTCATGTGTAAAGACATACTTTATACATTTCTCAATTCACGATTGCGTGTGTTTGAGTAATGTGAATGTTTTAAAAAAGTGGTTATGTGAATAAGGAATGAATGTTTTATTGAAATATTTTTAGAATAGTCTAACATGAGTGTCTTTAAAAAATAATTGTATAATAATAAAAAATAATAAAAATAAATTTTCATGCTAACATCAATAAGAATTCTGACGTGAATGCTCTTTTCCGCTTTAAATGTAGCAATACTATTGTTCTTACTGTGTACTTGGAAAAAGTAGGATTGGCCTACACGACACGTTGAGAATATGTCTAGTGGAATTGCATTTGTAAATCACTAAATCCCCAAAATTTCACTGAAAATAATATAATCCAAGCTTAACGGTAGGAAATGGACAGGGCACCTAACACCCACCCACTTTAGCCAATGTCTAAATAGAACCTACATGGAGAATAAAAGGGATAAAAATTACGGGCACTCTCTCTCTCATGTAAAATTATTTGCATTCAAAAGATTTGCGTCATTCGCTCTTCATTTTTTATTTTAATTTTAAAACCTTCACATCATTAGAGTTCGTCAAAAGAAAGTTTTCCATAACGGCCTTACCAATATTTTCCTACCAATGAAAACAGAAATAAAATTGCAGGCATTGTTTATATTCAAAAAAAAAAAAAAAAAAAACACGTGGGGCTTTATCATTCATGGAAGAAGATAAAATCAATCAGTTTTTCTATGAAATTCAAATGCAAGAATTGGATGGTTAAAAAAAGGAAGAATGGCAAACAAAATATATCCAAGAAAAAACGGAAGATTATAAGATTTATTTATTTTTCTAAAACTGAAAGTCTTGGGCCCGTTTGGTACATGCGTTTAAAAACTGAAAATTGTTATTTAAAAACATTTGTGAAAATACATGTGGGTGAAAAGTGTGTGAAAATGCGTGAAATGATGTTTAAAAACTGAAAATGATTGTTTGAAAACAACCACCAAACACCCCCTTAGAATTTATATGTGTTATCTTTAGCATAAATATTATTATTGAATTAGTATGTAACCCGTGCTACCGCATGGGAATGGATATAATTTAATAAAACAATGAAAAAAATTGCATTTTATTAGTTAAGTGATACTATTGGTTTTGTTTTTTTATTTTTTATTAATCATGAGTTTATTCATGTTTAAAATGCTTAGTTAAGTTTAAATTCATGTTTAAATATTAAACGGGAATTGATATCATTTAATAAAACAATGAAAAAAAATATTACATTTTATTATTTAAGTGATACTATTGGTTTTTTTTTTTCATTTATTTATTAATCATGAGTTTATTCATGTTTAAAAGGCTTAGTTAAGTCTAAATTAATATTATTAACCAGAAATTTTCATTAACAAAACTTAGCATTATGTAATTTTTTTACAATTGCATGGATATATTTAAAAAATACACATTAAGATACATAGTATAATTCTTATATATATATATATATATATATATATATAATGTAAATACTATTGATAAATAGTCATTCTTATATTTTGTTAAGTCTTTAAAAAATGTTGTAAGGATATTATTAGGTAGATTTTTTCATGTTTAAAAGGCTTAGTTAAGTCTAAATTTATATTATTAACCAGAAAATCTTGATTAACAAAACTTGCATTATGTAATTTTTTTACAATTGCATGGATATACTGAAAATACACATTAAGATGCATAGTATAATTCTTATATATATAATTTAAATACTATTGATAACCGCACGGAAAATGGTTAATTGTAGTGATACTATTGGTCAATTTCTTTTTTGTCTTTTTGGGTTTATCACAAAGAGGATAGAATTAGATAAAACATTAAAAATATATATTGCATTTAACTACAAATTTTTGATAATCACAAGGATAAGGTTGATTACACTTTGAATTTTCCACAATCTATAATCATTGATTTTGGCAAACCATTAAGGAAATCATAATTGTAAAACTTTTGCAAAGCTTAACAAATAATTAACAATGGAACAGAATATTGCATCTTATTATTTAAGTGATGCTATAATCAAAGTAAAAAAATACAATAAAAGAGACTTAAAGAAGCCTATGCACCAACTTAAACATTTCAAGGTCGATTGAGTATCTTTTGCATGTCACTACAAATTCTTCATGACCGTAAGGATAAGGTTCATATCGGTTCCAATGTCCCATTCCAATTTTGTGGCATGCTTGAAAGTTTGGAATTTTATACATATCGGTTCAAATGCATTTTTCAGCATTTGACAAGCCAATGCTTCCCATGTTCATCATTTAAAATTTCCAAAAGGTTATCAATGCCTTCATTATTTGACTCACAAAGTAGCATGATTCCATAAATATAAGGTGCAATAAAATTGCCACATGGAAGAGTTTTTTCAATTAATTTTTTTCCTACAATGACTTCTTCATTCAAAAATATTGGTAGCTTCCCATTATCAGTAGCGCATAAGGATTTTCTGCTTCATAACATGAAATATTAAGTTTTTTTCTTTGTCATGTAGTAGAGCTAGATGATTGAAATACGGAGTTAGCTCAATTTGTTGGAGGACTAATTTCTTTTCTGTTAACTTCTTAAAGCGTTTGCAACTAATTAAGACAAAGGGAAAAAATTAAATTAATAGACTGAATTATTTATATAAAAGGAAATGAATGAGTAGATACAAATTGAAGAAATAGTTTTTTTTACCTTAACTTAATGTTTCCTAAGAGTGTTACCAAATCTTTGCCCACTTTCGAAAAGATTTCAACCCATATGTCATTAGAAAGGTTTTTTAAAGTATATTGTTGTTTTGTTTGAAATAGCATTATAACATTTCATCTACTATTTATAATAAAATCATTTTTTAAGGTTCATAGTATGATATTAAATAACAATACATAATAATCACGTGTTTAAGAATTTTGAAATGATTATACATGAATTTGATGGTGAAATGGTTCAATTCGTATAGAATTTTGTATTGCAATTGGTTCTTAATGAATTTCATTGTTTCTATCCGTTAATATTAATACTTTACAGTTAATGTTAGTGGTTAATTAGGTTCATTGAATTGCTGTTTTAGTCCCCCAACGATTCACAGTATTAGAAAGTGGGCAATGTTTCGGATCCCAGGAATATAACACAAACTAGTTCAATGAATCAACGAAAACGAAAATCAATGTAAAACATAAAGGAATTGAATTTTCTTAGAAGGAAGGGAAAAAAGTCATAACATAGAGAAGAAAATTGATCAAACTTATTAATTATTATTTATTGAATTGTACAATGAGAAGAATCCAGAAACAACTATAAAGATAGATTTAGAATTGGGTCACTACTTCCTTCAAATTTATATTCAAATATTGGTAAACTATTAAAGAGTGACAAGAAATGTGATTCATTTAAATCGCTCAACATATTATGTATTCAATTTTAATTAGTATATATCTAATCATTATGAGTTTAGTCATGGATGTTTATGTGTGATCTTATTATTATATGTTTAAAGTGACAAAAAAATAAAATAAAAATAAATAAATACGAGTTATTATCATGTGATATGGTGAAACCTCCCATCAAATTTGACTCTTGTCATAATTTATAGTTTGGAAAAAAAATTATCAAAGACTTGTGGGGTTACTGTTCAATGTGACATGAAATATTAATTGATATGATATAATTCTTGTCATGAATAAGTTACTATAATCTTGTTAGTTTCAGTTCAAATTGACAAAAATGAAATGAAAGAAAATAAGAAATCTAGCTTTTTACAATGCAACGTGGCAAACCTAATTAACTACTATGTAACCATGTCATGGTCTAACTTAAAATATAACTACGAAAAAATGGTGGAGTTATTACTTGATTTGTAATATTATAGTCCAACATGAAATAGAAAATAAAAATAAATAAATAAAGTGAAAAAAGTTCTTTAGTTACCCACTTGGTTTAAGGTTATTAGCAAATATAACAAATTAAGTTACTGATACATTTTTATTAATTAACTATTTACATACAATATGATTGGAATATATAATATTTACTTTATAATGATTATTTTTTATCATTAGACCAAAATATTGATGAATTAAAATTATTTATTTATTTATTTAATCGGGGCTTTCATGCACTAAGAAAATAATCTTTCTGAATATAGATCTTTTCTACAATTTAAAAAAAAAAAAATTGAATGGTTGTAAAAATTATGAGAGATTTAAACTATGATTCAACTAATTCAGGAAAGGATGCTATCCATTGAGTTACAAAATACTCCTAGCTTATCTTAAACTTATAAATTATGTTTATATGTTCCGTCTAATGACTATGCTTTTGAATTTCATAGTTGATTTGTCTTCTTTTCAGTATTTACAAAATACTCCTAGCTTATCTTAAAATTAAAAATTATGTTTCATCTAATGACTATGATAGTCATTTGGTAAGGAAATCAGTAGTTCTAAAAACTCAGTTCGTTGGCAACAAAATTTCCAATATTATGACAATCTCCTGTGAGGGAAAAAAATATAGCAAATAAGGACATAAACTGTGAAAACATAAACAACAGTTGTTATGACAATAAGTTGTTTACGGCATATACTATTACGCAATCAGGGGAAACCTGATTAACATAGGCAAACAAAAAAACTTTTATGAAACATGAAATAGGAAATGAACATGTAACATCAATCATAGGCAAACAAAAAAACTTTTATAATTAGAGAATAAAAATTGTTCACAAAAAGGACGGAAACAATAGGCAAATAAAAGAAAGGAGTAATCAAACTTTAAGAATGGTTAGAATTCGTTTTGCAGACCATAAACCAAGGCCATTAAAATTCTGAATTTTCTTGCAACTTGTTATGGAACAAAAAATAAACATGCAACATTAATGATAGGAAAACAAAAAATTTTATAATTAAATAATAACAATTATTCACAAAAACGAACGAAAGTATAGGCAAATGAAAGAAAAAAGTAATCAATCCTTAGGAAGCATAAATCAGGACCATTAAAATTGTGAGTACAATCCGAATCTATGGAAAACTTCTTCTTATATATAATATAGAAATACCCAAATACATGCATCATTGATACTGAGAGATTCTTATCAAATTCCATAGCATTCATTAAACAACAGGGGAGCCGAATATGAAGGTTATTATTGGATAAGGGGAGATGAACCTTGAAATACACAGGCGTGGGGAGATGAACCTTGAAATACGCAAGTGTGGGAAAAAAAAAAAAAAAGCACACCGGAATTACAACTGATCCAACTAAATTTAGACAAATGGAACCATATGAATCTTAACACATGACACAAAATTAGGATTCTAATTTAGAATTGCAATTAGATTTTATCTCTGCTTCACCTATTTTATATATATATATATATATATATATAGATTAGTCTTAGAGTATTGGCACACCAAACACTAAAAAGCCTTCCACACATCAAATGTTCTAAATGTTAAAAAATTTAGCATTGATGAATAGTATAATTTCAATTTTAAAACAATATGAACATAAATTGTAAAATTTTTATTGTTTTTTATTCTAGTTTTTTGTCTCCTACTTCTCTCTCTCTCTTTCTCTCTCTCTCTCTCTCTCTCACACACACATTTTCTTTTTTGATTTCTCTCATCACTCTCAGCCTCTCTTCCCCTCACTTTCACCCAACCTCTCCTTCTTCCTCTCTTACTCTCACCCTACCTCTCCTCTCTTTCTCTCTCAGTCACACTCTCAGCCTCGCCAAGTTGGCCACCATCCCACACCACTCCTCCACAGTGCCTTACTGTCGGATCTCTCTCTCTTGATCGACGAGTAATAGGTTTTAATTCTGGGTTTGTTTGTTTGTTTTTTGGGTTGTTGTTGTGGCTAATTTTGGTGGGTTTTAATTCGGGTTTGTTTGTGTTTGTGTGTGTGTGTGTTTTTTTTTGTGGTTATGGGTCAATTTTGTTTGGGGTGTAGTGGCTGATTTTGGTGGTCTTGGTGGTTCCAATTGTGGTAATGGGTTCGAATTTGTGGGATCTGATTTGGAGGTGGGTTTGGATGTTGTTGACTAGGTTTTTGCATTTCGGTTTTTATTTTTAGTTTTTGTATTTTTGTATAACCATGGTGGCGGTGGTTATGGGTGGTGGTACAACGGTGGATGGGTGCTAGGTTCAAAGAGTAGAGAGCAGAGAGATGGTGGATGACTTCTGGTTTAGCATAGAGGGAAGAAAGAGAGAGAGAGAGAGAGAGAGAGAGAGAGAGAGAGAGGAGTTTTTGGAGAAATTAAATTGATTTTTTATTAGTTGTTTATATTTTTTTTAATGTGTTGTATAAAAGAATAGAAGATGTGACGTAAGGTGTAATGTTAAAGGCAATGTTAAAATAGAAAAACTAGGTTTGGTTGTGTTGAATTGGCATTTGGCATAACAGCTAATGCTAGTGCTCAAGAGTGTTAGGGATAGCATAGCAATTACATTAACTATCAAGTCAAAGTTTGTGACGTTAGAATTAATTTAATGCAAGTAAGTTTCCATCTCATTGAATACGAGTTTTCGATGAAATTGCTTCCTTTCCATCTCATTGAATATTAATTAGCTTAAGCTAAAAGTTTTGTTGTTTAATTGACACTTTTTCATGCACAAAGTACTCGGAGAGTCTAGAGGTGGAAAGGAAAATATGGTAGTATAAATGTGAATTATTAGAGGATAGTTGTCCTCCTTTTGCTAAGTGTGGAGGTGCGATAAAAGAAATTGGGATTAAGTAGGGTGGATTTTGGTTTCATGCATGTTATATACGACCAAATAACAACTTTTATCTTCTGGAAATAATGACATCATATTCATATATTTTTATGTTGTAATCTTATCATGTATTTATCGAATTAATTTATGCTCAAATACGAGTTTTATTCACATTTAATATGGCATATAACTTTGTTGGCCGAACCCATTAGAGAGGAGTGCTTGAAGTTTGTTACCATTTTCAATTTCTTGTTTTATTTTTTGGATAAAATATAGTAGCATGGTCCACAAAATTTTCAGTGAATAAAAGAAACACACGGCACTTTTCAATATGTAGGAGGAATCACAAGAACACTAAAGTATTACCAATCAATCAAATAGTAATGCCACCTTGAGGTTGGAGTTGGTCGGTGGTTCTGTTGAACAAGTTTTTTCCCAATTTAATGTACATGAAGTGATACTCATTACAAGGATGAGCATACACAAAACAGAATTTCTGTTTAGGGAATGATAAAATTTTATTGAAACAAGAAATATGTTACAAACAACCACACAAACTCTTAGAATAAAAAAAATAAAAAAAATAAAAACTCACACAAACACTCAGCTGAGCAATTGCAAACTTTAACATAAAACTATAGAAGATAACAGAAAGCTGTTGACAGTAGCCAATTAAGAAATCAACATGCTAGGCACTCGTGATCGTGAATCCTTCTATATCGTTAATGCAAGATGCTAACTTGTGCGATTCGGGTTGTTTTTTCCACCACACCACAAATGTGGAATTCTCCATCAACACATCTTTACCCAACACTTCGTCATTGATCCATTCCTTTGCTTGTTTTTCTAGTTTCAAAACCTTATCCTTGAATGGTGCAAACCCTTCTTTGTCGCTAGTTTTAATGCGCAGCTCCTCTACGTCGGCCCAAAAGCATGATTCTCCAAAAAATCCAGCAGGCTTCCTCTGAGCATGCTCAAGCCATCTTTGTGTGAACTTGTAACGTAGGGGTGGCAAAATTTGACACGACCCGCGAACCCGACACGACACGACACGAAATTAGCAGGTTATGGGTTGAGGCTTAACGGGTTCGTGTCATATTCGGGTTGACACGACTAACCCGTTTAATAAATGGGTTGGGTTAGGGTTGAACACATAGAACCTGTTTGACCCGTCTGACCCGTTTAATTAAATGATATTTTACCAATATACCCTTCAAACTCTAGGTATATAAACTTATTAGTTGTTGTGATTTATTTTCTTTGACATATTGTGATTGATTATTTGTGATATTGAGATATGCTTTAACTTTGAATGATTATTTGTGATGCAGTTACTGGTTAGTTCTAAATTTTATATTAAAAATATTTATTTGTTTGTTTTTTCATTAATTTTTATTTTTCATTTTGATAAAATCTGATAAACAGGTCGACACGACTGACCCGTTTAATAAATGGGTCGTGTTAGAGTTGAGAAATCTTAACCCGTTTAATAAACAGGTCGGGTTAGTGTTGACCTATGTAGTCGAATACTCATGACTTGACACGACACGAACCCGACACGCGAACACGAATTGCCACCCCTATTGTAACGTTTTGGCCTGCCCTTTTCCATATAAGGTCCGGTGTCATCATTCTTCGAGTGTCTATAGAAGTTGGCAATATCTAAGGGCTCAACAAGGCGGCGGTACTCTGTTCCAAGATCTATCCACTCCTCCTCACCCTCAAATTCATCCGGGAGGTCATCCCTTTTTAACATTTCAATAATTTCATCCCATATACCTGCTAACTCAAGTCTCTTCACATTAGCCTTGAAATCCAAATCCTTGGTGGATTCTTGAATCTTGAAGGAATCATAACAACCTCGGCCTTGATGCTCACAACTCAATTTGTAGTCTTCTTGTAGGAATTTCATTGCTATATCTACCTTCTTGAGATCAATGCTGTTCTTATTTCCAATCTTCCGCTTCTCTAACTCTCCAGCAGCACAAAGACACAATCTAGCTCTTGTGCTCTAGAACACCTCACATAGGAAATTAGCACAAAGAAAAGAGTAAGAAAATTCTTTGGTGAGTTGTGCTCTAAATTCAACATATTTTCAAGCATTGAAATTCTTTTTTTTCATTCTCTTTGTATAGTCTATTGCAGGTCATATTTAATTACATTTTAAAAAGAGATTGATTTCAATATTTCAGAATTTGTTGAAACAAGCAAAGGAAATAGAACTTACCAAGCCAAGGTCCTTCAAGGCTGCATTAATTGTTGTAATATCACTACTTGTAGTTGTAGAGTCTGCAGATAATGGAAGTTTTTCCAATGACTCCAACAAAACCGCATCTAGCTTATTGAAGCAGTCTTTCAATTCATTCTCATAGCCGAAATGTTGTTGAAGACTTCTTTGGGCAACATCTGGACATTCTGCTTCATTGTCCAACTGAGAGGAGTAAAACAGTAGTTGCAAAACAGCATCTGGGTTACTCAAGATAACCAATTTTCTATTCCTAGTGCAGAAGACAAATGTTCCAAAGGGCTTGTATGGGCTTAATGCTGTGAAGTTTGTCGTGGTTTCCAATAGCAGGTTTGTGTTCCCCATGAGGCTGCAAGCAGCATGGCTTGCCACAGATGATGCATTCTTCATTACATTCGTATAGAAATTCAAAGCCTCCGGGGTTGTGTTAGTGGATGCACTGGTGGATTTTGGATTAAGAAACTGGAGAATTGATTGAAATTCTTGTTCAATTGATGAGATAGGAGCAAGCAAGATCCGTGGGACAATGTCATATCTCATGACAAAATGAATGAAGTATGGAGCCCATTTCTCACGCCTAAGAGCATGGGAAAATATACGGTTACCGGTTAGAGGACATCCAAAAGTCAAACAAAGAGGTGAGGCTGCTGAGGCATCTGATCTCCAGTATTTTTCCAAAAACCAAATTGTCGCAAGGGTGGCAACTGAACCACCAGTGGAGTGTCCAGTGAACACTATTTGCTTCTTCTCATTCTTAGCCCTTTCCACCTGAATGATATAATCATATTCAGTCACATCTGGTTTTTTTTTTTTTAATTATCTATACTATCTCTAAAGAAGATTCCTATCTTTAGACCTTTTTGTGGTTTAAAAATACCCTTAAACCTTAAGTTTAATAGAAAAAAAACGTAAGAACAACTCGGTAAAAATATATCTCTAACTCCTTTTAAAATGCCTACAAAATGATACACTCTCCAACTAATCCATGTTTTAAAAAAAAAACTTATCAATTTTTTTTTAAAAGGAAAATTATAACACTAGACTTAATATATATATATATATATATATATATATATATATAAAAGCCTTTTGAAACTATCCATGTTCCTAGCCAAATCAAGCTGAATCGTAACATATTTAAGGTCTATTTGGAATCCGCTTATTTTACTAAAACTGAAAATTTTTTGCTGAAAATATTGTAAAATAAAAGTAACATTAGCTGAAATAGTACAATGAGACTTATGAATAGTATAAAAAAGTACAGTAAAGTCCATGAATAATAACAAAAATAAACTAAATAGTAAAATAAGTAGGCAAAAATAATTTTTACCAAACAATCACTTAGAGCTATTAAAATAACAATCAAAGAAGGGTTTTACTGTAATGGCAAAATGCGATTGACAAATCAATAAAAGTAGTAGGCTAAATATGCGTGACCAAATATGGGACACAAGTATTTTTTTACTTAAAAAAATTGATTCACATTGGTATTCTCGAATGGGTTTGGTATTGTCTCAATTGAGAAGACTTTGATTCAGCAACAATAAATGAGGATATTATATAAAGACCTGGCCTCTACTCCGTTGGAACTGAATTTTTGTTCAATTGGGTTTTATTTATTATAAAACTTTTATAGGTATTGTAATGAATAAATTTTCAATGCCGTTAAAATGGCTTTTGTTCATGATTTTTGTTCTTTCTCTATACTGATATGTGTTTTGTCAGTTAGAACAAACAAAACAACAGGTCCTTCGATAATACAATAACAATAAAGAACATGTAAATCTAGGTCAATAAATATAAATAGAAGTTAAGCACTTACATGAAAAATACAGAAAACACTGAGTAATCTTGATGGAAATCCAAGCAATTACTCAATCAAATCAAATACAAACAAGTGATGCAATTACTCAATCAAATCAAATCAAATGCAAACTAGCAATGAGGGATTAAGGGTCTATTTGATAGTGATGTTCAAACAATAGTTTTAAGTATTTAAACACTAAAAATTATGGGCAAAAAAAAAAGTTTGGTAGCGATGTTTTATTTTAGGTGTTTGAGTTACAATTCTCAAATTAAGGTGTTTAAAACATGTATTTTGAAAACTCATATATATTAGTTTTGTAATTTTTTAAGTAAAGTTGCTAAATGGACTTTTTGTAAATAAGTTGAAAATCATAAGGGCCATCGACAAAACCAAACTCTCTACTTGTTTTTCTTTCTTTCTTTTTCTGCCGCAGGTCCGCCACTTTGTCCTTCTCTTTTTTCTTTTCTTTTTTCCTCTTCTTTTACTGTACAATCATCACTTTTAAAAAAATTCATACACATACTCCTTGAAAGAGAGAAAAAAAACCCTTTATGAAGCTTTCCAATATTACAAAATGGTATCTTTTCACAACATTCCTTAACCAATGTGCCAGTACTAAAAAATGTTTTTTTTTTTTTTTTTGCAATAAACCCACCTTCTGTTAGTTTGAAATATTAAGTAATATAGAAAGAATAAACATTTAGTACTTTTTAGTTAATTTAAAATAAATTTATATAATGTATTTAATAAAAATCAAGGCTTGTATAAAACAATTTAAAATTTTTAAGTATATTCTTATAATTTTAATACTTCTTCTTATTATTATTATTTTTTTACTTTTGAAGTCATCAAAATAACTTGTTTGAATATCTTAAAATTACTCTTTTAACTTCATCTATTAATGACTATATATTAATTATTTTTATTTATATCTTTTACTATATATTTAAAGTATACTTTACTTTTAGTCATCTATACTTCTATACTATTAATAACAGGATTTTATGTTTGGGTTTCAACTTTCAATATTTTACGTACTAAAATATCATCACACAAATTTTTAAAATCTCTAAAATACCCTTATCTTTTAGCTAAATAATTTTAAATTAAAAATTACAAATTGGTACTACCGCACACCCTTGGTACGATGGTCACTCCACAAGTATAAGTGCTTGTGGGGTGTGGGGGGCAAAGGTCGGGGTTCAAGTCTCCAGGAGGGAGCTTCACACACATATATACTTAGATTAGGCTAGAGTAGAATTCTATCTTGTATAAAAAAAAAATACAAATTGGTTAAAAGAGTAATCTACTATTCCTAAATTTTAGACTTTTTCCTTTATCTTCTCCACTTAGCCTATATCTTAAGGCACTATCTCTATCTTATTTTTAATATTATTCTACGTTACTTTACCTTTTTAAAAAAAAAAAAAAAAATACAAACAGTTAGAGTATTATATATCACTTTTAAACATTATAGCACTAAGCAAAAAAATAAATAAATAAATAAATAAGAGTATTATTGCACGCACTTTGCACGTGTGATGATTCGTCTTAAATAACGAAGTACCTTAAAGATTATGTTTATACTTCAACTCTAACATTAGACACAAAAATAAATTGACACCAAGCACGAAAAAATAAATTGTCACTTATATTTACATTATGTTTTTATGTCAATCATTTTTACATATACTAATTAATATTTTTGAAATTAATCTGGCTTCAACCTTTTATCTTAATCTTTGTCTGAGACTGAAATCCTTGTTTTGTTACTGCTAACAGGCAACCATTTTTTCAGACAAAGTAGATAATAACTAGTATTTTTTTAATTTCTAAACATTTCATATATTATATTTCCACCAAACCTTATACATTACAAATACATATTTGGTGTAAAAAATGTAAGCAAATTATAGAAGAATCAAAAGTAGGAACAAGCAAGTGGTCAGGAATTTTTTTTTTTATAAAAATTATAGAGAGAGAGAGAGAGAGAGAGAGAGAGAGAGAGAGAGAGAGAGAGAGAGAGAGAGAGCAAAATGTACCTCATTTATGAAATCTTGGTTCCGAGAGATTTTGTCAACAAATATCCGCAGAAAGGCTTTATTGACCTTGGCATGTTCATCAAGGCCTATGCTTTTAAGAGAAGGAAACAAATCAAGATTGATCTCGGTTTCTCCAAAAGGTTCTCCAGCATACCAGTCATTTTTAGACCAATATCCAGGAAAACTAAAGATCACATAAGATGAACCACCAGTCTTCTCAAGAATATATGACTTTTGTGAAGACCTGCTGTGAGCTTTTACTGCAAGAGAGCAAGCCTTTTGGATTAGGTCTGTATTGATTTCTTTGTTTTCTCCAACCTTTAAACTAGCCATTCTTCTTGCTCTTTCTTAAGTTAGAGCTTGAAGCAAGGAAATAGTTTGTTTATGCTGCAAAATGCAAATACCCTTTAGCTTTTATGCAGATTATAACGTGAATATTGGGTTAAAAAAATTATTGACCAAGACTTGCTTTTATTTTTTATTTTTATTTTTGGCTGATTAAACAATGTCATAGACCAAGACTTTGCCGAAAGGTGGTTGGAGACTTGGAGCTATAAAAATATGCTTAAAGCCTGCAATGAAAAAATAAAAAATAAAAACCTCCAATGAAAAGCCTCATGACTTAAAACTGGGGCCAGCACATTTCTTTAAGGAAGTTTCTTCGGTTTGTTCAAGAATGCTGATACCAGGAGCTTTCTACTTGTCTAGGTAAGCATTTTTGTCCATTCTTTTTCTTCTCTAGTCAAGTGAAGTGGCTGTTGGGTAATTACGCGTTTGAAATACTTTACATTTTTAGATTCCATCCACCGTGGAAAGATATGACAATACTCAGTGGCGGCTCCAGGAATTTTTCCCAGGGTATTCCTTAATAAGTATAAATTACACGATCTAATAAAAAGAAAATTTTATATACTGACAACAACAATCAAAAAACATGTAAATACATAAAATTTTCAATTGCCTTCTACGATTTTTCATATTTTGAAATCGTTGCATGATAGTCTCGTTATCAATGCTACAAGCTATATCTTTTTCAATATATACAACCAAGCAATCATTCATCCACTGATCTCCCATTCGATTGCGCAGTTCATTCTTTATATATTTCATTGCTGAAAAACTTCTTTCTACTGTTGCAGTAGCAACAGGAAGAGTCAAAGCTAACTTCACAAGCAAATAGACTAATGGATAAGTCTCGTGCTTCCTCGTGCTCACTAACTTTTCAGCAAGTTCACTAACTCCTTGAAGCTCTAAAAACAAGTCATTGTTGCGCATATAAAAAATGAAATTCTGAAGCTGAGAGTCAAGTGCCAAGATATATGTCCCAGGAAAATCATATGGATAGAACTTTGCTAGATGTATTAACTTTTCCTTATCAAAAGCCACAAATGAATTACTTGGATTCAAGCAAGCCATACAAATTAGCAAATCGGTATTCGCCTCTGAAAAAAGATTGTTTAGCTCTTGAAGTTGCATATCTATGACTGTGTAGAATAGCTCAACACGATAATGATGTAAATTTGTATTTTGTTGGGTGTTGCGTCGCGGCCTCCCACTAACTACAAATATTTCATCCATGTTTAAGATAGGAATTTCATGTGTGGCACAAAATGAAGACACTTCAGTCAATAAAGATGTCCATTCATCATCTCTCATCACTTGCAATCGTTGCTTAGACACTTTAACAAGATCCATAGCATTTATTATATCTTGATTTCTTTTTTACAATGCTATTGACAACTCATTTGTAATCCCTAAAATGTTTTTCATCAAGTGTAGAGCAAAAACAAATTCAAAAGATAGAATTGACCTCATAATAGATCGAGCTTCAACTTTTTGGTCGGAGAGCCCATCTTCTTCAATAATCTCAAGTACATCAGCAACAGCAGAGAACATCAAAATCAAGTTGAGAATAGTCCCATAATATGATCCCCAACGTGTATCACCAGGACGTTTAAGATTTGTCTCTTGATTCAAACCTTGTCCACTTCTTCGTACACCATTCTCTAAATCTTCTTTAATTTTGGAAAATTGAGCATCTCGAAGAGCATCTCGTCTCTTACAAGAGCCTCTAACAACAGTTACTAAATTACTAACCACAAAAAAAATCAGCAATGTTAATGTGATTTTTAGTAACGGCAACAAGTGTCAATTGAAGTTGATGAGCAAAACAATGGACATAAAATGCTGACTTATTCTCTTTCAAAATTAAAGTTTTGAGACCATTGATATCACCTTGCATATTACTAGCTCCGTCATAACCTTGCCCACGTAGTCTCGATAAACTCAAATTATGTTCACAAAGTAAACCTTCAATAGCACATTTGAGTGACAAAGCGGTGGTACTTGCTACATGTACAATACCAAGGAACCGCTCTATAATAATTCCTTGTTTGTTCACATAACGAAGAATGAGTGCCATTTGTTCTTTCACTGAGATATCACGTGACTCATCAACTAATATTGAAAAGAACCCATTGCCAAGATCCTCGATGATGACTTTGGATGTTTCATGTGCAATTGCATTCACCATGTCTTTTTGAATATCAGGATGGGTAAGCTTGCAATTTTTCCAAGTATTTTGCATCACTTCATTGATAGATTCATTGTGATCCCCCAAAAATTGTAGAAGCTCAAGGAAATTTCCTTTATCACTTGAACCTTGAGATTCATCGTGACCACGAAAAGCTAATCCTCGGAATAAAAGGAATCTTACGCAATCAACTATTGCGTTTAATTGAATCCGATATTTAGCTTTATCTTGATTTGATTGCTTAACCAAGACACTTTGAATGTGTTGCTTTTCCTTCTGTAAATCTTCACCCTTCTTGACAGCTTGGTTATGAGCACTATTAACTCCTCTAACATGAGAATCTAACTTCCCAACCTGATTCCAAAGTCTGAATCCCTTCGTTACAAAAGTGTCACCTCCTCCTTGCTTACCAACATCTTTCCCAAATAGGTAGCAATAAAAACAAAATGCTGCATCTTTGGCTATACTATATTCCAACCAATTTCTATTTTCATACCATTCGACTCTAAATCGACGGGCTTTCCGAAAAATATGATACCGGGTAATCATGAGGAGGTCGACAAGGGCCTTTTCCTAAATAATATCTTCTTATTTCATCATGATTATTAGGATGATAAGATGATATCTTTTGTCGTAGCCCAGGATCTGAAGGAAGATTTTCTAAGTTAAAGTCAACACGACTTCGCTTAGAAGATGGAGATGAATCTTGCACAGGAGATGAATCTTGGGTACGTGGTTTTTTTATCAAGTATTTGTCCATAATTCTAGCAAAAGAATAAACAATAAATTATAAGTTTATTTGAAATATCAATAAATTATTAATTATTATTATTTAGTTGTTTCATTAATTTGTTTGTCTTTTATAAATTATAATTTGTTATATTATTGTTTCATTAATTATAAGATTATTAATTGTTATTTAGTCTAACATAATTTAATTTTTTTTGTCTTTTATAATGTATTGATTAATTAAATTATTAACGCTAAAAGACAATCAGAAAATTTCACAAAATCTAGCTACCAATCAGAAAATTTCACAATCACAATTTTACAAATCACAATAACGCTAAAAGACAATTAATGTCTTTGAGTTGAGTCCAATATCAATGCACCAATAATCCAACATGGCAACACCAACACCAACACATTTCAATTTACACACCAATCAACGGATAAGATTCAATCATAAGATAAAGCCAAAAGCAAAATGTCAAATTTAAAAAGTAAAAAATTAAAAATAAAGTTAAAGTGTTACTGAGTGCTTGTTTCTTTAAAAAAAACAAAAAAAAACAAACAAACAAACAAACAAAACTGAGTACTGCTGGAATCAGCAGCCAATCACGGATCACCAGTTGGTCCAGTTCAACAATGAGACAAAGTGACAAACAGACAAAGTCATAAATTTAATAATGACTAAAGAGAGAGAGAGAGTCATAAATAAAGATTAAAGGCAGGCACACATTTCATTTTCATTCATTTATTCCTATTTCATTTCAAATTTGAGAGAGTATAGAGAGAGTGAGAGACCGAGAGGCGAGAGAGAGACAGAGAGTCAGAGAGAAAAAGAGAGAGAAATACCTGGGATGGCGACGGCGACAGCGACGGCGATGGCGATGGCGACAGCGACGATGAGCGCTGCGACTGGATGTTGCGGAGTTGCGGACCGATCTCCGTCTCCGATGCGACGAGGGCGACGAGGCCGATCTCCGACGAGCGACTGGAGCTGGACCGATCTGGCGATCTCCGATGTCCGATGAGCGGCTGGAACCGTGGACGGTGGATCGATCTAGCTTCGAAGGGGAGCGTCGTTGCTCTGTTTCTCCTTTTTAGGTTTGTTTAGCTTTACTAATTTTTTTGAGAAGAGCTTTAGTGATGATGTACTGAACTCTGATAATTGATTTGAGGTTTCTGATGGGTCTATAATTTTTTTTTTTTTTTTTTGGTTGAGAAACTATGGGGTTGCTTCCTCTGTCTCTGTTGGGCTTGCCGTGGGCAGTGGGCTTGATGTTGGGCTTGCTGTGATCCGTTTGCTCTTACATTTTGCTGTGATTTGTCTCTGTTGGGCTTGCTGTGATCCATTTGCAGTTTGCTCTTACATTTTTTTTTTCTCTGTTACAATTTTTTTTTTTTTTTTTCAAATTTTAGTTGAAATTTTTTTTTGGGTTTTTTTTTTTGGCTTGAAAGTAGAACAAAATTTTTTTTTTTTAATGTGAGGGTGTTCCTATTTTATTTTTTAAGGGTAAAAAAAAAAATTATATATATAAATTTCAAGTCAGGGTGTTCCTGGGAACACCCTGACCATAACGTGGCGCCGCCACTGACAATACTATCGTTCTTTGGGTACTACATAGTTCTTGGAGAGAGTAGGATTGGCCTACATGACACTGACACATCAATATTGCATTTGTAGAACACGCTTGTATTTAGTGCAATAGTGTATTAAACACGTTGAGATATGAAAATATGTTAAAATTAGATATGTGCCCGCATCTTAATATGTCTGGTACATGACACAATCTTAACCCTTATTTTTATACACTTTTTTCCTCCTAAAATTAGAAATTTCACTTGAAATAAATAATCCAACTTTAAAGGTTGGAAATGGAAAAGTACCATCACTATTAGATTGTAGAAGTTCGATTTTGGTGTAATAATTGCATCATCTACCCCCATAATGTCCTTTTAGGAGCCAATGTTTAGAGGATTCACGTTGGCCAGCACATTTCTTTAGGCTCCATTTGGGAGTTTATAAGGGAATAGAATAGAATAGAATGGAATTGAATGATCATAAGGGAATGGAAATGAATGGAATGGAATGGAATGAAATGTATTTAAGTAAAGGAAATGAATGGAAAAGAATTGAATGGAATTAAGTAACCTTGATTGGATGTTTTAAAAATAAAGGAATGGAAATGAATGAAAATGAATGGAATGTAAGTAATCTTGTTTGGGAGCAATATGGAAGGAATATAATGAAATCATTTTATGATAATATTACTATTAGACCAATATTTTAAAATAAAGGGTTGAATATATAGGGTATTTTAGGAGTTTAGTAAAAAATCATTAAATCTAATTCCATTCACTCCCATTCCTCCCAATTTCGGAGGGAATGAAAATTTGAGGTTTTAAGAGAATAGAGAGGAATGAGTTCCCTCCCACTTAAACTCCCAAACAATTAAATGAGTTTTTCATTCCCTCCTTTAAAACTCCCAAATAAGGGAAATGAAGAATATTCTAAAATTATTATTTTCATTCATTTCCATTCCATTTCATTCCCTCCTCCCAAACGAGGCCTTAAAGAAGTTTCTTGGTTTGATCAAGAATGCTAATACCAAAAGCTTTCTACTTGTCTAGGTAAGCATTTTTGTCCATTCTTTTTCCTCTCTAGTCAAGTGAAGTGACTATTGGGTAATTACGCGTTTGAAATACTTTACATTTTTAAATTCCATCTACCGTGGAAAGATGTGACAATACTATCGTTCTTTGGGTACTATATAGTTCTTGGAGAGAGTAGAATTGGCCTACATGACAGTGATACATTGAGAAATGTCAATATTGCATTTGTAGAACACGTTTGTATTTGGTGTATTAGTGCATTAAATACATTGAGATATGAAAATACATTTAAAATTAGATATGTGTTCGCATCTTAATATGTCTGGTACATGACACAATCTTAACCCTTATTTTTATACCCTTTTTTCCTCCTAAAATTAGAAATTTCACTTGAAATTAATTATTGATGATAATGGATAAATATGGCTTAGGGTAGTGTTAACGGTTTTTTACCCTTATTTACTCTTGTTTCGCACTTAGTATAAATTAGAGTAAAAGCTATCTAGCAGTAATTTTTAACTGGGGGTCTGAACAAGCTCTTGCGTTTTAGCAAAAATCCGAGCTTTCATAACTAATGACCAATTTAATTATTACTTATGTAATAAAATTTAACAAAGCTAACTAAATAAATCAAATTAACTTATATTAATAACATGCACGTTCAAATTAATTAAACTCAAAAGTGATAATACATGATATATGAACCAAAATAATAATATCTTTTCATCAGCTTGGCTAATCAACTCCATCTAAGTCAATGATTCTCCACAAAAAAAAAAAAAAACTCCATTACTTGAAGTTACCATCATGTTCAGCATCTTGCAAAATTATTTTTTTCATAGACAGTTTCTTCATTATTATCAACATTTACTATTTTTTGTTTTTTTATTCTAATAATTTTTTCTTTATATTTTTTCTTAGCATTCTAGCTTTTTAGACTCATAATAATAATGACAAAAAAATAATTATATTTTCATTTAATACATTATTAAAATTTTAGAAAATAAATTTGTACATATGAAAGTGAGTGTTACGAGTATACTCTAGATTTTGTAGGAGAAAGAGAAGGGAGGGGAAAAAAAAACTCAATTAAGTTTTCCAATAATTTTGTGTTATAAAAGTCTAACAATTTGTTTAAATCAAATAAAACAACAAATTTTAACAAAAAAAAAAAAAACCAATTTTAAACCCATATGTCTATGTATCGTACGATACGTATAATTCACTGATACAATATGATTCATTCAATATGTACCTATGTATCAGATGATTCATGAGAACTTACGATATAAAACTTTTTGTACACGATACAATACATATTATGTATTGTATTGTGTATCGTACGATACTGACAACTATGTTAATGGGTAATATGCTAAAGTAAGAGATGGGATATAGGGGGTATTTTTAAATGGAATGTCAAAATAGATAAAATAGGTTTTTGAGGTACTAAAAACTAAATTTTTTAACACCACCAATGTGAATGCTAAAGAGCCTAAATGGGGGAAAAAGGATAAAAATTATAGGCACTCTTTCATCTAAATTAAATCAATAACTTCAACCCATCATAACATTAATAATATTTGCTAACGGAAATCATGAGAACTAAATTTGTATCCCAAGAATTACATTGACCTAATCAACTTGCATTCAAAAGATATGTCATTCACTCATCATTTTTTTTCCAACCTTCACAACATTGGAATTGAGCAAAGTTAATTATAACCAATAATCTCCTACCAATAAAAAAAAATGAAAATTCCATGTCAACATAAAATAATAATTAAAATAGACACATCAGCATCCACGTATACATTTGATTCTAAAAGAAATTAATTTATTCATTTTAAGAAAATAAAAAATAAATAAAGAACATGTTCTTTCATGTTCTTCTTGAAATAATATGTTTGGTTGTCAAGAAAATTAAAAAATCAAGAACAAACTCAACATGAAACACATAAAATCTAAGGGCATCGATCTACAAAATACAAAGACCTTCAAAGATTCAAAACACAAAGAACATCACATGAAAAATCAAACCCTCCGTACAAATATCAAACCCAAAAATAAACCAATAAATATCAAACCCATAAAAATTCGAGAAACTAACCCACAAATTCAAGAAACCTAGAAACAAACCCACAAATCTCCACCGCAATCTCCGCCACAAATCTTCCACCTATCTCCACCACAATCTTTACCACCGAGCTAAAAGATTGAGAGATGAAAGAGAGAGACCCACCCACCAAATTAAGAGAGAGACCCACCAATCTAATAGAGATCCACTGATCTGTGAGAGAGAAAAAGAGACACCAATCAGAGAGCTAGGTTTAGAGAGAGTCGAGTCGTGCTACCTTGCTCTTCCTCCAAACCTTGATCTGATACTTTCAGTTATCCAAATCAAAATGAGAGAGAGAGAGAGAGAGAGAGAGAATGCCTTCGATGGAGATGGCGCGGCAGAGAGGATCGTCGGTGACGGCGTCAAAGGAGAGCAATGCAAAGGTTGAAGAGTGAAAGGGTCGGTTCACCGCCGATCTACTTCAAATCACCGCCGATCTTAGCCCCTCTCTCTTTAAACCCAAATCCAAACCACCGCCGACCTCAGCCCCCCTCTCTCTACCCAAATCCAAACCACCACATCTCAGCCTCTCTTTCTCTAAACCCAGATCAAAGCCATATCCCAAAAACTACAACCTGAACTTAAAGAGAAAAAGAAATAAGAGAAATCAAAGAGGGAGAGAGCAACGTTTGAGTGTTTGACCCAAGAGGGTGAGAAAGATAGGAAAATGAAAATTGAGTTTGCACTGTGTTTCAGTTTTGTGTTTATTGATGATGTTGTGTTTGGTTGACAAGATAATATTTTTTTGGGTTTTGAATTTTTTGTGTTTGTGTTCTCAATTCATATTATTGTTGGTTTTTAATTCTATTTTTGATTTTTTTTATTTAATTAAAATTGATAAATTAAAGTTTTTAGTTTATATGTTGACGTTGATAGACATGGCATTTTAAAAATGTCAAATAAATTTGTTATTATTATATTAATGGCCACATCAACATTTACTATGTCAACAGTGTATTCTGTTTGCCACATCAACAATTTTTGTTAAGTGAGTGATAGTAAGGGCCAAAATGGAACATATTTTTCATTTTAGGGACTAAAAACGGTAAAATAAAAAAGTAAGGACCAACATAATTTATAAAATGGTATTGTAGCACAATTGTAAACTTTTTTTACAATTACAAATTTACAATTCCAGGTAATGCACACTTTTATGGTTTTGATGCTATAAATTTACAATTGAGGGGTTTTACCATGCCCAATGTCAATGCTCTTAGTACATTAAATACATTGAGATACAAAAATACATTTAAAATTGGACATGTGTCTGCATCTTAATATGTCCGGTACATGATATAATCCTAACCCTTATTTTTATACCTTCTTTTCCCCCTAAAATTAGAAATTTCACTTGAAAAAAATTGTCCAACCTTAACAGTTGAAAATTGAAAAGTACCATCACTGCTAAATTGTGGAAGATCAATTTTGGTGTAATAATTGCAACATCTACCCCGTAATTTCCTTTTAGGAGCTAATATTTAGAGTATTCACATTAGTTTTGTTAAAATAGTCAAAAAGCTATTTTTGGCAAAAGAAATACCAAAAAGTATTTCAAATCAACAAATTCATTGTGTTTAGAGCATTCACATTCACATTGTGTTTTTAGCATTCAAATTGCGTTTAGAGCATTCACGTAGCAAGTTGCTACTTACTTTTATTTATTTATTATTCTCTCTCAACTCAACCTCTCACTCTCTCTTCTGTTACTAATGGGTGGATGTTTTATATTATTTTAGTGGGTGTTTATATTATTTTCATTAGTTGTCAAATCGTGAATCGATTTTTAATTTTCCTATATCATGTATCGTATCTTATCGTGTATCGTAGGATACACAAACATCTAATAAAATTATAAAATAATTATAGATACACATATATAAAAAATATATTCATTATAAATTTGAAATACATTCAACTAATCACCAATTTAATCAATACTTATGTAATAAAATTTAACAAAGCGAACTAAATAAATCAAATTAACTTATGTTAATAACATGCACGTTCAAATTAATTAAATTGAGAAGTGATAATGCATAGGGGTGTGCATAGGTCGGGTTGGGTCAGGTTAAGGGAATTTTTTGACCCAACCCACCATGGTCCAATACATAGAACTTGTTTGATCTGTCTAACCCATTTAATAAAATAAAAATTTACCAATATATTCTTCAAATCCTAGGTATATAAACTTATTAGTTGTTGTGGTTTATTTTCTTTAACATATTATGATTAATTACTTGTGATATTTAGATATATTTTAGTTCTGAATGATTATTTGTGATGCAGTTACTCATTAGTTTTGAATTTTATACTAAATTTTTTTTTTTTGGTTTTTCATAATTCAATTTGGTTAATACCATTTTTTTTCATTTTGATAAAATCTGATAAACAAGTTGACACGATTAGCCCGTTTAATAAATGGATTGTGTTAGAGTTGAGAAATCTGGACCCGTTTAATAAACATGTCGGGTTAATGTTGACCCATATAGTCGGATACTTATGAGTCGACACGACACGAACCCGACACGCGAACACGTATTGCCACCCTTAACTTTCGTTTGTTTGACTATTCTTATTTTGGAGGTCACTAACAATGAATTTTTTATGGAAACTAACAAAATAACTAAATTGAATAAACTTAAAAGTTAAAAAACTTAATTAAATGAAAGTGAAGTTAGATGACTAAACTGAAATTTGGACAAACTTAGAAGTTGTAATTTATAATTTAGCCTAAAAAATCATAGGCTTAGTTTGTTGAATAAAAAAAAGTAGGATCATGTAGGTAAATCACATCCTACCGAGCAGAATTTACCATGAGATTCTCATATTGGCCTACAGTCCCAGTACTAATGAGTCTCACACTACTTGAACTCAAGCGCTATGACGAAGTGGATGAGGTGCTTCACCACTAGACCTTATACCAGGGGTTAGACTGTCTGCATTTTTTCTTGTTGTAATGGTTTTGGTAATAACTTGTTTGAAACTAGGATTTTAGGCTATACATTAACATGTCAGCTTTAGAGTTTGAGATAAATGTCTGGATACAGAAAAAGGCAAAATATTGGAGATTTTATTATTGAATGTTGATAATTAAATTGCCTTTAGGCTATTTAGATTGCTTAAAAAAGGTGGGAAAAATAAAAGTTAGGTACAGTACAAATTGCGCTAAATTAAATTTAAACATGTGGTTGTATTGACCAATTACATGGTTAAAGTTAGTTGTTTTTGAAAATTCTATCAAAAATATTAATTTTAAAAAAAAAAACATTATTTATGCTAAATGTCAATAAAATTATGTGATTGAAAGTTAATTTGAGACCTAAAGAACTGCACATAAATTTTGCTAAAAAGGAATAGTAGGCTGCATCATGGTCAGCCATGAGATCTTCCATGCAAAATTGGGGTTGTTATGAGATGTTTGGTCGATCACAAAATGATAGAAAATTGAATGAATAAGACCATTCAACTTTTATTTATTTTAATTTTAAGTCGAGTGGCCGTTCATATAGCTTCCTAAGTGGCATAAAAATAATACATTATTCGGTTGCTGATATAAAACTCTTGAAAAAAAAAAAACCCACACAAGTAGCCTATTGAGCAATTGCAAACTCAAACATAAAACTACAGAAGATAACAGAGAGTTGTTGGCAGTAGCCAAATAAGGAACCAACTTGCTTGACACTCATGAAACCATTAAATCCTTGATGCGGGATGTCAACTTATGCTCTCTAGGGAGACCTTCCCACCACTTCTTAAAAGTGGACTTCTCTAGCAACACATCTCTATCCAACTCTTCATAATTGATCCAATTCTGTACCTGTGCTTCTAGCTGCAAAACCTCTTCCTTGATTGGGCCAAACCCTTGGCTGCTAATTTTAATGCGCAGCTCCTCTACCTTGGCCCAAAAGCATGATTCTCCACTGGATTCAGCAGGCATCTTTTCAGCATGCTCGCGCCATCTTTGCGTGAACCTGTAACGTTTCGGCCTGCCCCTTATCATATAAGCTCCTGTGTCTTCATTTTTCAAGTGTCTATAGTAGTTGGCAATATCTAGGGGCTCAACAAGGCGGCGGTATCTTGTTCCAAGCAATACCCAGTCTCTTAGGCCCTCAAATGCATCTGGGAGTTCATACCTTTTTAACATTTCAATGATTTCATCCCATATACCTGCTAGTTCAAGTCTCTTTACATTAGCATCGAAATCCTTGCGGGCTTCTTGAAGCTTGAAGGCATCATAACAACCTAGACCACGATTCTCACAATTTGATCGGTAGCCTTCTTCAAGGTATTTCATTGCTTTCTCAATATCTGGCTTCTTGAGATCGAAGTTTTCTTTGTTTCCAGTCTTCCACTTCTCCAACTCTCCAGCAGCACAAAGACACAATCTAGCTCTTGTGCTCTGGAACCCATCACACAGGAAATTAGCACAAAGATATAACTAAGAAAATTCTTTGGTGAGCAGTGCTCTAAATTCAACACATTTTCTAGCATTGAAATACTTTATTTATTCTCTTTGTATAGTCTATAGCAAGTCATGTTTAAAAAACAATTATTTTTTAAAAAGAGATTGAATTCAAGATTTTCAAATTTGTTGAAACAAGCAAAGGAAATAGAATTTACCAAACCAAGGTCATTCAAGGCTGAATTAATTGTTGCAATATCACTAGTTGTAGAGTCTGAAGATAATGGAAGCTGTTCCAGTGGCTCCAAGTAAACCTCATTTAGCATTTGGAAGCTCTCTTGCAAATCATTCTCATAGCCAAAATGTTGTTGAAGACTTCTATGGGCAATATCTGTGCATTCTTCTTCACGGCACAACTGAGAGGAGTAAAACAATAGTTGCAAAACAGCATCTGGATTCCTCAAGATGACTAGTTTTCCATTGCCAGTGCAGAAGACATATGTTCCAAAGGGCTTGTAAGGGCTTAATGGAATGAAGTTTGACACAGTTTCCAATAGCAAGTTTGTGTTTCCCATGAGATTGCAGGCAGCATGGCTTACCACAGATGATGCATTCTTCATTACTTTCATGTAAAAATTTGAAGCATCGAAGGTGTCAATGGATGCACGTGCAAGATTTACGGATTTCGCATTGAGGAATTGGAGAACTTTCTGAAATTCCAATTTAATGGATGAGATTGGAGCAAGCATGATCCGTGGGACAATGTCATATCTCATGACAAAATGTATGAAGTAGCGAGCCCAGTTCTCACGCCTTAAAGAATGGGAAAATATGTGGTTACCAGTTAGAGGACACCCAAAAGTCACACACAGAGGTGAGGAAGGTGAAATTTTGTAGTTATATTCTGATTTTAAGCATTTTTCCAAGAACCAAATTGTTGCAAGGATTGCAATTGAACCACCTAAGGAGTGTCCTGTAAACAGTATTTGTTTGTTTTCTTTCACTGCCTTTTGCACCTGAATAATGTAGTAATATTTAGTAACAAGATATCACCTGTTTTCCAATTCCATATGAGTATGTTTTAGTGCTTGCATGGCATCCTTTCTATAATCTCTTTAAATTCTTATTGAAACTAAAGTTCCATATTTAGACCTACTAAAAAAACAATCAAACTTCAAAAATAGGCTTTTAATTTTCTATCTTTACATTCTATTAGACAGTGCATTCTATTGGCAAATAGAGGGGGCCTTGAATTTTTTTTTCTCTAGTTGAACTATCTTTGATTAAAATGTTTTATTTTTCTTTATTAGAACTCTATTAGACAATTTTGCAACTCACAATCTAACTGAACATGTTAGACATGTTAAAGGTTTATCGATGTGGATGGAAAATGATCCCCCACACCTTCATGATGTTCTTCTAACCAATTATGGCTAAGTTTCTTTCTTTCAATAGAGTTTCTAGTATCTGGTTCAAGTTGACCAACTTATTTTTCATTCTTCTAAAAATAAACCTTATCTATTATTTGGAATAAATTTTTTTTTTTGAGTAACAATTTTTTGGAATAATTTACTTTTTATTACTATAATGAAAATATGAATTTGGAATGAACTTTGTATTAGTAATTTTGGATCTCAAAAAGTAAGAAAAATATATTTTAATTACACACACATATATATAATTTAATTAATATTTAAATATAACAAAAAACCCTTTAAAATTTTTGCCTTAACCCCCAAAATTTCGTTGAGCTAGCCCTTTAAACTAATGTGTCAATTTTTTTTTTAAATTCTTTTACAATGATACTTTTAAGCTAATCTAAAAAACATCATATAAATCTCTTAAAAATATATTCAAGGCTTACATATAATATTTTAAAATTTTCAAGTATATTATTATACTTCTTAGTAGTTTTTTTTTTTTTTTTTACTTTACTTATAAATAATAATAAAAAACTTGTTTGAAAATCTTAAATTAGTCTTGCAACTTCAGCTATTAATTACTATATGTTGATTATAAGTATTTATATCTCTTTTACTTGTTTGAAAAATATATTTATAGTTAACTTAGATTATGAGGAGGTGCCTTAAACATAAGGATGATTACACTATCTTTCAACTCGAACATTAGATAAAAATAAATTAACACCAAGCATGAAAAAAAAAACTATCACTCATATTTACATTATTTTCTATGTCAATCAATTTATTTATTTAACTTTTGTTTCTTTCATTAATTACATACTTTATTTATGTTAATTAAAATTTTTAATATTAATTTGGCTTCAAACTTTTATTTTATAATCTTGTACCCTAAACTAAAATCCAGTTTGTGTTCTGCAAGCTAGAAATTTTTGTTTGCGGGCCAACTTATAAAACTAATTTATTAGCTTAAACAAACTTCCATAAACATGCACAAATACAAATATTTATACACACAACTTAGTGTCCTTCATAATGAATCCTTAAATTTAGCAAAAAATAATAATAATAATGAATCCTTAAAGTTTTCATTTTTAATATAAGCTACCAAATTGTCTACCAAAATGTATAAAAAAAATTTCAATTGAACTAATAAAATATTTAAAAACATGAATAATTTAAAACTTTAACAAATATAAGAACACATTTTACGATAAAAATTAAATATTAGGGAAAAAAACATTTAAGAGCATACTAACTCAAATATTTGGAGGTCATCTCATTTTTATAGACTAATAATTAAAATATTAAATATTTATATATAGTATAAAAATATTTTTAAAAGCATGGCCCTCCACTCATACATGTATCTCCGCCCTGCAATCATGCGACCACTCCACCAGACAGATAAAAAAATTAAGATTACTACTATATTTTTTTTTTCTTTAAATTTCTCAACTGTTCATGTTAAATTTCTACCAAACTTTATGCAGCAAAACAAATACATGGTTACATTCTTAATTTATTTAAGGCATAAACAATGTGAGCAAGTTATAGAAAAATCCTGTTCATCAAATTAAAAAAAAAAAGTTATAAAAAAATCCATAGTATGAACAAGAAGTACCCTTAAAAAAAAAAGAGTCCAAGAAAAAGAAGTAGAAGAAGAAGGAAGCAAATAGTACCTCACGATCAAAATTTGAATTCCCCAAGATTTTGTCTACAAATCTCTGCAAAAAAGCTTTGTTGACCAAGGCATTTTCATTAACGCCTAGACTTCTAAGAGAAGGAAACAATAATGGAAGATTGATCTCCGTTGCTCCAAAAAGTTCTCCATCATACCAACCATTTTCAGACCAACATCCAGAAAAGCTAAAGATGATAGGATCTGATGAACGACGACTTCTTCCCTCAACATAATATGCCCTATCTGAAGACTTGTTGTGAGCCTTAACTGCAAGAGAGTAAGTTTTTATAATTAGCTCTGTATTGATTTCTATGTTTTCTCCAAGATTTAAACTGGCCATTTTTTTTCTTTCAGTTGTTTCTTTAGCAAGAGAGTATAAGCTTTTTGCTTGTTGCTACAAATTAGTTTGTATTTTATACTGCAAATACACTGTGGTTTTTATGGATGAGTTCTGGGTTAAACAATCATTGACCAAGACTTCATATTTTATTTTTATTTTTATTTTTTTGGCTTAATAAATAGTGTCATTAATTGACCAAGACTTGCTGGAAGGTGATTGGAGACTAGAGCTATAAAAGTCTCTAAAGTAAAAACTGGGCCAGACATTTTTTCAATGAAGTTTCTTGGCGAGATCAAGGTTACTGATTTATGAGCTTCTATTTGTCTGGATTCGCACGACTCATGTTTTCCTTTCTTTTCCTTCCTTTTTTTTATTCTAAAAAGTGCTAGTGAAGTGACTGTTGGGTAATTAAGCTTGTGAAATATTTCAATTATTGTACATTTTTAGATTTCCTCTGCTATGGATAGACCAATTTTAAAACATTTAGAGTGTGTTTAGATAAAATTTATTGTTAAAATTAAAAATTAAAAATATTATAATAAAATAATTTTTAAATATATATATAGTACTAATTTTTAATATTTTTTTGAATAAAGTGTTTGTAAATCTCATGAACCATAAATAAACATTATCTAACCAGTATGTAAACAGTAATTTACCGTGATAATCAGTACTATTTGTCTCCCAAAAAGCAGAAAACGCGTGAATAAAAAACAAAAAAGCTGAAACGTGAACTGGAAAGCATACACGCAGATACTTTGTATCTAAACGGACACTGGATTGTCCAACATTTTATGTTTATTTTAATGTAAGAATTTACTCCTTTTTTTTCTATTTTATTTTATATAACTATTTTTTCCAAAAACGCCTACTTTAGACTTTTACACATTTTCATTAAATATTATTTCATTATCAATTTTTTATTACTCGTTCAGACTATCTCTCTCTGAGTAAAAATAATATTAAAAAATAAATTTACATGTGAATAATAACCAAATATATTTACATAGTTAATATAACAGTAATCTAAATTTACATGTATTAATATGGGTGATTTTAGAGGTTAAATGTACAAAATTATACGTTAATTGATGTGAGTGCTCTTGGAGCATCTGCAGTGAATAAGGGATATCTCAAATGCAAACCCATTTTACAATTTTGAGCCCAAAAGACCACTCCAACGAAAGATGTAAAATACAACTATGGCCATAGTTTTGAAACCCGGACCGAACCGTACGCTCCGACCGGAAAACCGCGAACCTCTCCGTTTTGCGGTTTTTTTAGCATCAAGAACCGCTTTATGGAAAAAAGCAGGGACCCGTGCGAACCGTGGTCGGACCATACGGTTTTAAGAACCGTGACCGGTTTTTGAGGTTCGGACGGTTTCTTTTTGTTTCAGCTTTTCCGGTGAATTTTGGGCCAATACACCGGTATGAAGTTATGATCAGACCTAGAAGAAATGAAAAAGAAATGAAAGAACACGAAGAAGAACATAGATCGGAAGGAGATCTGACAATTTCAGATCTTGAACAAGAGAAGAAGAAGACAAGTTCCTCAGGAAAAAAAAAACACACACACACACAACGAAGCAGGGTCTGCGTCTAGTTGAAGCAGCAGTCAGCAGGTTGCCAATGCCGATCATGCCTTCGTCTCCTGCTGCTGCTGCTTCTTCTTTCTTCTTTTTTTTCTTCTCCTTCTTTTTTCCGTTGATGGAGCCATGGTTTTAAAAACCGAACCGTAAATAAAACCGTTTTTTTTCAAAATTTCCGGTTTTGACCGGTTTTTCCCGGTTTTTGACCGATTTTCCGGTTTTTAACCGGTTATTGACCGGTTTTGAGACATATAACCGGACCGGACTGCACCGGTTTTTCCGGTTGAACCGGTCGGACCGGCCGGTCCGGTCCGGTTTTTAAAACAGTGGATGGAGCTATGTAATTGCCTCTTTTTTCGCTGAACTATGTTTCTCTTTCTTTGTTTAGACCTTTGTTACCTTTTGAATTCCTTAAGTCCCTCACGTGACTGACATTGGAAATGAAGAAAGGTTTTAATTTTTTAATAAAAGCAAACAAATTTCAGCCATTAGATTTACATCCCTTTTTCAATTTTCTGCTGCCCAACGTGAAGCGACTTGACATGCATTGATAGGTGCATTAAATAAATTAAGTATTTTTAAGAGAAATAATGCTACAAACAGAAATTATTTTACAAGATTTTTACAAATCGTTAATGTGATAAATTCTTATTAGTCCTAATATGAACTCATCACTAACATCACATTTTTATTTGCAATACCTATTTAGAAAATACTAAAATCATATCAACAGTCTGTAAAAATGTTATAAAATAATTTGTGTAGGTAACGTTACTATTTTAAGAGTAATGTTGTATAACATTATTTTACACAATTTTTTGCTAAACTTTGACACGTGGTAAAGTGTGAGTAATGAAAAAAAAAAATTATGGGTCTACATTTCTATTATTTATATCTCGTCACATGGTAAATTGTGTCAAACTTTGTATAAAATGCTATAGTACTATTATTGTTATTATTATTATTATTATTACAAGTTTAACTAATCAATATATAAATAAATAAATAGATATTGTATTTAAATTTGCTTAGGATTTGATATTTTTTATTTGTCTTGTAAAAGTTATGATATGAAAATGTATATTTGAAATAGATATTTATATTTAATTGGATTATTTTAGTTAAATTTTCTATTTATACTAATTTAATATATTTATTTATATTTAAATAATTATTAAATTAATTATGACGTCATCACAGTTCGACTTCGGTCTGATTTTAAAAATTTTGAATCTCTTTCTTTTACGGTTCATTGAACGGTCCGGATCTAAAAACCTTGACTATAGCAAAAAAAAAAAAAATTGAGCTACAATGCGATTCTACATTTAGAATCGCACTGTAGCTCAATGGTAAAAACAAAAAAATATATTTTAATCGATTTTGGTCTTCTCTCCCCTTTCTCAGATCATTATTTTCATTTTCTTTCTCTCTCTTTCTTGCTACTCTCTCTTCTTCCTGCTCTCTCTTCTTCTACTCTATCTTCTTCCTGCTCTCTCTTCTTTAACGGCATGGAGGCAACGACGTAGAGGATCAACAACTTCTATGGTAGAGGCGTGGAGGTCGTGGGTTTGTTCATGGGTTTCCGGCGACCCTCTCTCTCTCGCCATAACTGTCCGTGAGAACAGATGGGTTTGGGTTTGGTGAGAATAGATGGGTTTCATTTTGGATTTTGATTTTTGATTTTGATTTGGCTGGATTTTGCTCAGCGGAGGTGGGTGGTGTGACTGAGAATGGTGGAGATTGGTGTGGGTTTTGACAAAATCGACGTAAGTGTTGACAACGGTGGAGATCGGCGTGGTGGAGATCGATGGGTGGCGAGATTAGCGTGGCGGAGATCAGTGGGTGGCAAGATCAGTGGAGCTGTGGTAGGTGTGGTGTTGTGATCGGCGTGGGTGTTAATGGTTTTTTTTTGTCTAGGTTTGCTGGTATATGTGATTGGCGTGATGGTTTTTTTTTTTTTTCTTTTCTTTTCAGTTTCGCCGATCTAGGTTGATATGGATGATGGAGGAGTTGTGTGGAGGAGTTAGGTTGATATGGATGAGGACTCTGGAAGAAGGTGAACAGTGAAGCAATGGAGGATTCTGGAATGTAGTGTGGACAATAAAATTGGAAAAAAACAAAAAAGGAAAAAATATATTTTATTGTGAAGATATTATTTTAATGAGTAGAATAGAAAAATAGAAGTTTGGATGTTGGGTGTATTGAAAAATGGTATTGTGTAATTGATAAAGTAGCTTTTTGAATGGTAAAATAGGATAGAATTGGGATAAATGAATGCTGATGCTCTTAATGCTTTAAGTGTGGCAATATTATTGTTGTGACCCATTGAGAAATGAGTAATTCTAATACCACATAAAAAGCCACAATTATCCTACGTGGTAGATTGTAATTGGATATTTATCACTTTTACACGACTTCACCACTTTTTCTTCACTACTCACAGTTTGTTACATGGACAGATGTGGAAAAAGTTATGATTTTTTATGTGTTCATCAATTTTTGTTGAGAAAATGTCCTTGCTCTAAAATCTTGTTTGCATGGGATTGCATTTGTATACCTTGGAGATTTCAGAGCAACCACATCAGTTCCTTCATTTTACACATCTATTTTTAAAAACTTATTTTTTTTTCTATTTTACATATCCATTTTTACAAAACACCTACATCAGTTCATTTATTCTATCACCTCTTTTAATTAAATAATCAATTTTCTCAAATTTTTTATTATTTCTCTCAACTACCCCCTTTAATACGCGCGCGCTCTCTCTCTCTATCCATTTTTTCTAATTTGTTGCTCTCTCTCTCTATACCCATCTCTATCCATTTTTCAGATCAACTCTCCCTCTCAGTCTAATCCACACCATCTCGGTCACAAGCACTGATCCACAGCTCCGATCAGGCAAGACCCGATCAAGTACCGATCCACAACTCCGATCAGGTAAAACCCGATCAAGCACCGATCCATAAGCACTAATCTCCCTAGCTCCGATCCACAAGCACCGACCAGATCTCCCTAGCTCTGATCCACAAGCACCGATCTCCCTAGCTTCGATCCACAAGCACCGATCAAATCCGAGATCTCCCTAGCTTCGATCAGGCAAGACCCATTTCGGTTAGATCTCCCTAGTTCCGATCAGGCAAGACCCACGAGCTCCGATCAAGCAAGACCCACGAGCTCCAATCAAGCAAGACCCACAAACACCGATCGTTCCAATCAAGCACCGATCGTTCCGATCAAGTGTATCTCTGTTGATTTGTCTATGTGGGTGTGTTTGTGTTTGTGTGCATTTGTGTTTGTGTGCATCTGAGGAAAAAGAAGAAGAGGAGAAGCAGTTTGTTGAGCACAGAGAAGAGAGAAAAAAAAAACAAGCGAACGTGAAATTAATAAAATAAGAGATAGACGAGCTACAGTAACTGTATAAATATACATGGTTAGTGTAGATTGTAGATGAATTTGCACATTTTTACCCAACTTTACACCCACTGATGTGGGTTTTTTTTTTTTGTTACCAAAATGTGTAAAATGAAGGAGTTTTTGTATTATAGAAGAGTATCCACCAACTGATGTGGATGCTCTCACTTGAAATAATCCAAAGCTTAACTACGGAAATGGACAGGGTAGGTTGTAGAAGATCAATTTTGGTGTGATAAAAATGGAAGAATGGTAAAACATAAAATAGATACAAGAAAAAGAAAAAGAAAAAAAAGGGAAGGTTGTTTAGAATTTTTTTTTAGAGATAGTTATAAGCTCGAACTCTTTCCTCCCTGTTCTCTACCACTCTGTGCATGGGGAGGTGCCAATTCAACTATAAGGCTTTTGACATAATTACTAAACATAGAATTTGTATTTGTTATCTTTAGCATAACTACTCTAAATCTCTAAGAGTATCAGGAATAAAATAGCGATTAGATTAAATACCAGGTGGAAGTTTGTACCGTGACAATAAATTAAATTAATTAGTCCAAGTAAGTTTCCATCTCATTGAACATGAGTTTCCATCTCTCTCTCTCTCTCTCTCTCTCAGAGAGAGAAATTTGGAACCCACAAAATATAAAAGAGTTTTCATGGAACCCCAAAAATAAGCTGTAGATAAGTGATAAGTCCCAAAAAAAAAAAAAGCTGTAGAAATTTGGTAAATGAGCACCTTTGGATTGACACTGCTACTTATGGTTTCGGGCTAAACCCATGGCCCCACGACCCAAATCCGAAAAGGCCCATTATCTGTATGGGGTTGGACTGGCCCAAAAGTATCCATCAAGCTTCTTTACCAATCATACTCTGTGGTCGCACCAAAACTTTTGTCATACAATCAGCCAATTAGGTAAAACTAATACCCTTTCTCAAAAAAAAAAAAAGGGTAAAACTAATTCCTCTCTTTGCTTGAAAAATGTGGAAACTATGTACATTTTATATTGTTCGCAAACTAATTAGAAACTAGGGTTTTAGTTTGAGGTAAATATATGGATATAGAAAAAGGGAAAAATCGGTGCCTTTTGGCTGTTTTGGTTGCTAAGATTAAAGGTAGGAAAAGGTCTTCTAATTAAATTCAAGCATGTGATTGCATTGACCAATTAAGTTCTTTTAAATGTTCTTGAAAAATTTATCCCGAAAATATATATATATGTTCTTGAAAAAGAAAACATTGTTTTTGTTATATTATTTAATACTTATACAACCATGTGGTTGAATTTAATTTGAGACTTAGGGTCTGTTCGTTTGAGTGGAAAATAGAGGAAGAAAAATAGGGTGGAAAATATTGTTTTCTACTGTTCGTTTGGGGAAGAAAAATAGGAAGGAGAGAAAACTGAGGAGAAAGTTTTCTCTCCGAGCCCACATTTTTTTTCCTTCCAAATCGGAAGGAAAATCTGGAGAGAAAAGTGTTATGGTAGCACTTTTATAAAAATACCCTCTTCCCACCTATTTTTGTTCAACGTTCTCTTCTCTCTTTTCGATCTTTTTTTTTTTTTTAAAGTTACCTGAACGTTTTTTTTTTTCAGTGTTACCTGAAGGCTGAACTTTTTTTTTTTTTCAACGTGACCTAATCTAATTTTTACATTATAATAATAAAAATAAAAATTTATATATATGATATGATAAATTTTATATTATGTAATGAGTACAAATAAACCTATTTCTTACATATTATGTAACAAGGGTATAATAGTTAGTTTATATAAATTACATTTTTCATCATTTCATTTTTCTCTCCAACCGAACAAAAGAGTTTTCCACCCTTCCACTTTTCCATCCCTCCAACCGAACACACAAGAGGAAAAACTAAATATTTTCCATCCTTCCACTTTTCCATCCTCTAACAATTTTTCATCCTCCCACTTTTCTACTCCTCCAACTGAACTGACCCTTAGGATCCGTTTGGATACAGCTGAAAACTAAAACCAAAAACTAAAAAACATTGTGGCAAAATAATTTTTTAATGTGTGAAAAATACTGTTCATGCCTAAAATCACTGTTCATGGCTAATGAACAGTGACAGGTGCGCGTCCAGGAAAAAAAAAAAAAAAAAAAAGCTGAAACGTAGACGCACTGCGTTTCAGCCCAATCGAAACCCATCCTTAAGGAACTGTACATAAGTTTTGCTGAAAATATACCACTAGTTTTTCTTAACAAATTTGTCTAAAATAAATTTAAAAAAAATAAAGATAGTTATTGTAACGAATAAACATAAGCCTCTTGCTAAACACAACATGTTGTACTTTCTTTTAGTAGTCGAAATTTGAAACTATGAGGCCATTGGTATGATTAGCTGTGCCCAAATGTAATTGAAGGACATGCACTTAGCAGCTGTGTATTGTTTTGTAATGACATATTCTTGTGTCAAACATAATGTTGGATGCATGGCATTGTAGGCATAGCAATTGCTTGGAGACGGCTTGTTTTGAACAAAGTAACTCACACAACACCGTGTTTGTTTTATACAGTGAAAGGTTGGAATTCTAGAGTGTTTTTTAATGCAGTTTGGGAGGGGAGTTGAAACCTACGTAGCAAAGCTTGATACTGAGATTAGGGACTCTCAGTCTTTCAGAGAATTGCTTGTCACCTGCACCCTTAAGCTCGAGGAACTTGGCATATTATGCAAACATGTAAGTTATACAATTTACTTGGCATACCTTTAATATATGTCTAAGGTTAATTAGTTTTATATATTGTTTATATGAGGCACCAATTTTTATTTTTCTTATCAAAGAATTCAATCTTTTAACCTGGAATTCACTTAATTTTGATGAATTTTTGAAACTTTTGACCCCAAATGGAAAGGGCAAAGGAAGATACAGGGCTACCTCTGCTTCATGAGGCATTGTCTTGCCGATTGTGATTTGAAGGTTTCTTCTTTGCATATTTACTCTATTTAAGGCAAACTTGATATATTAGAGCTAGTAATTTCTGATATTATTAGCTTGCGAATTTTATAGTTGCACACAGATAACATTGGTAGGTGATATTAGTAGCATGAGAATCATGTTCAACGATCATGAATCCTTTACATTTTTAATGCAAGATTTCGATTTATGCTCTTCAGGGAGTGTGTTCCACCACTTCATAAAGGTGGATTTCTCCAAAAACACATCTCTACTCAACTCTCCGCCTCCGCCTTTGATCCATTTCTGTACTTGTTCTTCAAGTTTTAAAACCTCTTCCTTGACCTTGACTTGTGCAAACCCTCCTGCATTGCTAGTTTTAATGCGCAGCTCCTCTACCTTGGCCCAGAAGCATGATTCCCAACTAGATTCAGCTGGCATCCTCTTAGCATTCTCAAACCATCTCTGCGTAAACTTGTAGCGTTTTGGCCTGCCCCTATCCATATATGCTCCCGTGTCTTCATTCTTCAAGTGGCGATAGTAGTTGGCAATATCTAAGGGCTCAACAAGACGTCGGTACCTTGTTCCAAGAACTATCCAATCGTTAAGGCCTTCAAATGCATCTGGGAGTTCATACCTTTTTAACATTTCGATGATTTCATCCCATATACCTGCTAATTCAAGCCTCTTCACATTAGCATCGAAATCCTTGGAGGATTCTTGAAGCTTGAAGGCATCATAACAACCTACGCCACGATGCTCACAATGCAACTGGTAGTCTTCTAATAGGTATTTCATTGCTTTCTCAATGTCTGGCTTCTTGAGATCGATGCTGTCCTTGTTTCCAATCTTCCGCTTCTCTAGCTCTCCAGCAGCACGAAGACACAATCTAGCTCTTGTGCTCTGAACACCTCACAAGGAAAAGCACAAAGAAAATTCTTCGGTGAGCAGTACTCATTTTCTAGCATTGAAATACTTTTTTTAATTCTCTTTGTACAGTCTATTGCAAGTCATGTTTAAAGAACAATTATTTTTTAAAAAGAGTTGATTTCAAGATTTTGAAGTTTGTTGAAACAAGCAAAGGAAATAGAAGTTACCAAGCCAAGGTCATTCAAGGCTGCATTAATTGTTGCAATATCACTAGTAGATTCTGTCGATAATGGAAGCTGTTCCAGTGGCTCCAAGTAAACCTCATTTAGCATTTGGAAGCTGTCTTGCAATTCACTCTCATAGCCGAAATGTTGATGAAGAGTTCTCTGGGCAACATCTATACATTCATCTTCTTTGCACAACTGAGAGGAGTAAAATAATAGTTGCAAAACAGCATCTGAATTCCTCAAGATAACTAGCTTTCCATTCCCAGTACAGAGGACATAAGTTCCAAAGGGCTTGTATGGGCTTAATGGAATGAAGTTTGTCACAGTTTCCAATAGCAGGTTTGTGTTTCCCATGAGGTTGCAAGCAGCATGGCTTGCCACAGATGATGCATTCTTCATTACTTTCATGTAAAAATTTGAAGCATCGAAGTTATTAATGGAAGCATGTGCAAGATTTATGGATTTTTCATTGAGGAATTGGAGAACTTTCTGAAATTCCAATTTAATGGATGAGACTGGAGCAAGCAAGATCCGTGGAACAATGTCATATCTCATGACAAAATGTATGAAGTAGCGAGCCCAGTTCTCACGCCTAAGAGCATGGGAAAATATGTGGTTACCAGTTAGAGGACAACCAAAAGTCACACACAGAGGTGAGAAAGGTAAAATTTTGTAGTTATTTGGTGATTCTGATCTCAAGTATTTTTCCAAGAACCAAATTGTTGCAAGGTTGGCAATTGAACCACCTATGGAGTGTCCTGTAAACAGTATTTGCTTCTTCTCTGTCACTGCCTTTTGCACCTGAATAATGTGGTCATATTTAGTAACAAGATATCTATGTTCCAATTCCATATATATGAGTATGTTTTAGTGCTTGCATGGGATCCTTTCTATGAAGTCCTAAACTTTGTTTTCTCTTTAAATTCTTATTGAAACTATTAAAGTTCCAAGCCAATTCAAGCTGAACCAAAAATGGGTTTTACACTTTTACTGCAATGGCAAGATGTGATCGGCACATGGATAAAAATAGCTACGTATGCTTGACCAAATTTGGAACACGATTGTTTTTTAAGAAAAAAATATATAATACTACAGTCACAAACTATTTTGCAATATTTTTACTAACTATTGATGTGACTAACTTCTAACTGGTGTTCATTTAGTTCCACCATTAACACCACTTTTTTATTTACTAATAATTACTCATCACTTTAGTATTTTGTAAAATCTTTTTGTAAAAAAAGTTTGTATATACAACATTACTTAAAAAATATTTAGTTGCATGACTCACATCGGTATTCTCAAATAGGTTTGGTATCTTCTCAATTAAGAAGGCTTTGATTGAGAAATAATTATTGAGGATATTAAAGACCTGGCCTATTAACTCTGTTGGAACTGAATTTTTTTTTTTTTTTTTTTTCATTTGGGTTGATAGATGTTGTAATTGAATAAAATGACTCACTGCTTAGCGAGGTTTCCCTCATGTGTTATAATGATATGTGGTTTCTAAGCTAGAACTGAAAAAAAAAAAGAAAAAAGAAAAAAAAAGGCTATTTTGACAACACAATCACAATTCAAACAGACCATAAAGGACATGTAAGTCAATAAACTAAAAAGTTTATTGACTTACATGTCTGTTTGAATTGTGATTGTGTTGTCAAAAAATATAAATAAATATAAATAGAAGTCAAGCACTTGTATTAATTGAAGAATAAGGACGCGGTGAGTGATCTCGATCAAAATCCAAGTAATTACTCAATCAAAATCGAATACAAATGAGTGATGAAAACTAAGTTACACTACTCATGAAGGGATTAAGCAACACCACTCCTCGGATAAAAACAAAAGTGGACGTAATTTCAACACAATGCATGGGGTAGTTTACTAGTTTTTCCTACCATGCAGGCATTCTACGATATATTGAGGTAATTTTTTCCTACTATATATTCATAAATTTAAACATCAACACAAGAAAATAAAGCACAAACCTAGAACCAAACACAAAAAACACAAACTCAACATAGAACATAAAGCACAAACACAAAGAACACAATTACACAGCCCACCCAAACCCAGACTACACCTTCACCATTTCCTCCCTCAAATCCCAAGCTCACTCCCTCAACCTCCAAACACAAACTGCCCTACGACTGAAACAGGTCTGTACTGTACAATAGCTTCAACGTCGGCCATGGCGGCCTCTTCGGAGGCCATGGCCACAAGTTTCATGATCTCCTCCCTCTTCGCTTCCGCATCCTTCCACTTGTGGTGAATCAGTACACCGACAAAGAAGATTAGGGTTAAGATTGCGATCTCAAACCCTAAGATTCCGGAGACCAGCGTTGGCCTTAACTGGCGCTGAGATTCAATCCAGAACAGAGAAACCCTAGGATTGTGATTTTGCTATACATAGATTCCGCGACGGCGGCGGTGGCGGCGGTGGTTTTGGATCCGTAAAGGATGAATTGGTTGGTGTTAGTGGTGCTGGTGGAAGGCAAAAATGAAATTTGAGGTGGGACTGGTGATGGTAGTCATTGGAGAGTCTGGGTTTGTGACTGGTGATGCTACTACTAATTTGTCGCGTGTGTTACTGCCATTGGAGAGTCTATGTTTGTTGAGGGAGTGAGCTTGGGATTTGAGGAAGGAAATGGCGAAGGTGTAGTCTGGGTTTGGGTGGGCTGTGTAATTGCGTTCTTTGTGTTTGTGATCTGAGTTTGTGCTTTATGTGTTGTGGTGAGTTTGTGTTTTTTGTATTTGGTTCTTCTTGTGTTGATGTTTAAATTTGGGATGGTGTTCTTGTGTGTTCTTTGTGTTTGTAGTGAGTTAGATATGATTTGATGTGTTTTATTGTTTTTTCTTTTTTTATTTCATTAAAATTGATTAATAAATTTTTTTTATATTTAGAAGCTGACATGGCTTTTTTAAAATGTTAATTAAAATTTTTTATTATTTTTTAATTAGCCACGTCAACAAGCAATACACTCAGTTTGCCACCTAAGCAATTTCCGTTAGTAGGCTAACGGAAAAGATCAAAATAGAACGCGTTAATTGCTTTAAGGACTAAAAGTGGTAAAATTAAAATGTACAGACTAAAATGGAAAAAAGTCAAAATGTAGGGACTAAAAGTGCATTTACGTTATTAATATTTTAACTTTATCTATTAATGACAGCTAGTTGCAAGCCCACGCGATGCATGAGAAAATGTAATATAATTATTTTATAAGAATATAATGTAAAATTTGTAGGATGTGTTATTTAAAAATATTTTCTATTTTCATAATTTTTATGTAATGGAATATATTTATGGACAAAATTTAGCTACAAAATTAGTTGTAGCCTTAGTCTACAACCTTACTCAATATCTTTTTATTGAAGGTGAATTTTGACAAATCCACTATTGGATTATATCTTCTTCTTATATACTCCATGCTTGTAAAATTTTTAAAAAATTGAAGATAAATAGTTATATTATCAATAAATTTTTTAAATTGCAAGTTTTTGTAATTTAAAATTATGCATAAAATATAAACTTATATATCATATAGTAAATCATATCCGATTGACACAGACTTTTGATACGTGTATTAAGAATGCAAAGAAAATGCAATTCAACGGTTAAATTTTCAAAATATATAATTATGTTTATTTTATTGCATAAGGTTGTAGTTTAAGGTTGCAATCAACGACAATACATAGTTGTGTGTGTGTGTGTGTGTGTGTGTGTGTGAAAAATGTAATTTAATGAAAATATTTAAATTATATAATTATAATATTATTTTAGATAAATGAATAATATGTTATTAAAGGAACTCTTCCCTTTTTTAAAATATACCATAATCAAATAACTAATTTGAATATACCTAAGAATTTTTTTTTAAAAATGTACACTCCTATTCTATGGAACACATGTAACATGTTATATTAAGTTTAAATTATTATATAAGGTTATAATTGTAATATTTTTTTCTTTCAAAATACAAGTATAATGCCTATCTTGGGTATGAACCCAAGAAGGAGGCAAGATGTTTCATGCTCAGGATTTCATGGATATCATAAGATCTTAGGAACTACTTAACCAATCTCTTAGGGTTGCCAATATTATTGAAATTTGAATTTTAAGGTAATATTTTGAATATTTATCATTTTTTAGAGCTCATATCTCTAATTTCTAATGCCTTTTTGTTTGAAATTTTTAACACTAAGCTAAAAAGTTTGGCCCAAATAGAATAAAATTTAATACTTTTCAACCCAAAAATTAAGGGAAAAATTTTTTAAGCCCAAAACTAAAAAGGTAACCTACAAAAGAATCAATTTAAGGCACAGTTAGTCTAAAATAGACCGAATAGATGAAAGAGGACCAAAATGGATTGAATTAACCGAATTAGACCAAACTGGACCATATTGACCTAACTAGATGGAAGTGGACCAAAATGGACCAAAATTGATAGAATAAGACCAAAATGGACCGTATAGACTGAACAAACATAATTGGACGGAAGTAGACCGAATTGGCCTAAAATGAAAAGAAATTGACCAAAATACTACATTATTGTAGCTTAAAAATAATGTAGCAACGATATACTAAACTTCATCTTTTAAATATCATATTGTAATGCCCCAATTTCATTGATTGTGTGATGTGCGTAGGTGTGTGATGAGTCCCACATCGGGTATTACTAGGTAGATCTGAGCTTTATTAACAACTGCAAGGAGTCTCAATTGTGACTAGTCCTTTTGAGGTATAATGCAAATGTGGCTAACGTTTTTCCTTAAATCGTTACATATGGTATTAGAGCTGGCCCGGTAACCTCGTATGGGCTTAGAGACACTACCCCACAAAGTGGACCCTAACAAGGACTTTAGGTATTTAAGTGGGGGAGATTGTGATACCCCAATTTGATTGATTGATTGTGTGATGTGTGTGGGTGTGTGATGAGTCTTACATCAGGTATTTACTGGGTAGATCTGGGTTTTATTAACAACTACAAGGAGCTTCAATTGTGACTAATCTTTTTGAGGTATAGCGCAAATGTGGCTAGTGTTTTTCCTTGGGTCGTTACACATACATATATAGATTTGTACTAATTAACCATAGTATCACTAAAAAACAATTAGGAAGTTGTTTATTATGTTATTGGTGTGAAACTAACCAATTATGTCATTTTGTAAATTTTTTAATTAGTATACGATATCGTTTAAATGTTCTTTTATATTAAAAATTAAATGAAAACATTCATAAGATGCATTATTTAAAATATCTTATTGTTGTAATCTAATACTACAATTTTACTCAATATTTTTTTTATTGGAGGTGAATTTAACAAATTTATCATTGAATTATATCTTTTTTTTATATCCTTCATATTTGTAAAATTTATAAAAAATTAAAAATCAATAGTTATGTTATCAATAAATTGTTTAAATTACAATTTTTTATAATTTAAAATTATGCATAAAATATAATCTTACAGGTCATATAGTAAATAATATTCGATTGTCACTAAATTTGACATATGTATTAAGAACGTAAAGAACATACAATTCAACAGTTAGATTTTCAAAATATATAGTAATACTAATGATATTGAGTAAAGTAACGTTAGATTACAACTAATTTTGTAACTAATCTTTATTTAAAAATATACTATGACTTGTATAAACATTATACTTTTTATGTTAATCAATTTTTAAAAATAATTAATTAAGTACTTTTTACTTATATTAATTAATATTTTTAAAATTAATTTGGCTTCAACCGTTCTTTTAATCTCTCTCCGGGACTTAAATTCTAGATCTGCTACTAGCCTACTATTACCAGGTAACCATTCTTCCAGACAAAAACTAAGGATAAATACTGAAATTTTCAATTTCTAAACATTTCTTAATATATTTCTACCGAACTTCTACATCACAGATACATGGTTAAATTCTTAATATATTTAATTATGGTGTAAACAATGTTAGCAAATCATAGATGAATCCATAGTAGGAACAAGCAAGTGATCAGGGAAAAAAAAACAAATAGTACCTTTTTTTGGAAATCTGAATTCCTCAAGACTTTGTCATCAAATCTCTGCAGAAAGGCTTTGTTGACCTTGGCATGTTCATCGATGCCTACACTTCTAAGAGAAGGAAACAACTCAAGATTAATCTTGATTTCTCCAAAAGATTCTCCAGCATACCAATCATTTACAGACCAATTCCCAGGAAAGCCAAAGATGACAAGATCTGGTGAACCACGAATATTCTCCAGAATATATGGCTCATCTGCAAAATTGTGAGCCCCCACTGCAAGAGAACAAGCTTTGTTGACTATCTCTGGGGTGATTTTTATGTTCTCTCCAAGGTTTAAAATGGCCATCCTTTCTGGCTCAGAAGCTTTTGTTTGTTGATCTTGTTTAAACCTGAGCTTGAACAAATTATAGCACATACAGTTTGGTTTTATTGGGTTTTTTTCTTGGAGAATATAACGTGCATAGTGGGTTGATGGTGACCACTTTTGGAATTAAACAATCATCCACCAAGACTTCAACTTTTGTTTTTTGTTGTTTTTTTGTTTTTGTTCTGAAAAAGCTGTGTAATTGACCAAAGACTTTGTTGTAAAGATGAAAGTTATTGGAGGCTGGGCTATGAAAATATGAGTGGTGATTGGGTAAGCATATTTCTCCTAGGAAGTTTCTTGGTTTTTGATCAAGGATGAAAATTCTACAGGTCCCACTTGTCGGGATAAGCTTTTTAATTTATTCCTTTTTCTTTTGTGTTTGTAAAAGGGGCCGTTAGGTACACGTTTGGGAATACTTTGGTTGGGATTGCGATTGCACCTGTTCCAATGCAATTTTTATATCTTGTACCCGGCATATATGCCGGGTGTGAGACACAGGGGCGGGCCCCACAGTGTGTGGGGCCCGCCCATGTGTGAGACACCCGGCATATATGCCGGGTGCAGGATATAACGCCTCGTTCCAATGGGACCAAGCGAAACCATCAGGAATGGACGATGGCACCTACCAGGTAACCAGGCCGTAGAAGATCTATCTAGAGCTTTAGCATTTTCAGTAATTAACAATTAGTATTAGATTAACTATTGTTTATAATATATAAAAAAAAGTATTAGATTAACTATCTAATGGAAGTTTAGTTTGCATTGTTAGCCTTCAGATCAACACATGCCAAAAATCATGTCTATTTTAATACAAAAACTTTCTATTTTATTTTACATATTCATTTTTTAAAACACACTACATTATATAATTTATTTTCTAATATATTTATTTTAAATATCAATTTTTAAATTTTTTTTATTTTTTTATCTGTTTTCATAGACAACCGTCACTATCTACTCTCTTCTTTTACATTTAAGGTGTGTTTTTTTGGAGGTAAAATAAGATAGATAAAAAATTTTAAAGAGAAAATAAGAAGGAAAACTTTTTTAGAGTGTGTTTGGTTGATTAGGGAAAATGAAAAATAAATGGTGGGACCTAAGTGTTTTCTCTCTAGGCCTGCCAAAATATTTTTTTCCCAAAATAGAAAGAAAACTAAGCAGTAATGAATTTTTTCTTGATTGAAAATGCCCATATGCATGTGCACATGAACTTCTTCAAGTTGCTTTTTTTTTTCTTTCTCCCCTGGGCAGTAACGTTGCCCCTTTTTTTTTTTTTTTTTTTTTCTCTAGGAAATCATGTTGCCAGTTGCCACTTTTTTTTTTTCTTTGGCATTAACGATGCCTCTTCTTTTTTCCCAATCTTTTTTTTTCTAGGGCTTACGTGTGATAGTTTTTTTTTTTTACTAAATGTGATTTTTTTTTGGACATGAGTTTTATTTTTATAATAAATTTGGGTGATTGTTCTTTTTTGTGTGGTTGTTTGTCACTTTTTTGTATTAATTTGGCATCATTCTTTAACAAAAGTATATAAGTAATTTTATTCAAACTCATTTTTTTAATCGCTCCACTTTTCCACCCCCAACCAAACAGAAATGAGAGAAAATAAAATCTTTTCTATCCTCCTATTTTTTCATCTTCCCACTTTTTCACCCGTTCAATCAAACGGACCCTGTGAGTAGAGTTTTTATACATTGACTACAAATTTCTTAGAACCCACAAAACTCAAGTGATAAGAAAATTGGACAATTTAGTAAACGCACTAAAGATTCTTTTCTTTTACTCAAAAAAAAAAAGAACAAAAGATTCTTTTCCAAGTTGGCATATAAAATTGAATTTTTTGAGGGTTGGAATGGGAGCATATAAAAAATGTTCACTTCTTTTTCAAAAAAATAGTAAGTTGCAGAAGTATTTTGGAAAAAAAAAATCTAATTCAAAAAAAAATCCTTAAATAATAGTATAAATAAATAAAAATAAATAAATAATGTTCACACTGCTACTATGGTTTCGGGCTGGATAAATGCCCCATAACCCAAATCCGGAAAGGCCCAAAAGTACCTAATGCTTCCCTACAAATAATACTAATCGTAGCATCAGCATTGTGTTTTCTGCTGCCAAGATCAACGGTCATCCTCTGTTGGCGCGCACCAATCAGGTAAAAGTGTAAAACCTCTCTGAACTCTGATTCTCTCTTTGCTTGAAATTTGAAAATGTGGAAACTTATGTATGTTTTTACTTTTCTTTTCTTTTTTTCATTATCTTTGGCCGTAAAGACTGTAACCCAACACACACACACACACTGGATATAGAAAAAAGAAAAAATTGGAGATTTATTATTGAATGTTGATAATTAAATTTCCTTTTGGCAGTTTTTTGGTTGCTAAGAAAATGTGGGAAAATAAAATGGAAAGATAAAAGTTAGGTACAGTAGGAATTGCATTTTAGGTTCCCTAATTAAATTTAAACATGGGTTACATTGACCAATTAAAGACATGGTCGAATTTAATTGTTCTTCAAAAAGATAACATTGTTTTTGTTACAATGGTTGATACAACCATGCGGTTGAATTCAATTTGGGACCTAGGGAATTTGTACATAAGTTTTACCCAAAAGGGTACCTGTGCTGTTTGAGCCTAGGCAGCAATTTTCCTTAACAAATTTGTCTAAAACAAATTCAAGTTAAGCCTCTTGTTTAGCACAAAATGTACTTTCTTTTATTAGCTCTGCATCACAAATGCAAATGGACATGTTAGCACTTAGCAGCTACGTGTATTGTAACGACATATTCTTGTGTCAAACATAAGCATTTGTAGGCATGGCAATGGCTTGGGGACGGCTTGTTTTGAACAAAGTAACAAGCGCGACACCCAGACCCTTAAGCTCAAGGAACTTGGCATACCTTGGAAACATGTATGTTATCCAATTTACCTGGATCTTAATATGTCTGTCAAAGGATAAGTTTTATATTGTTTATTGTGCTATGAGATACTAGTTCCTGCTGATACTAGGTCTTGAACTTGGCAGTTCCCATTATTTTGATGAATTTAGTTTTTTCGTTTTGGGATGGTGGGGGGGGGGGGGGGGGTAGCAAAGTTTTGGGCCCAATGGAAGGAGGAAGGGGAGATTTACATTAGTCACCTCTGCTTCATGAGGTGTAGTCCAGCCATTTGTGATTTGAATTTTCTTCTTTGCGTATTCACTCTATTTAGTGAAAACAAGATTAATTAAAGTAATTTATGATATTATTAGCTGGAAAATTTTATAGTTGCATACTGATAACATATTTAGGTTACACACAACGGTGAAAAATGGAGTTGATTATAATGCAAGCAAATCTTTTTGAAGTGTGAACTTCAATAACACTAATTAGTCAATATTGTTCTGATGACAGTGACTCAAGTTATGCTAGAACTAAAATAGACTGCCTGGAAATTTTGGCCTAAAACAACTAACAAATCTTTCCATGTTGCAGAGAAAGTTGATATTGAAATATACACGCAAATATAGGCTGGGACTATGGAGGCCTCCAGTTGAGCCATTAAAATCTGCTTATCTATCAGATTTCAACTTTTCATGACAGTTCCACTTGGATACATGTGACTGTCCTCCAAATGTGAGAGGTTCTTTCTTCTACCAAATGACTACAGAAATGCAGCATTCTGATGCACTGCAATTGTTTGTATTTCTATTAACCTTCTTTTAAATTCCAATACAATTAGTTTAAGTAAGTTAGCTGATGGCCTCTTGATTTGATTTGTCATTACGTTTTGTGGTTGACAACGGAACTGCCATTGTTTCTTGATAAGAGTTGAATTCAATGTATAACTAGAAGCAAGAAAATCATTTAGTCCTGCCATTGTTTCTTGATAAGAGTTGAATTTAATGTATAACTAGAAGCAAGAAAATCATTTAGTCCTGCCTACCGAGCAACCTTATTTGTTGTCCTGTCTTCCTTTCCATAGCACCGTACATGACTATTGAAATGCCACTTTGTAAATAAGTGTATGGGATTGGCAGATGCAAGTGGAATAACTGTTTCCCAGCTTGACTGCCCAGGCAGTTGATCTAATTACACTGTTACAGGGGCTTCTGCTACACTGGTCTATATATTGGATTAGTAATTACTTGGAAGGGAATTAAAGGAAAAGAGCCACTTACTGGCTCAGCATTTTACCTGTCAGGCCATCTGAAAGTATTTATAACTTCACTAGCTTGCCTACTGAAGACTAGGTCAAGCACATTCATTTTTCCCTAGCTTCACATTCTTCACACATCACACACATATACACACACAACATAAATGATTTTGCCTACTGATACTATTCAAAAAACTCTAGAATGTTGATTGCATTCAAGGTTTGCTTATAGTTACAAGATTTTTTTGAAACGGGGTAGGGGGCTTAAAGCATCTGGGGCTGTTGAGTATTCAATGAGAAAAAATGATCTGGATCCAGAACAGTTGGTGACTACTTATGACCGAGTAAGAAGTCCTGAATTAGAACAGTCAAGTCCCTTTTTGTGGGGGATATATATTTGAAGAAATTGAAAATGCTATAAATTCCATTTACTGTAAGTATATGCATTGTATATGTTAGTGACCACTTAATGCAAAATGGCTGAAAATAATAGCCATGTCTGGATGTACCCTCTCAATATCCGGTTTGGCAGGACTAACAGTAGGGCTTATGTATATAAACCTAGAAATTAGTTTAGCAGGAAATTTGTGTAGTTAATTGAGACTAGAGGAATGTTACATTTTTCCATATGCAGATATAACTTTCATATGTTACGCTCCATGTTGGGCAAGGGAGGGATTGCATTTGGGACATCATGCTCATGAGGATCTCAATGTAGCACATGTTCTTTAGACTCGCATACTTTCATCTCCTAGAACTCATCACTTCAGAGCTTTCAATTTTTTTTTTTTTCATGTTTTCCAGTTACACAGGGCTTTCAGCTTCTATGACTGACCAAGATCCATTATTTATAATTTCTAAAATTTAGAGAGAGAAAGAGAGAGAGGAAAAAAAAAGTTCGACTAATATGAGATAATGAAATTTTTGCTTGTGCCCAATGGACTAATGGTCAGGCAAGTGACATGACAGATTTACTTCTACAGTCTACTTTTCATGTGGCAGCTGACTCCATATCAAAGTTTCATCCAGTTGTGTTTTTCCATAATCAAATTTCTGCATAATCTTAGATAATCCTCCTCAGAAGTCATCATCAGATTCAGACGTGCTAGACGTATCTGACATGAAATGTGAGTGGAAGTTTGTGAAGCTCACTAGAGTTTTCATTGATGGTGAAAGTGGTGGCGATGATCCCAGAGGTGGTGTGACATTCTTCCTCTGTAGCTTTCGAGAAATGTCTAAACAAACTTGACCAACCATGTGAAGGAAGTCCTTGACTATAAGAAACAGTTGAAGTGGGGGTGCCTCTTTGTCTTTGGGAGCTCCTGCTTGGTAGTATTGAGTTGTTCTCTTAACAAGCTCCATAACTCTTGCTTGCTCCTCTCTCACCACCTTAAGTTCCTCTTCACTTTCCTCCAGAAATCCTTTCATTTCCCTCATGAACCCACCTCTTTCATCATTGCCACAGTGTCTCATAAGCTGCCGAATTTCTGTGACACGGATGCTAAGAGTGGAGCACACATTGATAAAATTGTCATATTCTATGTTGGCTGCTTTCTTTACATTAGATAATTCAATACTAAGGCCTTCCAACACTGGTAAACCAAGCATTAGATACTCTTTGTCTTTCTCTTCTGCTGTAAGGCTATCCGAGTTTTCTGTGCTTATACTTTGGCCAATCCTTCTGCCAAGGCTGTGGTTCTGACTGATCAGATGATGTCTACCCTCTGATTGAGCTACTTGTTCCACAACAAAGTGAAGTAGAGTAGTCTTTCCATCTGTGCTTTTTACATCAGAGAGCTTCCGAAGCGCAGTAAGGTTGAAACCTTGTGCATTGCCTCTGGCAGTTCCAGCATTCATACGATTGCCAGCCTTGAGAATGGCCTCAAGAAGTTTTAAGAAAAGCCCACGGGATTTTAGCTCCTTGCACCCTGATTCTAGTGCTTGCAAGGACTCCTTAAGGCGAAGGATATCAGGATCATAGTTTGTTCTGAAAAGCATTGCATTGAAACGAGTGAATGCCGAGGGAACTGCTTTCAATATGTGGTAGAGGAAAGATTCAGCATCTGCAAGTTTAGTTGGGTTGCCATTGAATTGAAGGATTTTAGCCTCTTCCTCTTGGGTTGGGGCCATTTTGGTAAGTTTTTCGAGGGTATCAGTACCGAGTCCCTGGCCTTCAAAGAGGGCATCCAGAATTTCCTTGCGAGAGATTATTAGAGATTTTAGCATAATTGCTATTTTCTGTGATTTTCGTGGTTCCAAGATAAAAATTTGAGCTGGTGGGACGGTGTTCGACTTGCTTGAAGTTGACAGGATGTTTTCTTTTTCATGGGATTTGATGCTGGTATTAGCATATCCAAAGAGAGTCTCCATAAGATCATCATCGAACCTGAACAGCACATAAAAATTAGTTAACAAACACAGACATGGAGATGCATTGGAGGATAGCTATAATGTAAGAAATGGCAGATATTGAGGCACAAAATACCGGAAAGATCCATCTACAATCTCATCCCAGACCATTGAATGATCAGCTGTAGCTACAACTTTATCCCAGTGAAGTGGCTTCAGCTTCATTTGGCCAGCACCAGTCCCATTCAAGCTCTCCCCCATTGAAACCTCTTCCCTGCTCTTCTTGTTTGATTTTGCTCTTAGTGCTGGTGGAGATTTTAATGATGACACCAGGCTCCCTGCCTTAGGAGGTGGCGGTGGTGGTGCTGGACTTATCTTAGCAGGAATAAATGGTGGTGGTGGTGGTGGAGGAGGAACTGGAATCTCTTTTGCTGGAGGTGGTGGTGGTGCTTCAATTTGCTTCTCCAAAATCATTGATGGAGATGGTGGCCGAGATACTAGTGGCAGAGTTGGCCTTGGTGGCAATGGATTTGGGACTTGGAATGTTGGTTTCACTTTTTTAAGATGATTTGCACCAGAATGCTCACAACGCAATGGAACTTCCTGGTGTTTAGATTTTCTATGTCTCTCAGTGTAACATCCACCTTCTTTTCTTCTTCATCTTCATAACTGGGGTTAAACATAACCTTTGGAAAAGAAGGTTTAAGTTCTCCGCCTTCTTAACTGAATATTCTCCCGTGGGGTTGAATGGCCAAGTGAGTGCATCGGGTTCGTCCGTGTGGCATAATCGGATCTTTTTAATCATGGCAGCTTCAAAACTCAGCAGGGTGGAGTTCATAACATCTGCATCCCAGTTTTTGTGCTCTTGTTTAATGAAGGCACTTATCTTCGCATCGGCTAGGCCTCCTATCCATGGTGATAGGATTTGGGAGAGTGTTTTACTGGAAGACAACATTCCCCCCAAATTGTAGTAGATCGTCCATCACCAATCCGCCAAACTGAGTGATATAAAGAATAGAATTTTTTTTTTTTTGGATAGGAATATAGAGAAAAAAATTGAAATAAGGATAAGTATTTCTTTTTAAAAGGAACAGTAATTGTATGTGGCTAAGGCCTAGTACTTGAATTCAAATCGAACATGTTTGTTTTAATTGAAAAAAAAGAAGGATAAACGGTTGAAGATAAGTATAAGAGTTATTGTCGTTGCTGTTGGTTTTTTTTTTTTTAAATGAAGTTTTTTTTTTTTTTTGGATGAAAAAGGAAAAAAAAAGGGGCTAAATTTAGGGAAAAAATGACAAGCAAAGGGGAAAAAAAAGGTAAAAGGAAGATTTTTTTAAAAAAAAAATAAAATTTGAGGTATTTTATTTTGGATGAAAAAAGAAAAAAAAAAAAGGGGGGGGGGGGGGCTAAATTGAAGGTGAAAAAAATGAACGTGAAGAAAAAAAAATTCCAAATTTTAAGAGTTCTACTTTTGAATTCAAAACGATAATAGTTGTAGATGTTGTAGAAACCTATGTTTTAAATTTGATATTTGACGTTATTGACCCTATTTTTAAGAGAAGTCATTGTTTATTGATGAAGTTATTTTTGAATCACATAAAATTCCAGTTCAAGATTTGAAATTTTTTGAGGAATGTTATGACATTATTGACTCTAATCCTGAAACATTTGTAGAAGAAGTAATTGGTTATTGAAGGGATATTTTTTACTTTCAAAAAGTCCAGATCAAAGATGAGAATCCTGGTAACATTATTTTTTATTGATGATGGTATTTTTGAATCACATAAAATTCAAGTTCAAGATTTGATTTTTTTTTTTTTTTTGAGGAATAATGTGATGTTATTGACCCTAATACCAAAACATTTGTAGGAAAAGTTATTGGTTACTGGAAGGGATATTTTTTACCTTCAAAAAAGTTCAGATCAAAGATGGGAATCCTGTTATAGATAGTATAGATGAGATTAAATTTTATAAGTTCACTTAAAAAAAAATCTAGAAGGATGTGATGTAAAACTCAAGTTTTACACCCTCCAATCTCAACATGTCACATCATCATATTACATTTTAATGAATATACACAACTACACCCTCAATTATAAATTTATAATACCCTATGAAAATATAACATAATTTAAAGTTTATTGAGATGTTATTAGATGTGACATTATGTATTGAGTTTTAAGTAAAAAGTTGATGTGACAATCACTTATTGAAAGATGTAAAACATGAGTATTACACCATGTCTTTACCAAATTTGAATTTTTTTAAACATGGAATAACTGTTAGCTAGGAATAACTCTTTTTACCAAATTCGGATTTTTTTAAAACATTGATATTACCCTTTTTACCTTTTCTTCTCCTCACTACTGTCTATCTTAATATCACTTTTCCTTTATCCTTTTATCTTCCTTTATTTTTAGCTTTTTTTAATCCTCTCCTCTTACTATAAGTTTACAATTCTCTCTCTCTCTCACTCTCTCTCTCTCTCTATATCTCTCTCTCTCTATATATATATATATATATATATTTTTTTTTTTTTGGTTTCATTTTTTGGTTTGATTTTGTTTGAGTTAATACTTGATTATTTTGGAAGTAAGAATTTGAGATTATATCAAAACACAATCTTGACTATGCTAATAACAAATCGACATTTGGTCCATTTTGGTCTATTTTGGTCCACTTCATCAATTTAGTCAGGTTTGGTCTACTTTAGTCCACTTCAGTCAATTATGGTCTATTTTGATCCACTTCTGTTCAATTAGGTCCATTCGGTCTACTTTGGTCAATTCAGTTCAATTCGGTCTATTCAGTCCATTTCGGTCCGTTAGTTCTACCTCAGTCCAGTTTGGCCTATTTGGTGAATTTAGTCCACTATGATCTGTTCAGTCTATACGATCTAATTAAGCTTATTCGGTCCAATTTGGTCTATTTAGGTCAATTCCATCCAATTTGGTCTACTTAGGTCTATTCAGTCCAATTGGTTCATTCGATTCATTTGGTCCATTTCAGATCACTTCAGTCTAATTCGGTGTACCTACTTAAAAATGACAAAATACAAGTTTGGGTTGAGAGTATTATTACGAGAAAATAGTAAAATAGGCATAACTTTCTAACTATATAATCAGTTGTTATGGTTTGCAAACTATATATTTTACTAGCATCTCGAGTTTAAGAGGCTCGATTTTGGGCCTAAAAATTGAGTTTTTGAGGGTCGATTTTTAATGTATGATGTGGTAATTTTTCCTACGTGAAGTCTACCTGGAAATCGAGTCTCTAACACTCGATTTACAAAGCAAAAAAATATTAAATCTATCCACCATGACTGAGCAAAACTCACCAAAAAAAAAAAAAAAAAAAACCCAGCGCAAGCCCAGATCCAAGCCGCGCGCCCAGATCCAGGTTGCGTCGCGCCCGGCCTGGGTCGCGCGTGGCCTGGGTGCGACGCGGCTTGGGTCGCGCGCTGCCTGGGTCAACTTGGGTCGCGCGGCGGCCTGGGTCAGCCTGGTTCGACGGCAGATCAACGTGGAGGAGGAAGAAAGGAAAAGATGAAGAGGTAGGGAGGAAGAAAGGAACAGATGGAGATGTAAAGAGAAGAGAGATGTGAAACGTAGAAAAAATGAGAAGGAAAAGGGGGAAGGTTTAGGATGTAAATCGAGTCTTAGAGACTCGATTTCCAAGTAGTCGCCACGTCAAAAAAATGCCACATCAGACAGAATTAGAGTATGAAAATCGACCATCAAAGACTCGATTTATAGCCCCAAAATCGAGTCTTTTATACTCGAGATGCTAGTAAAAAATATAGTTTGTAATCAGTAACTACTAATTATATTGTTTGGAACTTATGATTAATTTGCTATTTTTGCCGTATTATTAATTATTTGAGTAATATCAATTGTATTTATATATATCAATTGTATTTATATATTAAAAGCCAAAACTTATTGAAAATCAAATAAGAATCTAAATTAAATTTCAATTGGAGTCTAATTGTGCGCCATGTGTCCTATTTAATTTTAATTTTTGTGTTAAGTGAATTATTAAGTGTAAAAATTGAAAAGTTCAAATCCAATTAGATTCTAAATTAAAGTCTAATTTTGCGCTATATGTTCATCTAATTTTTAAATTTTTGTGACAAGTGAATTATTGGATGCAAAAATCGAAGAGTCTAAATCCAATTAAACTCTAAATCATATGTGTGTGTCTGCGTGTGTGTGTAAGGACATAATTTACCTACAAAAGTGGTTGTAGTCTTAGGCTATAACCTTACTCAATATCTTTTTATTGAAGATGAATTTAACAAATCCACCATTAGATAAAATCTTCTTTTTTATATTCTCCATATTTGCAAAATTTCTAAAAAATTAAAGATTAATAGTTATGTTATCAATAAATTTTTTAAATTGCAAATTTTTGTAGTTTAAAATTATATATAAAATATAAGCTTATAGATCATATAGTAACTAATATCCGATTGACCCAAAATTTGACATGTGTATTAAGAATTTAAAGAATACGCAATGTAACGATTAGATTTTCAAAATATGTAATAATATTTATTTTATTGAGTAAGGTTGTAGTCTTAGGATACAACTAATTTTGTAGTTAAACTTTATCCTATATATAATGAGAAACCATTACATATTTTAAAAATCTATGATTTAAAAAATGTGTAAGCTAATACCTTGTATAATTTCAACATTTCCCAAAAAAATGTATAATTTGAATTGTACAATTATGATTGTTTTTAATTGTACTCGTGCATATGAGATTACATACTAGTCTATTCTATATATAATATATCTAAAAACTGAAGCGTGACATTTATTGCTGCTGATCTCCTATTGTGCCACCTTATTGCCACGTCATTGGCCACGTAATCATTATTTTTCTTATTTATTTTTTATTCCTTTTTTTTTAACAAAAAATATAAATAGATTATTGACTTTGCACATTCATCTTGAGCGGTTTTAACATTACATAAAATTTTGTCTTTATATATTCATCTACTTTGAATTAGAATTTAATTTTTATTCCTTTTTTTTTTTACAAAAAATATAAATAGATTATTGATTTTACACATTCATCTTGGGTGGTTTTAACATTACATAAAAGTTTGCATTTACATATTCATCTACTTTAATTTAGATGTTTATCAATAAAAAAATGAAAGTTTTGTAACTAAAAAACCAAAAAATAAAAAATAAAAACAATGTCTATACATATCTATACTATATATAATAAAATAAGTTTTGTAATAGATTTTATAAAACTCTTTATGCACTACATCTTTTGCATCTTTTCTTTCTTTCTATTTTTGTTTTTGCAATTCTTACTTTGTTCAACTTTTCATCTTCTTCAACCATTGTCTTATTAGTTTAATCTTTCATCTCCTCCAATAATTTTTTTTTTTTTTTAATTTTCATTTGATTCTCTTTAGATTTATATATATATATATATATATTTATATCTTTTTAAATTCTACAGTTTCACTATATTCAATCTTTCATCTACTTCCACCTATTCTCTTTCATTTTAATTCTTATATAAATTTCTTCTTATTTCATTTCTACCTCTCTCCCCTATTCCTTCCAAGTTGTCCACGACAAAAAGGTCAGTACTCTCTCTTTCTCCAATTTTATGTTCTCTTTTGTTGGATTTTTTTTTTGGTTTCAACCACTTTTTTTCCCTACTAGTGGGTATTTTTGTTATTATTAACTTAATTGTCACATCACATTTGTTTATCTTTTTGGTAAATTTATATCAACTTTTATGCATATTTAGGTAGTTTGGTATTCTAATTTCCCATCACAAGTTCTTTTTCTTTATTGTATTGATTTGATTTTGGTTAATAATTAGTTGTTTTGCAAGTTAAAATTTGATTTTTTTATTGATCAATTTTGATGTTAAACCATGAGACTCTACTAATTTTTGTTTTTTTTTTTTTTTTTATTTTAGGGGATGGACAAAGTAATCTTAATAGTTGTATTAAGAGTACTCTATAATGGTCAAAGGCCTTGTAGCTGAATTGGCACATCTCCATGCACAAAGTGCTTGGGTTGGGGGTCTAGGAGGGAAATGTTTCGAGCTACGGGGTTAGCAGTATGTTGTAATTATCTCTAAAAAAAAGTACTCTATAATGCTATTTATTCAGAGAAAATCAAAAGTTTGTCAAACAAAAATAATCAAATGGAAGACATATTTTAGTTTTAATGAGACCATTCGCAGCTAGTATATATATAAAAGGAAAGACCTCATGCGAGCATGAGGTTTTGACACGTGGCGCATTATTTGAGATTTTCTTTAGTTAGGCTTACACCTCAATAAAGTTTGCATTCAGGTCATAATATTTGTTCACTGAATTAACTAATGGAGTTAATACATATATTAATTATATATAGTTTTTCAATTATATATATATATATATATTAGAGAAATTTGAATGATTATTTTTATAAATACTATATTAGAAAATATTTTTATTTATAATAATAATAATAATTGATTTAGAATATAACATTAGTGATAACAATTTTGAATTCACTAAAGTTAAATATTTGTGAATTTACTAAAATTAGTCATAACTATTTTGGTTCCTAACTTCTTTTAGTGACATTATATATATAACCAACTTTGTAATATTTATTCTATGTAATTAAAAAGATTACTAATATGAAAACAAATATATTTTATATATTAGTTATATTAAGTGGTTCATTAATTATTTAAGTTATAATGAAATTTTGATGTCAATTTTCAAAGATTTATAGGTGAAAAAATTAGTTAGAAATATGACATTCTTACAAAAACTTAGTTACTTTTACAATAGTCGAAACAAAGGCCAACAAAAGGAAGAAAAAAAAAATTAATAACACACAATCAAGAATGTAAAAGCAATTATATGTATATATATATATATATGAATTCAAGTTACACATTTTTATTCATAGTAGATCTCTATAGGTTCAAAAAACACAATTTCACTTAAATAATATAGTATTCTCGCTCAATTATACTTACTTTTGTAACAATGGAAAAAAAGTCCAACAAAAGAAAAATAAATAAATTTAATAATATATAATCAAGAATGTAAAAACAAAATGATATCAATTAAGTGAATGATATTTGTATATTTATTTGTCAAAATGATATTTGCATTTTTTTCAGTAGGCATGAAATAAGCCAATCTATATCAAACACAATATCATACCATTTTCAAATTTGTAAACACATATAGTATGATAAAATTATTACACCATTTTTATTGTCTTTTATCACAAAATGGTAATAACAAATACACTAATGTATACAATTTAGAGGCCTTATGCAATAACAAATATAGAAAGAGTCTTCCATTTTAACAGAATGAAGGCACGTGTCAGACGAATTAAAGAAGTAATAAAAGTTCATGATGATGCTGTGAAGAATTTGAAGGCAATCAACATAATATGGAGAGAAATGGACCTTGCCAAGCAAACTCTTGGAAAAGTATATCAGGGCATCGATTATGATAATAAGCATCTTTGGAGATTAGCAAAACTTGCAATACACTCATTTCCAATGGAAAGGCCCTTACTTCAAAATATTGTGCTAAACTGCATGTTTGGACTTTGGAGAACACTTCCCTTAGACATTGACACGTATTTAAAGTATAGAACAACATACCTAATTTATCAAAAGTAAGATTGCAACTTTATTAAATGTTGTGGCCATTTTATATCTAAACTTGCATAAATAAAAACTTATTTATCATATAACTAAATAAATTATTACCAATACAAAAGGTAAACAATATAAATCAAATAAATTTCTTGAAATATTAAAAAAAATGGGTACCCATGGAAACAGAAAATAATGCATTAGTCATCTGTAATAAAAATTTAGAGGGCCATTATTTAAATTTATATCTAAAATGATTTTTTTTATTACCAAAACTAAGACACAGGGATTTTTGAAAAGCTAAGGGGGCCATGGCCTGCCCTATCCCTTTGCCCTTACCCTCAACTATATAGAAACTCCTATCTTAACAAAACTCTTCCCACTCTACAAAACCATTACATTGTAGTAAATAATGTTTTACAATATCTTAATGAATCCCCAGATAACGAATATCCTAATGAAGTTTTGCCTAAGGATTATTTTGAGCTCCTATTTCGAACTAAATTTGGTTAGTTATTTCATTTTAACTGCTAGTGTTTTTTGCTTTACTAGATAGGTGGATTTAATAATAGTTTGTTTGATTTTATTTTTTATTTTACTTATATTTTGATGAATTCCAGAAAATGTTGACCTATGTTGCCAAGTAATCTTTCTCCCACTCTCTCACTCTCACCCAGCCATTTTTGGAGAACACCTCTTGTGTTTGGATGGCAACATTTGGATTTTGATTTGAAATCCATTAATTTAAAAGGCCAAACAATAAACTTGTAATATACCCATTTCCAATTAAAAACAAGTTCGAATATGAGGTGTCATGTGTGGTGAACAGAATATATCACTATGATTGTATTATAATCGTTGATAATTTTTTTTTTTTTTTTATCACAAACTATAAACTTTCATTACTTAAAAGGAAATTACATCATGATGAAGTGCTTGTTCTATGAGACAAGGATTCTCTTCCATCCAAACTAGAAAATCAACAATGCCACAAGCATGTTTAGCTAATAGATGCGCAAGCGTATTCCCCTTACGCTTTACATGAGAAAACCTAACATTATGAATATCATGACAAGAATCAAGGATCCCATATATTATAGGAGCAACCACGGCAGCAGCATGAGATAGACCAGCTAGAGGCCTGAGCACATTAAGTGCATCCCCTTCCAAAATGAAGTCCTGTTTTCCAAGATCTTTTGCAAACTGCAGACCAGCCTCAAAGGCTTTTGCCTCAACTTCCAAAGGACCCAACGGAGCACTCACTTTCATGGACATTGCAGCCAACACCAATCTGTGACAGTCCCTAACAACAATTCCAATCCCTGCTTCCTTCTTTGCCAAAAAAACAGCCCTATCAACATTCACTTTATACATATTCTGCGGAGGTGGACACCAATGGTCAATCTGAATCTGATCCGCCTTAACTAACATCTTTTTTGCACCAACATACTCCTACAAATACTGACATGACCATTGCAGTAGCTCTAGTTCCCCTTTCTTTTTTCCTCCATTACGATTTGTCCAAATACTCCAAGCAATTGTAACCACCAGCGCTAAAATATTTTCCTCACAATCATCCAACATCACCATTTTCCATAACAAGTCAAGAAAAGAAGGGAATAAACCAATAAAACCAGGTTGGAAAATCCCAGAGCATTTCCAAATATTTTGAGCTCTAGGACAAGACCAAAACACATGTCCCGTGGTTTCTGAATCCAGGTTTCATTTAGCACAGATATCCTCAGCTATAATCTGTCAGTTTTTCAGAATCCTCTTTGTAGGTAATATGTCCTGACATGCCCTCCACATGAAATGTCGAATCTTATGAGGCACATCTAATTTCCAAACACACTTCCAAAACCTCTTCATATTACTCTCATCCGAACTAGAACCCGATGAACCCAAAGGAGAAGCAGCCAAGATATCAACAGCCACCTATAAGCACTTCTGACAGTGAACAGCCCATTGTTAGTCTCTGCCCAAATTAGCTTATCTGCAGGTAAGCACGTGCTCAATGGTATACACTTAACCGTATCCACTTCACAAGGTAAGAGGAGTTGTTCAATTAAGTCTGAATTCCAGCAATATTTCTTGGAATAAATCAACTCAGAGACATGAAAATTTGGAGAAACGTTAACCCGGAGAGAAATTACCATATGGGAAGACGAATTTGGAAGCCATTTATCACCCTACACTTTAATCATGGTCCCATTACCAACCTGTCATCTCATCCCCTGTTTAACCACTCTTTGTGCAGTCATTAAACTTCGCCAAATATAAGAAGGATTAGTCCCCATGGATGCATTCACAAAATCACAATCAGGAAAATATTTTGCTTTAAAAACTTTGAAGACCAAAGAGTGATTTCCAACTTGCAAACGCCACCCTTGTTTAGCAAGAAGCGCCAAATTAAACGGTTTGAGCAATTTAAATCCTAATCCCCCACAAGACTTAGGCACGCACAACTTTTCCCAACTCAACCAGGCTGTCTTCCTTTCATTTTGCTTCTGCCCCCATCAGAAATTTCTAATCAGACTTGTAAGTTCATCATATAGCGAATCCGGAAGCTTAAAACAACTCATCGTGTAAGTTGAAATAGCTTGGACCACCGCCTTGATCAGAATTTTTTTCCCCACCTTTGACAGCAACTTCTCCTTCCAACCCGACAATTTCTTAGCAAGTTTCTCCTTAATTGAATAAAATGAGTTTCGTTTATTTCTGTCCACCAACGATGGAAGACCAAGATATTTCTCATGATTTTTTATCACTTGTGCTCCAAACCAATTTTTGATTTCTTCCTTCACTCTTGTGTCCGTATTAGAACTAAAAAACAATGATGTCTTTGTTCTCTTTAGTTGCTAACCCGAAGCTACCTCATAAACTTGAAATATCTACTGCAAAGAGTCATATTCCTCCAGAGAAGCTTTACAAAAAATTAAGCTATTGTCTGCAAAGAATAAATGTGAGATCTTCGATCCTCTTCTATACACAGATACTCCATGTAAATCACCCTCCACCATAGCCTTCTTTATCATTGCTGACAAACCTTCAGCACATAACAAGAAAAGATATGGAGATAGAGGACCTCCCTGGCGCAAACCTCTAGTTGGAACAATGTTACCACATGGCTTTCCATTAATCCTAATAGAGCATTTGACCGATGAAACACACTTCAATAAAAGATCTCAGACTTTTGGATCAAACCCCAACTTTTCCATAATTTTTCCAAGACACCTCCATTCAACCCTATCACATGATTTGCTCATATCTAATTTTAGCACCATCTCACCTTTCTTTCCTACTTTCCTCTGATTTATATGGTGCATAGTCTCAAAAGCAACCAATGCATTATCAATGATTAGTCTATCTTGTACAAAAGCACTTTGTGAATCACTGATAATAGAAGGTAAAACTTTTTTAAGTCTATTGTCAATAGCTTTAGAGGCAAGTTTATAAACCACATTACATAAACTAATAGGACGATAATCAATTATTCTCTGTGGTTCATTATTCTTTGGAATTAAGACAATATGAGTGTCATGGAAGTGAGGAGGGAAAATACTTGAATTAAGGAAGTCAAGTACAGTTTTAACCACCTCATTGCCAACCGTTGCCCAGAAGTGTTGAAAAAACACCGGTGGCATACCGTCGGGGCCTAGAGCTTTTAAAGGATACATTTGGTTGAGAGCTGCCTTCACCTCTGCACCTTGGAAATCTCTAGTAACCATGTTATCCATATCTTGGGAAACTTTAGGCTCCACTGCTTCTATTAACTCTGTGAACTCAGAAGGGTTAGAAGAAGAGAACAAATTTGAATAATAATTAACCACAATCTCTTCAACCATCCTCATATCCTCCTGCCAACAATCATTCGAATCCATCATACCAGAAATTAAATTCTTTTGATACCTAGTTGAAGCTTTAGAATGAAAAAAAAAATCTAGTATTTTGGTCTCCATCTTGAAACCAATTTATTCTAGATCTTTGTAACCACATGGTATTCTCTTTGTCTAACCAACAATTCAACTCTACCCAGGTATTTTGAATATCTTCGATTATAGCAGGAGAAGTAGATTGGAGTTCCAACCATTCCAAATGCCTCTGTAAGCTTACAATCTTTTTGCCTACATATCCAAACTCATTTTTATTCCATGCAACCAACCTTGATCTGCATAAATCCAAGCAATTCACAAGAGGAAAAATATGAATTTGCTAATCTTCCCTCATCCCATGCATTATTGACAAGCTCTTCACATCTTTGATCATTTAATCACATAGATTCAAACCTAAACATACATTGAAAATTTTCCTTCTTAGCTTTTCTGAATAAGTGCAAAGACAATGGGCAATGATCTGATACAAGGGAAGACAAGTGATATAGTTTGGCTGAAGGAAACTTATTTTTCCAATCTTCTATAGCCAAAGCACAATCTAGCCTCTCTCTAATTTGAGTACCATCCTTTCTTTGGTATAACCATGTAAACTTAGGGCTTACAAATCCTAAATCATGAAATCCACACCAGTTTATAGCATTCAAGAAACTAAACATTTATGCAGCAGGACGATTTCCACGACCCTTCTTTTCAAATAAACCAACAAGCTTGTTAAAATCACCAATTGCAACCCACAGCAGCTGAGACATGTCCTTAATTGACTTGAGCAAAGACCAAGACTTATGCCTTTTCATCATATCTGGATTTCCATAAAAACCAGTAAGCCACCACTACTCCACACCTTCACCACCATCTACAAATGCATCAATGTGAGACATGGAATATTTTTGAACATGAATAGTAATATCATCCTTCCAAAACAAAGCAAGCCCTCCATTAGACCCAACACTCGGCACAATTAGCCCATTCTTGAAAGCACACTTATCTCTAACCTTTACCATCAGATTTTGTCTCCATTAAGAAAACAAGTTTGGGAACTTCTGCCTTAACCAATTTCTTTAAGGCATTAATTGTTCGGTGGTTCCTAAACCCCCGGCAGTTCCAACTTAGGATACTCATTGGACCTGGCGGGGCTGTTCAATAGCATCCGCCGATCCCAAAGATGAACCAGAGAGAGTAGTAAGTGTATTTGCTTCTGCACTCACTTTTGTTTTCTTTTCAACATCACCTACATTCTATGTCACTTTTGCTATGGGTTAATATTTATAATATATCTGTAATAGTTATTGTAGGGACACGATTTTCAGACCAAACCCAAAATGTAAGGGATCTTGGCCTAGTGAACCCAGTACAATAAATTTGTAGAGGGTGGGTCAAAGAGCTAGGCTTTAGTGCATGGATAACAGTTAATATGGTTTTAGATGATGAGCCAACAAGAATTGAACCCGGTTTGTGCGAGAAAGTTTGTCCTCGACACAGTCCGAGGAGCTCTGTTCTAATATATATTAGATGACAATAGTTATAGGAGTTGTTGAGATTGCTACAGTGCTTTCTCTTCTCCTTTTTTCATCCCCTTTTCATGAAGGGCATCTTCCATTATATAGTTCCTTTTGGATGATCTTAATCCTACACTTGTTGATCATTTGAGCCACCACTTGAGTGCTTGTCCCATCAGACACCCTTTCTAGCATTCTGTGAGTTGTAGTTGCCGAGGTAGCACTGTTTAGGGGTCTTTTCCACATAAATGCGGTCAGAAAGTTAGCTGCAGGGCATTCAATGCAGTGTAGCAGTTTTCCCTTAGATATTTTTGAGTCATTATCCCTCTTGTATGTTCATGATGCTCGTCCCTGTCATTAAAACTTCTTGGAAGGTCACTTTGATCATTAGGATCTATATCTAATCTGCGTTTAGCTTATCCGAGGAGATATTCCTCCTCGGACTCGGACTACTCACGATCTCAGCCAAAGCCCCATGCTCTCGGCCGAAGCCCAAGACCCCACAGTTATCTTGAATCCCACATGACGAATATCCTAATGAAGTTTTGTTTGAGGATTATTTTGAGCTCCTATGTTCAAGTAAATTTGGTTAGTTATTTCATTTTAACTGCTAGTGTTTTTTGTTTTACTAGATAGGTGGATTTAATAGTAATTATTTTTTTAAATCCATTGATTTAAAATGTTAAACAATAAACTTGTAAATTGTAATATACCCATTTCCAATTAAAAACAAGTTCAAATATGAGGTGTTATGTGTGGTGAACAGAATATATCACTATGATAGTATTATAATCAATGACACTAATTCCTTTAATCTCACTATAAAAATCATTAAACATGAGTGAGAAATGAATATATTTGAAGGCGACCAAAGGATAAAGTTGTTTGATTATTGTTAGAGATATATTACACATATTGGACCATTAGTATAATCCCAAGCCTAATCTACTTGTGTATAAGGCAAATCTCGTACTTGTGCTAAAAATATAGGGTCTATTATTCTATATTTACGCATGTTATGTTTATTAGAATAGATGTGGAAGTGGAAGTGGAAGTGGAAGCGAACACAAGAATAACCTTGTTGGCCCCCGGCTACATTTTTATTATATGAGAGTGTAATACAAATCCTATACTATGGAATTATCTTGCACACAAACTAGAGTGGGCTTGAGCCTATAGATGGAATTGGGCCTATACTATGGGTTAATTTTCTAATATATCTCTAATTGTTATCTTGAATCCCCACGTGACAAATATCATAATGAAACCCCACCTGACGAATATCCCAATGAGGAGGATTATTTTGAGCTCCTATTTCGAACTAAATTTGGTTAGTTATTTCATTTTAATTGCTAGCGTTTTTTGTTTTACAAAGGTGGATTTAATAATAGTTTATTTGATTTCATTTTTTATTTTACTTATATCTTGATGAATCCCTGAAAATATTGACCTATGTTGCCAAGTAATCTTTCTCCCACTCTCTCACTCTCACCAAGCCTTGTTTGGAGAACACCTTTCTTAAGTTGTGTTTGGATGGCAACATTTGGATTTGGATTTAAAATCCATTTGGAGACATAAGTGCAATAAAATGATTAAATATGAATTATGGAAGAAAGAATATAAAACTTTTAATGTGAGCAGCACATTCTTTTTGGGGGCTAAATATGTTGATAGCACATAATGCATGGTAGTCAAGCTAAATTAATTATACAGAGTTAAAAATGGAACTAAAGCACATACCTTAACTCTACTTTTTTTTTCTTAAAAAAAATATTTATAAACTAGTAACCTCTAATATCTTCTCCCCAAAAAAAAAAAAAAAAAAAAAAACTCTAATAAATTCAGATAATTTCAATTGTTGAATCTACACCAGCTGTAGCAGACACTTGATTTTGTTCCTTGGCAACCATCCTCTTCATCTTGATCAACCACCTCATAGAACCCAACATGTAATCATAGAGACTAAGAGCAACATAGAGCCCAATCCCAGCAACAATCCCATTTGCAATGGAATAAGTAAGTGGCATTAGAAGCATGGTTATAAAAGCAGGGATTGCTTCCTTCATATCTGCCCAATTTATGTCCTTCACAACCTTCATCATCATCACCCCAACCATTACTAGTGATGGGCCTATGGCCCATGGAGGAACACTAGAAAGTAGGGGAATGAAAAACAATGAAATGAAGAAATATAATCCAATGATCACAGCAGTTAATCCTGTTCTACCCCCTTCTCTCAACCCAGCTGATGATTCCACATAAGTGGCAACTGTTGAAACTCCCAATGTAGACCCCACTATTGTGGACCCTGCATCAACCAAGTATGCCAAGTACTCACCTTCAAAACCTCCTTGCTCATTGGCATACCCTCCAATCTCAGCCATTGTGTGCATTGTGCCTGTGATGGCTAGCACATCAACGTAGAACAAGGTTGCTAATGCCACCCAAACTTCACTTCTATTGAAATTGCTAAAGCTTAGAGCCCCAGCTGTGGATTTGATCATTCTGAAATCAACTACTTTTTTGAAATAATTGTAACTAGTATCACCAATTGGGGTGTTAGGAAAATATGTCACTGATGTACCCCTAAACCATGATACCAATGTCACAAAAAGAATACCATATATCATGCTACCCTTTACATTCTTCATTAACCCATATGATGTGATTAGAAAGCCTGCCAAACTAAGCCAGAGTTTTGGGTTTCTCAATTTTCCCCCAATGCACTCACCTGTTTCTGGGTTTGTATTAGCGCAGCCCGTGAGGGTCACCAACGTCGACGAATCAGGCCCAATGAGGCCCACTCCTTGGTGCACCTGCAAGCCCACAAATGCAATGAAAAGCCCAATACCCGCCGCACAGGCGAGCCGAACCGACCGAGGTATGAGCTTAGCGAGCTTTGAGCGAAGCCCAATAGCGGATATTGCAAAAAAGGCACAACCCTCAACTAAGACAACAGCTAGTGCAGTTTGGTAGGATATGGACCCAGATCCATGAAAGCCCACCAAGTTATAGGCTAGGTAGGCATTTGGGCCCATAGCTGGTGCCAAAGCTAAGGGAAGGTTAGCAAGAATTCCCATGGCAATGGACCCAACCATGGCTGACAAAACAGTGGCAACAATGAGGTCACCTTTAACTTTAGAGAGACAATTTTGGTACCCAGCATTGGGCTTGATCATACAATCTGGGCTAGCTGTTTGGTTCAAAGAGGTTGTGCAATCAGCAATGGAGCAAGTTCCACCAGAGTCAGAGAGAATGGTGGCATTGACAGTAATGATGTATGCCATAGTGAGAAAAGTGGCAGTTGCAGCACGAAGCTCTTTTGTAAAACAACTCTTTCTAGCTTCTAACTTGAAGTATCTCCCAATGAAGCTCTTTGAGACACAATCGTTTAGGCCTTTCTCCATTTTGCTCCATGACTTGGCTAGCCTTGTGAATAACCCCCCTCCTCCCAATTTTGCACATAGCTCAACCCCCATCTCTCTCTCTCTCTCTCTCTCTCTCTCTCTCTCTCTATGTGAAATGTTTGTGTGTTTATGTGGGTGGCATATAGGTGTTTGTGCTAATATATATGCTTTAAGCCAAGGGAATCTTCTTAGATAGATATTATTGACAAATGTGCACCATGCGACCTGAATATGGGAATTAGGCCTTAGGCATTATAAAAAGGAGTTTCTTTTAAGAAATTGGGTTGGTTGAATGTGGGGTTGTATCTAACCCATACAATATTAAAATTTTCTAACTTGTCAAAGAGAAGGGGGGATTTGGTTTTCGAAGGAAGATATTGGACCATTGGTTTTGAATCTTTTGATTGAAAAATGATTCATTTCCTGGGACCTGGCTTGTGTGTGTGTGTGTGGTGCACTTTGGCAACGTAACATCAATTTTACTAAAAGTAACATACTTTTATTGTAGTATATACCATTCACAATCTGCTAGCAGTTGTGAAAGATATTGTTGTGTTTTTAAATTTATTGCAACATAAGACTTTATTTATTTAATTATAATTTTTAATTAAAAAAAAAGGACCACTAAAGACTTGGTTTGGCATATTTGACTCCTCTATACTATAGTGGTTGCTCGTGAGAATAGCATGGATACAATTTTGTCTCATCAAAAGAAAAAAAAGATTGCTCTATTAAAAAAAAGAGTCCGGTTAATGTGTGCCCTTAGAAACATTAAGCCATTTATTTTTAAAAACATTTTTTTGGGAATTGAAAAAATTGTCAATATTTTTTCAATTTTCGAGAGAATTTTTTCAAAAATGATTAATTATTGTGTGCCCTTAAAGGCACACATTAGCAAAATCCTAAAAAAAAAAAAAAAAAAAAAACTCGTAATCTTGTTTGATTTGAAAAAATGAGAACAACAATGTGTTTTGTAGCATTACTGAAATTTTTGTAGAGCACTTAGCACTGTGGACAAGGTCATAGTCTATGAATGCCAGATCATATTTAGGAGATCAATGTATAGAAGTGCACGTTTGAGTCAAACGAGGTATACTCACATGATTGCAATATTCATTTTTGGATCCATTAGCGAATCACAATTCTATTTTGGACTTTTTGTTCCTTCCAGTTCTAGCCAACACATTTAGAAGTTGGATAGAACTGATTTGGTTACACAAATTTGGAAAGCTCTTCTTTCACTTGGCCTTACGGATTGAATTTCTAGGTGAAGAATCGTAGGGATGCATAATTTTAGTAACTTTGCTGTAATCTGATGGATATATTTAAGCTTTAGCATTCATATAGGTACCTTTTAAAGCTAATTGTTATAAGTTATAACTGAAGCATATAACTCATATCACAATCAGGATTTTTTTCCTAATAATAATAAGAAAAAAGTTAACGGTTGTCTTAAAGGTAATAATTTAGAAAATATTTTTAAAAAATTTTTATGAAAAAATAAAAAAATAACAAAATAATTAATTTTTTGACAACTTTTATATTTTACATAAAATTGATATTAAAATTTTTCTAATATAATTTATTAAATGTTGTCTAAAAGATCCGATAAAATTGGAATTAACAAAACCTTAATAATAATGATTATGATGAGCCGAAGAATGAGGTCATAGCAAGATTCAAAATCCAATCCTGTAGAAGCATGTGTAGTCTACTAAATTTTTTATAAAAAAAAATTGCATGAAAAAATAAAAAAGGAAATGAAATATATTCATATAGCCGTCCAATCAATCATTTTGCCAAAAAAAAAAATCCAACCTCGATTATTCAATAGTTTAATAGGGTGGTAACATGGTATTCCAATAATTCAATCCAGCCATCCTTTTCAAAATACATGAAGCTATGGCCATTGAAGAAAATCATTAGAATATCTATTAGATCTTCACCATCCACTAGATAGATAGAGTAAGCATCATCAATCGGATCAAAACTATAATTTGCCACTGAAGTTTATTCTAATTAATTTATCTTAGGCCCAAAGAACAAGAACTAAAGCAAAAAAAAAAAAACTTACGTTATACTTCTTTCTTGGAGTTGGCAGCAATTTTTTTTAGTTAGGTAGCTTGAAAATTCCAAATCAGTATCTTTGAACGATCTAAATATTATTTTTAAAATATTAATTTAATTAATTAATTAATTAATTAAATGCACTATTAAGTTCAAAAGAATCTTATGATTCTTGTGTGGGGAAGTCACAAACCACTAATATAGGGTCTGTACTTTGTAACCAAGGCCACCATTTTTGTGGAATTTAAATTTTGAATAAATTTGGTGCCATTTGGACCTAAAATTAGTTTATTGAGGAATAAATAAATAGATAGAATAAACTTGCTAGCTCAAGCCACACGAGGAGCATCACTCTGTCTAAATTGTGTTGTTTTTAGCATGAAAAGAAGAAAAAGTGCTACTAATTTGTGTAAGACTGTGAGAAGAATGTGACTGAAGAAATAGTTTAATTGTAAAGGTGGGAATACATTAAAAGATGTGTTAAACGCATGCAATATAAAAATAATGCACTATTACCTAGTTCTTTAGGGAAAAAAGGAAGATAAAATAAATATATTACACCTAGTTTTCCTCAATACTCATTGGATTGGTGAATTTAATAACACGATCACTATAGAGCTCGGAGCTAAAAAGGGCCATTTGTTTTCTCTCACTCTCCCTTCTTTTTTTTCACTTTACTTTTCTTCTCTTTTTATTTTATTATAACCACCAATGCTTTATAACTCAGTTAGCTGATATTTTTTAATATTTTTAGCGGAGATATCCATTATCCAAATAGCTCATCTTTAACTATCAAATTATATAATAAAAAAAAAATTTTAAAAATCTTAGATCCCCATCCTTCTTTGAGATTTATCAAAATGACACACTTCTTAACATTTGCATAGATGATTTTTCTTCTCCTTAAGGCTTTTATAAATGCAACATATGAGCTTATATTCATTAACATTGATACTTGTTTAACAAAATATTTCATTTTTAAAAATTCTTATTCATTTTGTAAAAAACCCCAAGAGGAAAGTAGTAGTTATACAATTATTAAAAGGAGAGTGTCATTTTATAAATAGTTTGAGTAACATTTTTTCTTTTGAAAAAATGAAACATTCTTTTAGAAAAGTTAGGTATGGATTTATTAGCTACATTTATACAAATCATAAATCATGATGGATAGCGGTGTCATTTATACAGCTCTTTCTCAAGAAAGATTTGGTGTAGTTTACATAATTGTTTATAACTGAGTAAGGTTGGGTAAAAAAAAACAAAATAATTCCCCTTAATAATTAAAATAAGATGGCAATGCCTGTAAGTTTCAGTTAGTTCAACTAGTAAAGTATATAATTGTTGAATAAGAGATCTGAGGTTCAATCTCTACCTACGCCAAAAACTGATTGGTGTCTTTGTCTTTCAATATTAGAATCTAATCCATTAATAAAGAACCAAAAAATAAAATAAAAAATACAATGAGTTATTCGAGAAATACATAAGATTTCAAAGTAGGACCGGCTATATAGATGAAGCAATTGATGCAATTGCTTAAGGCCTCCAAATAAAAGAAGGCCCCCACTTATAAAAAAAATTTATATATATAATATATTTATCTATATATTTTAATTAAAACTTTAAGCATTTTTATTGGTCAATAAAATTCATTAAAAAGCTTTCATTGTATCCTAAAATGCAAAAAATTAAAAAGGAAAAAAACAAAAATAATCAAAGTTCAGCTAATAAAATTAAATTTTAGGAGATAAATTTATTATTTCATTATTAAAATATGTTAAAATAAAAATTAATATCAAACAAATTTATTAATAATAAAACGTAATTATCTTAAAATATATTAAAATAGAAATTATAAATTTTAAAGACAAAAAAGAAATCTCTCATCTCTCTGCCTCTCCATCTGACTATATTCTTACCTTTCTCTTGATTCTTGATATATTTTCATAAATTAAATAATTTTTCTTTATTAATTGCCTTCAATATACAAAAAATTCAAAATTAAAAAAAGGGAAGCCAGAGCCAGAGGTAATCTTCTCCCCTTCTTTATTTGAAAATGACGATGATGAGTCTGATGTTTATTTAACTTAAATTATATATATTTTTAATTTATTTTATTGCACAATTGATTGATGGGACACGATTTTACTATGATAAGACCATTTTCTACTCTCTCTTGTTTCACTGCACAAGCCATTGGTGGAGTTTATTTATTTCAGTAATCACTGCACAAGCAGACCCTAGTTTTTAGTCATAGGACAGGCTGGGACAGTGGGACCTGGGAAAATATTAATTCAAAATATTGATACAAAATTCTGCCCCTCTCTTCATACTTAATTGGACCATTTTCTGCTATGATAGGACACGTTTTTTGCTTTTAACCTTTTACACTTAGCGATAGGAGTATAGGCCTGGCTGGTCATCTCACATCTGCACTGCACTGTGCATAGTGCACAGCAACACAGGCTGCACTGCACAGTTGCGCACTGTACAGTGCAGCCCACAGTCATAAGACAAGACAATACATTTTCCTCACTTTACCGAGTATTATAAATTATTATACTAGTTAATAGTTTGATGTGTATTATTTCGATTTATTTGTAATATAGTAGTACTAATTTATTGAATTATAGAATAAGTTAATTTTATTTGGGCAAGTTTAAACTTTAAAGTGATCACAGTCATAAAAAAATCATAATAACTAGATTTTATCCTTATATATTTAAAATTTTATTTTTAGTTAAATTATTATTTTTAATTAAATAAAAATTTTAATAAATATTATTTAATTAATATTTAAATATAAAAGTAACCCATTTAAAATTTTTGCCTATGGCCGGCCCTGTTCCAAAGCTAGCCACGGTAAATAACAAAAATTTAGTATCTTTTCAGTTTTCACTGCAATTTGACAATGATTTAATCGAGAAATCCATAAGATTCCAAAGCTAGCCACGGTAAATAACAAAAATTTAGTATCTTTTCTGTTTTCCCTGCAATTTTTTCAGGCAAAGTTAGTTATATTATTTGAAGCTACTTGTCCTGTCATATTGTAACTTGAAAAAAATAAGAAGTACTACTTTTTGTGTTGGTGGACAATTTTCCATTTCCATTAGAAGCATAACTTTAAAACCATTGCACATGTACAACTTTTACTCTAGCATGCGCTATAGGATTCAAATTTATTAAGATATGTGACTTTGATACTGCAGTGGATTCTCCTTTTGAGAGACAACTGGGGAGGAAAGTATAGATAAAATAACAAAATAAAGGAGAGAAAAAGACCTTGCTTTTATGAGTTTATGGTAGAGTATTTTGCATTACCAAAAGCAGGTTAAAGGGTAAGAGTTCCAAGAAATAAAGGAGCTACAATTGCATTGTCACTGGCACTAAGGTACATCTAGTAGAGTAGTACTATAAACTATAAGGCTCTTCTTTTTAAGGGCTTTAAGGTTTGTCTTAGCCTCCCAGCATGTGATTAAGGCCAATACCTACAGCTTAGGGGCACAAAGAAATGGAATTAATGTTTTTAGAAACCTAACACTTTTTTTGCTTAGGTGTCGTTTGGATAGAGATTATATTTGTTACGTTTTCACGTTTTGCTTTTTTTTTTTTTCTTTTTTTTTTGGTTTTTGCTGCAGTTGCGGGGGACATATGTGCTATGCGCGTACTATTTATGTACTTTTTCATCAATTTGTTATTAAAAATAAGTCTCGCATCATTATTCACATATTTAAAAATTATTTTGTTACAGTGTTTTTTATTTTCTGTTATAAGTTCTATCCAAACGGACCCTTAATGCCATGACGTACAAGGAATACAATTTTAGCTTTTTGTTTGATAAGTTTTTGAGTAATTGAACTAATTACTCATTCTACCCAGTTTCAATTATCACATTTGAGCAAGTTGCATGCAACCAAATGCGATTCTATTAGATCATTAGCATTGATGAAGCTAACAGTGAAGCAATTAATGAATAATAAATAAGGTAGATCATAAACTCAATCACTTCTCTTAGTCTAATGATAAAATAAATACATCACAATTTTGATGTTAAATGTCATGATGAGTTAACTGTTAAATCATTTGTTATATGCGTATGTCAGTATGTGTGCAGTGTGCACGCAGAGCCATTATTTGTGTCCTCTCGTTATCATTAGGCAAAAACCATTAACATCAAACAAGTTTGGAATACAATTCCTCCAATCCCTCCTCCGTTATTTTTATTATAAAAAAAGGTATATTTATACATATTAGATTTTGGAAAAACTATACTAAGAGCATTTGCCGTAGTGGAGCTAAATAGTTATATAGTTATTTTAGCTTCATTAAAATATCAAAAAGAAGCATGCAGCAGTGGAGCTAAATTTATTTATTTTTAGCTCATTGCTACAGTGCACATCTATAGATAGATGTGCACTGTTCATGAGAGCTAAAAAAAATTAATTTTTTATTTTGTGTTCACATTACCTTTTTGTTGTAGTGTTTTTATTGTAGTGAGATGTATTATTTTATTGTGGTAGATATATTACTTTATTGTGATGTTTATATTATTTTATTGTGTTGAAAGCTAAAATAGATCCACTGCTGCAGTATGTATGTAGGTAAAATAGATAAAGTAGCTTTTGGTAAAGCTAAATTGCTAAATTTTTAACTCCACTGCTGTGGATGCTCTTACCCCCAAATTGAATATTTTCCTATAAATTTAAAAGCTAAAATGGCCATCTAGTCCATTCATATTCCTTTTAATCCTTCTAAAAACATAGAAGATATTAGATGAAATCTAGGTTTCATCCTTGTATATAACTTGTATAACTGATATTTTTCTACAGATATACTCATGTTACATTCCAATTGTGAATTGTATTTGTAAAAATCAACAACTTTTATCATGAAACATTTGTAATTGGTGTAACCTTTTTTTTGGTTAGAAGGGTACTTCATTAAATCAACTAACTAGCCATAAGAGGCAAGGTATTGGCAGAGCGCCTTAAGTACATACCATTAACATTTGAATTAACAACAAAAAAAAAACAATTTTAGGGGAAGGGGTTATTGAAAATTACAAAATCCATTGGCTGTGTACATCCCCTCTTCACAAACCCATCAACACATCTATTTGCTTCCCTGTATATATGATTCACCTTGACTTGGTTTGAAGTACGCAGATTCTAACTCCTTTTGAAGTAGGCATAGGGTTTATACCTATAATGCCTTCATCTATTTCTCTCATCCTTCTTAACTAATTGAGTTTCCGCACGATGTGCGGTGTAACTTATTATTAGTTTTCTCTAATATTTCGATAAGTTTTACAAAAAACTTTGTAACTTAACTAATTGACACCTCAATTTACAATAGAAACATTCAAGATTTAGATCTTCACCCCCCAACTATCGATGTATAAAGAAATTTCATTGTAAAAAAATTGTAATCTTTAGTTATTTTATATATAGATAAAATAGAAATACACTAAGAGTGATATAATGATTTGATCATACTATATATGTGTCTATAAATTGAATATTGCATGATATAGTAACTAATATAGATAGGCATGTTTCATGCCTACTAAAAAATGAATATATCCTTCAATTATTTTTTAATTTTTTTACATTCTTGATTGTGTGTTACTAAAAAAATTTCCCTATTTTTGTTGGACATGGTTTCAATTGTTTGCAAAAACAACTAAATTTGAGTAAAAATGTTATATTTCTTTTTTTAAAATAAAAAATGTTGGAAAATTTAGACCCCGGTTGATACAATTAACAAGTTTTAAACACAAGTTGTTAATTAGATTTATTATGCATAAAACTTGTTAAAACAAACAAACATCAATATCATGTCAAAACTAAGTGCAGCGAAAAAATAAATAAGACAAAATATGATGACCCAGGAAAACTAATGAAACCAACCAGTTTCACAGTAAAAAACCTGGGGGAAAACCTTCCTGAAAAACAATTCACTATAGTAAAGAAAAGTTTCAGATCTAGTACAAAACTTTTGCCCTTAGACTCTACAATCCCCGTAGATGAACTCACAGCAGAAACCTTCTACCGCTTCAGAACCTCTGAACTCTTCAATATATGAACGCCATCCTTTGATGCACGGATCCCAGTACGTGACTCACTCCTTTGCACAAATCCCAATACGTGACTCACTCACCAACTTGAGAAAGAAGAATGATGGCTGCAAAGTTCTTCACTTCATCAACAATGAATATCAAGAAGCACTTAGTTACAAAACCCTAAGGCGCAAAGACGCAATAACTTCTTTCTGAGAGAATAAGGTTTCGGTCACCTTTTACATATGTTCTCCTTGTATTCTCTTGTGTGACGGCCTCTAAAATATGCCTTATATATGTCTAGGGTTGTGAGAAAAGAAACTCTACACAAATGCAAAAGCCTAGCCCAAAAATCAGATCTGAAAATTCTAATTTCCGTAACCTCGATAGATAGCCTCGATAAATAGCATTTGTTGAGCCTCATTAAACCTCGATAGATAGCTATCTATTGAGCAGCTGTCCAGCTTTAGTAAACACCTTTTATTCACTTGTTTCTTGGTCCAATCTTCATGGCTTTAATACTAGAGACTTGAACAACATGTTTTTTGAAGTATTAAACACATCATAGATCAATCCAAATACAAGTAAAGTGTGTTTTGTCAAAAGATTAGCCAACTACATAAAATATGTCCTTAACAATCTCTCCCTTTGGCAATCCGTGACAAAACCACAACAAACAAATGAACATATGAGAGAAGTCATAAATCACTCAACTCATACTCACTTGTTGAATACAATAAAATCTACCCTAACGCAAACTCTTGAAAAACTTTGTAAGAAGAGAGTTCATGGCATGGAAGACTTTGACAACCTGTATTTCTAAAACACTTAAACAAAACTCATCAAAGTATCTTAGTGTGAATATAGAAATAATAGATTGCATACAAAATAAAGAAGCATGTGTATAAAGATAGAAAAGAAAAAACACATGTAGAGATAGGTGAAGAAAACATACATCATCACATATATCACTTGAAAAGCATCATGTATGTAAAAATGGTCACAAGACCTAAGGGACAAGAAGAAGAAGCTAAAAGTAACTCCTATAACAACAAGGAGGTAAACACTCCCCTATCAAGATGAAACACATCTCCCCCTTACAGAGACATGTATTTCTCCCCCTAACTTGTAGAATCTTAAAGAAAGAAACCACAAATTCTCCAAATTCTCCAAATTCTCTCACTTTTTGTCATGATTGACAGAGGGTACAGGAAACTATAAAGCTTTACCCGAAAAACATAAAGATGATCAAAGATGATCAAGGGGGCACAAAGAATCCATAAAAATGTATAAATGTAATGAAATAATATGCTATGGATAACAAGATAAAAGAAACATGCAAAACATATGAAAAGAAAAGAAAAATGCATGCAGAGGATCTCGATCGATCGAGAGGTATCGAGGAGCTATCGAGCAGACCTCGATGGATCGAACAGCTATCAAGAAACTATCGAGAGGACAGAAACTTTCTCAATCGATCCACCTAACTATCGAGAGGTGTCGAGATTGCGATAAGCTGCAACAGAAGAACTAGACAGATAAGCCAAGTATCGAGAATGTGTCGACATGGCTTAAAAACAGTTTTTCAAGAAAAGAAAAACATAGATATGAATGCAATCAAACATGTAACTCAGCCAAAGATCCAACCAACATTTTAACCTCTCAAAACATCTCTCAAAAAACAAAGAGTTAAGCATTTAGCTCACAAAAACACACACACTAAATAAGTCTAACCAATTTTATATTTAACAAACAAGTTAAGATAGTTTAGTGAGCATACATCAACGCATGTAAATCTTGTGATAACCAAATCACATTGTACCTGCACATGTATCAAGAGTAGCAAAGAATATTGCGTGTTGTATGTGAAAACATCGCAAGATTGCATAAGTGTTTCTATGTTATGACAATTTGAGATATGAGAAAATCACTTTAACTCACACATAATCATAACTGTTTAATGGGAACTATCACCTTTGAGATACATTTTATAACTCCCATATCTCCTAGAAAACACGCTTGCAATTATATTTAAAGCATTTTTGATCTTTTTGCCTTTATTTTCTTTGCATATTTTCATTTTATTAAGCAACTCATGCATGGGTATATAAAAGAGAGAGAAGAGATACCCAATTATGTTGAGCTTTTGACATTGCACGTTTGCTCTGCCGAAGCATACAGATGTCATATCATGATTGGCGAGTAACAGTGGTGAGATGGTTATTTATATCTTTCTCTTAGTATTTTCTAGTCCTACCTGTCAAAATGAGTGATATGAGTATTAAGTTCAAGAGATCACTTAACCTTACTCATCACAAACAAAGAGCTACAAAGCTCACTTGCTTAGTTGTGCATAAGAATGCTCATCTAAGCTACAAGAGATACAAAGTTTAGAAAACTCTGTTTCAAAGGCCATTTTAAGGTTCACAAGAACCGATGTACACAAACACACACTGTTTTTGTATTTTTTTTATTTTTTCATTTTTTTATTTTGAAAACAAAATAAAATAAAAACTAAACAACCAAACAAAAACAGATAAACAATCATGAAAGCATGAAAGAAAGATGCATATGAATGAAAAGCATGATAGAAAGATTCAAATACATGAAAGCATGATTCCAAAAGCAGATAAGAAATCAAGCAAAGAGAGTCCTACTATAGATAGAGAGAATTAAAGCATAGGACAACAGAAAAGACAATTAAGTCTTAGGCTCCTTTCTCACCCACACATCACAAGTCTTTGGCCATGAAGATGAAAAGGCACGTGTCCTAGTATGATTACTAAAGCACATAGAAGAATTAAGATTCTCCTAAAATCGAGTTAAAAAGCTCAATACTTTTAATAACTCTTCAAACAAAGGTGTAGGTCCTTGAAAAGAAACCTGTGACCTTTTGGATACTTTCTTTTGAGGATACAACTTAAAGCAATTAGGATGAATGTGTCCAGAAACACCACAATGGTGACAAACATGAGGTCTAACAAAGGATTTAGAATTAGTCAAAACAGTTTTGAATTTCATACCTTTATTACTTTTCTCAGATTGAGGCACAATGACAGTCCTTGATCCAGAAGCTGTGGAAGATGAGGGGCCGGAGGAGACAACATATCCTAAGCCAGTCTTATCAGAACTAGGCTTTTGAGCACTTAAGACCTTTTCAAGTTTTGCACTAGACATTCTCCCCATTTGATTTCTAGCTTGACTAAGCTTAACCTCAATATTCTTGACCTTCTCTTCTAATGAGGTGTTCTCCACAACGAGAGTCTTAACTAACCTTGTAGTCTCATCCAATTTGACTAACAGATCAGCCTTTTCAATTTTTACCTCATTAAACTCTTTTCTACAAATATGAGAAGTCTTTTCAGATTTTCAATGCATAGCTTATCATAGGCTTCCTGAAGGGTCAACTTCTTGGGTACTTCTTCATCAGAAGAATCCACACTGTCACTAGCATTCTCTACAATCACCTTATCGGTTGAGGCAACAAAAGCCATAACGTGACTACATTCATCCACATACTCATCAGAAGAGTCATTCTCAGTGTCACTCCAAGTAGTAACCAACCCTTTATCTTCTCACTTCTTGGTCTTTTCCTTCATAAGGTAGTTTGGACACTCTATCCTCATATGACCAAAACCATTGCACTCATGGCATTTGATGGGGGGTTTCTCATTCTTACCCTTCCTAGAGGAGTTAGATTTCCTAGGAGGTTCGCCCTTATCCTTTTTCCTAAACTGAAGAAGCTTGATAATCTCATCAGTTATAAAGGTTAGATCCTCATCCTCATCTTCATCTTCAAAGTCCTCAATATATTCCTCTATACCCTTAAGAGCCAAGTTTTTACTTTTTTCAACTTTTCCTATTGAGCCTAATCTCATTTCATAGGTTTGAAGGTTCCTTACAAGCTCAGTCAGAGGAATTTGATCAATGTCCTTTGCTTCTTCAATGGCAGTGATCTTGGCATGAAATCTTTCAGGTAAGGACCTAAGGATTTTCCTAACAATTTTAGATTCCATAATAGATTCTCCAAGATTGAAGGCAGAATTTACAATATCCATGAGTTTAGCATAGAACTCATCAAAAGTCTCATCTTCCTCCATCCTTATTTCTTCAAAACTGCTAGTGAGTCTTTGAAACTTCACAGTCTTTACTGACATGGTACCTTCATAGGTAGTCTCAAGAATGGTCCATGCTTCCTTGAGAAGAAACCTGTGACCTTTTGGACATTTGCTTTTGAGGATACAACTTAAAGCAATTAGGACGAATGTGTCTAGAAACACCACAATGGTGACAAACATGAGGTCTAACAAGGATTTAGAATTAGCCAAAACAGTTTTGGATTTCATACCTTTATTACTTTTCTCAGATTGATGCACAATGACACTCCTTGATCCATAAGCCGTGGAAGAGGAGGGGCCAAAGGAGACAGCATATCCTAAGCCAGTCTTATCAGAACTAGGCTTTTGAGCACTCAAGACCTCTTCAAGTTTTGCACTAGACATTCTTTCCATTTGAGTTCTAGCATGACTAAGCTCAACCTCAAGATTCTTGACCTTCTCTTCTAATGAGGTGTTCTCCACAATGAGAGTCTCAACTAACCTTGTAGTCTCATCCAATTTGACTAACAGATCAGCCTTTTCAGTTTTTACCTCATTAAGCTCTTTTCTACAAAGATGAGAAGTCTTTTTAGATTTTATGAATTCAGTGCATAGTTTATCATAGACTTCCTGAAGGGTCAACTTCTTGGGTACTTCTTCATCAGAAGAATCCTCACTGTCACTAGCACTCTCCACAATCACCTTATCGGTTGAGGCAGTAAAGGCCATAACGTGACTACATTCATCCACATACTCATCAAGATAGTCATTCTCAGTGTCACTCCAAGTAGCAACCAACCCTTTATCTTCTGACTTCTTGGTCTTTTCCTTCATAAGGTAGTTTGGACACTCTATCCTCATATGACCAAAACCCTTGCACTCATGGCATTTGATGGAGGGTTTCTCATTCTTACCCTTCCTAGAGGAGTTAGATTTCCTAGGAGGTTCGCCTTTATCCTTTTTCCTAAACTGAAGAAGCTTAATAATCTCATCAGTTATGAAAGTTAGATCCTCATCCTCATCTTCATCTTCAGAGTCCTCAATATATTCCTCTATACCCTTAAGAGCCAAGTTTTTACTCTTTCCACCTTTTCCTATTGAGCCTAATCTCATCTCATAGGTTTGAAGGTTCCCTACAAGCTCAGTAAGAGGAATTTGATCAATGTCCTTTGCTTCTTCAATGGCAGTGATCTTGACATGGAATCTTTCAGGTAAGGACCTAAGGATTTTCCTAACAATTTTAGATTCCATAGATTCTCCAAGATTGAAGGCAAAATTTACAATATCCATGAGTTTAGCATAGAACTCATCAAAGGTCTCATCTTCCTCCATCCTTATTTCTTCAAAACTGCTAGTGAGTCTTTGAAACTTCACAGTCTTTACTGACATGGTACCTTCATAGGTAGTCTCAAGAATTGTCCATGCCTCCTTGGCAACTTCCGTGGATGATATTTTCTTGAATTTCTCATTGATCACCCCACAAAACAAGGCATTCAAAGCCCTACTGATGAAATTTTCCGCTGTGATTGTTGCATCATCACAATCCACTGGCGCTTTCTTTGGCTTAATTTACCGCTGTGATTGTTGCATCATTCCAATCCACTGACGCTTTCTTTGGCTTAATCCAGCCAACTTCAACAGTTTACCATACCTGTTCACCTAGAGCCTGCAAAAACACTTTCATACGAACTTTCCAGTACGCATAATTAGTGCCATCAAATAAAGGAGGAATCAAAAGAGAATTTCCACGATCCATGACAACGTGGGTCAGGGATCACACTCAGGAAATTAATCCAATCAGAGTGTACCCGCTCTGATACCACTTGTTGAAAAATTTAGACTCCGATTGATAGAATTAACAAGTTTTAAACCCAAGTTGTTAATTAGATTTATTATGCATAAAACTTGTTAAAACAAACAAACATCAATATCATGTCAAAACTAAGTGTAGCAGAAAAATAAATAAGACAAGATATGATGACCCAGGAAAAACAATGAAACCAACCAGTTTCACAGTAAAAAACTTGGGGGGAAACCTTCCCGAAAAGCAATCCACTATAGTAAAGAGAAGTTTCAGATCTAGTACAATACCTTTATTCCTAGACTCTACAATCTCTGTAGATGAACTCACAGCAGAAACCTTCTACCGCTTCAAAACCTCTGAACTCTTCAATATATGAACGCCACCCTTTGATGCACGGATCCCAGTACGTGACTCACTCCTTTGCACGAATCCCAATACGTGACTCACTCACCAACTTGAGAAAGAAGAATGTTGGCTGCAAAGTTTTTCACTTCATCAACAATGAAGAACAAGAAGTATTTGGTTACAAAACCCTAAGGCGCAAAGACGCAGTAGCTTTTTTTTTAGAGAATAAGGTTTCGGTCACCTTTTACATATGTTCTCCTTGTATTCTCTTGTGTGACGGCCTCTAAAATATGTTTTATATATGTCTAGGGTTGTGAGAAAAAAAACCTTACACAAATACAAAAGCCTAGCCCAAAAATCAGATCTGAAAATTCTGATTTCCATAACCTCGATAGATAGCCTCGATAGATAGCATCTGTCGAGCCTCATTAAACCTCGATAGATAGCTATCTGTCGAGCAGCTGTCCAGCTTTAGTAAACACCTTTTCTTCACTTGTTTCTTGGTCCAATCTTCATGACTTTAATACTAGACTTGAACAACATGTTCTTTGAAGTATTAAACACATTCTAGATCGATCCAAATACAAGTAAAATGCGTTTTGTCAAAGGATTAGCCAATTACATAAAATATGTCCTTAACAAAAAATGTCATATTTCAAACCAATTGTTTCTCACATAAAAAAAAACCAATTGTTTCTCATATAAATTTTAGAAAAATGATATTAAAATTTAATTGTGCTTAAAATAATTAATATAACAAAATAAACATATTTATTATATTAGTAATCTTTCTAATTACATAGAATACATAATACAGTGTTAGTTCCACACACACCCATACACGTGCGCACACACAAATAAAAGAGTTAGGAAATTTAAAAGATTAAGATTAATTTTAGTGAATTCACAAATATTTTTTTTTATGGCTTTTGTGAAAATTGTTGTCAAGACAACTAAACATGAGTAAGAATATCATATTCTAAATTTATTATTATTTTTCCAACTAAACATTATTTTCTATATAAAGTTTATAAAAATAATTATATAAATTCATTTAATATAAATAATTAATGCACAACAATAGATAATTAATATATGCATTTACTATATTGGCTAATTCAATGAACTAATACTTTAATATAAATTAAAACTTTATTGATTTAGAAAACTAAATAAAGAGAACTTCAAGGAATGCACGGGTGTTCACCAAACCGCACAAACCGCAAAAACCACACCAAAACTGCCTGCAAAATGACATAATCGCACCACACCACAAGTAACAATGTACCGCACTGCACTGCACTGCATGGTATAGTGCAGATTGCGGTTTTATAATAAGAAAACCGCACAAATAATAATAATAGCTTGATAACCCTAGCAAGTGTTGACTAGAAAAGCCAGCCCAAAATAAAGAAAAACTAGTTCAATAGTTTAAAAATTGGCCCAAAATAAAGGGAAAAATTAGTTTTGAGCTGGGTAGGAAAAGAACAAAATTTGAAAAATATATCGACTTCAAGTCGTTCAAATCATATCTTATACACCACATCGCACATGTGACCGCAAAATTAAGATGCGATGCGGTTATAGTTTTGGCTAGACTCCAAACTGTACTACACCACACCGCACCGTACATGTGACTGCAAAAATAAGGTATGGTGCAATTATAGTTTTAACTAAACTGAACCGCAAAGTGTAGTACTAAAAATAGCCCAAAATCGCACCATACTGCACTGCGAACACCTCTAAATGTGTCACATGGCATAACTTCATACTCTCCAATATGAGATCTTTGCGCTTTTATATATATATATGGGCCTGACCAGTTCCTATGATAAATATTCCTTTTTTTTTGTTTTCGGGCCTTAACCATGATTTATAGTTGTAAAAAATAGCCCAATGAACAGAGCCATAACTATGGGCTTAGCATTTTCCCCCAGTGGTCCGGATTCGTCGGCTTTATGCGTTGGTAAAAAGTAAAAACGCAGGCCATGATAGTCACCAATGTGGACGATTAAGGCTTAATAAACCCACATCCTGGTGGACTTGCAAGCTTACAATTGCGATCAGAAGCCCAAATCCCAACTTTGCAGGATCCAGATGGTGAAAAGCCCGTAGCCTATGTAATGGTCGCAGATCGTGAAAAGCTCACTGACTTAAAAGTCCAGTCCACATTGGCATTAGGGCTCATTGCAGGGTCCAATACTCTTTACTAGTTTTCTCTTCCAAAAAAAAAAAAAAAAACCTTGTTAATAGTTTTTTTATTTTTTTATTTTTTCGGAAGGTTAGCTTCCATAGAGAGAGAGAAACATTAGAAAAAAGAAAGCTTCTTTTCTTTAAAAATAAATTATTAATTTGATCTTCCCACTATTATGTAAATTCAATTTGATCATTCAATGTTCCTCAAAAAAAAAAAAAAAAAAATAAAATGATCACTCAATTATGTTAATTTGGGTATTCACAACTTTCAAAATTAGAGCACCAAGAGCCTCGTGGCTCGTAGGCTGTATCTCAACTAGTTTACACCTTTTAATATTTTCAACAAACATATAATTAAACTCTTTTCCATCTCCAACTATCGAATTGTTTATATAAAAAAAAAATCAAAATTAAATCATAGAAATTGAAGTGTCAGATATGCAGTACAAATTTTATAGGAGAGAAGGGGGAAAAAACTTTATAGACATTTTATTTTATTTCGGCTCAATCCAGTAGCTAATAATTTTGTGTTAAAAACAACTTGTTGGACTTAACTCAAGTCAAAGACAATTATGGTATAGTGGGAGAATTGAATTTGATCTCATAGTATAAGGAGACAAATTGCAATTAAGGCAATAATTTTTCAAGCGTACTCCAGAAAATTTTGATTGCCAAGTTCTCAAACCATTACAAGAACTCAGAGCCTGAGGCTCTGAGAGGGGGGATATCTGTTAAAAATCAAATGGAGATATATTTGAGAATGTTTCAAGGACACTAGGGGAAAATACTGGTATGTTCTGATCAATACCTCACTAGCTCAGAAACCTTGTCTATTACAGATTCCACAAAATTTCTCATATACCGAGTGTCACACTAATGGGATCATCTATCTGTGTTTACACGAGAGAGACAGAGAGCACATAGCACATTCATGAAATGACAATAATAATTTTACTACTAAAACAAACAAATACATCACACATAGCTTCAAAGCATATTCAAAACTGTTAAGGTTTTAATTCTTAATTTTTTTTCTTGCCTCTCTTTCTTGAACTAGTTTCGGCCCCTTCTGCCTCTTCAGCCTTCTGCTCGGCCTCTAATATGGCCAGCTGCATTATAGATGCAAAGAAAAGAAAATTTTATGTAATTTTGAATGGTTTTATTCACAGGCAGAATTGCTACGCCGCCTACGCGAACCTTGAGATACAAATCAAAAATATTACCTCGTCAAGTATGGGTTTAAGCTCCTTGTATCGAGACTCAGCAAGATCGAAACCATCCTTGCGAAGCTCCTGCAAGGCCAAGACAATAATATGTCAGACATCCATAAAGACGTTCAATATTAAATCCAGTTACAACCTGGATCTGCGCTTTTACTTGAGGACTCAACAAAAATGGGGTTAAAAAGGTTTGAGATCAAATTTACACTAAAGGATCCCCTTCCACACAAACCCATTAAAAATGCCACTTTGATTCAACCACTTCAAAAGTACTTTATGATACTTGTTTCCTCCAATTGTAAGTGGACTAGACCTGGGTCTTTCTTGCAGAACTAATAAAATCTGATACCATTTATTAGTATTTTTTATGTTTTACTAAAAAATTCGAAATTGGGGCTAAACCCTTTGATAAGTAAAGCTGTTTTAATTGATCCAACACCAATAATTAGCCAACAGAAAAAGAGCAACAAAAGGGAGAAGAGACAACATGTAGTAGCAGGTATTTCCTAGAGAGAACAGAACTGTATATAGTTGGTTTTATTTAGGGGGAAAGAATAGACCTTTCCAGTGTGTTGAGTATGTTCATGAGCCGCCATTTGCCAGTACATATTTGTACGCTTATAGAAATCCCTCAATGATTCTCCAGGCTTCATGCACAAAGATGACAAGCTATCAGTTGACAAATTTATGGGATGAAAAAAGATAAATTAGGAGTCTAAATTCTAAAGCTGCCTTCAGCTGCATAATAAGTAAATGCTGCTATAATCAGCAAGGGCAATCAAAACACAATCCAAATAAATTACATCCTCATGCTGTAAACATGCAATTGGTTCATATATTTCAAAGTCAGGTTTCTTCTGGTCCAGAATCATAGTCTGAAAATGATTTATATACTTGAATAAACAGCCACATATGTTAAAGTACCACTGGGGTTCTTTGCGAATCTGAAAGGCCTAGACTGGCTCTGATCTGCTCTATCCTGGCCCGTTTTTCCTTTCTTCGAAGAGTCTTTCCTTGACCTTTGATCAAAGCAACCGCATCTCCCATTTGAAGGGACCCATCATTTTTAGCCTATATGCATAGAAGAGTGAAAACCAAATTTAAATAAACTCGCACATCTTCTCGACTTCTATTAAATATAAGGAAATAGTAACCGAAACATCTCCTCTAAGCAGCACATTAGCAGCTCTCTCTCTCTCTCTCTCACACACACACGCACACAAAAGATCATGAGAGTTTGAATCACATACTGGCTATATATATATATATATATACACACACACACAAACATATCACGAATGAATAAGAATTGAAGGGACAAAGTCAGGTTTAATTTTCACCATAACATACACCCTCTCCCCAGGCAAAAAATAAAATAAAATAAAATAAACAAGAGACTTTGCCTTTTAACATCTTCATCATTTGTATCATAATATTCAAAACTAGAAAATTGTTTCGGAAATAAGATTTTATATTTGAATATTATTTTATGGTCAAGAAATTAAGTATTCAAGATTCAATAATATCAAAATATTGTAGAATTTTACTTTTATCAGCGACAGTATCTACAAGCATTAATTTCTAATAAGAAAGCTTCTAGGTGAAATCTATGCTCTTCATATTATAGGAACAAAATAAGATGATAAATGTCACATTTAGTATGAAATTAGGGATACTCAAAATTTGTGTTTTAAGAAGATAAGGAAGGAGAAAACAGGAAACAAGTTTTCAAATATTGAAATTTCAAGCAAGGGAAGGGCAAAACTAAGGGTTCAATCTTGCTGCTAACAAGTTAAAGAGGGTGCATGCCTAAACTAAAAAACAACACAACTATCTTTTGCTGAATGAGGAAAATATGATGCACCTCCACATCATCAACATCATCATCAGTAGTCTCGTCACTGTTGCCATCCTCATCGTCATCTTCACTATCATCTTCATCCTCATCTTCATCTTCATCATCATCTTCATCCTCGGCTTCCACCCATTCAGATTCCGATGCCTGTCTTGGAAAAATAAAAGCATAGTCAAGCATTGAAGAATGCAAGGATCAGAAATGATACACTTTGCAATATTTCTCAAATTCAAACAAATTAAACATACAAAGAAATAATATTAGCAAAAAGTCAACATTTCAAAACTAGTTTTAATTGTGCAATTTCATATTTGCATGACAAGTCACATCAGTTTTGACACAATATCTCATAATAAAGACAGTATAATTTCTAAATTGATTGCCATATCTAGCCATTTTTAACCTTAAGAATTGGTTCAGAATAGTGACAGGGTGCAAACAGGAATAAATTGGCTTTACAAATGCAATTTTTCATTATAAAGGGAAGAGAGAATTTCCATAAAAACATATCTTTAAAAAAAAAAGGTATAACCTTTCCGCATCTAATTTAGACTGGAGAACTTAGAAAATTACACATTCATCCCTATTACAGAAGTTGAAGCTTCTGTGACATTACAAATGATTAACATTTAAGACTAGAGTACAGCACATCACTACTTAGACATCTACAAATTAGTAAAAATAAGCATTGACATGTAGGGAAGGAAACGAAACAAACCGGAATGATGCACTTCCATTCATCAAGTTTGCTGAGATTAAGAGAATACAGATCATCGAGTGTAATTTCTTGATCTTTAACTTCCATCATGCCCCCATATATATATAATGTATCTCTTCCAACAACCATGCAGGAGTTAATGCGTCCACAAGGTTTCACTACCTAAAAGTTTGCACTGAATTAATGATCTAATAATTGAATAAACCTATATGCATATTGGATTAATAATCCAATAGTTGAAAGACACTAAAAGCATGTGAAAAAATCTCAATTTAGCATTACAAACCTCTGCCAAATCAGAATTCTGCATTTCCAATTTAGCACCAGATTCATGAGGCTTTCCACCAGATTTGGCAGCCAACCCTCCATTATCAACAGTCACAGCTGTTGCCATATGCTGAGATATCTCATCAAGGTTGGTCTCCATGTCACCTGCTTGGCACTCTGAATTCTCATCATCATTTGCTGCACACTCCTCTTGTTCAATTGGGTTAATCTTACCATCAAGATCCACATCCATATCTTTCTGCCCACAACTCTTTTTTAACTGAAAAACACCAATGCAGAAGGTAGCCAATATTAAAACAAAAGCAATATTAAATGAATGACTTCTATTTTTTATACCCAAAGAATGCGAACACAAACTTTATAGGCAATGTATCTGGGAGATATCCAGATTAAATATTTTTCCTATACCATATTATTATATGATAAACACGGTATACCTTATCTTTCGTTGACTTCTCCTTTCGTAGCTCCAATGGATACCTATATACAGTGTATTAACATATTCAGTAAGTGGTATGATCTACAAAATGACATTCACAACTAAAGTAGTCATTGCCTATATTTAAAATAAAAAGTCATTCATTATTGCAAATAATTAGAGAAATGAAGCAAGATATAGAGCCAAAACTGAATATCATGACAGTGCTATACCTATACATAAAAGATGTAAACACATAATATGTCAAGGAATAACTGAACCACTACAAAAATATTGTCAGGTAAAACTTACCACCGACGGCTGTCTATCTGGAAGCCATAAAGTTCATTCAGAAACAAGCTCATGATAACATCACCTGCACATTTGGGGGGAAGAAAGGCACCGGCCCATAAAAAGACAGACAATCACAAAGTCAGAGACTTCAACTGTATAGGAAGCAAGAATATAACGTGATGTGGTGAACACATTTAGTCATCAAACCTGATACTTTGAGGTGAGTCACACCACTTATATTTTGCAATGTTGTTTTAGCCTCATGCAGTGTTATTCATTAAAACATAGACAAACAAGTTTTACTCACTAACTTAATTCTCATTTCCTTTTTTTCAGTCTTGATTAGTACATTGAATGAAACCATTTCACTTCTCACCAATGCACGTATTATTCTTGACCAAACATAACCCTGCCGTCAGTACACAGTTGGTGCTATCACTATCATCTCACAAGCATTTTCATCACTGATCCTGTCCCTTTACCATCAAACAATGGTTCAAGGGTATACACATGGTTTTTAAAGTGACAACAGTAGGTTACAAATTCAAGCATGTGAGGGAGTAGAGAATATAAATAAAGTAGTTTTTAACATTCTTATGAGCTTTGATAGGTGACAACCAGGTCTAGGAGTGACCATTTTAAATTAAGGATTGACAATATGCAAGGGAGCAGTTGACGAGGATTTGCAGCTCAATTACTTAGGATTAGTTTCACATGATATCTGTACAACATAGTATGCCACACATGCACATATATGATATCACAAGCGGATGTAAGGGAAAAACGAGCACACAGACCAGAACAACTAACCTTGAACTTCCATATCCACAACACCACCAAATAGCAAGGCCCGCCTCTTATGAATACACATGGTAAACCCAGCACGAGGCCCTGGAGGCATCCCACTTTTCTTAACCTATTACAAAGGAAATGATATTAGCAATAATAAAAAACACATTCATAGCAACAATCTCAACAAAAGAGAACTTAATAAGATAACTATGGGGTGTAAAGGAACCCAAGTGGGCATTTGGGCCCTTTGGGCTCTAGCAAGGAGTGTCAATCTGTTCTTGGGCTAGGAACTTGTTAGTACTGCGGATCGGCCCATACGCCGAGGGTCCGAGAACACATCCGAGGGTGAGTTTCTCCTCGGACAGACCCAAGAAAACTCGTAGATTCAGTACGAAGGTCAAGACAGAACTCTGGAAAGACTATTAGTTAAGAGGGGGAAGCTCTGAACCTCCTAGATACACCGATGTTAGAAATGTATCATGAGCCAGGGCTGCCACCTCCACATTAAAGACTCTGCACCTACCTCCCTGGCCGCATTAATGGGGAAGTGACTCCTAAACAGTAAAACTGAAACTTCTGGTCACTATTCAAAAGCACTAAGAAGAGAAATATCTAGGGGGAGGAGGTTTAAGCAACACCTGGATAAAGTATCAGGAAAAGAAGTATTTAAGGGGAATGAACGCCAAAGAAAAAGGGGGGCAAGAAGGAAAGAAAGAAATTAAGAATTGTAATCTTTGAGAAAGAAAGAGAAATAATACAGAGAGGGTCCTCGGCTTACGTCCGAGGAGGTCTATTTGCAATTATCGTTTATTATTTACAAGTGTTTGTAACTTTTAGCCTGTTATCAAGTTCTCAGTACTTCTAATCTAGGTTTCGAGCCCACACTCTACAAATTTCATTGTTTAAGGCTCATTGGGCCTGAGCCCGTAGTTGTCTTTGGGTCCAGGTGCAATTGTGCACTTACAATAACGATAACTTCAATTTCAGGAAAAGTTGATATGAGCAGCACAGAAGTCGCTTGCTTATAATTCTTAAGTCACTTATTTTTATAAAACATTAAAACAAGGCTGAGAAAAGAACATATAAGTTACCTACTTACGATGATATGAATACAGTTACACTGAATAGTACACCCACAAGCATGGTTCAATTTCCATAAATGAAATAAAATCAAAGTGTTCTATGCATATATAACACTTTTATTAAAGAAACAAAACAAAGAAATAAGGGAAAAATGATTTTCCATTTAAACATAAAAGAAAACGGAATGGAAAATCATGGTCATAACAACAACTTTAAATATGCAACTCATATGCCAAAGAATCAATTAATAAGGATCAAGACAATAGTTTGATCATGTCAAGTGGGTCTGCTGATAGAGGACTACAGAATAATCCTAGAATGTTACCATTGTATGCTTGCTGGGCATTAGTTTTAGAGTAATAACTTCTGTTTCTTCATTAAGAAGAAAAAGGCTAAAGACAACTCACACTCTTTACAGACCCCTGACTGTAGGGCAGACGAAATGCCTTTGGGTCAAAGACATTGGCACTTGTGTTCCTTCCCAGTTCTCAACAAAATAGTCAGTGATACAAATTAAATTTAAGATGATTTTGTTAAGCTTAGCACAAAAAAGAAGAAGATGATTTTGTTAGAACATTTGGAAGATCATCCTCTGTTTTTTATAGACAGATGGTGAAGTAAAAGTGGTTCCTTTGTAATTGTGTCCGTTGCCATAAAAAAATCATGCTTGCCGTTCCATTCTAATACACCTTTATATATTATTGAAAAACAAGAAAAGCGTTGAGGTTATGGACCTTGTTCCATTCCCAAGTTCTAGGATCAAGTGACCACATGTCTGAATGAACAATTCCTTTCTCAGAGCTGCTCTTATCAGATGAAACTTCTTTGTAATAGCCACCATATAAGAAAATCTGCAATGCCAAAGGAACTCCGTAAATATATAGTTTTCTTTTTCTCCTGAAAACACTTCAATTCAGAGGTGGCAGAAAAGATGACAGTCAAATTCATTGAAAAGGACAATAAATGGTAAAGAAAATGCATTTTTATTTGATAATTATTAATGATAATTTAAAAACTCAAGTCCGCAAGCCAACAATAAAGAAAATTTTATATCAGAAAGCAGCTTACACCTTTCAGGCTAATACAAGCAAAATGGATACAAATGCAAGCATTGCATTGTTCAACAAGTCAACAACTTAAAACCTCTGAAGCGCGGGTGTGGGTGTGGGTGTGGGTGTGGGTGTGGGTACGGGTGCGGGTGCGGGTGCGGATGCGGGTGCAGGACTCGGCAATTAAAAAATTATTAAAAATATTTTTATTTATATTTTCTATATATTTTTACTATTAAAATATTCTTAAAAAACATATTACTATGCCTTGATTCACAAAAAAAAGAAAGAAGAAAGCAAGAAACACAAAACAAAACACAAAACCAAAAAGAAAACACAAAAGAAGCAACAAATATTCAAAATAAAATTGAGGAAGGACAGATTTAGGGTTTTTGGGTCTCATTCAGAGCTGATTTCGGCTGTTCCGGCATGATTCAAGGCCAATTTCGGCCTGTTTCGGCCGTTTCGGGCTTGTTTCGGCCGTTTCGGTCGCCGGCCGATACGACCCAATACGGCCGATACTGCCCGATTCTAGCCGAATTGGCCTGAATCGGCGCGATTCAAGCCGCGTCGGCGCGAGTCGGCTGAAAAAAAGAAGAAACCACGTGGCAGACGCGGCCCGACGCGGCACCGACGCGCGAGCAGCGGCGTCCCTCGCACGTCACCGCGTCGCGTCGTGGGTGCGGCACCTCCGGCGCCGCATCCGTGCATCATAGCTTAAAACTAATTAATCATTCATTAACAACCCATTTTCTTTTTCTTTTTTTTGGCAGAGAGGGGGGTTGGTGTGGGTATAGTGATAGTGACTCTATCCTAGATCAAGAACCAACCTTACTGGTATGCATCAAACTCTGACCACTCAAGTCAATAAAATTTCTAGAAACCCTAAATCACCTCCATATAGATTTCAATTTCCCTTAGAGAACTTAGGAATCATATCGAAGAAGGCAATATACCAACATAAAAAGTCATTACTCATACCAAGGGATAATTGTAATTTTTTTTTATAAGTAAATTGTTTCTCAACAACTCCAATTAATGCTGGGACATGACAAAATTAAATTTCCAAAATTCAAAAATACCCGTAAAAGTACGTAAATTACTCTTGAACTCCAATGAAATTTGACATTCTGAATGATAATTATACCCCCTGGACTTCGTAGCACATCTTAGGCAGAGCATGACAGATCTAAAATAACAAATAAAGTAGGGAATAGCTCCATAGCTACCATAAGAAGGTGCATTCTAAATCACTCACCTCATCTTGGTTAACAAAAAATTGAAAACCACTACGAGCACTTGGCCACATGGATCCAGGACTAGGCTTTACTTCTTGCCACTACAATGCAACATTTCATTAGCATTGGTTAAATGATAGATGGGAACGTAACAGATAAGTATAACACTAGCCTCCTACAACAGGGGACAAAAATGTGCACCTTGTACTGATCCAGGTCAAATACATACAAATCGTTATAATACCTGCATGTATGGAGTTAAACAGCTTCATTAATCATATGGCATAAAGAAGTGCTATTAAGTTCATACACACTGATTAGCGTTTATTACCAAACACGTTTAAAAAGAAACTCATTCTATTCCTAGATGGAGGAAACAAATCAAGCAGAACGACAGACATAATAGTTTTTATGTTAAATAGTTGACAATGTGTATTGAAAAAAATAACGACGTATTTGAAAGCTTAGAATCTCCAATTATACTACAACTGACAAGTATGCAAGACAAGACAACAAAATTCTGATCCTTGGTTCAGTTAGATACATTCAAATACATAAATTATTGAATCTGGATTCCTCCTTATGCAAGACGTTATGAAACCTCATCCGTTAGGCACAAAAATTTTATGAATATCCTAACCAAAAAGATATAAGTATCAAGAAGGGCATAAATATATTCAATCATAAACACTCTTAAGCTTGCTCCTGTTGAAGACTAAAGAGAATAATCTCCCAATGAAGTTATCAACAGTGAAGAAGTATGCCTAGCTCAAAAACCCTTCATATATAGAAACAGATATACAACAAATCAAACTCATGATTAGAGTCTCTAATGTGGTTACATTTCTCTATTAATTTTTTATAGAAACAGTTATGCAACAAAACAAGCTTGAATTAGAGTTCTCTTTTGTGGTTTAGGACAGGATCTTAAAAATTCAAGTAGACATTCAACACAGATGCATCAGTTAACAATGATGAAACCTTCAACAACGTTGATAAAGACCCATCAACAACCTCACTTCTCTAAGAGTATCATAGAATCCACCGAAAACAATAATCTTGTGCTTGTATAAAACCTGTAACAGAATCAAATAAAATTATTGAAAAAGAACAAAGACCATAAGAGATTAAAAGACAGGACTATTACATGAATTATGAAAATGTACAAAACCTATATAGGCATCAACTACCAAAAAAATGGATGACATTTAAAAAGCAATTGAGCAATACAAGAAGCTGAGAAGTCTAAAAATTAGTTATTCAACTAGAAAGGATAAATACTTGTCAGCATGCATATGGTGATCAGCATGTGTAGGGGTCAATGCGTAATGGGGGAAGAGGGAGAGAGAGTTAAATTAGCAAGAAACCAATGCCAAACAATAAAAAAAAATAATATGTAAAATTAATCACATGAGCCATAAAAGACATCTGTGCCAATAACGAATGAAGATGTAGTTATTAAATTACAACACAACTAACTAAAATGCATCTTGATGAAGGCTCCACAACAAGTGCTGAGAGCAATTTGTTAACTCTTTGAGAATCCAAATGGCACAAACTTGATGCATTAACAAAGAGACTAGAGAGTCAACCACTTCTATAGCATTGATGAGAACCGAACAGCTTGTCTCTCACTTTTCTAGCTTTCTAATACATGTAGGACTTTTCTAATTAATATATGCTCCTAACTTATCTAGACTAAATTTAAAAGACAGAGATAACAAACTAATATGATCAAAAAAGTTTTACTTACAAATGCAATAATTGAAATATAAAGTAAATAGAACTTGAGTGGATTGTTCAATCTAACTGTATTTTGATAGCCTAATGCTTTGGTCCTTGCTATTACCTTTTTTAAGTTTCAAACTCGATGTAATTGAAACTTTGGTAGCATGTCATTTAAAATCAACACCATATGAAACCATAAACGTTGACTACGTAATACACTGAATCATGAACTACAATTTGCAGAACTTTTACTGTTTCGTTTAATTTTTTATTTTTCATATAAAATAATTATTATTATTACTATTATAATTGAAAATTTGCAATGTTAACCATACCATAAATTTTTTTTTGATAAGTAATTAACCATACCATAAATTATAATATACATTCATGTTCAATAACATTATTTTTGGGCAGGCTCAGATGTTTATTGAGTACAGAAGCAGAATTGTTAAGAGGTCATCAATTATTACTTCTAGTTTGCTTTCAGCCTATATCAATTCAAACAAAGTTACAAATCCATTCTTCAAAGTTAAATTAATTCCAATTGACACAATTCCTAATTTGCTCATGTCATGCTTTTTATTCATATAAGAATTCGGCTTCATTCACACATTTAACAAATGGCAGTGCATCTTTACATAAACTTCACATACAAGCCCCTATGGGTTGAAATTGATATTGTTGAGATCCTAAAAGAATAAGTGATATATGTGTCAATCTGAAGTGACATGAACTTACCATTCGATGACCTGAGCGTGGACTAGGGCAACCTTTTAGATTTATCTGTTCCCATTGGTTTGTCTTCAGGTCCAACGTCCAAAAGTCCTATGCCAACAAAATTGCAAGGAATGATTATTAACTTAGGCACAAAACAAACTGATATATAGGTACAACTAGAGGTGTTCAACAAACCACATAAACCGCACCAAAACTACCTGCAAAATAGCATAATCGCACCGCAAATAACAATACACCACACCGCACGCTCTCTATATATTAATATATTTATTTGTTTTTAATATTAAATATATTATTAATAGTTTAATAACCCTAGTTTTCAAAAAAAAAAAAAGTTTGATAATCCTAGCAAGTGTTGACTAGAAAAGCCAACCCAAAATAAAGAAAAACTAGCTAAAAAATTTAAAACTTAGCCACAAAAAAAGGGAAAAAATTAGTTTTGGGCTGGGTAAGAAATGCTCAAAATTTGAAAAATATACTGACTTCAAACTGCATTTTATACATAGCACCGCACATGCGACCACAAAAATGAGGTGCAGTGCGGTTATGGTTTTGGCTAAACTCTAAACCGCACCACACCGCACCGCACATGTGACCGCAAAAATAAGGTGCGCTGCAGTTATGATTTTAGCTAAACCGCACCGCAAAGTGCGGTGCTAAAAAAAGCCCAAAACCGCACTGCACTGCGAACACCCTAATACAACAGTTCAAAACCCAAACTTTAATCAACCATGTATTCTTGAAAAGAAGCACTATGACAGAAGATTCACCTTGTAGTGATGGAACCTCTCTTGATTTGGGGATGTAAATTCACCACCTAATGAAAAAAAAGAATGTAACTATATATGTGATGCAATAGTTTGTGAATGTCAGCATGGTTGTACATATTGAGCCAAAATGCTGTCAGTTTACCAAAGATATAGAGATTATTCTTCCAAGCAACTGCTTGATGAGCACTACGAGGAGGTGGACTATTAGGGCTTGTAATTAACTTCCATTCCTGCTTTTCCACATCATATCGGTAAAGATCACCATAAATAAATGTCTGCAACAATTCAAAAATTCACTTAGTATTAGTGTGAGTAAAACAGAAGAATCATTTGTCTTCAAACTAAAATAGATGATTACACTTGTGGATTTCAAGAACTAACCTTGTTGCCATTGTAGAATTCACCCCCATAAAGGATCAATTCTGTCTCTTTCAAAGGATTTATGTTTAGCTACACAATAATTCAGAACGATCATCAAAGAATCAATCTAACATGTAAAAAGTAAAAGAAAGGCCAACTCAACAAAATCAATAGCAGCTACAAGTAAGTGCATTACCGAACAGTTGGATCGGGGAGACGGTGCTGGGACATTCTCCTCAACATGGACTTCCTTCTTCTTTGCCTCCTCCTTTTGTATACTCAACTGTGAAACCAAACACATACAATACAATCTAAGAAACTCCAACCCTCCGAAATCCTTGGCGTGTCGTGTTAAACTCAGACACTTCAGGGACACTCTTCATGTGTGTCCTCAGTGTACTTTGATTTTCAAAGATGTTTTAAAATAAACATAAAACATGTCTAGAAACATGTCCTAAACTTTCAACAATTTCCATGAGTGCTCATGCTTCTTAGTATATTCAATCATATACTTCAACAAAAACATTAACTACTTACATTGCTTTTCTTGAAGAAGCCTACATTAAACCAACACACATTAAAACATAACAATTCAATTCACAAACCAATCATAAATTTGACACATAAAATCTCTTTCTGACATAAACCCATTAAATCTAAACATACAACATAACAGTCCCATAATTCAACTCCCACTAAAATATAATTCTACAAAACACAATCTGATCGTTCTAAACATATAACATAACAGTCCCAAAATTGAACTCTGACCCAATATAACTTCAAACACACAAAAGCTTCAGGACCCATTTTCCTCTCAAAAATTTTGCAGTGAAACAAACAGAAGATATCGCAAAATTTTAAACAATTTTCACAAGAATTCAAAAATGAATACCAAAATGGCATCGATGTCATCTTCGGGAGAGAGCTTCTTGGACTCTCTGCGAGCTCTCTTCTCCTCAGCTTTGGCTGTTTTCTTCACTGTTTTCTCTTTGCCTTTTCCGGGCTTCTTCGTTTTCTTCCCCATTTTCACAAACTGCGGCAAGCTCTGAATGCAGCGAGAGTAAGAGCAAATATAAACGAAGGCGTTAGGGCCTTTGACGGTGTCGTTTTCATGTTGTTAAACGAACCGTTTTGGATGCCCCCGAATTCTGGCGGGAGGCCTTTGAATTGGGCCCAAGGATAATGCACTTTAATACTGGCCCAATGTAACATGGGCTACAAACTTTTGTATACCTCGAAATCGAGTGCCATGTAAATTTTGCAAATCATCGTTACAAGTTTCTCTTGTGAAAAAAGCTCCGTGTTCTTTACTAGTAATAATTCATCCTTATTCTTAAAAAAAAAAAAAAAAAATGGAAGGTTCCAATTACTTCAACTAATAAAATTTTTGATAGTTAAATAAGAGATTTGAAATTCAATATCCGCTTATACCAAATACCGATTGCTGTCTTGATCTGATAATAAACAATTATCATTAAGATCACACATGCGGAGCACGTGTGATGTGGCTAATCTTTATATATTAAGATGATTCAGAAAGTTAGTTTTAACTTTAGAAAATGTAAAAAATACTCCTAATCTAATTCAATAATCCTTATTCTTAAAAATAAAAAATAGAGTTAAAATTGTAATTTAATAAAATTCAAGAACAAAAAACTACTGGAGGAACTTTTTTCTTAAAAATTAGCACACGCTCTCTATTTCAATATATCTACACACGTTTGATACATTTGTTTCCTAAAAACTAGCACACACTAAACCCAACTATTTACTCATATTCAAAATCTTAAATTTTAGTTTCTTAAAAATCCATTCATGAGTAACCTCATTAACAATAGACAAATTCAAATTGAAAAAATAAAATAAAATAAAGCCTCATCGCACGTACGGAGCGCGTGTGACAAAGCTAGTAATTTATTAATAGGATTCCTTGTTTGTGTTTCAACATTTTGCATACTAAAATACCCTCACACAAATTCTTAAATTCTCTAAAATACCCATATCTTTTAGTTAAATAATTTTAAATTAAAAAACACAAACTGATTAAATGAGTAATTTCTCATTCCTAAATTTTAGATTTTTTTCTTTATCTTGTCCATTCAGCCTAAAACTTAGGACATTATCTTTATTTCATTTTTAAACATTATTCCACCTTATCTTATCTCTTTCTTTAAAAAAATACCGTTATTTATATATCATTTTTAAACATTATAACACTAAACCAAAAAGAGCATTATTGCACATGCGAAGCGCATGTGATGAATCTAGTTTTAATATAAGAACTTACTTTTTTCTATTTTACATACTCATTTTTCAAAACACTTCAGATCAAATTATCTATTTTATACTACATTACATTACATTAAAATAAAAATAAAAATCTTGATTTTTTTTAATTGCTTTTCTTTATTCACACAAAAATAACCATTATCCACTCTCTTTCTTCAGCATCAGGATATGTAAAGAATAAATATGCAAAATAAATAGTTTAGTGTAAATTTACATAGTTACCGTAGCAATTTTGTAAATTTACAAATTTTTAGCTTGACTGATATAGGTGATTTTGATATTGAATGTGTAAAATTGATAGCCTTTTCTATTTTGCATTGTTGGGTGCAAAACTGCAAATGCTCAAATATCATTATTCATTATCTTTATATATTATCTTTATATTATATATTATCTTTATACATTAAGAAAATTTAGAAAGTTAGCTAGTTATGGTTTTGAAACATGTCAACAATACCCTTAAGCTAATTAGATAATCTTTATTCTTAACAAATAAAAAAATAGCGTTAAAATTGTAATTCAGCAAAATTATAAAAAATAAATAAATAAAAAACTACCAGATAAAATTTTCTTCCCAAAAATTAGCATACTTTCTATTTGAATATATGTCACACACATTTAATACATTTTTTCCTAAAAACTAGCATACACTAAACTTAGCAATTTACTTATTTTTAAATCCTAAATTTTAGTTTCTTAAAAATTCATTTTGGTGTAATCTTACTAACAATAGATAAAAGTGCCTATCAAAAAAAAAAAAAAAAAAAAAAAATAAAAGTTGAAAAACTATATTAAACTCAAAATAATAATAAAACGAGTCTTATCGGCTATCGCACGTGCAAAGCGCGTGTGATGAGACTAGTTGTTTATTACTCTCTCTCTTTCCCTTCGAACTAAAGGCTTTCAAAAACAAAATTGTTATTTTTAGTTTTTATTTTTTGTTAATCTTAGTCTAGTTTGGGCTGGCTGGGACATGTTGTACAAGCAACAAAAAAAAAAAAATTTACACAAATTTTTTACTACAGATTTCATCACGTCTGTTCTACATATTGCATTTTGATCAAACGGTGTTTTATCCATTTAATTTGTTATTCTCATAGAAAGCTTTTATTCATGACAAAAGTCCTTGATTATTCACTAAACATTTAAATTATTGAGTTATCACAACTTAATCATCAGTTTTTAGAGGCATTTGAGAATGAAATTCAGTGAAGGGTTTGACAGATTCTGTAAAATCATATTCTTGAGTCTCACTTTGACTACAACTAATACATAATGATTAAACGTGCTTTTAATTATTCATATACCAAGACAGAAGACTAGATTAAGTTTATTAAATTTCATTATTCTTAGAAAAGATAATGATATTCTTATTGGTTAATGCAGCCAAGTGTTAAAATTAATTGAGTACGTAACTTTTCTTTTTTTGATGAGTTAATTGAGTAACTTGATGTATGACACTATATCATCTTTTTTTTTTTTGGAGAAGGACTATATCTTAGGTTTGCCCCAAATTTTTAATAAAAAATTTGAAGCCAGATTTGCTTTAATTACAAATTTGCCACTACTTTTGTAACTCAATGTTTTATTGGTACTGGCCTATGTGGTGGGATGAACATCCAAGAACTTGTAAGCAAGTGATGAAGATGTTTACTTTGAGATTTTAAAAAGAAGTGTATGTGTATTCTCTTCTACCTTTGTCAAATTGGTGAATCAATAAACTGGTTGGCTGGTTGCTCTTTGTTGCAAGGGCTAAGGCCTTGAGTCTTTTCTTTTCTTTTTTCTCTACTCCAATAAGATTTTTATTTTTAATTAAAAAAAAAATTGAATGTATGCTAAATGCCTTGCACAACTTTAAAGAGAGAGAATGTCATGATAATGCTACAACAATGACAAAACTTTAGTCCCAAAATATCTTAATAATGTTAATGACATAAAATTTGTTAAGGTGGTAAATTGTGATAGGAATAATATCATTTTCGCATTTAGGTCTAATTGACACCATTTTTATCATAACTAAGTCGTAACAAAACACGTAAATAATTGTGAAAATGGTGTCCTTAAACCTACCAAAAATGTCACCCTGAAAACAGTGGTGACGCCACTCAGTAGCCAGGGTGTTCCTAGGAACACCCTAGCTTGAATTTTTTTTTTTATATATATAATAATTTAATTTTTTTATTTGTTTACCCTTAAAAAAAAAAAAGGAACACTCTCAAGCAATATTAGGAACACCCTCAAAATTTTTATGCTAAACAAATTTTGAACTAAAAGGCATGCAAAAGCAGGGGTGTGTGCACACATGAGGTGTGCGTTTACACACAGTGGAGTGTGTGCTAGACTCCTAATAGTTAGTAAAAAAAATGAATGAAGCAACTAAATACCAATAATTAATAATTTAATTAACTAATACATTATAAAAGACAAACAAATTAAATTATGTTAAGCTAAACAAAAATTAATAATTTTATAATTTAATAATTAATGAAACAACAATACAACAAATTATAGTTTATAAAAGACAAACAAATTTATGAAACAACTAAACAACAATAATTAATAATTTGATTAATATTTCAAATGAACTTATAGTTTATTGTACCGGTACCTTTGTTCATTAATTTCTTTTCTTTTCTTTTTTTTCCTTTTTTTATTTTTTTCTTTTGAGGTTTTTCGGTGTGCAGAATGCAAATTTGTTTTGGTTTTAAGAATTTTTTTTTTAAGTACAAATTTCATGCTTGCCAAATTTTGAATTGAGGTCAGTATTTACCGAAATGTCCCGAAACACCCAAAATAGACTGAAATGACCCAAAATTTTTTCAAAGTGGAATAGGAACACCCTGAACAAAATTCCTGGAGTTGCCATTGCCTGAAAAGGCTTTAAAAAAAAATATTTTTTAAAGATGATATTGGTCTAAAATTTTAAAATATAAGGCAACAATTATGTCAATAAAGTGAGCAAAACACCTTTGATGTTAGTGTTGGAACTAGAATTGACGTCAAAGGGAGACAATTTTATAAGTGACAAGCACATGAGTGCTAGAAACCAATCTAAATAATTAAAAGCTGTTTATGTGAATAATAAGCAGCATTTTAACGAACAAAAAAAAAAATTCATTGTGTTAATTTGTTAGAATTTTTTTTTTTCCTTCCAAATGCATAAGCCATTTTCTGATTTTTATTTGAAGTCAAATATTCCACGTACAATTCACATGAAGCGGTTTTAATAGTTGGACATATGACATAGGGAATTTTAATAATATATAGATATATTATTAAATGAATGCATTTAGAAATATGGACATATGACATAGGGAATTCATAAATATTTAATTATTTATTTAGTAAAAGAATATTTATTATTTTTTTACTAATTCAAGGGCACAATTATTTTTTCTATTTTTGATAGCTTTTGTTAATAGATTTGCCTGTTCTCTTGTTGGCTTTTATTTCAATTGTTAAAAAAGCAGCTAGATATGTGCAAGAATGCCATATTCCAAATCCATTCATTTTTTAATATAATAATTATTCTAAAATAAATTATTTTTTAAAAAACTTTTAATAAAAATAACTATATGAATTGATTTTATATAAATCACATGTGTTATGCATGTTCAAAGACTTTTTTTTTTTTAATTAAAAATTGAAGAATAAAATGTATGTCCTAATTTTCGTTAGTTTCAATTTGAGTTTAAAATTTTTTACTTTAACTTCAAATCCTTAACTTGTCTTCTTGTACTAATTTTTTATGGAATTGAAATTCTTTAATTTATCTTTGTGTTCTTAATTTGTCTTATTATTCAATTATATAATAGTGCTATGGAAGTATGGAAAAATAACACTAAAGAGTTCTATTCCAATTATTTTATATATATATATATATATATAATTAGTACACTAAGATAATCAATACATAATAACAAATGTGTGGGGTCATGGGCCCAAATTGTACAATTGGGTTTTGGGCTTTGGCCGAGGAGCGTGCGTGGTCCGAGTCCGAGGAGGAATATCTTCTCGGATAAAGCTAAACGCAGATCGGGTATGGGTCTTAATGATCAAAGTGACATTCCAGGAAGTTCTAATAATAGGGACGAGCATTATGAACGTACAAGAGGGATAATGACTCAAAAATATCTAAGAGAAAGCTGCTACACCGCATTGAATGCCCTACAGCTAACTTTTTGACCGCATTTATGTGGAAAAGACCCTTGAACAGTGCTACCTCAGCAACAACTCTCAGAAGGCTAGAAAGGGTGTCTGATGGGACAAACACTCAAGTGGTGGCTCAAAAGATCAATAAGTGTAGGATTAAGATCATCCAAAAGGAACTATATAAGGGGAGAGGCCCTTCATGAAAGAGGGGAGATGGATGAAAAAAGGAGAAGATAGAGCACTAAAGCAATCTCAATAACTCCTGTAACGATGGTCATCCAATATACAGTAGAACAGAGCTCCTCGAACTGTGCCGAGGACAAACTTTCTCGCACCAACTGGGTTCAATTCTTGTTAGCTCATCATCCAAAACCATATTAACTGTTATCCATGCACTAAAACCTAGTTCTTTGACCCACTCTCTACAAATTTATTGTACTGGGTTCACTGGGCCGAGATCCCTTACATTTTGGGCTTGGTCCGAAAATCGTGTCCCTACAAAATGCATTTACAATTACTTATTAACACTTTGACATAAATGCATAGTTTGGAAAAATGAAAGGCTAAATGAAGAGAATTCTAAGAAATGCGCCATGTGAAAGAACCTCACAATTCCTTATATGAAGTTCCTTGCTTTTTTATATACTTGCCAATGCCCTGAGTAATGTACTATGCATTTTAAAATTTTTGTAAGAAATTATCTTATAGTCCATTTTATATTTATGAAATCTACTTCAACTATATTAAATACATGTTATTGAAAAAGAGAAAACAAAAGTAATTAAAATAATTAAAATTTTGATCTTCTTTCTTAAGTGATTGGACAAATAATTAATTATTTTCTTCTTACTTAAGCATAAGTATTACCAATGGTATTGTAGGAGGGGTGAGGCCGAGTATGGAATAAAAATTGTAGGCCTAACCCGAGGAGGGAAAAAGGCCCACTTGCACATCAATCTTGGCCCAACTCGCAGATTAGAGCCCGAGGAGGATAGACGAAGAGGCCAACCTCCCGAGGAGCAAGCATTCATCGAGAATTACCAAGTAAGCTTATGGTACCAGAAGACAAGAAACGGAAGAAGGTGGAAGAAACGTGTGAGCAAAGAAGAAAGGAAATATCTAGATAAAGTAGCCATCATCTTCGCAATTAATGCATTGTATCAACTCAGATGGCTGCATTAAAGAAAGAATGACCCCTAAACAGTAACCTCACAGCTTGCAACACAGTTTTACCACCTCCAACAAGCCTTGATGGGACAAGCATCCAAAGGAAAGCTCTTAACTATACAAGTTGAGGGCTAGGATGCAATCTAAAGGACTATATAAGGAAGGGAAACCCCTCCAAATTAGGGGACGAGAAATTGAAAGAAAATAGAAGAATTGTGTAGGGAAACCTCATATCTAAAATACTTGAACTCAATACGAACATTGGCTCTTCGGCCAGATCTGAGGAAGTGTTAATTCCCAATTTGGTCTTATATGAATGATTTATTGAGCTATTTTCGTCTCAAACACAACGTTTAGATCATAAGACTGCATTAAAAGTGACATTGAAAACCCATTACTCTAAACAAATTAATGGTATTAGGCCTAACAACCTAACTCCACCACCCTAAGGGGCCTAGTGTATGTGTATCTTCGAGCCCATATAGGTATTATTACACATTTATTACAGTTGTTTATTTGAGTTTAATTGATTTCTTAATATTATACCACATAAGTTCTTAAGGCTTCACAATTTTACATATCATTATCTTAATATAATTTTAATTCTATTATATACTTAAATATTCCAATAGAATTTTGACACATTATATTTTTTTTAAATAATATAATATATGTTTCACCATTATAGTAAATGCTTAATACTAGAATATTTATTTTTATACGCAAGCATAATCGTAAAATTACTTATTAGTAACTGTCATAATTATCATTTTTTTATATTTTAAAAAAGGACTAACTTTAGCAATAAAATTGGTTGTAGCATTAAGTTACAACCTTACTCAATATTTTTTTATTGGAGGTGAATTTTGATAAATCCATCATTGAAATACATTTTTTTTTATATCCCTCATGCTTACAAAATTTCTAGAAAATTAAGATCAATATCTCTGTTATTAATAATTTGTTTAAATTGCAAGTTTTTGTAATTTAAAATTATGCATAAAATATAAGCTTATATATTATATAGTAAATAATATCCGATTGACACAAAATTTGACATATGTATTATGAGAGTGTAAAGAACATGCAACTCAACGGTTAGGTTTTCAAAATATTTAGTAATGTTGATCTTTTTTAAAGGAATTCATAGCCTTAGGTTACACCTAAATTTGTAGCTAAATTTTATCCCAAAATAATAGAGAAAATGCATTGCTTATGTGGGAGAGCATACATTTTCTGCCATGTGACTCAATTTTTTATAATTAATTTCATTTAGTCTTCCAACTCACCAAAGCATTTATGTCAAAATATTACCTTTTTTTTTTAATTGTCATGTTATAATGGGATAAGCAATAAATGTCATTTGTACCATGTATTTATGTCAAAATATTACTTTTTATTTTATTTTTATACAAGATAGAAATTCTAGTTTAACATAATCTAAGTATATATGTGGGTGAAACTCCTTTCTGGAGACTTGAACCTCGGCCTTGCCCTCACATCCCACAAGCACTTATACTTATGTCAAAGTATTACTAAAAGGGTACGGATTTGTTGCAAATTAAGTTACAGCAACTCTTGCATAATGATGATGGGAATTAATGGTGGAATAGGGAATTATGAGTAGTTGCTTCGAGGGAACCGGTCCTCCTTAAGATAGAGAAGAGATAGTGAAAAGAATTAGAGAATCAAGAACAATAAAACTTCCATTATTTCTGTTATGAATCTGATGTACAAGATACAAGTCCTCTAATAGATAATTCTATAGCTTCTGGCAATTACTTTCAATTAGTTATTATATCTAACCAACCTAACTAACTTCCCTCAACCACATCCTAGTTGTACCAGCTTATCTATACAACAGATTCTAATCAGTTACAATCAATCCAATAGCTTGTTACTAACCCAATTACAACATCTATACAGAGTCTTAACAAATGCACATGTGTCAAGTGGTTATTTGGTGAAAAATTCAATCTTGACATGGAAGTTTTCATTTAAATATAAGCCTAGACAAGTGTCTATATAAGGTAAGATTTAAATGAAAGCTTTCATGTTAAGATTAAAATTTTCACTAAATGGTCATTTGACATGTGTATATTTTTATAAGAGTTGCTGCAACTTAGTTTGAAGCAAATCCTTGTCCTTTTAGTAATACTTTAACATAAATACATAGCACAAATGACATTTATTAATTATCCCATTATAACATTACAATTAATTAGTAATATTTTGACATAAATGCAAAATTTGGTGAGTTGGAAGATTAAATGAAGATAATTATAAAGAATGGGTCACATGGTAGAAAATGCATGCTCTCTCACATAAGCAATGCATGGGAAAATAGCTAATTCTATAGCTTTTGGCAGTTACTTTCTGTTAGTTATTATAGCTAACTAACCTAACTAACTTCCCTCAACCAAATCCTAACTGGACCAGCTTATCTATGCAACAGATCCTAATCAGTTACAATCAATCCAATAGCTTGTTACTAACCCAATTACAACATCTATACAGAGTCTTAGCAAATGCACGTGTCTAGTGGCAATTTGGTGAAAAATTCAATCTTGACATGGAAGTTTTCATTTAAATATAAGGCTGGGCAAGTGTCTATATGAGGCAAGATTTATATGAAAACTTCCATGCCAAGATTAAAATTTTCACCAAATGGCCACTTGACACGTGTGTATTTTTACAGGAGTTGCTACAACTTGGTTTACAGTAAATCCTTGCCCATTTAGTAATACTTTGACATAAATACATAGCACAAATGACATTTACTAATTATCCGATTATAACAGTACAATTAATTAGTAATATTTTGACAATTAATTAGTATTATTTTGACATATATGCAAAGTTTGGTGAGTTGGAGGATTAAATGAAGATAGTTATAAAGAACGAGTCACATGGCAAAAATGCATGCTCTCTCACATAAGTAATGCATGGCAAAATAGCCAATTTTATAGCTTTTGGCAGTTACTTTCAATTAATTATTAAAATTAACCAACCTAACTAACTTCCCTCAACCACATCCTAACTGTACTAGCTTATCTATATAACAGATCCTAATCAATTATAGTCGATCCAATAGCTTATCTATATAACAGATCCTAATCAATTACAGTCAATCCAATAGCTTGTTACCAACCCAATTACAATATCTATACAAAGTCAAAACAAATGCACATGTCAAGTGGCTATTTGGTGAAAAATTCAATCTTGAAATAGAAGTTTTTATTTAAATATAAGGTTGGACAGGTGTCTATATGAGGCAAGATTTAAATGAAAACTTTCATGTCAAAATTAAAATTTTCATCAAATGGCTACTTGACACGTGTGTATTTTTGTAGGAGTTGCTGCAACTTAGTTTGTAGCAAATCCTTACCTTTTTAATAATACTTTGACATAAATACATAGCACAAATGACATTTATTGATTATCCCATTATAACATTACAATTAATTAGTAATATTTTCACAATTAATTAGTAATATTTTGACATAAATGCAAAGTTTGGTGAGTTGGAAGATTAAATGAAGATAACTATAAAGAACGAGTCACATGGCAGAGAATGCATGCTCTCTCACATAAACAATACATGGGAAAATATAGCATAATATGATTTTCTCTATTTTTTAGGATAAAATTTAGCTACAACATTGAGTGTAACTTGAGGCTATGAATTCCTTTAAAAATATTAATATTATTACATTTTTGAAAATCTAATCATTGGATTACATATTCTTTATACTCTTATAATATATATAATGTCAATTTTTGTGCCAATCAGATATTATTCACAATATGATCTATAAGCTTATATTTTATGTATAATTTTAAATTACAAAAACTTGTAATTTAAACAATTTATTAATAACATAGATATTGATCTTAATTTTCTATAAATTTTGTAAGTATAGAAGATATAAAAAGAAAATGTATTCCAATGATGGATTTATCAAAATTCACCTCCAATAAAAAAGTATTGAGTAAGGTTGTAGCCTAAGGTTACAACCAATTTTATAACTAAATTTAATCCTTTTTTTAAATATAAAAATTGATAATTATGACAGTTATTAATAAATATTTTAATGATTATGCTTGCATATAAAAATAAATATTTTAATATTAAGCATTTACTATAATGGTGAAACATATATTATATTGTTTTTAAAAAATATAATGTGTCAAAATTCTATTGGGATATTTTAGTATATAATAGAATTAAAAATTATATTAAGATGTAAAATTGTGTGGCCTTAAAACCTTTTTTTTTGAGAGAGAGTGTTAATCCTTAAAAAAAAAAAAATAAAACTCAAACAACTCTCTGTTTCCATTTCATTATTCCACAAAACTCTCTCTCTCTCTCTCTCTTAAAACCAAAATTGATGAATAATTATGATATGACAAATCCTTCACTGACGATTTATTTATTTATTTCTTATTCCTATTAGAGTTAGGACAACTTCATTAGGGTCAAGAGTGGAGTCATGGCCAAAGAAATTCCTTTTATAACAAAAGTATTATTATTTCTTTAAAGAGTACAAGCATTTAATAATAAAAAAGGTATTATTAGGTCTTCAGTAAAGAGTTATAAATTGTTTTTCATTCCCTTCTATTCTTTCCATTTTCAAGGATTAAAAATGGGCTTATGCGAAAAATTAAAATTTTAAACAAAGCATTTAACAAAAAAAAAAAACTTTTAAATGAGGGAATAAAAAGAATACTTTTAAAAAAAAAATCTTTACATTCCATTCACCCTATTACTCTCTCCAAAACAAATTGTAACTAAAGTAGCTAATTTATTTTTATACAAATTCTCTAATAAATTTTTTTATTTACTATTACTTATTAATTAAATTTGTACATCATATGTATTTTTTTTGTCTCAAACTTTTCTATGTTATGCACCGATTAATGATTAGATCCCCGCAAGAAACTATTGACATCCTAACTCTTAGTGTTGTGAGAGAGAGAAAAGGGTCAAAGGATTTTGGGCTATGAATTGAACTAACAAATGTATGCAATTTAAAAATAAAATAAAATAAAATAATAATAATAATTACAAGATTTAGCCAGATTTTAATATAATTGTAAATCCATATTGGTCAACCATTTGCAAAAATCATAAAGAACTTTCCATAAATATATTGGTATTTCAGTCAGGTCATAAATGACCACATTAAATAGACTAATTTTAGTTTCAAAAAAAAAAAAAAATAGACTAATTTTTTTAAGGACAAAATAAATAGACCAATTTTGGTTATGCTATTTTAAGTCGACTTTGGCTGTAGTTGGGGGTACTCCAGAGTGACCGACCTATTAAGTATTGACTGCTTAGCCTATAAAAATGCCATAAATAGCCACTATTTTTGTACAATCAATTAAGATAGAAAATTGTCTTCCTACTCCCTCCTGTCCTATTCCCTGTATCTTCTGATTATATTATCTCAAAAAAAAAGAAAAAAAAAAAAGAGAGAAAATCTCAGAATAGTGCAAGAAAAATGGGCAGGACCTTCAACTTCATGCATTTTGTTGTCGTTTGCCTCTTCTTCTTTTGTATAGTAGAGTCTGAGGCAAAGCAACCGCTAGCACCAGCTTTATACGTACTTGGAGATTCATTTGTTGCATCTGGCAATGATAATATTCAAAACACAGATGCGAAAGCAAACTATGCACCTTATGGCATAGATTTTCCAAATGGAACAACAGGCAGGGTCACAAATGGCCTTACATTGGTTGATTTCTATGGTAAATTTCTACACATAAATCAAACAAGCAAGTATCCCAGTATCAGTTTGTTCATTTGAAAATTGGTTGAGAATTTATGCTTGTAAAATTCATAATTGGGATAGCTTGATGTAGCAGTGTGCCTTCAAATTATTCCAAGGCATTAACACAACGAATTGACCCAATATTTTGGGTTAATTTGACATGGATTGATGGGTTGGATTTGGTTTATTATTTATTGAGTCATGTTAACAGGTGCCCTAAGGGCAATGGTAAATAATCAATTTTAGAAAAGTTTTGATACCACTTTTTTGAGAAATGGAAAAAGCTGTCAAAACATTAATTAACTTTTTTTTTTTCTTTTCTCCTAAAAACTTTCTTTAAATAGATTATTAACTATTACCTTAAGGACATCCGTTAGCATTTGTCTTACTTACTTTGGAACTCGGGTTAAGTTGGGTTTGAGTTGACAAAATTTTCAATGTAACCCGTCTGACTCACACTATTAATAATTTAAAAATTATGTGTTTTTGTGAGTTTGAGAGTCGGTTTGAATTTTTTTAGCTTGATTTATCTTAATTTAGTATTTTAAGATTTAAGATTTCAGTTGAGTTTAGAATGTAAAAAACAATTGTTTAATTCTAATAATTTATTGAATAATGATTTAAATAGTTGAATCAAAATATAGTATTTTCATTTGGCTACTCTATCAATATCTTTGGTTTTTAGAGCTACCATGGATTGGATTTGTTTAGAGATTCTTTAATCCGAAGAAGCCAATTTTGTTTAAGAAGTACCCTAAACCCCCAATAGCTTGATGGATGCTATAATTTATATAAGAACTAGTGCAGTGTTGAAATTTGTTATGATAAATACTCTTAAATCTTATTAACTTTGTGATCTAAATGCAGCTCAATGGCTTGGATTACAAGTCCCTCCTCCATACTTGCTTTTCAATCAGTCAGAAAAACACACTGAGGGATTTAACTATGCATCTGGCCCAGCTGGGATCCGTCCTGAAACTAGCACTGTTGATCATGTAAGAAATTCAAATTTTTGTTTTCCATTTGGCAATTTTGTAACATGTCTAAAAGCGTGCGATTTTTTTGTTTTTATTTTTTTAAGGCTCGTGCTTTGCTCGATATTAGACACAAACTAATATAATATGTAATTTTATCGTGATTTTTTTTTTTATAATATGCAAATTATACGTATTTTATCCAAATCTTTATTAAGAATAACTACGTACCTGTCGCGAAGAGAAAATATATATTTGAGCTTTTTTAGGATTCAAATTTTATTATATAGTATATAAAGTTTTTCAAAAAACTAAAAATCCTTTTTTTATTTCTTCCATTGGCTTTATCATGCAGGGTGTATTTTTAAGCATGGACAAACAAGTTGAGTTGTTTAAGAAGACAGCTCAAGAATATTTGCCAACACTTTTTGGTAATCCAGATGAGCTCAAAGACTACTTGTCAAAGTCTATTTTTCTTGTTGTGATTGGCAGAAATGATTATACCCAGAATTTTCTTTCACCTAAATACAATAGTAGCAAAAAGTGGAATATGAAACAATTCGCTGAGATCATTACAGATGAACTCGGAAGTAAAATATTGGTAAGTCCATTCTATCCAATTAGGAATAAAAATTCAATGTCTCGCTTTTATTATTTCATTCTATACTCCACTAACTATAATATGTCATGTGTACAATTTTTTTAAATTTAAATTTAAATTATTTTATAAGAAAAAATATTACATGTGAGACGTGTGACCAACTGCGAGTGGAATATAATTTAGAACATTAAAAATGAGACATAGCCTCATATATAATCATGCGTAAATGGTCTTGATTTTGTGCAGGATTTGTATACGGTAGGAGCTAGAAAGTTTCTAGTGTTTGAGATTGACGCCATGGGTTGTGAACCAGCTTTCTATGAAAAACAAAAGAACGAATGTTCAGATAAGTTAACTTCTTATATATCTACTTACAATCACAAGCTTGAAGTAGAGCTTCAAATTTTGGCCAAAACTGTTAGAGGCGCAATATTCGCTCTGGCAAAGAGGTATCAATTAATGTATGATCTGGTGGCAAATCCTACTCGTTTTGGTGAGTTCTATTCCTTTCTCTCTCTTTCAAAAAAAAAAAAAAAAAAACCCACTTTTATAAGAATTGAGATAAAAAATTTGTATATAAAATATTCATTGAATTGAGCATATCATGAGGTTATTATAATACATTAAGATATACACGTGGAAATTCAAATAAATGATAAAGAATTTCGTTTATATATGATAGGAATAACTCCTTTTAATAAAAGGATAATATGTCCTTGAGATAGTCTAATTATCTACAAAAGAGACCAATTAATGCATATAAAAAAAAAATTGTGATTTGATTCAAGCCCATGGAATAAAAAAAGATAAAGGACAAGTTTAAATAACATTGATAAAAATTGTTTAAAAAAAAAAAACATATTATTTAAAAAGGTCGACATTGAGAAGATTACTTATGTGGTCGACTTTAATTAGTTTTTTTTTTTTTTTTTAAGAGAGTTTCAACCTATAACATCGGCTTCTAATGATAGCTCTTTATCATTAGACCAAAACACCAATAAGCTTTTGGTGTATTTGGTGTAGACACTCCATATCTTTTATTCAACAATCAGAGACTTTACTAGTTGAGCTAACTGGAGCCCACACTTTCATTAGGTTGTTGATGAATTATAGTTGATATTAAATTTTTCGGACTAAGGGTTTATTATTGTTTGTATTTTATTTGATAAGAAGAGAAGGAACTCAAAATCCAATGATATATTGTTCGTTTGTAACTTAAAAGATCTAAATTTTTACAGGGCTAAAAGATTCACTAAACCCATGTTGTCCTGTTTCACAATCGGGGCTATGTCTTCCAAATCAAGCCCCTTGCAAAGACAGGAAATCACAAGTCTTTTTTGACGCAATTCACCCAACGGAAGCAGTATACAGTATTATTGCAAATCAATGTTTTAATGGTACTGGGCTATGTGGTTCACTGAACCTCCAAGAACTTGTAAGCAAGTGATGAAGATGTTTACTTAAGGATTTTAAAAAGAAGTATATGTGTGTTCTCTTTTGCCTTTGTGCAAATTGCTGAATTAATAAACTGTTTGAATGGATGCTTAATGCCTTGCACAGCTTTAGAGAGAGAAAATGTCATGATGATTGATGATGCTACTATAACGACAAAATCTTTGTCCCAAAAATGTCGTAATAATGTTAATGACATAAAATTTGTTTAGATAGTAAGTTATGGTAGAAGCTATATCATCTTCGCATAGATCTAACTGACATTATTTTTATTACGCATAAATCGCAACAGTAACATTTTAAAATATAAAGCAACAACATTATGTCAATAAAGTGAGCAAAAAACACCTAAACATCTTTAATATTAGTAGTGAAGCCAGAATTTAATGCCAAGGGAGACAAAAATTTTATTAAGCAACACACACATTCATGCACGCAAGTACTAGAAACCAATCTAAATAATTAAAAGCTATTTATGTGAATAATAGGTGATATTTTAAAAAATAAAAAACATATTTACATTGTGTTAATTTGATAGAGTGTTTTTTCCCAAATGCATTAGCCATTTCATGATTTTTATTTGAAGTCAAGATTCCACGTATGTAACGGTTTTTAATAGTTAGACTAATCTCAAATAGATTCCTTATAAATTCTGATATTTTAGTTAATATAGACTTATTAAATAGTCAAACTGTGATTTTCTAAAACTATATTGTGAATATATATGTATCCGAAACAATTTAATTTTGAAGTTTATTTTTTATATGTTAAGTGATAGTCTAGTGGTAATAATATTCCTCATGTCCCATAAAAAAAAATAATAATAATAATATTCCTCATGCTGTCTCATTTTCATGGTTCAAACCACACCTCTCTCTCCCCCTCCCCTCCCCTATCATCTACCAATCTAAAAAGAAAGAAGATAATTTCTTAGTTTGTCTTATTTTATGAACATTGTATCTAAAGGAAAATTAACGATACCTAAATTTAACCTAAAGCCTTTGTACCTTGGGTGACATTGCTTATTTTCCTTTATAAGAAGAATTTGTGTTTAAAGCCTCATCTCCTATTGTTGTAACTATTGAATTATAAAAATAAAAATAAAAATAAAAATTGTTTTCCCTTAGCAATATATGAAAAGTTTTAAACTAAATTGCAATACAAACCCTTAAATTTTGGGATTTTTTTAATAAATTTTGTCCTTAAAAGTTTCAAACTTTGCTATACACCAAATTATCTCGCACCTTAAGGGTCCCAATGCTACTCTGCCCTACAATCCTGAACAATTTGCTGAACTTGTTAAGCAAATGGGAATTCATTTACAGGAAACTCAATTATTTTCATGACCTGGGTGCTATGTTATGCATATATGTATGTACAATAAAAAGAGGAAAAGAGTGACATAGTTATATGGATTTTTTTTTTTCCCATTTGGGCTGTTTTTACTGACAATTTCATTATGTGACTGAAAAGCAAACTAATTGGTTAAATAGCATCTGGAATTCATCGTGGATTTTTTCCACGTCAGCTTTTGCCACCTCTTGGAACTCTTTAAGTGAACTTGAGAGTCGAGTTTTAGAGGCTCGAGATACTACTTAACTAAATAGTTTGTTTTTGGGCCACAGAATGAATTTGTTAGTAAAAACAACCAAAGGGCAAAAAAATCCTAGTTATATCGCATGTTGGGAGCAAGGAATTTTGTAGTGTTTGAGATTGGTGCAATGGGTTGTTTGCCAGTCATGTTAAACACACCTCAGCCAATGCCACCAAAGACTAGATGCCTTGATCAAGTCAATTCTTTGGTATCTATTTGCAATGCCAAGCTTGCTGCAAAGTTCAATGAATTAGGCTCCTTCCTTAAAAGGCTCAAAGTTTGTTCTTGCAAAAGCTTTTGGATTTACGCAAGACAATATATTGAATCCTACTCACTATGGTAAGTTTACTTTGCCTTATTTTTTCACAAATCTGTTTGTTTGCTGAGAATATGTTAGAAAATGTGAGGAGCAAGAATGCTAACTCATATTCTGTTATTAATTAGGACATAGAGAAACTAATAACTTCACCTTTTGAGTTTCTTTGTTTTCACAGCAAGCAAAGGCATAAAAAAGTAGTCTGATTATTTATTTATTTATGTGTCCAGTACATTCATAACTTTGAATCCTACTTTCTATAGGGTTTCCAGATTCAAGAAATTCATGTTGTACAACTACACAACTTGGGTCATGTATTCCAAATTAAGCACCTTGCAAAGACAGGAGCTCACATGTATTTTTTGATGGAACACACCCTTCTGATGCAACAAATAAGGTTATTGCTACAGACTACAGAGTGCTTCAATGGCATACATCTATGTTCCCCAATGAATGTCCAACAACTCGTGCAGAAGAGCTTGAGCCATAGCCAATCCCAAAATTTTAAGATTAAGGTTTGATTGTTGTCATCTTAAGCATAAGTTATGAGCAAATAAACTCTAAAATTGTTACTGATTTCTTTATACTTGTCCATTGCATTTGTACACGGACAAGTATTGAATAAAACTATGTTTTTTATGCAAAGTGAATTTGTGTTTTGAAAGCAAGCTAGCCAACTTCGTAGTGATATATAATTTTTCAATGATCCTCCAAAGTATATGGTATTTAAGTATCCATAACGTACCTACAATATCAGCTCAATGATAGCCTTTTGGCCAGCAACTAAATCAATTAATTAGTTAAACTAAACCACAATTGAAAATCTTAAATTAAAAAAAAAACAAGAATACACCTTCAAGACCATTTGTCACACACAAGAATACAAGTATAAGACCACACACACCTTCAAGGAATGGAGACAAATGAATTTTAGAGAAGATGACAAACTGATCCCCTAAAATTACAAATTTTCTCAACATTTTAAGAAGATTAAATCTTCAATCATCTTAATAACATATGACAAATCAATCCTCTCTTTGGGATAAGGCGATTGAGTATTGTTGAACTTGGAAGAGAGAGGATGTTTAATACAGAGCCTTAATATCCTTGAGGGAGTGATAGTATATACCTGGAAAAACATTGGCAACCTTGAATGATTTTCTCATATGCTATTCAGGAAGAGGTATACAGCAGCAACACAGCCAAGCAGAACCCCATGAAAAACCACAAAAACAAAAGAGACAGGATAAAACACAAGAAAAATTAGAAGCAAAATAATAAAATACATTACTATGACATTGGCTCCTTGTAAGACCCAAAATCAAAACAAGAAACAAAAATCAAGTCATCTGTGATGTTTCCAGTTATGTGAGTTACCTAGTTTTGACCAAAAAGAAATGACAATCTTTCTCTAGTCCCTTCTTGTTTCTGTCAAAGGTTTCAGTAATTTCTCTAGCAATCATAGTCCAATATTATTATACTGATTAATTTCCTTCCAACTAATAAACTATAGTCTAGGTTGTTTGGGGTTGGTTGACTTCTAGCCAACTGTCAATCTAATCCAATATTTTTCCATTTTTAATATGCCAGTGAAATAAGACATCACAAAGAAATTCTAATCATAGGGGCATTTAAAAGTGGGCAATCCAACTCATCAATAAACACCCCACTCAAAAGTCAAAATATAATAATATAAGACGACTAATGTTGCAGTCACAAACTATTTTACAATATTTTTATAAAATGTTGTTGTTGCCAATTTCTCATTAGTTTTCATCTAGGATTACAACTAACATTATTTTTTTATTTACCAATAACCACTTACCACATTAGTAATTTGTAAATTTTTTTTTTCAAAAAAGTTTGTATCTCTTGCATTACTTGTATAAGATACCCTTCTTTTGCCAATTGTCAGATGGCAATTTCTTTCAGTTATATCAACATTTTATTAAATGTACTGATGGATGAATATTGAGACGTCTCAATATGCTTATTTTTTTATTTTTTGATAATCTCTATATTAATTATTAAACAAGCTAAATTTCATATCAATATGCTATTATTCAATATTCAATCCAAACTTTTTTAGTCAATTTTTTAAATCTAAAAATTCATAATTCTGAAAATTACTTAATTTCCTTAAATAAAATGATTCTTAATCTTCAATTTTCTTGATATTTGATGAGCACAATAGTGATATAGAGATTATCTAACAATGAATTAGGTACTTTTTTTTTTTTTAAAATGAGAACTTATTAAATATATTTTTAAGAAAGTTTCAATCTATAATATCCACTCCTAATGATGATTTTTTAAGTTTGAGCTAACTGGAACATACCATTAATTAAATATCTTGACATAACATTATAAAGAATTATACCAAGTGTGACGTTAATTCTTAGTAGATTTTAACATATACTTATGGGATTTACTCAATAAACATGAAAAAGTCAATGTTTGAGGAATCGCTCCAAAATTGATCCCACCTAACTTGACAAGAAGATGGTGCTTGCCACCTATGCCATTAGATTAGAACCAAAAGGAGGAGATAATAACAGATTAAATATCATTTAAATACCTTGTCACAGTTTCTAATTAAGCTAGATTGTAAGTTTGTAATTTGTGCTTATGTGCGAAAGTATTTAACAATAATAATGAAGAGGTGGTCTATCTTAGATAAGTGAGATGATTATCTGAGTTTTCGTACTAAAATATATGTTTGATGCAAAATTAGACTATAATTAGAAGCTAATTTGGATTCAATTTAGATTTTGACTATGCTTTGATTTTAAGATGTTATAAACAATATGTGTGAGATAGCTCTTAAGTTTATAAATTTCTAGGTATTTCATTTTCAATACATAAAAATATATCATTTATATAGGTTCTAATTAACTCAATTGATAAAATTGATTACTATTGAACAAGGAAATTAAGTCATATATTATTTGTTAGAAGAAAATTAGAAAAAAAAAAAATTTCCACTTACTACCCAATATTCTTTTCTATATAAAAAATTAATTAATAAAATTATTTTTAAACAAATTTTGAGTATTATTTAATATTTATACTTGATTTCTTCAATTAAATTTCACCACATGTGCCACATTAATCAATAATCACATGAGATAATACATTTAATATTATATCAGTCCATAAAGCCATATAATTAAATTTAACTTTAAATGAAGAACCTAAGATACTTCTCCAATATTTTCTTCTTAGGGTAAACTACATATTTAGTCCCTAGCCTTTGCACCATATTTCAATTTGGTCCTTAACCTTTCAATTGTGTCAATTTGGTCCTTAACCTTTTAATGTCGTGTCAATTTAGTCTTTGTCATTATATATTAGATGAAAATTGTTTACATAGCAAATAGCCAAAATAAAATTTTAATTTATTATCACATCAACAGAAGCTAATTTTTTATTTTGGCCATTAGACATGTCATTAATTTTCATCCAAAAGAAAACTGTAAGGATTAAATTGACACGGTAAAGAAAGGTTAGAGACCAAATTGACACAATTAAAAGGTTAGGGATCAAATTGAAATATGGTGTATAGAATAGGAACCAAATACGTACTTTACCCAAAAAATTAAAGTCAACATTGACACATCTCTATTTTTTCTGGTATTAACACATTCTCGATAGGTGCAGGAATATCCCTACCCTCGACTGAAGTGTCAATTTTATAAGCAACCAAACACACCCATATGCATCCCCAGGAAAGCAAAGCCAACTAGCAAGTCCACAAAGCTTTCTCAGGGAATCCCAGAAAACTGTCCAAAGAGAGATGAAGAAACCTACAGCAATCGCTTCAATTCTTCTATTGGTGTCTCTTTCTCTTCAAGAAATAGCCTATGCAGTTTCTCTTTCAGAGCCAAACCAGGTACCCATCTTGTACAAGAAATTACAAACTACTCTAGTTGTAAAAAAAAAACAAAACAAAATTGGATTTTTGTTTATTGGGTAGCTTCAATTTCATATTTTGAATTCTGGGTTTTCATTGTTATATTGGTAGTGAAAGTATTAGCTGTTTTGTAATGGATCTGGTACTAAATTTATAGTGGTTTATATATATGTTTAACGTGAAAGTATCTATATGCTTTGTTGCAAGCTGACCCTTTTTTCTTGTTTTTATTTTTATTTATTTTTTGTTCCAGGATTTTGAAGGATTTGCAGGTTCAAGGTAATGTTTCTTTCTTGTCAGATTAGGCAGAAAACTTAGTAATATTTTCAGTTTTTTGTTTTCAGAAACATGTTTTTAGAACTCACAACAGATTTTAAAGTTAGAAACACGTTTGGTAAGCTAAGGGAAAAAGAGCAAAACTTAGGTACAGTTACTTAAGTGATGTAACTTAGGTTCCCTGTACTAAATTCAAACACTTTGCTCCATTGATCAGTACAAACAGTGTTGCTTTTTCCCAAGGAAAATTAGATTTTATACAGCCATGTGTACCTAAGGAACTAACCGAAGTTTTACCTAGGATATAAAACAGTGCGTATCACGCTGTTCCAATCACGAAATAAATCAAAAATGGGTTTTCGAAGTTTGAATTTGATAGGAGAGAGTGAAGGATCTTTTGCTTGGGTGGAGGAATTGGTTGGGGAGGCATTCTTCTGATATTTGACCCTTGGAGTAGTCCTACTTCTTTGAAAGAATTATATCCGGAAATGTTTGCTTGTGCTGTGGATAAAGTAGCTAGGATTTCTGATACAGTTGTTATTGCACCTGATGAGGGTGATAGAAGCTGGAACTTACTCTTTTTCCGTGAGTTTCAGGATTGGGAGATGGCAAGGTTTTATGCTTTCTTTGACACATACCTCATCCAAAATACCTGGGGGGGAGGGGGGGTTGATGATACCATGGTTTGGCAATTGAATTGTAGTGGTGTCTTTGATGTGCATTTTTTTTATAATTCATTATTGGAAGCTCCATCGGTTTTTTTCCCTTGGCAGTGCATTTGGAGTGTTAAGGTTCCTAGAATGGTGTCTTTTTTCTTATGGACAGCTACTAGGGATGGGATTCTCTCAATAGATAACCTTGTTGAGAACTTTCCTCTTGTTGATTGGTGTTGTCTATGTCGGTGTGATGAGGAAACCGTGGATCATTTATTGCTCAATTGCAAGTTTGTCCATTCCTTGTGGAGTGAAGTCTTCTCCTTGTTTGGGGTTTAGTGGGTGATGCCGAAGACAGTAGTCTCTCTCCTTTTTGCATGGTGGAATCGGTTGGGGATTCATTCTTCAAATGTTTGGAATATGGTACCGGCTTGTCTTATGTGGTTAACCTGGAAAGAATGCAATGCCCAAACATTTGAGGACATTGAAAGAACTGTGGACCTGTTGAATTCTTTTCTAACTAGGACTTTGTTTGAGTGGTCTCATATTTGGGGTTTTATGCATTGTACCTCTTTGTCTGATTTCCTTAATTTTGTTAGCTTTTCCCACTAATTTGTTTGTATCTGTTTTTTTGCAGTGAGTTTACTATCGTAAACTCATTGTACTTTTCTTATCAATAAAGATTTTAATACATATAAAAAAATATATATGTAATGCTTGAGGGAGCAACTTCTTGAGTCTTTTACAGGGACTTTGTTTGATTGGTCATGGGTTTGGGGACTTACATCTAGTGAGTCCCTCTAGATGTTTTTAGATTCCCTTTCTTTTTGTACATAGCTTTATGTCTCTTTTGTATTTTTGTGACTACCTCATGTTTTTTCCATGTTGTAGTCTTTTTACTGATACCTATAAAAAAAAATTATTGGTGAGTTACACCTGCACAGTGGGACCCTCTAGCCGTTCTTGTGGGAGGAGGGAATGTCATTTGAGTCAGATCTCATTGGCTTCAATGCTTACTCAATTAGTTTACTCAAGTAGTATCATGTATTCATTATTCCCACTTACTGATTTTATATGTAGTTTAGTAGAAAGTTTGGTCATCTGATCTTGTTATATGTTTTATGTTTTAGAACTCTCAAGCAAGAGCAAGAGCATGCTCATGAGGTTCATTGTTCAAGAGAAAGGAGTAGGGCAGCTTGGAAAATAATTGATGACGTATGGAAAATTTTTATTTAGGATTACAAGGATGCACTGTGTGAAATTGTTGCTTAAAAGGACATCCATAATTTGTTGTTTGTACATTTTGTGTAGTATTTGATGCCATTTGTGGAACGAGAAGACTATCGGATTTCAAGTAAGTGTAGACTTCATCCCAACAAAGATCTATTCAGAGATCAGGAACTGCACAAGATTCATGTGGATATAAATGAATGGCGGTGTGGATACTGTAAGAAAAGCTTCCGTGCTGAAAAATTTCTTGATCAGCATTTTGACAACAGACACTACAATCTACTGAATGTTGTATGTGGACCCGGGTTCCTTGTCTTTATATGTTAGGGAGCATGATTCACTAATTGCGAGCTGCAATATTTTGATTGCTGCCATGTGATGAACGTTACATTCTAATTGTTATTACTCTATGACATAGTGCTTATTCATTCATGCATTGAAAACTGTAAATCATAAAATTTAAAATTTTATCGTTGAGTTGACCATGCCTACACTTTTATCAACTAATTATTTTCTCTCTCCCTTCTTACCTCTTTCATTCAGCATTATATATATATCTTCAAATAAAAATTTAAAAAAAAAGGCAATATAGTTTTAATTTTACTTTGATAAATCTATTCATTTCCATGTTTACATATTGATTTGTTTAGTTTTTTGACCATGTTATAGTATAACTTGCTATACTTATAAGGTTTATTTTCATGCAAAGACAACAAAATGCTGATGGTTCATAATTATCTGATCGAAAATTAGAAATAAAACTATTTTTTTTTAAAATTAATTAATTATTTATGAATTATATATGGGCTCTATTCTAATATGGTGTAAATACTATTTTGCATTTGTAATTGCTTTAATTCTGAGAGCTTGCCTTAATGTCAGACTAGCATATTGCATTTGCCAGTTTTTATTTATTTATTTATTTATTTATTTATATTTCAAGACATGATTCTGAATTCATGACTTACATTTTTAAGAAGATGTTTAATGATAAATTAGTTTCATTTTAAATTGAGGGTTGTGGTCTTTGCATTCGGAAAACTTGTGTTAACGTTTCCTAACAAACTTTTAATAAATGCAGAGTCACAGTAAGTGCTTGGCTGATTTATGTGGGGCATTGCATTGTGATGTCGTTATGAATACCAAGTCAACCAAAACCAAATGCAATCCTGCAGCTACTGCAAGAAATCGTCACCTATGTGAGGTTGCTTTTGAGCGATCTAATTGCTTGCATTTTTTATTTTAGTGTTTTCTCATTGCTTATGTCTACTATATTCCATGCAGAGTCTTGCTGATAGTTGTTTTCCTGCTAATAAGGGCCCCTCTGCAAGCCGTCTTCATGGTATTCTTCAAAAAAATTCAAGAAGCTATTCTGTCTTGTTTTTGTAACCTTGTACATTTATTGACATTTCTTTTAAACTTTTTTCTTTTCAAAAAAGAAAAAAAAAAAAAATCTTTTCAGTATATCTGATTGCTAATTTCTAATGGTGTTGTTCTGATTTACTGGTAGATTTGTTTTTGCGACAATTTTGTGATGCTCACACTTGCTCAGGAAAACAGAAACCCTTTTCTAAGGGAGGCAAGGTAAGGCTTCACTCTCTTACCGCAGTAGCTTGGATTTTAAGGTAGACCTTCAGTTTGTAATTACTCGTAATAATTTTACTGGTTAAAATAATAAGGGAATATCCTTTTTCCTGCTTGAATAGAAAATTTTCCCATTTAGGGAATATCCTTTTGAGGCCTATACTAGTTGGGACCTTATTTCAGTAGGGTAGAATTTGGGGTTTTACACAATGTATTTCCATTTTTGAATTTCTTCTTTCTATTCGTATCTCTTCTTGAGGTACTTGTATTTGTTTTAATTTCTGAGTGTTCACCATCATGAACAAGATGTCCTTGTTATGAAATAAATCTTTGATTACCTATAAAAAAAAAAATCTGGCATGCCTTCCACAAAGCTCTTGGCAAAATGTTGTTGCCTGCTTAGTTCATGCTGCTTTTCTGGATGGCTTGTTCTTTGAAGCAGTCCAAAGCAGTCTTTAAGGTCATGTGAAAACAGATTAGCCAGAAAAAGGACTTTTCTGTGCCAGAGGGTTCATAATTTCATGCTATAGATGTTATCTCTCCCTGATTTCCATACCATCAGAAAGATAATCTAGGCATCCTGTTGGCATATTGAATTTTATTTTTTAAAATGTTTTCTTCCTATTTAATGTTTGCTATCCACTGTTTCATCTGAGCAGAAGGAAACAAGTGTATTCTACCTGGCTATTGCAATACTGACTTTGATGCTGCTCCCTATTTTCTATCTAATTGTTTATTTGCACCAAAGGTACCAGTTTCAGCTTTTCCAAATTCCTATTTGATGAGCCTTTGCAATGATTGTTTTAATTTTTTTTTTTTTGTGTATTTTGCAGCGAAATGAGGAAGAATACCCAAGAGCTTAGGCGCATCTCAAAAGTTGGACAAAAAGCAAAACCCTCATAGTTGGTAATATATTTACGTACTTCATAGAAAATGAGAGACTTCTTTAATAGATTGCTTGGGTTGACAAATGTATGGTCCTTTCATTGTTATGTCAAGGTTCAAGACAAATGACCTTTGGGATTGGGATCATAACAGAATTATTACAGTTTTCAATTGCTGGTATAATGGTTCAAAAAGTCCAAAGAAAGGTTGACAAATGTTTTAATCAAAATATTAGCATTTTTGTACGTAAAGCATTTGAATAGAAAAAAGAAAAGAAAAGACAGATTTTTATACATGCTAGTTGAGAATGTTGGGAAATTACTGCCAATGGCCTCTAGGCCAACAACCACGTCCCCCTCCCTAGTGGAGGGCATGTCTGGGGGGTTGAATCCCTTCAACAGCTTTACCTATCAAAAAATAAGAATGTTAAGAAATTACCATTGCAAAATAATGCTGTTGTATCTTCACATTCCTCTATAATCTGTGGTGACAGTTTATCAGGCTTCCTTTAGGAACATTATGACAATGTAGGGGCTGCTATTGAAAACCATAAGCTGGGATCAGTGACTAGATTGTCTTTTTATTTTTATTTTTTTGGATGAGTATCCTATACATGTGAACAATGCCAATTAGTTGGCTAAAGATCCAAAACCAACCCCATAATTTTCAGACTAAAAAGCTTTGCTGTTATCGTTGTTGTTGTTGATAAGTGAGCAACCTCAAGGATAGGAAGGAGAGAAGGATGAGTCAAAACAATGGTTTTCACTTCATGAGACATGGTCCTTGACCCAGTGTGTAATCTTTCAAGGTAACTAGGATACCAGTTTGTTAAAGCTAGAGCAATCAATATGCATCTTTTTCTCTAACTGGGCTGATCATGCTGTCAGATACATAGAATTGTTCTCTATGATAGTAAACATTTCATTGTTTCCTTAGTACTTTGAATGATCTCATGTTTTGGGTCATAGTAAGATATGTTCCATTGTAAATTTCATCTATTCCGTTTCATTTAGACTATACTTAGGTCCTTAATTCAATTAACTTTCATCTTATTGAAAGAAGAGAAACATTGTGTAGGCTCATTGAAAAAGGTTTTATATTTCTCAGCTCCATTGTTCTTTTGATGCAGGATAGGCTGTTGCAGTTATCAAGTAGGTGAACATGGAGTATAATGGCAAGATTTTTTCTGTGTCGGCCCATTGCAATAGATTCCTTTGAAAATCTGCATTTGCCAAGAAAAAGTCATAGAAAAGGAATTACATCTGGAGGCAAACTTGCTAATTGTCCATTTGCTGGTGTAACTCTTCTTCCTCAAATAAGGATCCAATTGTCAATGGAACAGCAAAGAGCCAAAGATATACGAAAATTGTATTGCTTATAGTGTAGGAAATCTTTTCAATGAAACCCTTTATTGATGCTAGTTCTGCCCCTTTCAAAGCATATTTGTCTTACAAGAGTTATAGCACTGCTACATTGACTTTCAGACAGATGAATATACATCTGAAATGGCACAATGTCCTACAAATTTGGATCATATGCTCAATCCCCGCTGTATCCAGACATCATTTTGGTTTTCTTGAAAAAAGCACTCAAACATTGTAGATACCATAAGGGCCAAAAAAAGAGCAAAAAGTGTAATCAGCAAGTAGGGCAAAAGGGCCACACCACAGACGCACAATGTGGTGGTGCTGGCTTGAAGAACCTCATCTCTATCATGAAGATCCTTGCGAGTCTGTGACCCTAAACCTAACCCAAATTCTTATAAAAACGTGAGCATGCACACACACACACATATATCAACTTCCTCTACAAAGTGGACCAATTAGTTTTACATAAACCCAAATGGATGTTTTAAAGCTACGTACTTCATGCCTGTCCACAATTGCTGATATTAATCTCCAAATACAAAATTCTATCATGGCACCTTCAATCTCAAACTGAATGATAACTACCTCTTCTGCTTGCTTTAAAGGCAAACAACCTTTCTTCAACCTCAAAATACAATAATCTTTCATTGGCAGCGTCTACAATATTATAACTACCTCTTATGCTCTGAAATGTAGTGCTTTCAAGGTAAGTGCATCCCCCATTATGCTGCTTTGTAATGCCCACAAAGCAGACGGTTTGCTTGTATCTTGATTTTCTTGTTTTAGCAGCACAACCAGTTTGTAAGCAGGACAGGTTCTCAGAATCAGGACTCCAGCTCAACACCGACATAAAACAACTAGGTTCAAACAATCTAGTGTATATAATTTTGATTTTCATTATTGATGCAACAATTTAGGCTCTTGAAAACTTTCAACAGAAGGTCACCCTCGGATGATGCTGGTGAAATGCTTTCACCCTCTACAGCTAGGTTCTGTAGGCATTGAAACAGCTCCTGATCACTTCCAAAGAGCTCCTGGCTCCAATGAATGATCACAGTTCTAAGGAGCTATTACCCCAAATGCAAGGGATATCAATTCATTTGATAAAAGAAAACCATCTGGATCACTTAACCGAATGTAAGCCAGCCTGCGTCTGATCTTGTCCACATCCAATAACACAGTATTGAGTTCATCTGCACTCACAGCTGTTCCATGCTCATCCAGGCAAACAACATGCCCACTTTCCACATAAGGTTTATAAGCCTTGAAAAGAGAGAAAACAAGAGAGCCACCATATACCTCTCTAAAAGACTTCAGATCCAGGCCTCTTGCAGTTCTTAGAGAGAGCATCACAACATCCATGGCCATGTCCTTTGCATCGATAGGATCATTTCCACGGCAATCCACCAGCCCATTCTCCAAATTCTCCACATATCCCATGTATTCTTTTATCTTCCTCGGCCTTGAAAACCTCAGTCCGCCAACATAACTAGCAGACCCAAGGCCAAACCCATAGAAAGGTTTGTTCTTCCAATATGTAAGATTGTGTTTGCACTCAAAGCCACTCTTGCAGTAACTACTAATTTCATAATGGTTGTAACCAGCATCAGAAAGCATCCTCGAAGCCATTTTATAGAAATCAGCTGACTGTGTTTCAGAAGGCAGAGGAAACTCGCCGGGTGTGTACCTGCAAGAATCTTCAAGGTCAACTTCAAACTTTGTAACAATTAACAAAGCTAAAAACTATTTGGGAAAATTAGATAAAAAGGCCCAAATTTTATATCATGTTTCAAATTAAGTCCTAAGTTTTTAATTTTGTCAATTAAAGTCCCAAATTTATGAAATCATTTCAAATTAAGGCCTATTTCCATCTCTGTTATTTTAAGTAGCAACAAAGCAGATAAAAATGGGAAGCCACTGATTAAACTCTGCATTTCATCTAGGGCTTGTTCATAAATTAATTTGGCAACCATTAAACAGAAATCTCTATTTAGAGATATGTTTCTCTTAGATTGAGAAAATAATTGCCAGAAATCTCTACTCCATTATTGCCTAGAATAAGGTAAATGATAAAATTTGAGACTTTAATTGACAAAATTAAAAACCTAAGACCTAATATGAAACAAAGTATAATTTCCCAAAAATATTGTGTAAACTACTGACTTAATTACTTACAATATTCCAAATTTTGTGCCTTGTTCAACTTGCAAGTCATATACGGACACATGAGTTGGTTGAGCTTCAATGGTGAGCCTCAAACTTTCTTCCCACATTTCAGGTGTCTGGTTAGGAAGAGATGAAATAAGGTCCATACTCCAATTCTCAACCCCACATGACCCAACAATCTCAATTGCCTCATAAACCTCTTCCAAACCATGTGCTCTCCCACAAGCCTTCAACAAGTCTTGTTGAAATGCCTGAACTCCCAAAGACACTCTATTCACTCCCAACCCTATCAACTCCTTCAGCTTCTTAGAATCAAAGGTCCCAGGGTCCATCTCCATAGATATTTCGGTATTTGAACTCAACCTGAATTTCAACCTCAAAACTTCAAGAACCGAAGACACAAGCCTCGGTGGCACTAGCGAAGGCGTACCACCCCCGAAAAACACTGTTTTGAGAGGTGGGTTGGTGTTAGATTCTAGTTTTGTAGCATTGATTTCTCGGCAGAGCAATTGTACATAGTTTAAGATTCGAGGGTCTTCGTCATTGGTTTGGTTAGAAGAAGAGCCGAGAGCGACAATTGGGAAGTCACAGTAGTGGCAACGCTTTCGGCAGAAGGGTAGGTGGATGTATGCTGAAGTAGGAGGAAGTTGGGGAGGAGGGATAGTGAGGGTGTTGGATGAGGCATTTTGTCGAACACCTGGTGGGTTGGGCGTGAAAGTGTTGGTTATAGTGCGGTAATGAAACAGTTTTGGAGTTCTGGGTTTGGCGGGAAAGATTGAGAAAAGAGGAGTGAACGTTGATTTGAGCATCATTGTGTGTGACTCTGTTTGTGTTGGGTGACAATAGCTGCTAAAGCTAAGAGCATGAAAATTTATATATGAAGCAAAAATAGCTGCTTTCAAATTAAAAATTCCACACGTTGAGCACTAAATTTACATTTGCCATGGTGATGTTAACAAATGTGTTATTTGTTATTTTTTATTCAAATTTTCTCTCTTCCGTACAAAATATTTTTCTTAATTAAAATAAATAAATAAATAATATTTAAATGAAGTGATTATATATATATATAAAGTAATTTTTTGATGTATCAAAATAGCCTTCTTTTTTTTTTTTTACGTCTAATATTAGTGCTTTACTTAGAACTCTACTTCAAGTGCTTAGTAAATTTAGTTCTATGTAATTTAAATTAAAAAAAAAATCATGAAACTTGACTTTTCTTTTTATCATTTTTTTTATGGACCTTGACTTCTGTCAGGATATTTTGCGACAAAGGCCGAAAATGCGAGAATGACCCAACCCTTCCTTTAGGTTTCTTTAGAAGTGTTTATTGTGAAGAATCAAGCTCAAAATTCTAAATGTATAATGAACAAAAGGTTAATGACGCTTTGACAAGAGAAAATCAAAATGCTAATAACAAAAGTGCAAAAAAGTGTAAAAACATAATAAGCCTGAAACTTTGACCCATAGTCAGTGAGAAGAGGAAATTGAGAGAGATTGTGAGGAAGAGAAGGAAGATTCCCTTGTAACCATATTTTCACCTTTAAGGTTCAGAATTGTGAGAATGTTTCCTAGCTCAGCGGGTTTTTGCTCTCAAGTTTCAGCTCTATGGGGAAAACGTGGTTCAACAAGTCTGAAACTTCGACTCACAGTCAGTGAGAAGAGGAAATTGAGAGAGGTTGTGAGGAAGAGAAGGAAGGTTCTCTTGTACCCATATTTTCACCCCCAAATTTCGGAATTGTGAGATTATTGACTGACTGAATGAGTTTTTGCTTTAAAATTTCAGGTATGTGGGTAGAACGTAGTTGGTTCATTTATGAGCTGAAGAGAGAATTTTATATAGAGTTTGGAGTGTTGCTCTTGCCTAATTTTTGAGTAGTGGACGAGGCTTTTATCCCTTATGAGACTAATTTGGTGTTTTGGCTTGGGTTGCTTTTGTTTAGGGAAGAGTTTGGCATGCTTTTAACATGATTTGAGAAATGCTTGACTAAACTCTAATTGGCTCCCCTTTTTTAGTTGTTTCAGACCATCGGGAGGCTCACTTAGATGAGAGCTAGCAGCTGAAGTTGGCCAATGAGAGCCAACCATTAATAATAATAAAAATGGTTCGGACAGAAACTTTAGGCCATAGTCACCTAGAGCATAAAAACTATTTTGGAGTGAAAATTTTGGATACAAGATCTCTTCCATTAGCCACTTGGTAGCACACATGAGTTAGGCTCATGCAAAAGGTCCGAAAGGAACCGACACATACCCTCCAAACTATACTTCCTCAATTTCCCCCATAAGTAACATGGGCTTGGACCATGCTTAAAAGAATAAAATAAAATATAATACATGAATTGAGCCCGCAATGAAGTCGAGCTTGGTTGAATCAGGCTTGTAGAAAATGTGTCGCGAAAATGAGTATCAACAACTTCTTAATTTTTATGGAACTTAACTTGTTAAAACCCCATTTTTGCAAACATCGAGATTTTAGCAAATGAAACTCAATTTACTAAGAACTAAAGGCTAGGACTAAATGTGTAGTGTATAGAGACAACCGAATGTGGCTTTTTTGTTGCCTTTTTTCATGACATTACTATAATTATTTATTTCTTTATTTTATTTGTCTAGTTTAATGTTTAGTATTTTATTTTTGTGTTTTATTGCAATTACTATGAATAGCTAAATTTATAATTAAGGTTGAGAATAAAGCCTTGTTAAAAATTACAATTAGTATTATTTATATGATTTGATTTTTCCTATCATAGTTGTTTTTTAATGATTTGATTTCTCCCAAGTGGGATTATAAAACTTGATTTTCAAGAAAGCAAGTTTACTAATTTACTAAATAACAGATTGATGTTTTAATCTGATGATAAAGAACTATTAGAACCCGTTTGGTAATGTTGTTTTAGTAACGTTGTTTGTATTTTTTGAAAATACATGTGGGTAAAAAAGTATATGAAAATACGTATAATGTTGTTTAAACACTGAAAACTGTTGTTTAAACTCACCAATCAAAACCGCCCCTAAATAATTTTGAAAAGAATCTTTCTGATAAAATAATTCGAAAAAAGATATTATTTTGATAAAATGAAAGTTTTGTTACCTTGCCTTTTCTCATGTGGTCCATTGCTGGCTTTATTGGCTTATTGCTTTAGAGTTGTATATATAACTGTTCAAATCCCAAAGTTTCTTTTGGGTTTGGAATCAAGCCCCCAAGTTTGGGTAATTGAATCTTGGCACATCATCGGCTTACCCATATTTTAGGTGAGAGTAAAATTAATTAAACTAGTGAAGTCCCACCACCCAAAAAAAAAAAACACACACATTGGTGTCTTGATCTAACAGGAAAGAGTAATTACCACGGAAAAGTAATTATCTTGAAATGGATTCCCCAAATAATTCAAGTGCTATTGTATCTATTTAAAAGAAAAAAGATTGTTAAACAAATTTGAGAAATCACATTCTCTTATTTGACCAATTTCATAATCTAGGCATGTTCTGTTCACTCCTTGGAACACACCTTTGACAATAAGGGTTCATTTATTGTCATCTAGCCTTAACCACATACTGTTATCATCTAGATCCCTTAATAGGTTTGTCTTCCAAGTTGGCTAATTACCACGCCCTATTGTCCGAAATTGATAAGCACAATTCCAACACTAATCTTTTATGACTACTGGTTTCTGGTCTTTAAGCTACATTTTGATTGCCTAGGATACTAACGACAGGCCATATATATCAAAGTAATCAAAAGAAGCTGATAGTGGTGTGCACCACAAACACAATTAAGTTGGTCTTACGAAAATTGAAACAAAAAGGAAAACACTGTGAGAGACTTGAGCATGCTCACACAATTGCAAGAATAAATTAATACTAATTCCAAACCTAGGATACAAAATTTTGTTACTTCACATTATAAATCTTGTCAGGCAAGAGATTTCACCATGTAAGGCCCTTCAAGTTCATAACCCAATTTCCTATAATAATGTCGTGTTCCTACACCTGAAATGACGGCTATTTTTATTGATCTATGCTCCCTGCTTGCAATCCGCTCTGCCTCCTCCATCAAAAGGGTACCGTATCCCTGTGGGAGTCAAGAGAAGAATGAGAAGTCAAAAAAGAAAATTTGTTGGGATAAAAAATAGAAAATTAAGTATACTGAAATTTATTGACCTACACTAAAGGCAAGTAGAACATACAGATTCTCCAGGTTTAAAGATTTTGAAGCATCAAATAATAATGGCATCAAGCTTTACTGTCTTAACTCGTGTTGTAAACTACACATTTATTTTACATAGGCCATTTTCATCGGCAATAATTTCAACAAATGTTCTTTTACATATCACTAAATAGTTAATGAAAGAGGTTTTCTGTGCTACCTGGTGTTGTAGCTTGTCAGCATCCCGGCCGTGAACTGGAACAGCAGTACCATAAACATGGAGTTCACGAACAATAGAACACTTCCCCATGAGTTCTGGGCAAGTAGTGTTCCTGCCACATTTCCGCAGCCGCAACAATCCAACAAGAATATCCTGTGTCCAACCAGAGAATGAAATCAAGGGAAGTCCAATCAAAGAATGAAAAACAAGTTTCATTATGTCTCAGCAAGCAAGAGTTGCTTCCACAAGATCATACCATAGCAAACAAAGGCAACCTACTACATGGGATACCAAATGTATAGTTGTGAAATAGCTGCTAATGCAAGGACCAACTAAGTCATTAAGGAGATTATATTCATTTTCTAGCAACCAGCCATCTTTGCATGTGACAAGCACAGAATGATGCTAGTGCTAAAGTAGGGAAATGATTAAATGCATGCATCTACACCCAAGTGGGAGAGAGAGAGAGAGAGAGAGAGAGAGGCATTCCAAAATACCTGGCGTGTATCTTCATATGAGAGAAATGTTTCCCAACCTTCATTTGCCGTATAATCACGACGAACAAGTTCAACTTCTTCTGGCCTAATTTTGTTGTGAATATCCTAAAATCATCACAAGTTTTACAATTATTTCTATTTTTTGAGTTCAAAGCAAATAAGATTTACAAATAGTATAATTTTGTCCACTTACCTGGATTCCAGCTTCTCGTGTTCGAACATCACGACATTTCAAACCCAAGTCTTCCATTCTAGCTAACGCTAGCTCCCGAAGATTTCCTTTTTCTACCCCAGAAGTAACCAAAGGCATGGGAATATCCCGTTGAACTCTATAAACACGTGTCCATGGGGGTACCATGGCTAGTATCCTAGCTACAATGTCCACAAGTTGCTCAGGTGGATAATTTCTATACCTGCAAAGAGAGTTCTATAATTAAATTCCCCGACACACCAAACAAGACACAACTACGAGTTCATGCAACGCAAGTCTTTTTTTTTCAAGCATGCATTGGGTTTTGAGACCTGGATTTTAGCACTAATAATAGAATATGGTACATTTCCTCAAGGCCCAGTATTTAAATTATCCCCACCCCTTGAAAGGGTTTGGGGTGGGGGAGATCTAACACATAATGGACAATAACATCATACCTGCCAGTTTTCCAAAGCTCATAAAGCCCTGTTCCACGAATTACAAGTGTAGGATAAATTTTAAGCCCGTCTGCTCTGAATAAAGGGCTCTCAAAGAACTCCCGGAAACTTTCCATGTCCCTCTCAACCCCCACATTTGGAAGATCAGGCATCATGTGTGCAACAACCTACAACAAAAATATGAAAATTACAAGAGAGAAAACAACATAAAAGAAAGGCCAGGTTACTCTGCAAAAGATTTTTTTTTTTTTTGGATAAGTACTCTGCAAAAGCTATTATTAGCTTTCTAATTTTATTCTATAAGGTTCCTTCCTTTTTCTTTTTTTCTATTTTTTTTTGGTAATAAGTTTATTCTAATCTATAAGATTTCAATAGAAGTAGGTTAAACAATTTTGAGGAGAAAAGAGATGATATTAAACTGGCTTCATATGTCACATAGCAACGACAATGGGGATACATGTGTACCCTAGGAGAACTAAAAAAGTTCCAAAAAACAAAGCCACTGTATTGAGAAAGAGCATGAAATTTTCAGAATATATGTCCAAGAAGACAAATTTAAATTACTGATCATATAGAATCCATGAACATAAGACGATTATAGCACACCTTGAAACCAGCATCCTTTGCCAAGCAAAAACAATCAGCCACAGCGGCTACTGTATGGCCTCTATTTGTGTCACGAGCAACATCCTCATATGTGCTCTGGACTCCAATCTCCAATCGTGTACAACCATACAAAAGCATTTGCCGCAAGTGAGGTCCAAGGCAATAATCTGGCCTCCTGACAGATTAAACAAGAGCAACAGTTAACAATTTATTTTCATCAAGGAAATGACACATTCAAGTTTCTTAGAAGTACAACAGACGTTTTAATTGTCATGATTACTATGATATATGAACATTCTGAATATGCAAACTCAATTGTCAAACATCTTAAGTATGTCTTGACAACATCCTCCCATATTATTTCACCATGCTGCAGGATAAGCACCCACCAATGCATAATTACCATGATGTATATCTCAAAGAACACCCAACCCACACAATAATCAAAAGAAATAAACTTGAAAGATGTGCTCACATATCAAACTTCCTTGGTGACAACAATTAACTCAGACAACTTTTTCAATCAAACAAACCAGTTGGGAATCAATAAAAAATTGAACACAACTAAAACCAAGTGCAAAATGAGAGCAAAATCAAATATTCGCATATCAAACAACTTGTATAGTAACTTACGTTTCAATGGTCATGCCAATGCACTTTGTGGCACCATGCTCAGAGTATGCAACTGCCTCTTCAACATTGGCTGAAGTGTGTCCTGATAAAGCATCATGCAGATTCCGTATAAAGTAATCGCGATAATCTGCTGGCAGTGACATGAAAGTGCCACCCATCAAGATGAACTCAACCTGAAAACAAATACCCATGCTAATTAGAAGGTGGACTGTCTACTTATGAATTTATCATCAACTTTTAAACGATAACGTGTAAGTTTAAAACTAGTAAAGCCAGACCTTATCTACACTGTGACCCAGACGCTTAAGCTGATCAATTCTGCTTCTAGCCTGGACATAGGGGTTATATCTGGAACCAAAATAAGGTGAACTCAATAAATATTTCAAGATTCATTTACCTCAAGATATTAAAAACAATATTATCACAAAGTAATGAACAACATCAAATGCAAATGGATGTCAACTATAACCAAATTTAGATTCAGTCTAATTCTAATAAAATTTACCCCCAGCACAATCCAAAACCTCTGCTGCTATTATAACCAAATGGTCTAATACTTACCAATGTTCACACTAAGTCCTACCTAGTAAGAGTTTCTACTCAAAGTTTTTCCATATAGCACAATCAATAATCCTCCTACTTTCTACAAGTCACTAGCAACAATAAGCCATCCACATAAGTAGAACCACCAATTCTGTAGTTTCACAAAGTAATATAAACAAACAAAAAACTAAGAAATTAATCAACCTTATACCGTCTATCAAGTTAAAATTTATACCTCTCTACTAATTAACATGTTGTTGAATAATTTTATATCTACAATTACTATATTATTAATCATTATAAGGATAGCTTATAATCTTTAGCTTGTTTGGTGTTTGTTGGGTGATGCCTCAGAGGGTAGTGATTTGTTGGATTGTTGGACATGCAAATTCAGGCATCATCGTAATATAGTTAGTTGGAGGCTTGTGCCGCACTGTTTGATGTGGTATATTTGGCCGGAACAGAATTCTAGAAGCTTTGAGGGTCGTGAACGGACCATGATTGAGCTTAAGTCTTCTTCTTTTTTACTCTTCTCGAGTGGTGTCTTGTTTTACCATCTTTTTCATGTATTTCCCTTCCTATGTTGTTAGATCATTATAATTTGGTTTCTTGATGTGTTGCCTTTTTGTACATTTCCTATGTACTGGGCTGTGTGTTTTTTTAAAATTTCTTTGTTACTTATCAAAAAAAAAAAACTTATATCATTAAATTATGAAATTTAATGATAGGGGTTGTTACTTTTTAGAGACAGAATTTACCGGTTAATAAAAAAATAATAAAAATAAAAAGTTACGGATACAAAACAATAACAAAGTCTAGATTCCAAAGCTCGTATGCCCAATAAACAAAAATTCAATGCACACTTTTTTACTATACTGATCTCCCTACAACAACAACCAAACCTTAGTCCCAAACCTTTAGGATTGCCATATTTTGATGTTATTTTAGGTCTTCCTATATCTTCTTCATTTCCCTGACTTTAATCGAGTACACTAGTTTCCCTAAAACTCAAAATTTCCTACTTAATGTAATAATATCCACAAAAGATCAAGTCACATGTATTCTTTACCGTCATTCTATCCTATCGAAAACAATATCCTCCGTCACCTCGATTGATAGAGTATGTGGTCAATTATGAATCCTCATCACACTATTTAGAATTGAACTCATGTATTCTTTTATGCCATCCATATTCTACCCAATACCATACTCTCTGTCACCTCAATTGACGTATCATTTTTCACTTGTTCCATTAATTTTATTTTCCCAAAAACTCAAAATTTCCTACAAATTTGGCTACTTTACATAACAACATCCACACATTAGCATAACAAAAATCAAAGTTTCCAAATTCCAATACATACCTTGCTCAAAATCAAAGTCTTAGTCTTTCTCGTTCCCTCGACTCAAATTAACCATATTATTTTCCCAAAAACTCAAAACTTTGCCTACTTTACATAGCAACATCCACACATTAACATAGCAAGAATCAAAGTTTCCAAATTCCAATACATTACTTGCTCAAAAATCAAATTCCTAAGTCTCTCTCATTCCCTTGAATTAACTATATTGTTTTCCCAAAACCTCAAATTTTCCTCTACAAATTTAGCTACTTTACATAGCAACATCCACACACATTAACATAACAAAAATCAAAGTTTCAAAATTTCCAAAATTCCAATACATTTACTTATATAAAGCAATAATCAAAGTTTCAAAAACTTTTGCAAATTCCAACACATACCTTGCCCTAATAGCTCTCATGCTAGTAGGCTCGTATCCAGTATAAGACTGCGTACTATACTCAAAGTCCGAGTCGGGCCCACCGGGGCAGTACACGCAGATATTTCCGGTGGTGGCGATGTGAGGACACCGGTGAGGCTTCGACATGACGGCCACGACGGCGATTCCGGAAGCGGTTCGGACCGGTTTGGCACGGAGTTTCGGGAGCAGCGAGTCGCGCTCCGAGTCAGGAACCGCGGCGATCATCTCCACGAGCTTAGGGGCGCGTGAGAGGCCGTACTTTCGGCACGCGGCGGATTTGAGCGCGTTGAGGTCCACGTTCTCGCCCTTGCGAGATAGGTCTACCATGGAGTTCACGATCTCTGCTATGGCTCGGACCCGGGCTTCTTCTTCGGATAGTCCGTGGCCTTCGAAGCCGCCCCGACCCGGTCTCGGCACCTTTCTTGGCTCGGCTACCATCGCGGTCGCCATTGGTAGAGAGAAGAGAAAGAGGGAACGCGAAATACGTTAAGACGATGACGTTTTATCTGTTGAACGAGGCTATATATGATGTCTTTAAATTTCTGTTAAAGCATTTAGCTTTTGTACAAAAAAAAAAAAAAAAAAAAGCAAAATTCTACCATTTATAATCTTCAAATTTGGAATATTTTTTATTCTCAAAAAAAAAAAAAGAAAGGTTCAGGAATATTTTTAACTTTTTTCTAATTTTTAAATATTTAGGCCCGTTTGGTACACCACTTTAAATACATATTTTCAGTTTTTAAATATTACACATATTTTTCATATATTTTTTCATCCACACGTATTTTTAAAAAAACTAAAAACTATTGTTTAAACACACGTACCAAACAAAACCTTAAATTAGTATCTCTAACCTTTCGTATTGTTTGGATTTAAATACTTCTTATGTATCAATTCAAAATTAGGCATCAACTAAGCTTAAATCAATGTCACGTTTTTTTTTTCTTGCATTTAAATTACATCATTTTAATAACTACTTTACAATTTACACCTTTAAAATTTGGGATAATTTTAATTTTTCTCTTAAAGTTCGAATTATTTTTCTGATAAATAATAAAAATTTATTGCTAAGGAAGAGGAACACTCTATGTTCACGATGATGAACATAGAAGCACTTGAAAAAAAATACAAGCAAACCAATTAGTGTTGAAGGCTTCACCTCGACAAACCCAACATAGATCCAATCACTTTTATTGCTCCACTTGGTAACAAGCAAACCGATTAGAATATCTAAGAGTTTCTCAACAAAAAAAAAATATCTAAGAGATTTGGAAATAAAAAATACAAGGTTTAAGACCAATCAAACAAAGTACGAAGTAACAAGGACTTCAATTTCTTAATAGATTTCACACTCCATATTAACTAGATCATGCACTCCAATGCCTAGTTCCATACATCGAAGGGATGTTTACCTAGTTGATTGTGCTAACCAAAATGGAGGGAAGCTAACTTGTGGGGCAACACCCATTGAATTCCAAACATTATAAACACTTCACTCCATGCATATGCAATAATGGATCCATACAACTATATCATTTTGAATGGAGGGTAACACTAATAGTATGAATCCAAATTTTGAAACTGATCAAAATAAAAGATATCTTAACTTTAAGAATATAAATATTATAAATTGCAATTCAGTAAAAAAAAAAAAAAAAAAAACTAGTATTTATTATTTAATAAGATTGTGCCACTTTTTTAGTAGTTTTTTAAAATTTTGGAAAAATCAAGAAAATGCCATCATTTTTTTAAGCATACTATAAATAACGTCCTCCTGCACTAGAGGTGGTATTACATGCATTGGATGCGCATGATAGATTTGCTCGCAATGTCAACCTCTTAATTCTCAAAGGTGGTATTATGTGCATAAGATACATGATAGATTTTCTGCCAATGCCAACCTCCCAATATCAAGTCCCAAACCACAATCTCTCTCTGTAAATCCTACTCCAACTTAACTAAACTTAATAAGTGTAAAGCTTCTCCTCCACTGTGGACAAGTGTTTTGCTGGTAGTGACATGAATGTGTCATAAAAATGAACTCGACCTGAAAACATGTACACGTACTATTAAGACTGTGAAATGTTTACTTATGAATATATTACCAACTTGTGAACATCACATGTAAATTTAAAACTAGTACAAGCCAAACATTATCTACATTTGACCCAAACGCTTAAATTAATTGATTCTACTTCCAACTTGGATATATGAGTGACCTCTGCAAATGTCTCCGTTCAAAATATGATAAGGTGCTAGTTGAATTACAAGATGATTAACAAATATTACAAGATTTATTAACTACCAAATATCATAAACAGTATTATCACAAAGTAATAAAATATGAGAATTTTCTTTTGGCCGTGTATCTCAATTAATTTTTTATTATTTATTTTGAAAAGGAAAAAGTTTAGTTACAAAATTAGTTATAGTTTAAGACTATAACCTTACTTAATAAAATAAATATTATTACATATTTTAAAATTTTAACCATTGAATTGCATATTTTTTACTTTCTTAATACACATATCAAATTTTATATCAATCGAATATTATTTACTAAATGATCTATAAACTTATATTTTATATATAATTTAAAACTACAAAAACTTGTAATTTAAACAATTTATTGATGGCATAAGTATAAATCTTCAATTTTTTAGAAATTTAGCAAGCATAGAGTATATAAGAAGAAGATGTAATTCAATGGTGGATTTGTCAAAATTTACCTCTAATGAAAAGGTATTGAGTAAAGTTTTAGTCTTAAAGTTGTAGCTTTAGGCTACAACCAATTTTATAGCTAAACTTTGTTCTTTTGAAAATATATTGTTTTATATTACCTTAAAACCATGAAACAGACAATTCAAAACAATTAACAAAGATAATTTATCCAAATGAAGAGTGCTCAACTTTGAAAAGCACATTAAGGCCTGTTTGGTTTACAAACTCAAATAACAGTTTTTAGTGTGTTCGGTTTGCAAACTCAAACAACAGTTTTCAAGAAAACTATGTTTGGTAGGAGTTTTTTTTATCAAGAGTGTTTGAGTTACAGTTCTCAATTTAGGGTGTTTAAAACATATATTTTAAAAACTTACCATACTAGTTTTTAGTTTTCAGTAAGTTTTCAAGTAATGTTGCTTAGTGGTCTTTTTGTAAATAAGTTGAAAATTGTGGGACCTATTGACAAGACTAAAATCTTTTTTTTTTTCCTATGAACCCACCACTTTGCTCTTCTCTCTTATTTTTTTCTTTCTTTTTCTCTCTCCTTAAATAAAATAACATTTTTTCATTACTTTTTAAGAAAAATATATGCACATATCAAACATACAATTATGTTTTTTCATATTTTAAAATATGTTATTTGAAACATAATACCAAACACATTTTTTGCATTATTAGTACTTTAAACACACATTTTCACAATATTTTTCTAACTACAGTTTTCACACCATTTTAAACAACAATATTTGAGCACCGCTACCAAACAAGCCTTAATGCTATATCATAGGGCTATCCACGGGTTGAGATCTCACCAAATTCAGAGAGATCTCACTAGATATGGTGATTGTCAGTGGCAGCCAGTTCTTATTTTCCCATCATTCAATTTTTACAGAAATTTACAAAACTAAGATACAACAAAGTTCTTATTTTCCCATCATTCACATAAATAACAGAAAGTTACAAAACTAATAATACAATGAAAAACATTAAAAAGAAAATCATCACTTTTCAACAACAAATTACTAGTATGCATATATATTAGTGGTGATGATGCCTACTGAATAAGTAATTTAGCTCCACGGGGTAGAATTTTTTGAGCTGCTTGGCAGCTTTTATTGCACGTTCATTCTTCTCAATCTGATTAAACTCCCAAGGGGTTCCCAAAAGAGCCGGACAACGAGGAACAGTAACAATCTTCTCAAACTTGATGGCACTTTCGAGCAAGTAAATAGTCAGGTCAATGTCTATTGGACGCCCCACAAATCCTATTATTTCCACCTCCTTGAGATGCTAATTAGGACGTTTCATCACCTTCCTTAATTCTCTATCTATCATGGGTTCACTCCATGACAACTGCAATTGAGAAACAGAATAAGAATCATATGCAAGATAAACTCTTCGTTATAAACCGAAGTTATTGGCAAAGAATGTTAGGCAAGCCAATTAATTTTGATTAGAAAGTTAACCGTATGATTAAAGCACTCAAAAAGCTGACTTGCTGCAACAAGTGTACCCCAAATATTAAATTGGAAGTGATAGAATGGTTCACAGCAAATATATCAAACCAATTGTGAATCCACCCACATAACCAACTAACCAACTAACCAAGTAACCTGTAACCCTTTCTCCACCCGTTATGAATTGCTACTTCTCATATATTACAGCAAATATATCAAAACTCAACTTTTAGTAAGTAAAAAAAAGATGCAAGACAAGCCAAGTAAAACTTCAGAAGACATTAACTCAGAAATATTGTAAGCAAATAGCTTAACCCTGATTTAGGAGCCATAACACATCAAAAAATTCTCTTAAGTCTGAAAATACATTCTTGACAAATAGCCAGTGTGCATGAGATATCCAAACACATTATCACATCAAATTAATGCAATTTCCTAGATCTAGCAAACCTATTCCAATCTCACGTCTGAAATCGATTTTTAAATTGATTTTTAATGAACGAGTGCCTCCAGTAATTTAAGAAGGTGGCCTATATGCTTCTAGGAGAGGCCAGTCGTGGACATAGTATTAATAGTAAAAAATAAACAGCTAATAAATGTAATACCGTTAAGAGGACATTTCACAGGTAATTGTAACATTTTAAGGTAGAACAAATTGAAGATAAGCCATATGCGTTATAAAGTCATAATCACAATTTTAACAAGAAGATAGATGCTCTAGTTCCTCTTTTTTTTTTTTAATTTAAACTTTATGGCGGGGAAGGGAGCTGACTAACTATACTCTACTCCCCCTCCCTCCCCTTAATCCAAATGGACCATTAAAGTGGTTTCGATAACAAATAGGAAGAGGAAGAGCTTAGTTTAATTACTGAACAATTTTGTTAGAAGTGTTAGGTGCATAAAAGGACAAAACTCTTTTAAAGCCTATATATTAAAAAAAGTGTTGGGTGCATAAAAGGCTCTTATATATTATAAGACTAAATAAAACACACAATCAATACAAAGTGGCAAGCTAAGCTTTCATTCCCCTTACAAGAGTTACCGGCTTTTGTAAAATGTAAGTTATGTGATATTATGCCTTTGTCCCCTCTCCCAAGTGTGTGTGTTTAGTTTAAGTATTTTCCTCTAAAAAATAAAAAAGTGGCAAGCTATAAAGTAAGAATAGTTACCACTTACCACTAACGTAAATTTCTGTAAAAAAGGTGCCGCTTGTAGGCTTTTCATCAGATGCAAGAACTCTCACTTTAAGGTGTCTAAGATTGGTTAACGTTTGAATTTTGGGGAGTTCCAATTTTTGCTGAAAAGTACCAATGAGAATTTTTTTTTTTTTTAAGAATCAAACCATATAAACATAAATGCAATAAATTGAAAAATGTTTTAAAGTACTTACATAAGGAGAGATATAAGTATTCAGCACCAAACTCTGTAGCTGAGAAAGGTAGTTTGATAGAGGGCAAATTGCATACTGCACAGGTTTGGGTCCTCCTATGTGTAGGTCTAGAAGACGGGGTGCATAATTAACATGCGTTTCTTTTATTCCACCAACGAGGCCAAACGACTCCAGATTTGGAGCATAGATCTCAATACTTTTAAAATATATACAGTGTGTTATGTGTAAGTACTTCAACCGCAGTGATGAACCCCAAATCTTCAGATTTACTAGGTCTCTAGACTGGCTGACATATAATCTTTCAAGCAGGGGACAGTTGGAAAGGAAATGCTCGAGAAGCTCGCCGGTTAAATTTACATATAGAAGAGTGACGGACGTTAGGGACTTGATGCAAGATACTCCAACAGAAGTTTTGATGCTAGTAAAACGATCATGTGGAAATGTATAACACTTGCACCTTCGCATGCCCCTGTTGGTGAAAAGTCCAATTCAAGCCTCTTAACTCCCTTTGAGATTGCATAGTCGACCCATCCATCAATCAGTTCTTTAAAATTATTATTAAACTCAAAACAAACTCTGAATCCATCTAAATTTGAGCCTTGGAGTAATTTTAGAATACGGTTCACCCTTTTTATAAACTTTTTTCGTTCATGTTTCATTTTTTTCTTTTCCTCAGCAATGTCCCAAAATGTATCTGGATCATCAAAGTTTAAACTACCACTGAAAAATGGCCACAGATGTTTCCATCTGTGCGAAAGAACGCAAGTTCTGACTGCTTCTTTCAAAGTCAAGAAAGACAACATATGGACAAGGATATCATCTGGCAACTGGCTTATCAGGTCCTTCAAGTCCTTAACATATTAAAGAAGAAAAGTTCAGTGAAGGATTCAACTTTATACACAGTTTGTTCTAACTAATATACCTCTTCTTAACATATTAAAAGTATCCACACCAGTCTGTTTTTAGTCTTCTAAAATAGAAGAAAGTATAAATTTTACACATTTTGAATAAAAAAATACCCACAATGTGCAAAATATACATTGGCTGTGTAAATGAACCGTAACCGTGTAAATATACACGGTTACTGTTCATTTGTATACGATTTTTAAAATTTTTTTTCTCTCTCCTTTATCAAACTGCTTCTCTTCCCCAACAATTACAACAACCTAGCGCGCCAGAATAACCACCCAACCACCAAACCCAGCGCTACCACCAAACACCGCAACCTAGCACAGAGAATTAATCCAAAATTAACTGAACATTAACCCAAAATCAACGGAAAATCAATTAGAAAACCCAACTCAAAATCAAGACAAACCATTGGAAAACCCAACTCAAAATCAATCAAAACTCACCGGAAAACCCAATCCAAAATCATCATGAACACACCACAAAATCATTAAAATCGTTCTAAATCTAGATCCAAATTCATCAAACCCATATACAAATTCATATAAATAATCAAGCCGAAATTGAAAAAAGAAAGAAGGAGAAGAAGAAGATGCTGGAGAAGAGGAAGAAAAACCCATATTGAAATTTTGCTTTCTCCGCCCAAAATCACTACCCTTAATCAAACCCAACGCAAAATCATCATCTATAATAAAAGCATAAAACTCAAATTGTAAAAGAAGCAGAGAAAAGAAAAGATTCTCAAAAAAAAAAAAAAAAAAAGAAGGAGAAGAAAGAGAGGCGAAGATGGAGATAAGGACTGAAGAAGGGAGTGTTGTCTCAGAGAAAAAAGAAGGGGGGGTGTTAGGTGGGGGTAGGTGGGAAATAATAAAAAAATAGAGGAGAAACATTATTTTAATAAAAAAAAGTGTGTATAATAGATAAACTGATGTGGGTGTTTTGTAAAAGTGATGGTGTAAAATAGAAAAATAGGTTTTTTGTGTAAAATAGATGGAATCTTTTAAATTGACTAGTGTGGATGCTCTAAGAAGAGGTAAATTTTTGTTTTGAAAGATATGATCTTTCGAAAAAGAATTGCAACTACATAAGAGGAAACCGAATTTTTACCTTGTCAGAAGGTAGAGGTAGCACTGACTTCTCCATTTACGCTCTATTTGTTTTGCTGAAAAACCTTCTGTAAAGATAGTTTTTCACATTTTTCAGTGTTTGGTAGCATAAAAAAAAATTGGTCAATGGAAAACTATCTTTGGTTAACATAAAACCCTAATAAAAATAAGGCTTATTTTCTATAGGTTGTTTTCCAAAAAAAAATTTTGGAAAACAATCTCTCTCTCACGCGTTTCATCTCCTATAAATATTATCTTCGTCTGTAGCCATGAGAAACATAGTTTTTTAGTGCATTCTCTCTCTCATGGTAAGCTTTCTCACTTTTTCTCTATTCCCTTTACTTTTTCTCTCCTCACGCCCTTACTGTCATTAACTCTGGTCTCTCCTCTTCCCACTAATTTCTCTCTCTCTAATTGTCTCTTTTCTCTCTTTTCTCCATGTTTCTCTTCCCCTCTGTAACACAATTCTCTGATTAGATTTTTTTCCTTCATTGATCAGTCAATAGCTCTGACTTGCAAAGGAAAACAAATTTACAGCGGTAATTATTTTATTCCTCTTTACCAAAATCCCAGTTATTTGCTTTGAATTTCAAGCATGATTTTATTTTTTCTCTAATAAATTTTCAGTTTGATGGATTCCATGCAGAAGTTACTTCTTTTTTGTACATAAAGTGCAAAAAAATAAAAGAAGAAGAAGTAAAAGACGAAAATTTTAAAGATATTACCTCTATTGCTCTAAATTGCTTTTACATGGGACAATCTTTACCGTGGACTAATAATATTGTTATATAATAAATGATAATTGTTTAGGGGAATTACATTTGGTGGCAGATACTTTATGCAAATACTATGCAGTGATGATATATTGTGCAAATACATTATGTAAATATATAATTTAGAGTAATATTGAAGACTTGTACGTGGTTTACCATAATAGACAATTTAGCATACCAACAAAAAGATTAGACAATTAAAAGTTATTGTTATTTATACTTACTGAAAATGTATTCCCCTATCATATATATATATACACAAATGATTGATATATGTGTGTTTGTGTGTACGTACATACGTTACTGTTCATATATATGAGCAAGATGAGTGGTAGAGATCATGAAAATTTGGCATCTAATTAATTTTTATTGTTTCTATTGTCAAAATTTTAGTATGAAAACCAAATCCATTCTTGGTTTTTTATTTATAATGATTAGATTGGTCGGTTTACATAATACACATGTTTTAAATTATACAAGAAATACTTATGAAAAATTTCATACCAAACACCAGAAAACATTCTCAAGCTCAATTTCAAGGTTGTTATCAAATACTGGAAAATGAGATATGATAGGGGATAAAACCAACATGACGGTACCATCGCATATGGTTAAAAGCGTTACAATAGGGTGACGGGTGATATGACCAAGGAGGACAGATGCTTAGTGGACGGACAGGTAGAATGGATGCACATAATTTCTCCCGTCGTTCTCCGGGCTACCTCAAATCACACTATATGATTAGGGCTGACGTGGCCTTGATTACAATTCACGCCAACGTGTATATGAAGAATTCTTGCGCTACACGTTAAGCCTTGATTGAAAATTCATATAAGGAAAAGAACTCTAAGAGATACAAAATTCCACGAGTCACTCTCCTAGAAGGAAAGTATTTCTTCACCAAGGCGAGAATCTCGGCCCTACGTTACTATATATACTCCAAAACCCTCACAAAGCAAGGTACACACAATATTCTTAACTTTGGCATTCTAGGGTTGAAGAAGCAAGATTCTAACTTGACATTCGGAGGGTTTTTGGCCGGCACCACACCGGTGCTCTCTTTTAGGTCTTCTATTTTCTTTTCGCAGGAATTGCTTTGGTTTGAGGAGTGCTTGCAACTTACTGGTGATTTTTTCGGCATCATCAGTTGGCGCCGTCTGTGGGAAACTGAGAATCTTTCGATTACTTCAGCCTCGCTCTATTCCTGAGACAAAGAGTTGCATGGTATTCACTCGATCGATGGCAACAAACAACAATCAAGGCGACAAACCGCACGCCACAGCTCTAGAGAGGCAGGTCCAAACGCTTGCGGCGGCGGTTGAGCGCCTCACCAAGCAGAATCATGATTTGGAAGAACAGTTGCGACAAAGGACCGCACACCCAAGTGCACCAGAGGAAGACCAGGAGGGTACTAGTCCGGAAGGAAGAAACGCAGAAGGACCTGAGGGCAGCAACGCTCCAACTAGACCGGAGCGACAAGAAACCAACCAACCATCCGTCTCGGACACCTTGCCAACCCACATTGCAACTGAGATGCAGGAGATGAGGGAACGTATGGATGTAGTGATGAATGCCCTTAGAGGACGAGTATCCAGCAACCTGGATGACCTAGTCCACAGGACGGATTCGCCTTTCACAGCGCTCGTGAATTCGTGCCCTCTCCCTCCAAAGTTTCGCATGCCACACGTGGAGAATTACGACAGATCCAAGGACCCGTTGGACCACTTGGAATCCTTCAGAACCCTAATGCATCTTCAGGGCGTACCAGACGAAATCATGTGCAGGGCTTTTCTCACCACCTTGAAAGGGCCTGCGAGGGATTGGTACAGTAGGCTGACGCCTAATTCCATCGGCACTTTTAAGGAACTAGGCGCACAATTCATATCACACTTTATTGGAAGTCATCGACATAAGAGGTCTACTGCATGTATACTGAGTATTAAGTAACGAGAAGACGAGACATTAAGGTCATATATAGCCCGCTTCAACAAGGAATCCCTCTCGATAGACGAGGCAGATGACAAGATACTTGTGGCAGCATTCTCGAACGGGTTACGAGAGGGTAAGTTCTTGTTCTCTCTATGCAAGAATGACCCAAAGACTATGTCCGATGTATATTACAGGGCGACAAAGTATATGAACGCGGAGGATGCCTTGCTGGCCCGAGATGACTATAAGCCAAGAAAAAGGGAAAGACAGGAAGATACGAAACCAGATAATGGACGAAAAATGGCAAGAACTAGAGACCGACGAGAAGATCGAAGATCCAAACCACCTTCGGGGAGGTTTACAAGTTTCACCCCCCTCATAGCTCCAATTGACCAGGTGTTAATGCAAATCAAAGAAGAAGGAACCTTGACGTTCCCGGGCAAGTTGAAGGGAGATCCGAACAAAAGGCCAAGAGATAGATACTGCCGTTTTCATCGTGACCACGGCCATGATACGACGGACTGTTATGACCTGAAGCAACAGATCGAGGCCCTTATTAGGCAAGGAAGGTTGCAGAGGTTCGTGAGGAAGGAGAGAACGGATCAACCCCAGGAGCAGAATCCTAGACAGGAAAACGAACGTCCCAGACCACTGGTAGCAGACATACGGATGATAATAGGGGGCAGTACTTCAACGAGATTGTCTAAAAAGGCCAGAAAGACCTATTTACGAACGGTACAAAGCGTCCAGTCGACGGGCTCTTCACAAGAAAGAACACGACGGAACGGCTCCAATATCGAGTTTTCTGAAGAAGAGGCCTGGCGCCTTCACCACCCCCATGACGACGCGCTTGTGGTTAGTATGCAGGTAGGAGACTTCAACATCCACCGAGTTCTAGTGGACAACGGGAGCTCAGCAGACATCCTTTACTACCCCGCGTTCCAGCAGATGGGGATTGCTAAAGAGCGCCCGATCCCAGCATGCACGCCTCTCGTTGGCTTTGGAGGAGCCCGAGTCCATCCTTTAGGATCCGTCACATTGGCGGTGACAGTAGGAGACTACCCGCAGCAAATAACCAAGGATGTTTCCTTTCTAGTGGTTGATTGCTCCTCAGCGTATAATGCCATACTCGGACGACCCACTCTCAACGCATGGAAGGCCGTCACTTCTACCTACCATCTGATGATCAAGTTTCCCATTGAACACGAAGTTAGAGAACTATGTAAAAATCAGGTGACAGCAAGGGAATGTTATGTGGCTATGATGGAGATGGATGACCATGTATAGGCAATGAACATTAAGGAATAAAGAACAGTAGCAGAACCCGTGGAGGAATTGGAGGAGGTACAACTAGATGATTTGAGGCCTGACCGGACCACCCGGATCGGAACCTCAGTTGACCAAACGGTCTGACATGCGCTCTTACTGTTCCTCAAAGAGAACCAAAATGTATTTGCATGGAGCCATGACGACATGCCGGGAATAGATCCAACAATCATAGTTCACAAGTTGAATGTATCACCTTCTTTCCCTCCAGGTCGACAAAAGAAGCGTGTGTTCGCCCCCGAACGGGATCGAGCCGTGGCAGAGGAAGTACAGAAGCTACGAGAAGCAAACTTCATAAGGGAGGTGTATTACCCTGATTGGCTGGCCAACGTGGTAATGGTCAAGAAATCAAACGGGAAGTGGAGAATGTGTGTTGACTTCACGGATCTGAACAGAGCATGCCCTAAAGACAGTTACCCACTCTCGCGCATTGACACCTTAGTGGACTCCACCGCGAGACATGAATTGTTGAGCTTCATGGACGCCTTCTCGGGGTATAATCAAATTAAATTGGATAAAACTGATCAAGAGAAAACATCATTTGTGACAAGCCAGGGGCTTTTTTGCTACAAGGTGATGCCGTTCGGGCTCAAGAACGCGGGAGCCACGTATCAACGATTAATGAACAAAATGTTCGCGCACCAAATTGGTAGAAACGTCCAGGTCTACGTGGATGATATGTTGGTGAAAAGCGCAAAGGTGTCCAATCATCTGAGGGACCTCCAGGAAACATTCGACACTCTTCGGACGTATAAAATGAATCTGAATCCAAGCAAATGCGCATTCGGAGTTACTGTTGGAAAATTCTTAGGATTCATGGTGTCCCAGCGGGGCATTGAAGTCAACCCAGAGAAAGTGAAAGCGATTATGGAGCTATCTCCTCCGAGGACGGTGAAGGAAGTGCAAAGCTTGACAGGGAAGATAGCAGCCTTAAATAGGTTCGTATCGAGAGCAACGGACAAGTGTCTCCCTTTCTTCAGAACGCTAAGGAGATCTTTCGAGTGGACGGACGAATGCCAAAGGGCATTTGTAGAGTTGAAGGCATATCTCTCCGCCCCTCCATTGCTTAGCCCGTCCATGCCGGGGGAGGAATTGTTCCTGTACCTTGCCGTCTCATCAGCAGCGGTAAGTGCAGCTCTCATCAGAGAGGAAGGGAAGATACAAAAGCCAGTATACTTCATCAGCCGGGCGCTAAGAGGTGCAGAAGAGAGATACCCACGGATGGAGAAACTCGTTTTCGCTCTTGTAACTGCAGCTCGAAAACTCAAGCCCTATTTTCAAGCACATACCATAAAAGTCCTAACAGATCAGCCGTTGTGGAGAGCAATGAACAATCCTGAAACTGCTGGACGGATGGCTTTATGGGCTATCGAGCTGAGTGAGTACGATATCCAATACCAGCCACGAACGGCTGTGAAAGGACAAGTACTGGCAGACTTCATCGCGAAATTCACTACACCTGAGGAGCAGGGGGCAGAAGAGACGCCCACATGAAGAATTCACACAGACGGATCCTCCAATAAGCATGCGGGAGGAATTTGGGTCGTAATCCACACCCTAGAAGGAGATAAGATTGAATGCATGATCCGTCTGGAGTTCCCCACTACAAATAACGAAGCAGAGTATGAGGCCCTGGTGGCAGGGTTGGAGCTTGCTATAGCGACTGGGGCCAGGAAGGCAGTAGTCTACTCCGATTCTCAAATCGTAGCCAGTCAAGTTAATGGGGGCTATGATTGTAGGAATGAACGAATGAGAAGGTACCTCAGAGAAGTGAAGGGTCGAATGAGTGACCTCCAATTCACGATAGCTTAGATCCCAAGAGAAGAGAACCAAGAGGCGGACCGACTCACAAAGGCTGCTTCAGCCGAACCTATGATCACCCCAGAATAGGTATTGTCCTTCGTCCAACATTCATCGCTATTAGATAACGTTCGAATGCAGGAACTGGGCACCAAAGACGACTAGATGGCTCCAATCGTGACGTACCTCAAGAACGGCAAGCTGCCAGATAGCAAAGAAGATGCAAGGAAATTGAAGGTTAAGGCTGCCCGATTCATCCTGATTAAAGACGTACTCTACAAAAGAGGATTCTCCCGATCATATCTAAGATGCCTTGGCCGTGAGGAAGCTGACTACGTGATGAGGGAAGTTCATGAAGGAATTTATGGAAACCACTCGGGATCAAGGTCTCTGGTGCACAAGCTACTTCGAACAGGATATTACTGGCCGACAATGCAAAAGGATGCCCATATGTATGTTAGAGCCTGCGATAAGTGTCAACGGTTTGGCAATTTCATTAGACGGCCAACGGAGGAGCTCACACCTATGACGGCTCCATGGCCGTTCGCACAATGGGGATTGGACATCATGGGTCCATTTCCAATAGCAGCAAGACAACTGAAGTTCTTAGTGGTTGGTATTGACTACTTCACCAAGTGGGTGGAAGCAGAAGCTCTTGCTACTATCACGGAGAAAAACATTCGCACCTTTGCATGGAGAAGTATAATTTGCCAATATGGGATCCCAAGAGTGCTCGTTTCAGACAACGGGAAGCAATTCGACAACGATGCATTCCGAGACTTCTGTTCTCAGCTGGGAATTAAGAATCACTACTCATCACCCGCGCACCCTCAGGCCAACGGTCAGGTTGAGGTCACGAACCGGTCCTTATTAAAGATTATCAAGACTTGGCTCGAGGGGGCAAAGGGCATATGGCCAGACGAACTACCAAGTGTACTCTGGGCATATAGGACAACAGCAAGAACACCAACAGGGGAGACACCATTTCGATTGGCGTATGGTACTGAGGCCCTCATACCGGCAGAAGTGGGACTAACGAGCTACCACGTGGAAAGCTATGACGAGAGCAAGAATAATGAAGCGTTGCGTCTAGAGCTTGACCTTGTGGATGAGGTCAGGGCAGCAGCAGCACAGAGACTAGCACGGTACCAAGACATGATGGCAAAACACTACAACTCCAAGGTCCGGCACCGGGACTTCAAGGTGGGAGATCTGGTATTACGAAAAGTGCTTGGCGCGACGAAGGATGCATCCCAGGGAAAGCTGGGTCCTAACTGGGAAGGCCCATACAGAATTATCTCATGGCATAGGAAAGGGACATACTACTTGGAGACGTTAGACACAAGAAAGTTGGGCCATCCCTGGAACACGGAGCACCTGAAGAAGTACTACCAGTAGTGTGGCAGTCATAGGACAATGTTTACCACCTTATTTTCGGTTTAATTTTAAACATTCATAGTTTTTACTTATTAGAACTCAAGTTTTTTTTCCATAAACAATTTGGCCTGTTGAACTGATATAGTGAGAGGAATTTTTATTTAGAAAATATGAAATGCATGGTGTTGAAAATTCTACAAGTCCACAAAGTGGACGGATCATCCCAAAGGGATGAAAACCTACAAGTCCACAAAGTGGACGGATCATCACAAGGGGATAAAAACCTACAAGTCCACAAAGTGGACGGATCATCCCAAAGGGATAAAAACTTACAAGTCCACAAAGTGGACGGATCATCCCAAAGGGATAAAAACCTACAAGTCCACAAAGTGGACGGATCACCCAAAGGGTAAAGAGTCTATGAAGTCCACAAGATGGACGGATCATCCCAACGGGATGAAAACCTACAAGTCCACAAAGTGGACGGATCACCCAAAGGGTAAAGAGTCTATGAAGTCCACAAGATGGACGGATCATCCCAACGGGATGAAAACCTACAAGTCCACAAAGTGGACGGATCAACCCAAAGGGTGGAGAGTCTACGAAGTCCACAAAGTGGACGGATAATCCAAAGGGTGAAAATTCTACGAGTCCATAAAGTGGACGGATCATCCAAAGGATAAAAACTCTACGAGTCCACGAGTGGACGGATCATTCAGAGGATGAAAACTCCGCTAGTCCATAAAGTGGACGGATCATCCAAGGGATGAAAACCCTACGAGTCCACAAAGTGGACGGATCATCCAAAGGATGAAACTCTACTAAACCACGAAGTGGACGAATCCTCCCAAAGGTGAAAGATTGTATGTCCACAAAGTGGACGGATCACACAAAGAACATCGAAATGTGCTAAGTCCATACCATGGGTGGATCAACTAAGAGCATACAAATAGGCCAAATAAAAAAGCGAAAATTCGATGAAAGTGGATGGATAGTCCGAAATATACTGATACAATAGAGTTCAATAATAAAAAGTCTGATACTTGGTTGAAAAACTTAAATAAAAGACAAAAAATAAAGTTGTTTCATATGACCATAATTTACATCAGTCATTAATTGTGACGGTCTTTTCAGGGCCTTCAGGCAATGGCTGGTGAGAATCGACGACGGTGGCTTCTTCGGCGGCTTTAGCGACCCCGTCATCACTTGGAACCTCGCCAAAGAGTTCCTCCGTCCCTTCAGAGTCGACAGGGTGAGCAAGGGTTCAGGCCTCAGCATCTATGGTTATGTGAGCTAAGTCCAGGTCAGGGAATGTTGCCTTCACCTGACGGATGCAGTCATCGAACCCGTCGCTAAAAGAAGAACCGAGCTCCATCAGCAGCGCGTCGGAGTCACGATACTCTCTGACGGCATCAACCTTAGCTTGACGGATATTGTCGTCATGAGCTTTCACCGTCTCCCTGAGCAGCTCCACCTCCTTTTTTAAGTTCTCCCGAGCCTGCTCGGAGAGCGTCAGCTTCTGCTCATGACGGATCCTCCATAACTTCAGCTCGTCCAATTCTTCTGCCGTCGCCTTGGCCTTTGCACGTACTCGTTCAAGGGCTCTCTCCTGGGCCAGGCAACGGTCTGACAAGCCCTTGGCCATCAGCACACCCTGCAACAGTTCGATTAGAAATGAGTTCAAGGCGGAAAGGAACGAGACGGAGTCAAAATGACTAAATGAGCTTATGACGGACACTAACCTGAGCTAAGCTGTACAGACATGTCTCACCCATGGTTTCGGTGGCGTGATTTCCAAGGTCTTCGTAGTCCTCGTCAGATATAATGGAACCAATACGACGGAGAGTGTATTGGGGGTCTTCACGAAGCAGGACGGGGGGCTTCTCCTTTACGGGGTCCAGGTTGGTCATCATGCCCTTACCCTTGCCAATCCCAAGCTTGGGAGGCGGTTTCACCATGCCGGACCCCTGACCGGCAGGTAGACCCGTCACAAGTTTCTGTTTTTTGGAGTGATGGTCCCATCTCTCAGAAGATGGTCTTTTTGGGGCCGTCTGTGACGGATCCTTCTTTGAAGCGTCGCCCCCTTGCTTCTTTTTTGCCGCTTGCTGTTTAATGATAGCCCGTCTCCTGGCGTCATCTATTTCTACAAAAGAAGACGGTTAAAAAAGGAACTACATAAATAAAATGAATCATTTTCCAGAAAATATTAATGCTAAAACAAACAGAGCGTTACTAAATAAAAAATTTATTGTTTCCTTGAATTTGAATAAAAATTAAAAAGACAGCAAAATTAGAGAAACCAAATTGATGTCAACAATATAAAGCAAGGAAAGATCAATACTTGTGTCCGAGTGTAAGCCACAACATGATCTCAGTTTGAAATTAACTAAATAAATTTCTTAATTCTAATGCAGTGATGGAACAAAAAACCAAGTTGTCAATTCTCAATTTTCTCAACAACAAAACACTGAACTTACCTCAAACAAAGCGATCAGACTGAATTTCGAAGGAAACCCAATTGAATTCTTTGTCCCCAAAACACAAAAATCTCCACCAGATCTCAAAACCAAGACACACCCAGATGAGAAAATTGACAGACTTTAAAGCCCAAGTGAGAAAGTTCGCAGCTTGATGGACTTAGAGAGATCGATTTGTTCCAAGAACTGTCTCTGTAATTTGAGAAACGAAGGGTATAAATAATAACACAACACCGACTGTTTTTTCCTTGTGAAGCTAGGATTAGATTTACGACTAGGAATAGGACTGTAAAAGAAATCTCTTTCAATTATGATACGTATTGGGAAAGGATACGTTTTCCTTATTTAATTGTGGTGGACCGGTGGTGACTTAGTTGTTTCAGAGGTAAGTCGATAATTTGCGCTTTGTCTAGTAAGGAAGCTGGACTAGCGTTTTGGCGGGAAAATTAAACGAATTGTAACTGAAAAAACCGTTGGTTTCATTATATGACCAAAACACCCTTTGCTGCATTTTTTTCTTTGCGTCTGTATATTCAGTGCAATTCCACTGCTATTTTTTTCCCTAACACCATGGGTAGATTTTAACCTTCAGTTCAAGAACCCAGATTCATAGTTAGCCTTATATTTTAGTTCCACAATCACTCTCAGTTTTCACATAGGTTTCATTTGCTTTCATCAAAGAATTTATATATGGTACACAAAGCCAGTTAATTCTATATATATATATACACAAAGCCAGTTTTCACATAGGTTTCATTTGCTTTCAGCTGAACATTTATGTGGTTCAAAAATACTCTTATTAATAAAGGGTAACTTCATTTAAAAATAGAATCATAAATATCAAATAACAAATTTTATTTTGAATTAAAAAGAGAATTCTTAAAATTTATAATTTTTCCATTCACATTCAAAAATGAAATTACAGTTACTACTTATCTCTAAAGTTTATTATTTTTATTTGTTTGAAAAATAAAAAAATATTTTTAAATTATAATAAATGCAAATTATTAATCATTATCCAAAAAATAGAAGAAACTTTGAGTACACGCAGGAGCACGTAATTAGAGATTAGTATATATATATGTTTTTAACTTTCAACTACTGATCTTAGCTTTGCATGTATTGTTTATGGAACACAACATTATTCTATACAACATACTGGCAAGTTGTTGATACTATTTTCACAGCTTATTCTACTGAGCTTTTGCAAATTTAGCCACAAGTAGAGCTTGCTTAGAGTAAAAGAGCCTTGTAGTCAAGTGATCTTACTTAATTTTCTTTATAAGGATAATAAGGGTTGGAATTCCTCCTTCCCCCCACTTATTATTGAAACAATTGAATTACAAAAAAAGAAGAAGAAGAAGAAAGGAGCTTGCTCACATTTAAGCAAATTCTTTGAAGCAATAATTATTAAAACAAAAGATATTACCGATTTCTTCTAAATTGCTTTAAAAGATAAATGTAGCAAATGATATTCGTCTACATTGTTTTGAAAGATAAATGTAGCAAATGATATTCATCGCTAACAATTCATAACATCCAATATGATTATTCATAAAAATAAAATAAAAAAAGTTTTAGAAAAAAATTCCACAAGAAAATGAATTAAGATGGTTTAATTTTGTGATAGATAATTCACAGAACTTTAATGTCAATATGTAAAAAAAAAATTAAAAAAAAAATCATACAAATTTAAGAAATATATATGTTTAAATAAGCCTATATATCACGGGCCTAGAATTATTCCCTAGTGACCGTGCAAAAGACTATACGAGTCTACGATGGGAGAAAAGATAAACAACATTAAAACTCCACAATTGAAAAAATGGGGGCTTTTAGTTATCCCCTTGGAGAGATTGGAAGGGAGAACAACACCCTTTGCCTAGAAACTGAGTCTAGTGCTCGGGTAGCTTGGAGGGCCATTTCAGAATGGAGTTGGAGGCATGTCATAGCCATCTGAACAAGAATGAACCGAGTCAGTCATGTGGGCATGGATAAATTTTAAACAATTCCAAAGTAGATGACATAAACGAAATAAGAAGAAAAAAAAAAGATTTTCTTAAACTGCTGAACTTCTCGCATCATATCACAGGAGTTACATATGCATAGTTTCAGAATATGTTCTCAGTTCAGCAGAAGTAGAGTTCTTCAATTTTCTTAGGGGTAATCCAAACATCACCATATTATAGCTAGCATTCAAGACTAGAATGAATGACTGATTCATGAAACATAATAATGATGAAAGCTAACTTTTTAAAAATGTGTTAGCCGACAAATTAGTAGTAGTTGTTACAAATGGTATCAACAAAGAAATTATTTTTGCAGGTCCATTTCACAATGTTAATTATAGCATATCCCTTACTACTTGACTATTAGCTTCGGCAAGATCTACAAGTTCAACACACAGGCAATATTATCCGCAAGAAAGAGATGGCAAAGATGAAAAATGCAAGCACGAATTTTGAGCCTGGACCTATGCTTCCTAGAGATGGCATATCTCCCTGCACAAAATTAGCAACAGGATTCAAACAAATACTTTCCATCAGTACTGATGGTTTAACATGCAATATGATGCATGGATTCAAAGGTGAAACTGCAATAAAATAATCACAATAAGCCACCATTCACCCAATTTTCACTTTTATGCCACTTCTATACAGACACGCGGGTCAAATAGTCATTTCTACCCAGCCAATGGATATGTACCATCTCCAGGGTCTCACATCATATCAAAATATCGACGTACTGAACTTTAATTAGTACCTGGATCTTAACAAATCGAGAAGAAAGGGAGCCAATCTGGGGTGCACCGTGCATGGCTGCGCATCACAAAATATATATATTTAATGAATTTACTTAAAGTATTAGTTAATTGAATTAGCCAATGGAGTCAATGCGTATATTAATTATTTATTGTTTTGCATTAATTATTTATATTTAATGAATTTATATGATTATTTTTATAAACTTTATATAGAAAATAATTTTTAGTTGAAATAATAATAATAATAAATTTAAAATATGGCGTTCTTACTCATATTTAGTTGTTTTGACAACAATTGTCATAAAAGCCATAAAAAAAAATTAAATATTTGTGAATTCATTAAAACTAATCTTAATTCTTTAAATTTCCTAACTCCTTTGTGTGTGTGTGTGTGGAACTAACACCGTAGTATACTAGTATGTATTCAATATAATTAGAAAGATTACTAGTATAAGAAATATATATTTTTTTGTTATATTAATTATTTTAAGCATAATGAAATTTTAATATCATTTTTCTAAGATTTATATGACAATTTTTATGTGAGAAACAATTGTTTAAATATGGAATTTTTATTCAAATTTAGTTGTTTTTGCAACAATTGAAACCATGCCTAACAAAAAGGGGAAAATTTTTCTAGTAACACACAATCAAGAATGTAAAATAATAATAATAATAATAATAATAATAATAATAATAATAATAATAATAATAATAAAAAATAAATAAATAAATAAAAATTTGAAAGATATATGCATTTTTTAGTATGCATGAAACATGTCTATCTATATTAGCTACTAAATCATGCAATTTTCAATTTGTAAACACAAATATATATATATATAGGATGATCAAATCACTATACTACTCTTAGTGTATTTATATTTTGTCTATATAAAAAATAACTAAAGATACAATTTTTTACAATGAAATTTATTGAAATATCTTTTTTATACATAGATAGTTGGGGGTGGGGATCAGAATTCTGAATGTTTCTATTGGAAATTGAGTTACAAGATTTTTGGCAAAACTTATCGAAATATTGGAGAAAACTAATAATAAGTTGCACCGTACATTGGGACGTTGGGATAAGAAAAAAAAGAAAGAAGAAGTAAGAATTCAATTTTTCAAAGCTAACAATTTTTCCTTTCAAATTATATACTCGTGTCCTTAAATTATTGTTTATGTTGATTGTAGTTACGATTTAAGGGACCCTTTAAAAATAATGTTTGTATAATTGAAAATATAAATTATCTAGTTATAAAATAAATGTGTAATTACACTCTTCTCTTTTGAGGTTTAAGAAAATGATATTCTACTCTAAACTTGGAAGGAAAAAATACTTTCCCTTCTTGACATCCAATTGACCAAGCTTTGTTAAATTAATATTAAAAATGTTATATTTTAACATGGCCTTTAATTTGCTTAAAGCTAGGTTTCAAAAATTCTCCTCCATTTCAAAATTAAAATTTATTGTTTAAAATTTTAATTTAAGTGTATTTTAAAATATTAAGTATGAATTTTGCTTATTATTTTTTTCTTTTTTCGATGGGTATAGAGAGATTTACTGTTGCAAGTGTTTAGGTGCTTGAAATTTTTTGCATTTTTATTCTAAATTTATTAGTTATTTTTTTTACTAACCATAGTTTAGCTTTTATAAAGAGATTCTCATAAAAATTTAGAATATTTCGTTACTAATATAAATAGAATGAGGGATTATTAATTTCTTCAAATTTCAAGGGAATGAACTATTTTTTCCTTCAGGTTTGGGTAAAGTGTCATTCTCCCAAATCTCAAAGAAGAGGAGTGTAATTACCCCTAAAATAAATATAATTTGAATTAAAATAAATATAATTTGAATTGAAACAAATGTAAAAAAAAAAATCATTTAAATTATTATCCATTAAATTCTCAATAATAATAATAATAATATAAGGAAAAAATTTGATAGCAAATGTTATTAATTTTCTATTTATTTTTAGTTTACATTGATTTAAATTAAGATAAATGAGAATGAAACCTAAGTTGAAGCCTAAGTCCAAATAAATATAAATTATATTTTTGCTAATTATATATATTTTTTAAATTTTCCCAGAACCTTTATTTTTTCTTATCAATGTCAAATTAAACCTGTAGGGACCCGAGGACAAAAGAAGGGTAGCACTATCGTAGCTTTCAGCTATTTTTTCTAGAAAGAGCATTCACAGCCCGAGGATAGAGTGGAAAGTGGCGAAGCACTAGTGGGGATATTAAGGGTGCAAATAGGTGTTTTAGGGGTTGAATGAGATCTTTGTAGGAAGTTTCTTGTACAAGTCTCACCTGATCCTCCGCATTAAATGATGGGCAACAGTTTTATTAGCTGCATTAATGAGTAAGTGACCTGAACAATGGATCCACAACTCAGCAACTCCTTCCACAAACTTCTCCAAGAATCTAAGGGGATAGGTGTCTTAAGGAGGTTGGGGGAAATTATAGATGGAGGGTTAGAATGCAAGAGGCAATGGAATATAAAAAGGAAAGAGCTCTTAGATAGGGGAGAAGAGCAAGAATTAAGGAGAAGAAATAATAAAGAGAGTTGTAACTGAGAGAAAGAGTGAACAGTATCTGTATCCATCAAGAACAATTGTCCTCGAGCAATATTGTAAAGAATTCTTCAATTTAATCCTTAAGCATTTAATCTTTTTTTCCCCATTTGTGTCCTTGGGCAAAACCCACACCTGTTCCTCCCACTCTCTATACAAATCTTTATTATTTTGGGCTGGATTTGGGAATTCCAACTTCACTATTCTAGGTGGGCTTTGGCTGCTTAAATTCATGTTCTTATAATTGGCGTCATCTGTGTGAGAAACTTTCTACAAAGATCTCATTCAACCCTTGAAACACCTATCTGCGCCCATAATATCTCCCACGAGCGCTTTGCCACTTCCCACTCTATCCTCGGACCACCTCACTCCTCGGGCCGTGAATGCTCCTTTTAGAAGATCAGCTAAAAGCTATGATGGTGCTACCCATATTGGGTCCTCAGGTCCCCACAAAACCTTTATATTTCTTTAATTAATTAATTAATTTTTATTCTTCTGCTTTTGCACTAATAACTTATTTGGTACAAAAATTAAATATTTATATGGACATGTGGAGCAAAATTAGATTCTAATTGAAAATCTAATTAGATTTTCTTTCAACTTTGACTTCAAATATATATATACACACACACGTACACACACAAATTGTTAAGATGATAAGTTACGATTGGCATATAATAAAAATTGTGTTATAATCGGTCTAAATTAATGTGATGTTTCACTAATTGAAACTTTAAACAAAAAAATTAAGTCAATCACTAATTACTACTTATCATCTTAATAAGTTGTTAAAAAACTTATGATATGGAAATTCAAAAAAAAAAAAAAAAACTTATGATATGTATTTTTTTTTTCTTATAGTTTAAAAAAGGAGAGAAGCTACAAGTCTTATAACTCAATCGATACATTCTAATGTTCTTGATAAAGATACTTATGACTTAAATTCATCTCCTTCATTATAACTATCAAATTTATAACTTATGATACATAATTATATATAAGCCCTCCATGGAGCGGTAAATATTTTCTTTAAATAGTAAAAAATATATTTTCACCTATCAAAAAAAAAATCATAACCAAAAAAAATCATATATAATTTTAATATAAAATTAATCATAATAAATGTCTTTTTATATATATATATATATATATATATATATATATAATTTATTTATTTATATTTATATAATTTCAAGACATGGGCCTAGGCTTTTAAGTTTAGCCCATGAAACTTTGGTCATAGATTCGCTTTTGCTTTCGCCGCCGCACCGTTCCTCTTCGGCTCTTCTGGTTCGAATTCCCTATCTCCATGTAACCTCAACTCAATAAAGTTTCAATCTTTAACTGAAACATTTTCAAAAAATAATTGGGATATTTGATTCTGTTTTGTTCTATAGCTTCACTGTAACATCAATGAAACGAAACTAGAAACTTTATGCTCTATTTGTTTTGGCTGGAGAGTTTGCATTAAATTTTTTTATCTGGGTTTTTATTCTATTTCGTTTTAGTGTTTGATTCAGAGTTATATGCTTGTTTACTTCTCAGGTTTTGAGCTTTTGCTTTCCTTTGGCTGAAAATTTTGCAGTAGATTTTTTTTTTTTTTTTTTTGGGTTTATTCTATATGGTTTAAGTGTTTGATTCAGAGTTATATATTTGTTTACTACTCAGGTTTTGAGCTTTGCTTTCCAAATTTTTGCTATGACTTTGCTTGAAGTGATAATAAAGGCCTCGGCCAATACCGAGTCACTTGCTTCCGAGTCAGAATACCCTATTGTTCTCAACCCAGATGATGTTTCGCTGAGGCCTAAACTTGAAGACCCAAATCCCACATTCCTTGTTAACCCTGTTATCGGTTGGCAAATATCTCAAACCGATTCTGAAGTCATTGAAATGGGGAAAAAGTTCTATACTAAGCTAAAGCGGAAGCTCAAGAACCCGATAGATTTTGACAACAATGAGTTTTTACTGATCTTGAATCAGTTTCTTGAGAAAATTAGGGACAAAGTTGGTGTTTCCATTGGGATTGATTCGTCTGAAAGTGGGTATACTCGGGCCTGGATTGAACGGCTAGGGTCTTTGATGGGTAAAGATGTTGCTGGTTTGGTTTTGGATGGGTGTGTGGATTTTGAAATTTGGGATTTGGTCGAGGTTCTGATTGTTAATGGGGTTATTGATCAGTCATGTTATTCAAATTTGGTCAATAGACTTGTGGCGAAGAAGAGGTCAGACTTGTTATGTCTTTGTATTAAGCATGCATCGGATCTTGGGGCATCTGCATTACTTGCCATTTTGAAGTATTTTCTTTGTCCAGCGAAAGATGCTTATGACAGTATGGTGGATGTGAGGAAAGAATGGGAGAAGCAGGCTTTGTCAGCAATTGAGAAAGCAAGTGAAAGGTTTGTCACGGGGAAGAAAGTGCGTTTGGCAAAGGAGGCTTCAATTTTGCTTATGATAGCACATGACGGGTTCTCTGCATCAGAGCTTTGTTTGCACTATTTGCTGGCATCCTCAAATATTGATGCAGTGACATTATCGTCATCAATTGGAAATTTGAATGGTAAAGAGATGATGAATTTGATTCGGTATTTGGGGAAGTGGTTGAAGAAGTACGAGCAATTTCCTCAAGCAATTCCATGTTCTGAAGCATCACATAAGTTAGGTTTGAAGGCCTGCAGTTGGGTTCCTAAGCTTGAAGATGTCATCAACTGTGCTGGATTGGTGCTGGATGAAAAAATTTCTTCATTGATTTTGCATTCAGAATTCCATGAAGAGCTGAGATCCATGGGGGAAGTGGTTAGTTGTTTAGCATCGGAAGCTAGACTATGTTGTTTAATGGCTGATGTAGCCGATAGATTGAAAGTTGAAGTTTGACATGCATGGAAATATAAATTTTTGCTAATATTGCATCATGCTCCTGATATTGCATTTGCAGAATTGATAGTATGCTATCAGTTTTTCTTTTCTTGGAACAAATTGAAGTTCTTTCAGACACTTCTGTATGGATGTTATTCGTGATTGGTTTGTTAGGTTTAGTCTGCATTTTTAGATGGCAGTCTATAGCTGAGTTCTGATGTATACAATGGGAGGAATCTTAGATAAGATTTAATTCTGTCTACAAATGTATACTTTTTGTGCTGAGTTAGTACGAAATTACCTCTCCACTATAATCTCAGAAAGTGACAAATATTAACTTGCATCCATCCATTAAATGAGCCTCTCTGGTGTCACTATTAGCCTCTGCCTTGATATTCTCTCACGTATTTTGAATGCGGATTCTTTTTTGGTTATATTGAAAATCATTCCAGGGAGAAGCACTTGGACGAAGTGATTGTAATAACTAATAAACGATTTTTTTTTCTTCCCCTGGTATTATGATAATATGCTACATAAGCAACCATCAGTATTACAAAATCGATTAATCAGGTGCAATACCATACAATTCGCCAACTTTTTCTCACAAATTATTTTACTTTTTAACTCTCTTTTAATATATTTTATTTAATGGTTGAGATTAAAAGTTGTTTTTTCAACTTTCAATCTCAGTCATTGATTACTATCTTCCAAAAATCTTTAATCCTATTGTCCCAAATTCCAATAAATGATATGTTAACACGGTGGAATCTTTAATCCTATTGTCCCAAATCCCAATACATGATATGTTAACACCTAGTGGGAAGATTTCAAAGTACAATAAATCTAGTGACATACTCTTATTATACACTAATTGATGTAATGATTTGCTATGATTGATATATAATAAAAGTAGTATCTATGATTGTACCAAATATTGTCCATAAGCAAATAAATGACCAATTTGCCAATGACACGCTTCCAAGATAAATTGAAATGCTAAAAGAAGATCAAAGAATGAAGAAGAAAACCAAATGGTTTTTTGAACTAGCCGAGTTAACTCATATATATAACCAAAGGGTTTTTTGGAGCAAAATATATGATCAATTTAGTTTGTTATATAGCATTTTACATGGATAAAAACTCTAGGAATACACCCGATACCACCAAATGTTTAAGCTAAAAGCTTAAATACCAACTTATGATTAGTGCACGATAATCCCACTTTTCACCAAAATCTAGTAGTGATCCCATGTGTAAATGATTTAATTCAATCACAACACCCAAGCATTTTGAAATTGGGTATGGATTGGGATACGAAGGCATATAACCATTAACCTTTAGATGCTGGAAATGACATGTAGCCACTAGTTATTAATTATTGGTTATTGGGAATAATGGATTGTGGGTGAAAAATAATGCAAATAATGTCAACTATAAGTAGGAGCTAGGAACCACTACAATTACAATAACTTATTGTGGCCATATTCCAAGTTCCAACAGATGAATAGTATGTTAATGCATCCCAAATACATGCACAAACATGAGTGCATAAGGCACCATATGCATGATTTATAGTTTTTGTTAAGACTCAACTTTGTCATTCTCCAATGAGAAAGCAACACTTTATCCAATAAAAAAGCAACACATGCCTATCTCCACCACTATAAAAAGATGATGAAGGACCTAAGAAAAGACACTAAATCCCTTGCTACAATGGAATATAATGTTCTTCTCGCCTTCTTTCTCTTTTACTCCTCCATTGTAAACACACATCTCTTGTAGAAAATAATAAATTATTTGACTAACTTGAGCCCAAGTGTTTCTCCCTCTCCAAATATAGAGTTTCCATACTATAAATCTATGTTTTCATTTTCCTTTACGTTTTTATTTTCATTAGCTTTACCTTCCTAATGGGAACTTCCCATTAAAAATCTATGCTTTCATTTTCATTAGCTTTACCTTTCCAATGGTATGTAAATGTCAAAGTAGTAATTTAATGCTTTCTGTCATGTACAATGATTATGCTTTTATTTTCATTAGCTTTACCTTTCCAATGGTATGTAAATGTCAAAGTAGTAATTTAATGCTTTACCATCATGTATGAAAAATATTGTGAAAAATATTGCCTCCCTAATCCCTATCATTCCTCTTATCTGTATTATGAGTTACATCCCAAGTCTTTTTAATTGAAAAAAAGCATTCAAATCAACCACTCAGCTGATTCGTCAAAATGAGCTTTCTCAACTTTATGAATCATTTTTTGGTTGAGATCTTAAGTCAGTTGTCACACACAAAATGTGCTCTTACTACATTGTATCAAAAGGTAATTGCGTTGAGCCAGAATGAAAACAATCAAAATCAGTATAATGAGAGGACCAATGTTTAGCCAATTTAATCCCCTACCTCCACACACCCACGCAGCCACCCAGGGAAAAAGAAGAAATGGATATGGCATCTCAAGAACTTAAAATTCCCGAGAAAACCAACAAGCTTTAAAGAACATTCCTGACTAAGCATCTTGCTGGAATTCTTCTTGAAAATTGGGGGCCTACATAAACCCACAAGCTTCAAAATCACAATGTAACCAACTCAGTTTTCTAAGCTAGTAGTGGGGGTTGCATGAATCCACTAACTCCAAAGTGGCAACAACATTTAGGTGGCCAAAACAGAAACACTACTCCAGTTCCCATTAGAAACCTTCTGTGAGCGCAAAAACTCGACCTGCTAAAGGTGAAGGCAAAGCAGATACAGCTCGTTGAATTTCCTGACAAATCAAAGTAACAAATTAACAATATAATTACCATTAAGGAGACAAAAGGAAGACCTTATAAGATACAACTGGACCATCCCATACAATACACCCACAATGATTTACTAAGTTTATCACACACACTACTGCTCTGTCAACTTTTTAAATGTATGAAGGCTTAATAGCAGGATGACAACTCTTTTTAGTCAATATTACCACCCATGCCCATGCTTCTGTGCTATATGGCAACCAATGAGTTAATTCACTTCTTGGTAGTGGGGGGTTCATCAAATAGAAGAGATAAAATCTTGCCAATAGAATTGATTTGCTGCTAGAAGAGCAGCAAGAACTCATTATGTGGGCTGTAACCCTGTGACTGATCCACTGAGGAGACTTGAAGAATAAATTAGACAAAAGAATTGCTTTATATAGAAGTACCTCAGCTGTATGACGAGCTGAAAAGTGGATTAGAAGAATTGCTTTGTTCTCAAATCTTTCTGCATGACCTATTATCTGGTAAAATCTCATAACAAAAACACAATGAGAAACCCAGGAAGGTGCATCAGACAAGACACAGGCCAATATGGAAGTGCATGCAGCATGATAGTTTCCAAAAGAAGAGTTTAACAACTAAACCTCAGATATATGTGTGTGTCCGTAATCTCTTGCACCCTCCACTTGAATAGAGTTATCAACAAAGGTGCACTGCATGAAAAGATTATGTAAACAATTAATAAGGGCCTCACCCACAATGCAAACCATGACAGATGCTCCCAACAATTTTGAGCAGTACAACCTATGTAGACAGTAAATATGAACGACTTTGTGCATGTATCTGTTAATACATGCTTTTGTATTATATTTACACACAAAAGTGTTAATGAGATACTCTCGTTGACCTAGTATCTGCATGAGCCAAATTGCATGAGAGATCAATATTTAATACCACGAAATGGGGAAAAAAGGGGAAATTTTCAGTTGACACTTCCTCTCATTTGGTCTACATGATCTAAAGCAAGTGTGCGTTATTGAGTTTTGAGAGTAGCAATCTATCACAAATCCACCTCTCATTAATTACAGTGCAGTACGTTCAATTGCAAGCCACCAGAAGACACCGACTAAAGATTATATTATAAAGAAAAGACGCCACATTTATATCACTCCAGACTACAAAAACAAACAGCAAGTTTGCGACCAGAGTTACTCCATTCTTTTCTTATCCTTCTTTTCTGATAAGTTTGATCACAGTTACCTTTTAGTGTAAAACTACAACCGGTGCAAGAAGTTAAAAATGGTCTGATAAAATTAAACCTTGATATACCAAATGTCAAAGTATATGTAAAGTAACACAGCATAATAAAAGTAAATGCACCTCCATAACTAGAATTCGCGATCTCAAGGCATCAATGTTATTTTGGTCAACTATGAAGTCGGACATGGTATCTCCAGTGAAAGCAATTTCAGGTACTGTCACAGTGTATGTAATCTGCAAATAAACAGTCCCAGCCTTGTTTAATAAATCATAATAAAGGAAAAAAAAAAAAAAGCAAGGTCGGTAGATACAGGGACATAAATTTCAAAAACAATGAGGCCACATTAACACAAAAAAAAAATGTCAAAACCTTCTGAGCATTAAAAATAAAAGAGAAAAATAGAAGCCCAGCTAGATATTAGGTAAAATTGTAGAACTTTCCAAAGCAAACATCTATTAAAACATGTTCTGAGGTTTCAATATAATTGCTGAACCTTTTACTAACAGTCTTAAAAGCCAAAAATGTATGCCTTGAAACTCAAACAATGCCCCATAAAACTCTAAGCTTATTTTCCATATTCCAAACATATTTCAACAAAAAAAAATATTTTTTGCATACAATGAAATAACACATGATAACAGAAAAGAAAACCCAATATTCAAAAACTAGATATTCCAAAGAAACAGTACAGCATATCTTCCAACTGCGGATGCTATACACGGATTTTTAAACTTTGGAATGAAAGCAGGCGAAAATGATAAATTTTGGGATACTGTCTACTGCTTTTACTCATGGTCATGGCTATTTTCCCACATCCCACTTCTAGTTCTCTCCATATCAGATTAACAGGGGAAAGGAAGAATATTGCAGTCAATAGGTGGTAGCACAGTTGCTAAAAAGAGTGTAATTTATTTATAAATAATCTATAAAAAATTGCAATATAAAGGCCCCCAGAATGTAAAGGAAGCAAATTTCCAATCACATAGTATCAGTAAGAAGTTTATGAAGGCAACTATCAAGACAGACCTCCACACCTGATAACTTCAAATTCTTAATCTCGTTCCCAGGAAGGCCAATGTACTCCTGCTTAAGTTTCTGTTTTACAGAGTAAACTACATAACCCTGTCATGAATCATTCACAGTTAATAAATACTAAAGATAGCTCAAAGTATATACTAACTTATCAGCATCTGAATGGGAATCCATAAGAGAAAAAAATTACAAATAATAAAAGATACCTGGCTTGGTATGACATGGTATGTCTTAAAAGGTCTTACTTTAAGGTCTTTTCTCAAATAAAACTCTTCTCCTGAAAATAAAAGCTCTATAAGCTTATCTAAAAGTTAAAACTACATTATGTGATGGGAGAGCAGATGAGACCAACATTTTCAGTTGATGAAAGAATTCAATTCAAGATCAGCCATTACCAACATCCAAGCCAATTAGATTATGCTTCAGCTCTGATTGGTCCATTCTTCTGTGCACCTCAAAGAGTTGTTCTACATCTGCTTTTATACATTTTGGTACAATGATTGTTGGGGGCTTCATTCTGTATAAGCCACGAGTTGCAACATACATGGGGAGTCCTCCCTTTCAAAATATTAAGTTATTAGTAACACACAAGAAAAAGAGTCCATGTGTAATCTATACTAATTAAACTCTTTAGTGAGACTTAAAAGACATAATTTATAAATTTAAAATCAGCTAAAAATTGCGAAACTATCAAAATCCAGATTAAATGAATTTCATGGAAATTTTGATAAATAATGAAATGAAAACAGGAGAAAACCCCTCTTTTCATGATTTTTCTTTCTGGAAGAATGGCAGCAGGGAGGTTGGAACTGTTTGATATGTTTAAGTTCTATATTCAGACTATGTGAGAAATTCAAAAATTGTTTGCATTGATAGACATAGAAAAATATGCCATAACATTAGATAACGGTCAAAAGATCCATTACAATGCACACAATTAAAAAACAGAAATCTATCTTTTACATCCATCCAATGACGTGATGCATCATATGAATCTATCTAGGCACTAAAGTAGAGTTCTTCAGCTCTTAGTCAGCTTGTAGTACAACATTAAACAGTGAATATATCTTCAACTACTTTTAGTTCCAAACTCATTCAAAACCCAGTACCAAAACAACAATAAAAGCTCCACAATGTTCCACACAACACTAAAAATCATCACACTACTAGCACATATATCCCAAACCCAATAAAAGAAAACACAAATTACACAAGCAGTTACCTAGTATTTACCATCTAACCACACTAAATTGTCAAAAACTCGAACTGGCCCAATACAGAACAGTGCATACAAAACTAAATTCAACACCACCAAAATAAATAATAACAAAAACCCAGAACACAAAAGGCACAAAGACTGAAAAAAAAAGTCAAAATTTTGCAATACAAAGAGAAAGTAAGCAAAGCACAGAAGGGACCCTCACAATGTGGTCCATGTGGGCATGGGAGATACAGAGAAAGTCTTGCTGTATAGCTTGGTGGGGACAGCGACCAATATCAAAGGCTATATTGAGAGAAGGGAACATTATGCAGGTTTCATGGCCTGCAATTGACAAACCCTTTATTGGGTACCCTTGTATATTCATAACACACTTGGTTTTGTTCGAGCTCTCTTTGTCTTCGGCCTGTCCAGAATCTTTGGTTCCAGTTTCCATGGCTTCAACAAACTTACTCACGTTCTTGGTACACAAGGGCAGGAGCTGGTCTGCTAATTCTCTCTCAACTCAACCAAACCTGAATCAGCAGCAACTCACCCCTCCCTTGACAAACCCACCATACCACCAGCAAGTTCCCATGGCAGACCCATCGCCGGCAACACAGAACACCACAAACCCACAATCACAACCCTCAAAAACACCAATTACAACCTACAAAAATCTCAACAACACAAATACACAATTCACAGATAGTTGCGGCAGAAATAAAGAAGAAGAAGCAGAGGGAAGACGAAGAACTACGCTGAAGAAAGAAGAAAAGAAAGAAGGAGAAAAGAACAAAAAATGGTTCAAAAGCTTGGACCCGACCCATGACTTCTTTTTTTTGTTAACCTTCTTGGCGGATTGGGTCGGGTCGGGAATAGTACTGGGCTATATAACAATTGGGCTAATATAGTGCTTGGTTTGTTTCGAAATTTGACTAATTAAATGAATTTTTTTTTTTTTTTTAAGTTTCAAAGCGACGACGTTTTCACTAGTTCATCATCGTCTTCGTTCTCGTGCACTAAGCAAAATCAACAACGGAAAAAAAAAGAAAAAGATTAGCAAGCATTGGATTGGCAACGAGTTTTAGTAATGGAGGACAGTACGAAGAGAAAGAGAGAAATGGAAACCAAGCTTATCAAAAAGGTCAGCAAAGTAATCTCAGCTATAAAGAGCGCTAAGCACGTAGACGAAGTCGTTTGCGCACTTCATTCTCTTGCTCTCCTTCTCTTCCCTCTCAATTCCTCTCTCCTCTCATGTCAGTCCCCTTTCAGCGCGTATACATGTCTATGTTTTCTTTGTTGATGGACTTGCCACTGAGGTTGTTCAAACCTTGGTTACTTGTCTAAGGCAGAATGCAACTGATGACCATGATGTTAATTCTGTCCACTTCAATACTGAAAGGTATGGGGTAAACACGCTTGTACAGGTTTAATTTGACATTGATAAGAAAAAATAAAGGTTCTAGGAAAATTTAAAAAATAATATATAAATAGCAAAAATATAATTTATATTTATTTGGAGGTTTCATTCTCATTTAGACTAAATTTAAATCAATGTAAACTAAAAATAAATAGAAAATTAATAACATTTTCTATCAAATTTTTTCCTTATATTATTATTATTATTATTATTATTATTATTAAAATTGAGAATTTAATGGATAATAATTTAAATGATTTTTTTACATTTGTTTCAATTCAAATTATATTTATTTTAGGAATAATTACACTCCCCTTCTTTAAGATTTAGGAGAATAACACTCCACCCAAACCTGAAGGAAAAAATAATTCATTCCCTTGAAATTTGAAGAAATTAATAATCTCTTATTTTTACATTTTAAACAACTTTACACACATTTCCATACACTTTTTCACCCACACAAATTTCAAAAAATTACAAAAATCTCATCTCAAACTATTCTACTAAACACCTCCGAAATATTCTAAATTTTTATGAGAATCTCTTTATAAAAGCTTAACTATGATTAGTAAAAAAAAATAACTAATAAATTTAGAATAAAAATGCAAAAAAATTCAAGCACCTAAACACTTGCAACAGTAAATCTCTTTATACCCTGTTGAAAAAAGAAAATAATAATAAGCAAAATTCATACTTAATATTTTAATATACACTTAATTTAAAATTTTAAACAATAAAATTTAATTTTGAAATGGAGGAGAATTTTTTGAAACCTAGCTTTAAGCAAATTAAAGGGCATGTTAAAATATAACATTTTTAATATTAATTTAACAAAGCTTGGCCAATTGGATGTCAAGACCTTTCAAGTTTAGAGTAGAATATCGTTTTCTTAAACCTCAAAAGAGAAGAGTGTAATTACACATTTGTAAGGACACAATTCGAACTCCCGATCCACAATCAAAAGGGAAAGGGGTTGAAAGGACTTTTTACAATAAATTTGTAGAGAGTGGGCTTGAAATCTAGATTTCAAAGGTGATTTAAATAACAAAAAAAGAAAGGGTTTTGGGCCCAATGGCACAAATAAGGAGTTATCTGTAATAATATGAATGAAAGCTCCTCCTCGGACACAATCCAAGGATAGTTTATAATCTTGCTTCTTAAGGTCGATTACAATGGTTTAAACTACTCTTTCTCTTTTCAAAGAAAAGTCTCATCTTCTTCCGAATGTCTTTTCTCTTATTTATACTTCATCTTCTTCCCATTCTCATCTTCTACCTCATGGTTATAACGCTGGTTTTAGATACTTGTCCCATCAAATTTCCTTGAAGTCCTCTAGGATCAGGGACCAAGTTTCAAACCTCATGCTCAGCTCCCATTTCTCCACTAATGCAGTCAGCATATCAATTGCAGAGTCTTTAATGTGTGGGCGGTGGTAGCAGCTTTATCTTAGATATTCCACCACCCTTTCTATTGTCCTTCACATGTACCGTGTCTTCCCGTAACTATAAGATTTTCTATAACATACCCTGGGGATATTAAAACTCTCTTCCTATGACCTCGGCTTTGCTATCCGAGGACAAAGTTTTCCTCGGACATAATTTGTTCACACGTTATCACATCTTTACCTAGCATTTTCTTTACAAGGTACATTCATGTACCCCTAGATCATTTGATGTCCTCGGATTGGGTTTTTAGCCCAAGAGATTTTTTGGGTCATCCTTTATAAAATACTGGGCCCAATGTCCCTACAACATTTATTTTATAACTAGATAATTTATATTTTCAGTTATACAAACATTATTTTTAAAGGGTCCATTAAATTGTAACTACAATCAACATAAACAATAATTTAAGGACATGAGTATATAATTTAAAAGGAAAAATTGTTAGCTTCGAAAAATTGAATTCTTACTTTCTTTCTTTCTTCTTTTTTTTCTTTTTTCTTATCCCAACGCCCCAATATGCGGTGCAACTTATTATTAGTTTTTTCCAATATTTCGATAAGTTTTGCCAAAAATCTTGTAACTCAATTTCCAATAGAAACATTCAGAATTCTGATCTCCACCCCCAACTATCTATGTATAAAAAAAATATATTTCAATAAATTTTCATTGTAAAAAATTGTATCTTTAGTTATTTTATATATAGACAAAATATAAATACAATAAGAGTAGTATAGTGATTTGATCATCCTAAATATATGTGTGTTTACAAATTGAAAATTGCATGATATAGTAGCTAATATAGATAGGCATGTTTCAGGCCTACTAAAAAATGCATATATACTTCTTCTTCTTTTTTAACATTCTTGATTGTGTGTTACTAGAAAAATTTTCCCATTTTTGTTAGGCATGGTTTCAATTGTTGCAAAAACAACTAAATTTGAATAAAAATGCCATATTTCAAACAATTGTTTCTCACATAAAAAAATCAATTGTTTGTCATATAAATCTTAGAAAAATGATATTAAAATTTCATTATGCTTAAAATAATTAATATAACAAAAATAAACATATTTATTATACAAGTAATCTTTCTAATTATATAGAATACATACTAATATACTACGATGTTAGTTCCACACACACACACGCGCGCACGCACACACGCACAAAGGAGTTAGGAAATTTAAAGAATTAATTAAGATTAATTATAATGAATTCACAAATGTTTAATTTTTTTATGGCTTTTATGACCATTGTTATCAAAACAACTAAACTAAACATGAGTAAAAATGTTATATTCTAAATTTATTATTATTATTATTATTGTTGTTTTTATTATTATTATTATCATTATTATTATTATTTCACTAAAAATTATTTTCTATATAGAGTTTATAAAAATAATCATATAAATTCATTAAATATAAATAATTAATATATGCATTTACTCCATTGGCTAATTCAATTAACTAATACTTGAATATAAATGCAAAACTTTGTTAAAGACTTAAAGTAGAAAACTAATTAAAAAGAACTTAAAAAAATGTGTCATATGGCACATCCACATATATATAGATGCGCAGCCATGCACGGTGCACCCCAGAATTGGCTTCCTTTCTTCTCGATTTGTTAAGATCCAGGTACTAATTAAAATTCAGTATGTTGATATTTTGATATGATATGAGACCCTGGAGATGGTACATATCTAATGGTTTGGTAGAAATGACTATTTGACCCGCGTGTCTGTATAGAAGTGGCATAAAAGTGAAAATTGGGTGAATGGTGGCTTATTGTGATTATTTTATTGCAGTTTCACCTTTGTATCCATGCATCATATTGCATGTTAAACCATCAGTACTGATGGAAAGCATTTGTTTGAATCCTGTTGCTAATTTTGTGCAGGAGATATGCCATTGCCATCTCAAGGAAGCATAGGTCCATAGAGGCTCAAAATTCCTGCTTGCATAGTTATATCCATAGTTGTTAAAACTGCAGTCACTATCATTTCCCAGTTGTAATTTCATTGTTTTAATGGACAGCTTTGTTTAGCTCTGGTTGCACATACTTGATTAGAAAATTAGTGAATACAGAAGACCATTATCTTACCAAGCTTTTAGAGGCGGTTGCAAAGCAATATGAACATGACGAACGAATCCTCAATTCATGTTGGCTGTTGACATTTATTATCACGATGGTTCATGACTAGATCATTGCTATTCATTTTTACAAACTACAGTTCAAAATTGTTTAGCATACTGTTTCAGCTCTGCATCTACTTGCGTTGCCAGTTTTAACCCATTTGCAAATAGAAAATCATGCTCATTTTAAGAACCTGATATTAATTAGTATGTTGATACTGCCATTGTAAATTTCAAAGGACCTATGACTAATAGATTGTTATCTGGTGCAAGCACCTTCCTTTATGTTTTACACATAGTTCTCTATGTCTCTTGAGGACATGCTTTTGTTTAATCTGATATATGCCCTTACCCCTAATATAGTTGATGTGGTACATTTGAATTCCATGTGTCCTCTTCATCAAACTCATAGGACTGAAAGTTTTAGAATTTTTAATGATTACTTATATATATAAAAAAATGTCTAATGATTAAATTGTATGTTCAGGTATTTGTAATAATATGTAAGACATCATAATAAATTATTAGTCAATCTGTTTACATCTTATTCAACTATGACAGATTACTTGTACTCTGCTTGCTGGAAAATGATGGGGTGCTCCAAATGGCTAGAAAATTTTGGCAGTCCAAAAATTCTTTGAGTGAACGTTTAACGCTAGTTGTATCTAGGGTGGCGCAGATAATTGCATCTATTCCTGACAAAGCAAGATTGGGAGCCCCAACTTCACTCTCATCACAGTATCCTTTTTTCTCTTTGCTCGATATAGTGGGTTGTCCATGAATGCAATTGTGCTCTCACAAGTTTTTGTCAAGACGATCAACGTATTTGAATGTTGTATTATCTACCTATCCAAAAAAAATGTTGTATTATCTACTTTTTATTAGTTTAACTGAATTAGCTAAAAGCAATCTCTAAACCACTTTTACTAACATATGTAGGCATGGGGAGGTTGCTTCTCTTATTGGCTCTTCAATGTCAGAAGACAAACTTGGTGGGATGGCTCTATGGTTCTAATAAAAATTTTAATCAATAGGATTTATAGTATGAGTTACCTTGGTTAAAATGCTCCTTTTGAAAAAAAAAAAAAAAAAAAAATCACTGCAAAATTTTTTAAGTCATGTCAAATGCTGCAGTTTAATTTTTTATTTTTGCACTGAAACAGAGGAAAATAGGTTAGAGGATTGATATTTTTCACTGTTCAGAGAAGCGGCTGGATTTTGATAAGTGAGAATTTGATGGTTTCTAGTTCATTTGTTTGGCAAGGGCTTTTCAATGTTGTCCAGCAACTGGATTCTGGCTGCTGTGCCATGGCAATGTATAGTGAAGAGCTTCTTTAGACTTAAGTAGGTAACTCTCAGTTATCTATGAATATTGCGATTTGCGACCAAGCATGCTGTTGCTTGTAGGTATCTCAGAAGACTGAATTGGTTGCAGCTTTCTTGACCCTTTTACTTGCTTATAGATACAACAAACTCAAAACTCCACACTAGTTACATCATGCTTACAAGCACAAACCATAGAAACACCACCATTACAGGTTATCAAAAAAAAAAAAAAAAAAACCCACCATTACAATTTACAATCCGTTAAATTTCCCATTCATAACAGAGGCAGGGATATCACAGCTACAACCAAACGCTTTAATCTTAATTGAATCAAGAAAACTGTCTTTGGTCTCCATATGAGTCTTAACATACCATTTGAAAGCTCGGAAGATACTCTCTTATGATTTGATCTGCCCCCCATGAATCCTGGCATTCCTCTGAATCTAGACATGGTAAATCCAAGCACACCATGTCATATTCATATATCATATATGTTAATGTTTATACCTCATACTTCTTAATGTTTAAAGTGGCAATTAATATTCATGACTTTCTATTATTACGAATATTTTATGAAAAAATTGTATGTATAATAAATTATTGGGATATAATTTATTAATAAGGCCTAAAGTGAAATTATATATATATATATATATAGTGGTATTAAATATAATTAATGGTAACTTTGGACTTGTCAAGAGTTGACAGAAAAGCCCAAAGCTCATTAGAGTTAGAGTCTTATTTGTTCCATTTTGGTACCACTCCAAGCCACATACTAAAGCCCAATTGAATGGCCCAAAAGGCTAGCTCAATTAGATAATTAGTTGGAAATAAGAAGAGAAATATACAGAATTTCAAAAGAGTTGAATATAAAATAAAATGGTGTGTATGTGAGTGTAAGCCACTCTATTATTCTCCCTTGAACACATATATATAACTGATTGAGAGACCACACTTCTTAGGCTTAAATGGAATTAGAGTGAAGATATCTTCGCTTGCTACTCAATGTTGAAGACTAACACTTGTGTGAGAAAGTCGATCTAAGCCTATAAACATACTTTTACACCATGATAACTAGTTAAGGAAGACAATTCCATACTGTACTAGCCGGTACGCTTAGAATTTATCCTACCAGTATGTACACCGATTCAGAAACACCGATGTTTCATATTGGTTTAGTAAAAAAATGCCATATCATTTAAAAATAAGTCACATTACTACAATATTAGCCACATAGGCAATAACACTAATGAGAATTATCAAAAAGACTAGTAGTGCTCATTTATAAAACTCGAGGAACCAATAATACTCACTTGAAACTTGAGGGAAAAATTATGCCCACTATGTAAATTTCAAAAATCAATTTATACCCCTTTAATACTGTAGTAAAAATAGAAGAGTCTAAAGATAGCAAGGATAAGACCCCAGTTATCTTAAATTATCAATATGTATAAAAATTATAAATTATTTATTATTATAACGGTAAGGACTAGAATTGTACTTCAGCCCACCAAGAACAATGCACGATAGCCCAATAAGCCCAAAACAATATATTTGTAAGAGAATGAGTCTTTCTAGGGAACAAGTCAACAAGTTAAATATGAGCCACAGTTGATAGGGTTTAAGCCAATAAGATTAAAAGAACAAATTGATAGAAATAATGTTCATCAGTCGTGTCCGAGAATGAGATGTTCCTATATTATTAAGTTTAACTAAATACAATGTGTTCTTCTTTTTTTCTTCCTTTTTAAATTACATGCCACATTTTTTACGGTAGTCTTTCTCTTATATAGCCCTTCACCCCTCTATCGTAGCCTTCCACTTGTTGATTTCGTAGGTAATCCTTTAGATGCTTATTCCATCAGGACCTCCTGAAAACTTTGTGAGTAGCTGTGAATTGAGATGATATTATTCAGGTGTCATTTCTACATAAATGTAGTCAGTTCATTTAATGCAATGCATTTAATGTGGTGGTAACAGCATTTTTTCCAAATATTTCTTCTTTTATTATTGACTTAGCTATGTTACCTTACCTAAAACTTATCCTTCCCTAAAGCTCTCCCGAGGTGGCTTGAGTCCTCGAGAACCATAGCTAATCCATCATTCTATTCCTTTATCCTCAGCCCATTGACACAAACTTAATAAACCCTTTGACCATCCTTGGGCTTTTGTCTATTCTAGAGCACGGTCCACGGCCCAATACACTTGTTCGGTCTTCCTATTCTTACAAAAACTATATATGATTGAGATGTAGAAAATGGTGTTAAATATATTTAAGGAAAGTGTTACGCCTTGATTTTTTTCAATTTTCTTTTTAATCATGTCTTTTTTATATATAAAAATTCTTAATTTGTGTTTTTAAGAAAATCCATTTGAACATGATAATTTTGAAATTTATGAAACGTTGATAATAAAAACTAGAAATTATTATCCCAATCATATATATAAATATATGAATATGTAGAAACTCTCCATGCAAATTCAAAGATTACAAAATATCGAATGGATAAAATTTAATTTCTTTCAAATCAGTAAAGAAAAAGTTGCCAATCTCTAGCAATAAGATAATTGTCCATATAACTTATTTAATAATCATGTAACTTGTTTAAATTACTTAACAAGTTACATGAATTTTTTTTTTTTGAGCTAAGTTACACGATTATATTACTTCAACCTGTAAATTATTTTATTTTATTTTTTGTTCATCATATAAGGGATTTGAGATTAAATTCACCTGGGTAAGAAAAAGGGAGTTTTACAATCAAACAAAGACAAGTTGCATAGCTAGGATGCAAGCCAAAACCACCAATATATTACATCAGAGTCAAACGACCCAACAGCTTCAAATTATACAAGAAACATATACCAACAAACATCAATCGGCGAAGGACAATTATACACAAAACAACGAAATCCTCTATGACCTGCAGTTTATAGCACACCATTCTGAAGAGATTTTTATTATATTTTATTGGTTGCTTGGAATTACGTAACAGCAAATTAACAAATTACTACCTCCTTCAGATTTGCTAATGTGAATCCCATTTTTCTAGTTGATCCAAATGCGGTGAATCACTAATGTTGAGTAATTATAAGTTCCTTTAACTACCCAATTCAGCTTAATTAGCATATCAGTCTCCAACATAATTACCCGTTAAACAAATACTTATTAGTCATTATGAGATCTGAGTAGTGAGTAGTACTGAACCATTTGACTACCTACTGAGTTGTGCAGAAAGCATGCATCTTATCTAATTAGTACTGAGAGTCTGAGACCAAAGGACATGAACACAGGAACAGCGGCCTATCAAACTCTGTTCCGGTACATACAAATCAACGGCTAGGATTTGGAGAATGGTGGTGAAAAATCTTCAGTCTCATATATCTGTCTATTTCTATTTTTATTATCTATTAATTATATAAAAGGAGCCAATATTCTATGAATAGTATTTTTGGTTTATTCAATTGGTGAGTTGTACTTATACTTTTTTTTTTTCAAGTACGCAATTGATTTAAGCTTTGTTTTTGTTTTTGTTTTTTTAAGGATCTTTCTATGTTTACTTTGTACTTACAATTTAAGTTTATATTGTAGACACATAAAAAGTGGCAAATATTATATACATTTGCACAAAAAAATGGAAAATATTGTACAAATTTTGCAAATGTGTACAAAATTAAAAAATGTGGATCCTAGAGCCTTTCCTTTAACAAAAAAAAAAAGTAAGACAAAAGAAAATGTGAGACTTTGTTATGGATGTGTAGTAAGGGGCTAAATTTTAGGATTAAAGATAAGTAGATAATTCTCATCAATAAATCAAAATTTTCTCTTAAAAAAATATAAGAAACAATTGAGGAAAGAGGTGTAAATAAAAGTTTTGATAAATGGCCAAAGACCTTGTAGTTGAATTGGCACCTCCCTATGTACAAAATGCTTGGGGGTCTAGGGCGAAAGGATTCGAGTTGCAGAGTTAGCAGCATGTTATAATTATTTCTTAAAAAAAAATTGATAAATGAATTGTTTAAAAATTAAGTATTCTTTTTCTATACTTCACTAAAAACAAAAAATCAAAACAAAAAACAAAAAAAGTTTAGATATGCCCATAAATAAGGGACTGAATTCAATATTGATAATAAAAAGGAATAGATATAAATTTTAGCAATTTTAGCTTAGCATTACTATTGTAAGTGCACAATTGCACCTGGACCCAAGAACAGTTATGGGCTCAGGCCCAATGAGCCTTAAACAATAAAAATTTGTAGAGAGTGGGCTTGAAACCCAGGTTAGAAGTGAGTGAAGATTAAATGACAAACTAAAGATTGGCGGTATTTGGGAACAGTAAGGAGTAACGTAAATAGGTCTCCTCGGACGTAAGCCGAGAGCTGTTATTATATTATCTCTCTCTCTCTTTGTCTTTTTTTTCTTGTTAGGTTACAAAAAGTCCTCCTTCTTTCTGTTCTAGGTCCTCCCTTAAATACTCTTTTCTTTTAATACTTTCTACACGTGCTGCCCCAACCCCTCCCTTAGCCTAGATATTTCTTTTCTTAGTGCCTTTGAACAGTAACTAGAAGTTTCCCTTTCACTGTTCAAGTGTCACCTCCCCATTAATGCGGCCAGGGTGGTAGGTGCAGGGTCTTTAATGTGGAGGTAGCAGCCTTTATCTTTGACATTTCTTCAACACCGGTGCTTCTGGGGCATTCTAGGGTTTCCCCCTTTTAACCATTGGCCTTAACTGTGCCATCCCCTAACCTTTACTATGAAATCCCGAGTTCTTCGGTGCTCACCCGAGGGTAAGCTCACCCTCGGCTGGGTCCTCGGATCCTCGGCGCATGGGCCGACCCATAGTATTAACAACTTCTAAACCCAGGGTCAGGTCGGCCCTCCTTAACACGGCCCAAAAGGCCCATGTTCCCATCAGGATCTTTTTACCCCCCCACAATAGCCCCTCAAAACTCTAATTTTCAACGTCCGAGGAGAAAAATAGGGTTTTGATCTGACGAGAACCTGCTCTACACACTTTATAAGTGATGGCACGTGTGGAAATCGTTTCGCGTCCCAGAAGATGACACTTGGCGGTTTTATTTTCGAAAACGCGCGCATTTATTACTGTAAGTTACTCTTTGTCTCCCACGTTCAACGGTGAGATGGGCATCCAACGGTTCTCATTACTCCACAAAATTTTAGGCGGGACAGACATAATTTCGAGGCCGCCTTTTCGCACGTCGTGACGCTTCGGGAACCCGCGCCTTCATTTAATTCCTCAGGGGGTAATCCCATCAAGACATCAGTCATCATACCTTACCTTGCAGAAAACCGTGGAGATTTGCACACCTTCAACCTTGTAAGTTCTTGCTCCTATTCTTAACCTCTTCTCCTCGATATTTGTCCTCGGCTACCAATACAAACACTCTCCCTTTTAAAGTTTAGTCTATCGTCTTTCTGTAATGGGAAAATTTAAGTGTCTAGTTGATACCGCCGCTGGGATGGAAGGCTTTAGAGCTAAATACCATATTCCCAGCGACGTAGGGCTAGAATACTGCCCGGCAACAGCCGTGGCCGGTTCTAGGAAAGAGGGAGAGGTTATCATCCCTATGATAGCCTTCATAGAGGGTGGGATGACCCTTCCAATGAAACCCGTAATGAGGGAGTATCTTCGCAACCACCGGTTGTGCCCCGACCAATGCCTTCCAAACGTTTTTAGAGTTCTAGGTAGTGTAGATGCTCTAAACGAGCAGATGGGTTTAAACCTCACATGGCACGATGTCGTGTTCCTATATGAGTCCCACAAACTCTCTAAGGTAGGTTATTACATGAAATCTCGGTCCAGCACCGTGAGGCTAATCTCCTGTCTGCCCAAATCAAACAAAGGCATGAAGGACGACTACTTGATCATGTCTGGGAACTGGCACGATGGCTTCCACTGCCCAGTTCAGTGGGGGGATCCAGGTGCGACGCCGTTAGGATTAATCTCCCCACAACACAACCTCTCCTAACACACACACAAAAACGCGTATTTGTATTTACTTAAACTTATTAAATATTTGTGTGAATCTAATCAGGTTTGTTTGTTTTGACGTCTTTTTTGCAGATAAGCAGCACGTGCGTCCTCGTCTGAGTCACTGTAACGTTGCCGATCTAAACCGAGTACTTCGCTCCGAGGTGTTCGTCAGCGAAGACTTACAACTCCGGGCTGCTCACCTCATTCTCGGATACACTCCCCTTTCCAAAGACTTCCAAGAGATAGAGGACGCCATTATTGCAGGCGACCGAAGACGGAAGAGGATCAACGTAGCTCGGCGCCATTTTTTGGACGACTGTGACCTCCCGGACACTCCTAACACTATTTTGTACAACCGGCCGATAGCAGCAGTCCCCCTCGCCGTGCACTCACAAACAACTGTCATTCCAGAAGAGCGGTGTCTTCTTCACACACACTTGACGACGAGATAGATCAATTCCATCTCGAAGACACCGAGAGACCTCGCGGGAACCAGTTTGTGGTACTTTCCGACGAGGAAGAAGAAGCCACCGAAGCCTCTGGAATTGCTGGGTTTGTGGTTGCCCTTCCCGAGGACGACGTAGAAGAAGACATGGGACGAATGGAGGGTCTCCTCACCAACAGGGCTGCCAAAGTTGCAGCGAAAAAGAAGACGGGGACGTCCCAAGTTCCCCCAGCTTTACCTCCTCCTCCTCCTCCTGCTGAGCCAAAACTGCCAGCCGAGGATCCCAAGAAGAAGAGGAAGGGGGATGATGAGGGGACGATTACTAAAGACCCCAAGAAACCACGCCAACAACTCCCACCGGCCCACAGCCAGGCCGGACAAGGGCAAGGGTAGAGCCCGTTCACCGAACTTGGGGAAATCGGGGATGAGGCCGTAGTGCGCCGAGCACCGACCACCCGGTCCCCCGATCTAAGGCCGGACGGCGCTCCCATCTCCCCGGTCCGCATAAGGGCGGTTCAACAAGGCCATGCTCACCACCTGGCCGAGGTCCTGGAACGCCCTCTTCTGCTGCCCAAGGATATGGAGACCTTGGAAAAAATGGGCCAGCCACAACTATTCCTCTCCCTAAAAAGAGACTTAGCGCTGGTAAGTGTTTCTCCTTTTAACAATATTTATAAGTAAATTTGTTTTCATTATTCCTAACTCCATCATACTTTGTTGCAGGCTATTCAGGAGGTCTTTGTAGCTGAAAAATTTATTGAAGACACTCGGAAAGTAGCCAGAACTGAGCTCGAAATAAGGTTGGAGACTGAGAAGTCCTTGGGCATAGCCCTTGCCGAGAATGAGAAGCTGACCTCGGAGGTAGCGGAGCTGAGGAGAGAGAAAAACGGGGTCGAGTCAAACTTGAAGACTATGAAGACCCAGATAGAAGGACAGCGCAAGCTCTTTCGTGAAAGAGATGAAGAGCTCTCCCAAGCTCAAAGGGAGTGCTCGGATCTGAAGGAGCAACTGGCGCTGATGAAGGAAGAAGCCAGCTCCTTCCAACTCTCTCTTCAAGCTGCCAAGCAGGCAAGTTTCGATGAAGGGGTAGCAACCACCGAGGAGCAGCTGACAGAGGAGTTCGCGGCTTTATGCCGCGAATACTGTCAAAAAGTATGGGGGGAAGCTTTAAACGCAGCAGGAGTTCCCCAATCTTCGGATTTGAGGAAGTCCGAGAACGTTTGGCTTCCCCTAGATATACAGGAGATTGAAGAGGCTCCTGTTGCTGCTCCTACCCCTGAGACGACTCTTCCTGCTTTACCTCCGATGGTCCCACAGCAAATTCCCGATCCTACAGAACCTTCTGGTTCCAACAAAGAGAAGGAAGGAGGAGGGGATGCAGAGAAGGATTTAAGCCAGACAATGGAACCCATCGTCCTTTCAACGAAGACAGCGGATAAAGGAAAACAGGTTATGACTCCTTTTGAGCTGGAGTTGAGAAAGACCGAGGGCACTAGCACCTCTCAGCAAGATCCTCCTCTAACAGCTTAGGACTTAGCTTAGGGCTTCTCTTTTTCCCTTTTTTTTTTTTTGAATTATATGTAATGCATACTCAATTGATTAATGAAGAACGATTTCGTTTACTTTTCACTTGGATTGTCTCTGTTTCTACTTTACTTTTTTTTGTACTTATCACAAAAGTTTCCCATTAAGTCACATCAAAAGTTTCTCAGAGTATAAAAATCTAACTCCAAGGATGGCACAATCATAACTTCCACATAGTCATGCGTGTATTACTAAAGATTTAATACAAGGTGAGATAGTTAATACGTTTGAACAATGCCTTGATTAAAAAGGAAAGAGGACTTCATATAATGATTAAGCCCTTACTATGCATAACACTGTTTCTAGTAGGATGTAAGATCCGAAGACCATTCCTTATACAAAATTGCTTAACACTTGAAGATATGAAACTTAAGATCCGAGTTAATAAACAGTAAGGTATTAACATCCAGACACAATCAAAAGTTAAGTTTAGTCAAAGTCATCGTCCGAAGATAAATCTTAAGCAATCTTTCGTTTAATTCTTCAAAATTGTAACTGTAAATGATAAAACATTAATTTCCACAAGATTTATGGTCCGAGGACTGCACTTAACCAAGTTTCTGTTTGATTCTTTAAAACAATAACTTCAAATGTTAATTTTCCCAAAGTAGGAGGTCCGAAGACCCGGCATAACTAAGGTTCTGTTTAACAAATGATAAGACATCAATTTCCACAAGGTTTGTGGTCCGAGGACTAAACTTAACCAAGTTTCTGTTTGATTCTTTAAAACAATAACTTCAAATGTTAATTTTCCCAAAGTAGGAGGTCCGAAGACCCGGCATAACTAAGGTTCTGTTTAACAAATGATAAGACATCAATTTCCACAAGGTTTGTAGTCCGAGGACTACACTTAACCAAGTTTCTGTTTGATTCTTTAAAACAATAACTTCAAATGTTAATTTTCCCAAAGTAGGAGGCCCGAAGACCCGGCATAACTAAGGTTCTGTTTAACAAATGATAAGACATCAATTTCTACAAGGTTTGTGGTCCGAGGACTACACTTAACCAAGTTTCTGTTTGATTCTTTAAAACAGTAACTTCAAATGTTAATTTTCCCAAAGTAGGAGGTCCGAAGACCCGGCATAACTAAGGTTCTGTTTAACAAATGATAAGACATCAATTTCCACAAGGTTTGTGGTCTGAGGACTACACTTAACCAAGTTTCGTTTGATTCTTTAAAACAATAACTTCAAATGTTAATTTTCCCAAAGTAGGAGGTCCGAAGACCCGCATAACTAAGGTTCTGTTTAACAAATGATAAGACATCAATTTCCACAAGGTTTGTGGTCCGAGGACTACACTTAACCAAGTTTCGTTTGATTCTTTAAAACAATAACTTCAAATGTTAATTTTCCCAAAGTAGGAGGTCCGAAGACCCGGCATAACTAAGGTTCTGTTTAACAAATGATAAGACATCAATTTCCACAAGGTTTGTGGTCCGAGGACTACACTTAACCAAGTTTCTGTTTGATTCTTTAAAACAATAACTTCAAATGTTAATTTTCCCAAAGTAGGAGGTCCGAAGACCCGGCATAACTAAGGTTCTGTTTAACAAATGATAAGACATCAATTTCCACAAGGTTTGTGGTCCGAGGACTACACTTAACCAAGTTTCTGTTTGATTCTTTAAAACAATAACTTCAAATGTTAATTTTCCCAAAGTAGGAGGTCCGAAGACCCGGCATAACTAAGGTTCTGTTTAACAAATGATAAGACATAAATTTCCACAAGGTTTGTGGTCCGAGGACTGCACTTAACCAAGTTTCTGTTTGATTCTTAAAAATTGTAACTTCAAATATGAGAGCTAGCCATAACTTTGAAACATTAATTGACAAAAGCTTATTTGATTAATAATAATACCTTCTAAGATTATTTACATTCCATGGACGTGGTACAACTCGTTCATCCAGGTCAACTAGCCTATACGACCCTATGCCTGCTATTGAAACAATGCGGTAGGGGCCTTCCCAGTTAGGTCCTAGCTTACCCCATGCTGGGTTCTTAGAAGTGCCTACAACTTTCCTTAATACAAGATCACCAGCGCAAGTGGCCTTAGCTTCACGTGGGCATCATGTCCTTGTTTTAGCTTCGCCGATAATAAGCCATTTGGACCATAGCTGCCTCACGCCGTTCTTCAAGTAAATCAAGATCTCTCTTTAGAAGTTCCTTGTTATTCTCTGGACTAAAAGAACTTGTCTTTAGAGTAGGAAATCCAGACTCCAATGGTATCACCGCCTCGGCTCCATAAGTCATAGAGAATGGCGTTTCTCCAGTGGACCTGCGCGGAGTGGTCCGATACGTCCACAGGACATGAGGGAGCTCTTCTACCCATCTGCCTTTCGCATCATCCAACCTCTTCTTGAGCCCGTTGACTATGACCTTGTTAACGGCCTCGGCCTGTCCATTTCCTCGAGGATAAGCTGGGGTAGAGTATCTATTTGTGATGCCCATGTCACCACAGTACTGCCTAAAGGCGTTGCTGTCAAATTGAACGCCATTGTCCGAAATAAGAGTATGTGGTATACCAAATCTAGTAACAATATTCTTCCAGATAAACTTCTTGGAATCAACATCTCGGATATTGGCTAAGGGCTCAGCTTCGACCCATTTAGTGAAGTAGTCTGTCCCTACGAGCAGCCATCTTTTGTTTCCAGCAGCTCTCGGGAATGGCCCTACAATGTCCAAGCCCCATTGCGCGAAAGGCCAAGGGCTGGAGAGAGGGTTAAGAACCCCTCCAGGTTGGTGGATATTAGGGGCGAATCTCTGACATTGATCACATTTTCTGGCATAGTCCTGAGCCTCCCTCTGCATGTTAGGCCACCAATAACCCTGAGTCGTGGCTCTATGGGCTAAGGACCTTCCCCAAAGGTGTGACTCCCACATATTACTTTATGCAATTCCTCCAAAGAATGATTCCGTTGATTCAGGGTGTACACACAACAAATACGGTCCCGAAAAGGATCGTTTGTATTACTTCGTGTCCTCGTACAACCAGAAACGCGGCGTCTTTCGACGTACCTTTTCTGCTTCGACCTTGTCTTCAGGAAGGATGTCATTTTTAAGAAAAGATATGATCGAATCCATCCAGCTAGGACCAGGCCTTATTAGATGGATACGAGGTGCATCAGCAGTTACAAGAGAAGGTTCTACCAGATCCTCAACGAGAATAACCCTTGGTAGACCTTGAGCCGAGGATATGGCCAATGTAGCCAAGGAATCCGCATGAGTGTTTCCACTCCTAGAGACATGAGCTAAGACAAAGGAGTCGAATTCGGCTTGCCGACGTTTAACCCGGGCCAAATAATCCCGCATTCTCGGGGTCCCTAGCCTCCATGGTCCCCATGACTTGGCCGACCACTAACGTAGAGTCCGAGAACACATGGATTTCCTTGCCACCCATCTTATGTACCATTCGCATGCCTACCAAGACTGCTTCATACTCAGCCTCATTATTAGTAGCCGAGAAGGCCAATCTCAAAGATTTTTCAAAGACAATCCCTTCAGGGGACATTAGAACAAGTCCAACCCCAGACCCTTTATGATTAGCAGCCCCATCCACATAAACTTTCCAAGCCGAGGGCGATACGGCTGTGATCACACCAACTGATTTTTCACCCATGTGCGCTTCCTTTGAAGTTTCTTCTAACAATGGTTCAGTAAACTCTGCCACCAAATCAGCGAGGACCTGCCCCTTCACCGAAGTGCGAGGCTTGTATTTAACATCAAAGGCTCCTAAAATGGTTCCCCATTTTGCCACCTTGCTAGAATAATCAGCACTACGCAACACAGCCTTGAGAGGCAACTGGGTCAAAACAACCACAGTATGAGACTGAAAATAGTGAGGAAGTTTGCGCGTGGCGTGGACTACTGCCAGAAGCGCTTTTTCCAAGGGCAAATAGCGCACCTCGGCCTCATTCAAGGACTTACTAACGTAGTAAATTGGTCTCTGCAATCCATTTTCATTCCTTATAAGGACTAAACTCACCGCATGAACAGCCACGGCCAAATAAGCGAATAAAACCTCGTCCACCTCAGGACGAGATAAGATGGGCGGGCGAGAAAGATATTGCTTAAGCTGTTGGAAAGCTGACTCACAATCTTCGGTCCATTGAAACCCTTTCCACTTGTTCAACAACTGAAAGAAAGGACGGCACCGGTCACCGACCGAGAAATAAATCTATTCGGCGCAAAGAATCATTCCGGTCAATTTTTGAATCTCTTTTGGGTTCCGAGGCGGCTGCAAATTCCGAATAGCCTTAACTCCGCACCGGGTTCACCTCTATGCCCCTATGAGTGATCATATATCCTAGGAACTTTCCAGATCCCACGCCAAAAGAACACTTGGAGGCGTTAAGGCGCAACTTATACTTCCTCAGCATCTGGAAGGTGTCGGCCAAATCTGTCATGTGCGAAGGTACCGTCTTACTCTTTACCACCATATCATCCACGTATACTTCTATGTTTTTCCCCGCTGTCGTTCAAACATTCGGGTCATCATTCTTTGATAAGTAGCCCCAACATTTTTTAACCCAAATGGCATGACCTTATAATGATAGTTCCCGGTTGGTGTAATGAAAGCAGTCTTCTCCTGATCTTCTAACGCCAAGGGAATTTGATGGTAACCCTGGAAGGCATCCAAAAAGCTCATCCGAGGATGTCCGACAGTAGCATCTACCAGTTGATCAATCCGTGGCATTGGGAACGAATCTTTAGGACAGGCCTTGTTCAGATCAGTAAAGTCCACACATACTCTCCACTTGCCGTTCTTCTTCTTAACGACAATAGTATGAGCCAACCATTCAGGGTAGAAAACTTCTTTGATAGCCCCCGCCATTTTGAGTTTAAGAACCTCTTCCTTCACAGCCTCAGAATGTTCTCGGGAAGATCGCCGAGGTGGCTGCCTCCTCGGAACAATGGCCGGATTGACATTTAAATGATGACAAATAAAGTTCGGATCTACACCTGGAGCCTCATAGGGGTTCCATGCAAAGACATCTAAATTATCCTTCAGAAATTCCAACAACTCCATCTTCTCTTGGTATGGCAAAAGTATGCCAACTTGGAAGAACCTCTCCGGATCATCTGCTATTACAAACTTCTCTAACTCCTCGCAGACAGCCTCATCTTCTGTCATCGCTCCAGGTGCCTCCGAGCCGTTAATTGCTATGACTCCCGGATGGGCAAGGTTGATGACTCCATTTCGATCGACGAAGCACCGCAGCCGATATGCATTGCCTAGCAACTACCTGGCTGCCGAGGATTTCCTCAACATGCTCCCCCGAGGGGAATTTCACTTTAACATGTAAGGTGGAAGAAACAGCTCCCAAAGCGTGCAGCCATGGCCTGGCGAGGATGGCTGTATATGGAGAGTACGCGTCAACCACAATGAAATCTACCTCAATCGTTTCTGTGTCGGATTGAACGGGTAGACGGATTTGTCCCTTCGGCACAACGGCCCTTCCTTCAAAGCTTATAAGTGGAGAATCATAAGGAGTTAAATCTTCCAACTCCAACCTCAGTCCTTTAAATAGATCAGGGTACATGATATCTGCACCGCTGCCTTGATCTATCATCACCCTTCTCACATCATAATTCCCTATCCTGAGGGTAACCACAAGAGCATCGTCATGGGGCTGGATAGTCCCTACTTTATCCTCCTCGGAGAAACCCAAGACAGTAAAGTGCTCTTTAATCTCTTCGGCTCGCTACCTACATCCTCGGCTCGCGAATGAGAAACCGCCATAATCCTAGTGGGACCCGAACCGGTCCTACCAGTGTGCCGAAGATAACATTAATTGTTCCCAATGCCGGCCGAGATGAACTGTTCCTCCGGTTGTTTGAACCAACTTGACTTACTTGCCCGGTGGCCGACACAAGTGCCGCTTTAACTTTCCCTCACCGACGAGTCGCTCCAGATGGTTCCACAGGTCCGACAAGTTCTCGCAGTATGGCCCACATCCCGATGGTACCGACGTAAAAGGTTTTGATTTCTTCTCGCAAGGTCCCCCGCCATCTTGCCGGGCCATCTCGAAAAAGGGCTCTTTACGAACTTTTTCTAATAACCGATGCACCGGTTCTCGGAACACGGTATTTACGGGGTGCCGCCGAGCCGGATTGTCCGAAGTAATCCCTCCTCGGCTTGTTGTTGTGATATCCGTCCGACCCGAAATCCCTTCTCTCCCGCGGGATAACCTTCTCCTTTCCTTTTCCTTGCCGCCGGTCTTCCTCTACCCTTTTATATTCATCAATACGATCCATAAGACGGCGTACGCCGCGGACGGGCTTTTTCGTCAAAGACTTTCTTAGGTCGTGATCGCAGGGAGGCCTACCTTAAAGGTATTAAGCGCCACCTCATCAAAGTCGCCATCTATTTCATTAAACATCTCCCGGTATCCGTCGGAGTATGCTTTCGTTGTCTCCCCTTCCTTCATGACCATGGATAGCAACGAATCCAATGGCCGAGGGACTCGCTACACGTGATGAAGCGCGAAGCAAATGCCCTAGTTAACTCCCCAAACGAGCCCACAGACCCCGATTTGAGACCGTTAAACCATCTCATAGCCACAGTCCCAAGCCGGAGGGGAAGACTTTACACATCAAAGTCTCGTTATGAGAGTGCACCGCCATCCTTTGGTTGAAGTGACTCACGTGTTCCACCGGATCAGTCCGGCCATTATAGATGGTAAAGGTGGGCCGGGTGAACCTCCCGGGAAGCCTCCCCTCTCAATCCTCCGTGAAAACGGAGATTTAGAGAGTTGGTGCAACGCTCTACTCATGGTATCGTTGCCCAAGCCCCTAGAACGAAGCTTCTTACGTCCGCGAGTTGATTGGTCGTCCTCCTCGCCGGAGGATGTTGCGCTAGCGGGGGAATATGACCTTGAACCGTAGCCAACTCCCCTATCCTTCTCCGAGGAAGAACTAGATGAGGACGGGGAAACCTTACGTTTAGCACGGCGTAACTTCCTCTTTAAACGATTAATTTCCTTCGCATGGATTTAGAGCCCTCATCGTGGGTAGTGCTACCCCCTCCCGAGTATGGCTAGCCCCCGGGTATTCTGTATGGACGCTTCCCTCACGATCCCTAAGATGTTCAAGACGTTCGAAATGATCTTCCGGTTGTGATCCTTGTGACTCTGCATGGTGAGAGCCTAAGCCTGCCATAATATCCCTACTACTTCTAGACTAGGTTCCCACAGACGGCGCCAATTGTAAGTGCACAATTGCACCTGGACCCAAGAACAGTTATGGGCTCAGGCCCAATGAGCCTTAAACAATAAAAATTTGTAGAGAGTGGGCTTGAAACCCAGGTTAGAAGTGAGTGAAGATTAAATGACAAACTAAAGATTGGCGGTATTTGGGAACAGCAAGGAGTAACGTAAATAGGTCTCCTCGGACGTAAGCCGAGAGCTGTTCTTATATTATCTCTCTCTCTTTGTCTTTTTTTTCTTGTTAGGTTACAAAAAGTTCTCCTTCTTTCTGTTCTAGGTCCTCCCTTAAATACTCTTTTCTTTTAATACTTTCTACACGTGCTGCCCCAACCCCTCCCTTAGCCTAGATATTTCTTTTCTTAGTGCCTTTGAACAGTAACTAGAAGTTTCCCTTTCACTGTTCAAGTGTCACCTCCCCATTAATGCGGCCAGGGTGGTAGGTACAGGGTCTTTAATGTGGAGGTAGCAGCCTTTATCTTTGACATTTCTTCAACACCGGTGCTTCTGGGGCATTCTAGGGTTTCCCCCTTTTAACCATTGGCCTTAACTGTGCCATCCCCTAACCTTTACTATGAAATCCCGAGTTCTTCGGTGCTCACCCGAGGGTAAGCTCACCCTCGGCTGGGTCCTCGGATCCTCGGCGCATGGGCCGACCCATAGTATTAACAACTTCTAAACCCAGGGTCAGGTCGGCCCTCCTTAACACGGCCCAAAAGGCCCATGTTCCCATCAGGATCTTTTTACCCCCCCACAACTATTATTTAAGCATTTTTTTTTACATTTTAGATGGTAGACTTGATCCAATTGGGTGTTGGAAAATAAAAACTTCTTCTAATAAAGTGTAACTAGACACAATTCAATTGGCCTTATACTCTAGCTAACTACAACTTGAACTTGGCCTTGCAAAAAAACATGATTTTGTTTTAAATTGTGTCAAATGAGTCCGACAAATTTAATCTAATTTTATGTAAAAATGAGTTTGGAAAATAAAATTTAGACATTTTCTAAAAAATTTTTTCACATTGATTTAACAATTCATAACCTAAATCTATATATTCTCAATACTTCTACCTAAAATAATAATTTAATAATTTAAAGAAGTGTAACTTATTTCTTCTAATTACAAACTCTTACTTGACTAAACTTAGCATGCTTCAACTTTTACTAAAATTTTATTATAATTGCAAATATTATTACAATTCTTACATGTGATTTGTTCAAAATTAGTTTAATTGTTTAAGGTTTTAATACTCCCAATCTATGACAAGGAAAGATCTATTGCTTAATGTATATGCATGTGCAATGAACACTATAAATTGATTACTACATTAACAAAATTGCCAAAAACGGATGATAATTATGTAATACTAGCTTTTGAGTACGTGTTCATGCATGTGCTTAGAGGCTTTTCTATTTTGTTGGATAAAAGTTAATAATTTGCATTCATGATAATTTTGGATTACTAAATTTTCAATTACACAAAAAACTAGGAGTGATGAAAAAATATTTCACCAGTAAATGCATGATACTCATCACACTGCTAGGTTTTTTTTTTGTAATTGAAAAATGTAGTTATCCTAAATTATAATAAATGAAAATTATTAATTTTTACCCAAAAAAATAAAGAGCCTTTGAACACACACGTGAACATGTGCTCAGAAGCTAGTATACTTAAAAATCTTGTTTTATAAATAGTTCAATATGAGCAAGTGTTAAGAGACTAATATACTTTAAAATCTTGTTTTGTAAATAGTTTGAAATCTTTATTTTTCATTATCAGTTGACATCTTGATTTTTTTCGCAAAGAAAGTATGATTCCAAATAAAAAAAATGAATATATGAAATAATACATTCGTGTTAGAATATAATCTTTTTTTTTCTTTAAATGCTTTGTGCTTGGCTCAGATAGATGGGGTGTAGTGGACCATGTATTGAGAGAGCAATTAACTAGAAAATAATTTTTCTTTTCATTTATTTGTTTTTAGTCTGTATTTTCTATAGTTTTAAATTTTCACAAAGTATTTTCTTTTTGAAGTATAATTTTATTTTTATACAACAAACAAAATAAGAGTTAAATTAACGAACTAACAACATAGTTAATGACAATTTTTCAACTTTTTAAATAACTTCTACCAGTTTTTGACAATTTTTTTTATCCCTTTTAATAATTTTTATTATTATTTTAAGTGAAACCCAAAAAAAAAAGTAAATGTTAACATTTCCCATCAAATAAAACTGATAAAGAGAATCTTTGGACAGTCTGCGCTCCAATCACCTGTGTCTTGTTGATTCTCTTTGGACAGTCTGCCATAAAATTTATTTTTTAAAAAAAAGAAAGAGAATCTTATGAATTCACAGTGGACCGTGTACTGATTCATTATTGTGCACTGAGAACCCCGAAGTCTGAAATTTTGCAACAACACATGGGCTGAAGTTTGTACAGAGAGACCCAAAAAAACAAAAAAATGGAACCTTGGTGGCCAGTCAAACAAAAAATAGTACTGTTTGAAATCTTCTGACACACACAATTAAAAAACGGTTAGAATATATATGGGATTGAAAGAAAAAGATACGTTAAATATTGGGTGTGGGTGTACCTCAAATCTTCGAAAAGCTTTCATCTTTGTTTGTTTTGTTTTTGAGAGAGGGAGATCCCAATACTCTTCAAATTTGCTACCCTTGTGAAGAACAACGCCAAACCAGGCCATCTATAAACGCCGTTCAGTTCAGTGTGCCCACTGTTTGGTCTCTGTTAGGGCTGTTTGGTCTCTGTTAGGGCTATCAAGGCCAAAAACGGCGGCGTTTTCTCTCGCCACGACGCCCAGCCCAAGGCTCCAGCTTCGGCTGTGAAAGCACCCAAGTTTTACCCAGCTGATGATGTGAAGAAGCCACTCGTTAACAAGCGCAAACCCAAGCCCACCAAGTTCAGGTTTTTATTATGGCTGTCTCTGTGTTTTTTTGGGTTCTTGTGGTTGTTTTGCTTGTTGGGTATCTGGGTTTTTTGGGTAATTGTTTGGGAGCTGAGAAAATGTGGGATTTTTTTTTATGTATGTAAAGGTGTATATATGTGTTGGGTAATTGTTTGGTAGCTAGAAAATGTGGGATTTTTATGTTTATATGTGTGTGTATTAATGATTTTGTGTATGTGTATAGGTGTATGTGTGTGTTTGTGAGTTTGTTTTGGTTGTTGGGTATTTGATTATTTTTACGTTAAAGGTGTATATATATGTTGGGTATTTGAAATATTCTGTTGGGTAATTGATTAGTTGCTGAGATGGTATGGGAAAATGTTGGATTTGTATATTTACATGTGTGGGTATTTGAAAATGTTGGATTAGTCTAGTCAAGTGACCGAAGAGGCAGGGCAGATCGGTGCTGGTCTGTGTCTCCAATCGGTTCTCCTCGATAGTCGATCTGTTGCTTCTTCTTCTTCTTCTCGATCTGAAGATCGGTATCTCTCTCTCCCTCAGTTCCTCAAAATAATTAAAGAAGACTATATGTTTAAATTTAATTGATTTATCAAATTTCTAAAAAGTTGGTTGTGGTATAAATAATGCTACATTATGATGTAATTTATAAGTTTCTAAATCTTTTTTCTTTTGTAATATACTAGATAGTTACTTTTAATATTTTTCTTGAATTTAATTATTCTTAATGGTGCATTTTAGTATCTTACACTCAAAAGTCATATGTACACATGCAGTGCAACACTTCAAGTTCAACTAATATGACTTATCAAAACCGAAGAGGCCATGATGATGCCCCGTGTGATCTTATGGAAGGGACACATTTTTAAAAGATTATTCTCAACGAAAATCTTCGCCACGGCAGGCTTGTAAGAATACTTACATCTCTCACTCTCCTTTTGAGTAAAAAAATGTGATAGTAATTATATATAGCTGTTTGTTTTATTCAGATTGTGCCATGTATATATGATATTCATCGTGGTATATTTATTTCCAAATTTTGAAAAGCATATGACTTTGTGTGTGTATATTACAATGTTTACATTGCATTTAGATGTATTATTAACCGAAAATTCTTAATTTGTAGGCCATTCCAAGAAAATTTACAATTAAATATGGAGAAAAATTATCTAGCTTGGCATTTCTTACGCTTCCAAATGGTGCAAAATGGGAGGTAGAGCTGACCAAACACAATGGTGAGGTTTGGTTACAAAAGGGCTGGCGAGAATTTGCTGAGTATTACCCTCTGAAGCAGGGACACTTCGTAGTTTTCAGATATGAAGAAAATTCACATTTTCACGTACTCATATTTGATCCGAGTGCAACAGAGATAGACTATCCTTCCAAAAGCTCCCATGGTCATGAAGAGGATCAGTGTGACGAAGACACTGATGAGAGTGATACTTCTATTCAAACCTTACCCAACTCATGTCCTCTACGCCCAAAGCGAAGGGATACATCACTCTTACCACATCATCGGCCTCGGAAGAAAATGAAAACTACTTGTACAAGTGGCAGAATTGAGAGCCAAAAATCTAAGGTTAATGCAAGGACCCGACAATTGACTAGAATAGAAAAAGCTAAAGCTCTTAAGAAAGCTAGTGGCTTCAAATCGGAAAATCCTCATTTTATGGTTGTCATGCAACTATCTTTCGTTAATGCATGGTACTTGGTAAGCTTTTAATTTAAAGCATGCATAACGTTGTCAAGGTTTTGCTAGTATATAGCTAGCACTAATGAATACAATTAATGCTATCTATTTTGTGCAGAGTATACCAGTTCACTTTACCAAGAAAAATTATATTCAAAGTGGACAACGTGTTATACTTAAAGTTGGGAATCAATCATGCGAGGTGTTGTTTTCAATTTCTGGAGAGAAACGACCCGGTTCATTTTCTGCTGGATGGGCGACATTGGCAAGGAAAAATCGTCTGCAAGTAGGAGATGTTTGTGTCTTTGAGCTGATTAAGAGGAATAATAATGGTGTTGTGATGCTGGAAGTTTCGATTTTTTAGAGATTGACTCACTCAGTTAATTAAGCGGTTGCAATAGTAGTGAATTATGTTTAGAGACTATTTACTTCACTTGTTTGAGCTGATCTGATCTGAATTATCTATATTATTTTTTATACTTAACAGTGTATTTGGTTGAACTATTATTTCCCATTGAATACAACGTATGTTAGAGTTAGACATAGATGCATGCATATTAAAAAATTTGTGAAACTCACTTCAAGGAAAGTCACAAGCTATTATTTTGAAATAGATAAACGAAAAATAATAATAATCATTGGAAATTACAATGACTGAGGAGTAAGCATATCATACATAGTCTCTGCTCGTCAATACCACATCATACATGTATATAAATATGCATGCCAATGGGAAATGGCACATTATCATTCACATGTTACAAAACTTTGGCCATTAATGGATGTGCTTTTGTTTATGTTGAAATATAAAGATAAATTTATTTCAAAAATAAGGGAAAAAGAGGAATCAATATAGCCAAAAACAATTGGAGTTGTCTATTTATGCAACAAAAATTGAAAAAATACAACAAAAAACAAACAAAGAAGCAACAGGCTCGATCAGTATAAAAGTAGTCAAAAGATTATTATTATTATTATTATGGGTAGAATTTAGTATTATTTTTGTATTTCGTAGTAGTTTGTACTAGCATATCTTCTGACCCAAGATATCAAAACAGTTGACTTCTAATTCTACTAAACCAAATATATATGTTCAATAGGAAGTGTATGGAGTTAGAGTGTTAGACAAAGAAATAGCTACCAAGTAAAGTAAACAGTAACAACAAGCTTGTTTTAGATAATACATTATTAGTGCTGGCCAAACATGAATTCTCAAACAAGGGGGAAACTACTTCCTTTTTTTTTTCTTTTTCTTTGAGCTTAAAACTGGGAAAATAAATCCTGTATTTATATCTAACAAAAATACTTCATTAGTAAAACCCACCGAATGGTCTGTTTCAAAAATTGGGTTGAACTCCAAGAACTATAACTGTGGGGAGTAAAAAGACCCTGATGGGAACGTGGGCCTTTGGGCCATGCTAAGGAAGGCCGACCTGCTCTTGGGTTTAGAACTTGTTAGTACTACGGGTCGGCCCATACGCCGAGGATCCGAGGATCTAGTCGATGGTGAATTTCCCTTCGGACGGACACCGGAGAACCCGCGACTTCATGGTAAAGGTTAGGGAATGACACGGTCAAGACCAATGGTTAAAAGGGGTGAACCCTTGAATGTCCTGGAAGCACCGATGTTAGAGAAATACCAAAGATAAAGGCTGCCACCTCCACATTAAAGACCCTGCACCTACCACCCTGGCCGCATTAATGGGGAAGTGACACCTGAACAGTGGAAGGGAAACTTCTGGTTACTATTCAAAGGCACTGAGAAAAGAAATATCTAGGCTAAGGGGGAGTTGGGGCAACACGTGTACAAAGTATAAAAAAGAGGAGTATTTAAGGAGCAATCTAGAATAGAAAGGGGGGACTGACTCTTTTGTAATCAAAAAGGAGAAAGAGATAATATAAGAACAGCTCTCGGCTTGCGTCCGAGCAGGTTGATTTACAATATTCCTTGTTGTTTTCAAGTGTTAGCAATCTTTGATTTGTCATTTAATCCTTAGTCACTTCTAACCTGGGTTTCAAGTCCACACTCTACAAATTCATATTGTTTAAGGCTCATTGGGCCTGAGCCCGTAACTGTTCTTGGGGCCAGGTGCAATTGTGCGCTTACAATAACTATTTTACCCTCCTTTACAATAATATTTATGTGTTCAACAATTTACCTATATTACATGATTAATTTTAGTTACATAAATTTTTTTCATAATATAATATAGTTATATTTCAATATTGTTGGAATACGTGTAAATTAATTGGATTTAAAAGAGTGGAGCTATTTTCAATTAGCCCAAACCTAAACACACGTCAAAAACCCAACCCATTATCACTCTCGGCTAACTGGTACGTGTGTTGAGGTGCCAAAACTTATGGCTTGTTTGGAAGTTTAAAAAAGGAGGGGGAGTAGAGTAAAGGGAGGGAGAGTAATTCAATTATCTTGTTTGAAAATTTTTTAAGAGAGGAGGGAGAGGGGTTTGGAGGGATATGGAGGGGTTTCAACTACCTCTAACCCCTCATTTTTAATTCCTCCAAATTGGAGAGATTTGGAGGGAGAGTAGAGTAAATAAATTATTGACTATATGAATTCTCCAATTTACCATTTCTAAATTAAGAAAATTACAAACTGATTATATAAATAATTTTTGTTTGTTTCTTGAGAAAATTTAAGGTGAATGAAAAAAAAAATCTCACTATTTCAACCATCTCATTTTCGAAAGACCACAAAAATGAAAAAATAAATAATTATAAATCAACTAATAAGTTGAAATTTTTGAATTTTAGTGCTCCAACTTTCTGGGCAACCAAACAGATTAATGAAAAAGAGAGTTCACTAGTGACGTTCCTCGACGCCATGAGCGCAATAGTGATGGTATCATCGAAAACCATTTGGATCGCCGTGGAAGTGACCGGAGCAAGATCAAAGGGGCACAATTCTCGCTCCAGAGGCAAATGCACGTTCACGTCACACACGGCAGCGAGCGCATTGCCCTGAATCAAAGTGAGGGAGATTAGGTATGCGCCTTTAGCGCGAACGCAAGGGACGAGGCGGAGGAGCTCGTTGGTGTTGCCGGACTTGCTGAAGAGGACGACGACGTCGTCGAGGGAGAGAACGCCGATGTCGCCGTGGAGGGCGTCGACGGGGGAGAGGAAGGCGGAGCAGATGCCGAGGGAGACAAGGGTCTAGGAGATCTTGTTGGCGACGAAGTCGGACTTGCCAACACCGGAGAAGAAGATGGTGCCGGAGGAGGAGAGTAGGGTGCGAGTGATGGCTAGGGTTTGCGGGAGAGAGGTTTTGGAAGAAGAAGTGAGGTGGCTTTGTTGAGATTTGAAGAGATCCAGGAGGGTAGTTTCGTCAATTTTTGAATTTTATTGCTCTAACTTTTTGTTTGGTTGGTGAGAAATGCAAGGAAATTGTAGAAATTTCAAATTTATGAAGGATTTTTTTTATATAATTTTTTTGAGGTAATAAAATTATTTTATAATAGTTAATAGTAGTTTTATATTTTTATTAGTGGTATTTGATGGAATGAAGATGTTGATTAAATAATTATTTAATCTAACAAATTAATCATAGATCGATGTTGTAAGTCTATTTTCAAATAGGGGTTAAATTATTTCTTCTCTTTTTCATCCTAATTTTTAAAACAACCAAACAAGAGGAAAGGCTAATTACTCCCTTCCCCCTTACTAATTTTAAAAACATCCAAATAAAGTGGAGGATAACCATTCCCCTCTACTCTCCTCCCCACTACTCTCCTTCCCTCTACTCCTCTCTACTCTCCTCCCTCTCCAAACTTCCAAACAGGCCATTAATATGTGTACGAAAATCATTTGGAGGTCAATCTCATGTGATTTTAGAATTTTATTTTCCCTTTTAAACTTTAGTAAAAAAGTGATGTCGAGAATACTACTACAAATTTTACTAGAGAGAGCTTACAAGTTGATGTGTCACTATCATCAATCAACAAAAAAAAAAAAAAAACAATTTGAATATTCACTTATTATGTATTTGAAGCCCAACAATAACATTTATTGTTATATTAGTTTGTAAGCATTATGTAATAACATTTATAATACTTTTAGTGTTTTCCTTAGTGACAATGTGTGGCGTAAAGTTGTTTAGGGAATAATAATGATAAGATTCCATGATTCTCAAATTTTCAATTCTATATTCTATTTTAGGATGTCTCAAGACATAGTATTATTTTTTAAAAGGTTACTAAATAAATTTTCAAATATTTCATTTCTTTTTTGAAAAAAATAAAAAGTCAATACCTCTATTTCATTAAAATTTAAATTAATAATGGTAGTTTTGAAAACATGACATATTTATGCTTTAAAGAAAATGCATCAAATGATATTCCCTTGCAGCTTTGTTACATTGTTGGTGATACTTCTATGGGGAGAAAATTTAATTTAGGTTTGAATTTAACACCACCCCCTTTCCCCTGCCAACACACTCTCTTAAAAAAATTGACAAAGTCTCTTGTCCTAATACAAGAGAGTTATGATAAAATATCACCTATATCGTAAACGCTAAAGGGTTGGGATTGTATCTAGTGCATAAGTTGCACTAGACATGTTAGTATGCTGATATATGTCAAATTTTGGGTAGGTGTCTGTATCCTAACGTGTCTAGTCTACTAATGCACTTGACATCAGCTATGTCCAAAACTAAAGAAAAATAGTTTAACATCACATAATGGGCCGGTTAATGAAGTACATTTAAATAGATTATCAAACTTAGGGGTGGCAAAATTGGATACGATCTGCAAATCTGACACGACTCGATAGAAACTTAGTTGGTTATGGGCTAAGGCTTAATGAGTTTGTGTCATATTCAGGTCGACACGACTAACTCGTTTAATAGGTTTGAATTTGACACCACCCCCTTTCCCCTGCCTGACACACTCACTTAAAAAAATTGACAAAGTCTCTTGTCCTAATACAAGAGAGTTATAATAAAATATCACCTATATCGTAAAAGCTAAAGGGTTGAGATTGTATCTAGTGCATAAGTTGCACTAGACATGTTAGTATGCAAATATATGTCCAATATTGTGTATCCTAACGTGTCTAGTACACTAATGCACTCGACACAAGCTATATCCAAAACTATATAAAAAAAATAGTTTAACATCACATAGTGGGCCGGTTATTGAAGTACATTTAAATAGATTATTAAACTTAGGGGTGGCAAAATTGGACCCAATTCGCAAATCCGACACGATACGATATGACACAAAATTAGCTAGTTATGGGTTGAGGTTTAATTAATGGGTTTGTGTCATATTCAGGTAGACATGACTGACCCGTTTAATAAACAGGTTAAATTAGTGTTCAATATATGGAACCCATTTGACTTATCTAACCCGTTTAATCAAATGATATTTTACCAATATACCCTTCAAATCCTAGGTACGTAAACTTATTAGTTGTTGTGATTTATTTTCTTTGACATAGTGTGATTAATTATTTGTAATATTGAGATATACTTTAATTTTGAATGATTATTTATGATGCAGTTACTTTTTAGTTTTGAATTTTATATTAAAAATATTTATTTGTTTGTTTTTTCATTTTTTTTTTCATTTTGATAAAATATGATAAACAGGTTGACATGACTAACTTATTTAATAAATAGGTCGTGCTAGAGTTGAGGAATCTTAACCCGTTTAATAAACATGTCAGATTAGTGTTAATCTATATAATCGAATACTCATGAATTAATACGACATGAACTCGACATGCGAACACAAATTGTCATCCCTAATTAAACTACTCCCAAATAGTGTGAAAATAATTATAATTTACATAAAATATAAAACATGAACATTATTTGTATACATAAGTGATTCTAATGTTACAGTGACTATAAGAATTAAGAACATGCCCTGTGTACACACAAGTAATTTTAGCATGCCCTGTGTTCAAAAGATGAAAATTTTAAATTGTAGCCGTAATTAGTTGTAGTTAATGTCTAAAATATGTTTTTTTTTTTTTGAAACAAACATACACGCACAATGGAGGACAAAAGAAGTTCTAACACAAATGTACGTTATAAACTCCATTTAAAAGCTGTAGTAACTTTTAAGGGAGCGTGAGGGAAGTATAAAATGTGTCCTAATTTTAGGAAATTTAAATGTTAATTTAAAAGTCCTTTACCCTTATACCCTTAACTTAAACCTTTATTTTTTTTGTTTGAAAGGACTTTTTTTTTAATACTACTTAATTTATACTATTTTAAATAATTTTCGATTAAATACAGAGGTTATTTTTGGAACTGTATTTAGGATTATTAAAGCTCCCACTCCAACTCCATTGATTAGTTCTTCACAACACAATGAAGCATCGGAAGCACCAACTCCATCGAGTTCAAAAGAAACATCAGAAGCCCCAACTCCATTTAGCTCTACAAATTCTAGAGCAACATCACCTCCCACTCTCGTAAGAATTAATAATTACTCTCAATTTTTCATTCAACATTTTATTTTTCTTAATTCACTAACTTTGTTACTAATATTACTCTTGCATTTTTTTTAATTTTTTTTATGTTGTTGGGTCCATAGGGACAAAAGAAAGAGATAAAATTGAAGCAAAAGGGGTTTAATGAAGCAAGTTCGAGTAAAGCCAGGTCTGCTATAAGAGAAGGTTAGGACCCGACCCATGACTTTTTTTTTTAACCTTCTTGGCGGAATTGGGTCGGGTCGGGAATAGTACTGGGCTATATAACAATTGGGCTAATATAGTGCTTGGTTTGTTTCGAAATTTGGCTAATTAAATGAATTTTCAAAGAAGTTTCAAAGCGACGACGTTTTTACTGGTTCGTGGTCTTCGTTCTAGTGCAATAAAAAAAAATAAAAAAATTAGCAAGCATTGGCAGGGAGGTATAGTAATGGAGGACAGTACGAAGAGAAAGAGAGAAACGGAAACCAAGCTTATCGAAAAGGTCAGCGAAGTAATCTCAGCTATAAAGAGCGCTAAGCACGTAGACGAAGTCGTTTGCGCACTTCATTCTCTCGCTCTCCTTCTCTTCCCTCTCGATTCCTCGCTCCTCTCAGGTCAGTCACCTTCTTCGTTTCCGAAGCGAACAGAAATATCGAAATTCATGAAGTTCGCAACAAATTTGGATTAGTAGGACTGGTTATGTTCAAAGAATTTTGTCTTAAACGTCGATTTTTGGATTTAGTTTGTATGGATTTTAGAATAGTAATACACAAATATATCGAAATTTTGATTTAGAAATATCGAAATTGATGTATTTTTCAACATTTTAAAATAGTAATAGAGTAATCTAGGCAGGTTAGTGTTTTAGGTTATCTTCACTTTTTTTTTAAAAAGAAAATTTTTAAGCGTTAATGTTTTTGGAATAGTAATACAGTAGTATCGAAATTTTGATTCTGAAATATCGAATTTCTTTCTTATTTTGAGAGTAAATTCTAAAACTGACTGTAGAACTTTCTTTATGTTTTTATTTCATTTTTCTAACTTTGTTTTTGTTCATCAACTTTTGTTACATGTTCTGGTTAATTTTTCAATTTTATAAATTTTTCTTCAAAATTTTAAAATTAAAAAAATTCAATTGATGATTGAAAAAATATTTTTCAGATTTTTTTTTTTCAAAAAAATTTAACAAAAATTAACCGAAATGCCTTAATTGAATAAATTTGAAACCTAGAGGACTGAAATGAACAAAAATAAAATTAGAGAACTGGAATGAAATATAAAGTTAGACGGTTAGTTTTGCATTTTAGCCTTATTTTTATTTTTTCAAAATTTTGGAATAATAGGGCAGTGTTTTAGATTGTGTTCAAAGAATTTTGTTTTAAGAATCAATTTGGTTTTAATACTAATGGATTTTGGAATTGTAATACCGAAATATTGAAATTCATGATTTTTCAACGTTTTAAAAATAGTAATTCTATTTAAGGATTGATAAAAACATTGGAACTATTCCTTTGCACTGTTTGAGGATTTAATTTAATTTATTGTTTGAATTCATGCGAAATTGACTGATTCGCATGTGTATTATGGAATTGTAGGTAGTGTTGATCAGCGGTATAAAGAGCAGGTTTGTGCAAATTTGTACATGGAATTTTGAAGAGGTTGTGGATTGTGTTGATTTTCTTGAAAGGTCCATTTTTCATTTCTTTGGTTGCATTCTGCATGTGGTGTGTGTGCAGGTCCTTAGTGCTAAGGTCCCTTCAGAAGAAAAGAGGAGGGAGTGGTGGCAAGCGTTCTATCAAGGAGCTGCATTTCCGACATTGGCTCGGTTTCTGTTACTTGGTAATGTGCTTGCTTTGTATTTGCATTGTGTTGTCCTTATATTATGATTAGGAAGTAATTAAGCGCAGTGTCCGTTTATCTTTGTCTACACAAACTCTTCTGTTGTTATATTACTGATTGCATGAAAATAAAGCCTGGTGGAAAACAGATATATAGGGAAAATGGAATATTTAGCTAACACTTTTTCTTTTCTTTTCAATGTGGTAAAACTTTGGCTTGGAATAGAATATCTATTATTATTATTATTTTTTTTTTGGAAAACTGGAATTTGGGTTTCAAGACCCATTGGTTGTATGTGTAACTTACCGATTAAACGAGTTCCTCATCAAGAAATAATTATTTCTAGTTTCACAAATTGCAAAGAATGTATGCTCTTAAGTCCTTAGACAACATCATGAGCTAGAAGGTTTGTATAACCTAAAGCTTCTAACTGATGGTTGATTTCTATAATTTGTTAGCTGTTAGATTCAGCACTTGAGCTTTTTGTAATTTCGTCACGTCCAGAGTGTTCGTCATCATGAACATGATGTTCATTTTTTCAAAAAAAGTTCTATTACCTATAAAAAAAAAAACTGATGGTTGATTTTCCAGAATTTAGTAGTATGTGGTGTTTTCTTTTTGCCATTTGTGCTGTATTTTCCTTCTCTTTTGGCAGTCTTGTGATGCATGTCCCTAATTTCTTATACAGATTGCTGTTGCACGCAGATCTCGCTTCCAATTGGCTAGCTTGTTTCCCCCTTTCGGCGCGTATACATGTCTATGATGTTTTCTTTGTTGATGGGCTTGCCACTGAGGTTGTTCAGACCTTGGTTCCTTGTCTACGGCAGAATGCAACTGATGACCATGATGTTAATTCTGTCCACTCCAATACTGAAAGGTATGGGGTAAACACGCTTATATCCGTAGTTGTTAAAACTGCAGTCACTATCATTTCCCAGTAATAATTTCATTGTTTTAATGGACAGCTTTGTTTAGCTCTGGTTGCACATACTTGATTAGAAAATTAGTCGATACAAAGACCATTATCTTACCAAGCTTTTAGTGGCAGTTGCAAAGCAATATGAACATGATGAACGAATCCTCAATTCATGTTGGCTGTTGACATTTATTATCGCGATGGTTCATGACTAGATCATTGCTATTCATTTTTACAAAACTACAGTTCAAAATTGTTTAGCATGCTGTTTCAGCTCTGCATCTACTTGTGTTGCCAGTTTTAACCCATTTTCAAATAGAAATCATGGTCATTTTAAGAACCTGATATTAATTAGTATGTTGATAATGCCATTGTAAATTTCAAAGGACCTATGACTAATAGATTGTTATCTGGTGCAAGCACCTTCCTTTATGTTTTACACATAGTTCTCTATGTCTCTTGAGGACATTCTTTTGTTTTATCTGATACATGCCCTTACCCCTAATATAGTTGATGCGGTACATTTGAATTCCATGTGTCCTCTTCATCAAACTTATAGGACTGAAAGTTTTAGAATTTTTAATGATTACTTATATATATAAAAAAATGTCTAATGATTAAATTGTATGTTCAGGTATATGTAATCACATGTAAGAGACATCATAATAAATTATTAGTCAATCTGTTTACATCTTATTCAACCATGACAGATTACTTGTACTCTGCTTGCTGGAAAATGATGGGGTGCTCCACATGGCTAGAGAATTTTGGCAGTCCAAAAATTCTTTGAGTGAACGTTTAACGCCAGTTGTATCTAGGGTGGCGCAGATAATTGCATCTATTCCTGACAAAGCAAGATTGGGAGCCCCAACTTCACTCTCATCACAGTATCCTTTTTTCTCTTTGCACGATATAGTGGGTTGTCCATGAATGCAATTGTGCTCTCACAAGTTTTTGTCAAAACGATCAACGTACTTGAATGTTGTATTATCTACCTATCAAAAAAAAAAATGTTGTATTATCTACTTTCTAGTTTTCACTATATGATATCCATACTTAATACACATCAAATATGTGTTACTGCCTTTAGTTATAGTTATTCTTAACAAGAGTGCCACAGTAAGTTCTTCAGGCAAGTTACCATTAAACTTCTTTCAGTAGCAGAGGAAAAGAATGAGAAACTATTTGATAATGGAACTCTCAGCAATAGAAACGACATGGGTGATGCCTTGTTATTTGTTGGGGAAACATTTTCTCGCATTTGTCGACGTGGATCTGCTGGTAACTGATTTTTTTTTTTTTTCTATAAAAATGGTGATGTGTGCATGTGTGTGCATATGCGTGACTGTGCTCTTTGCTTTCTCAATAAGTTATTTTTCTTTGAAAAGGTAACTATTTTACAATCATGGGATACACAGTTTCTTAGTTTCATTTATCAAAACTGAAATCTTATGAAATCGTAAAATCTCAATTCTGGACAAGTCGCTGATTAAAACATAAGCGCAGGTTGTTATTGGAAGAAATTGGGATTTTGGATTTGTGTAAGGAAAATGTATTGAAATTTTCATGCCTGTCTATATGCACTTGGTTATTTTGATGGAAGTAATTACCCTAAATGGTTATAAGTAATAAAATGCTGCAGAATAAGATCTGCACCCTATTAAGTCTGGTAGTTGTTGCGGGCTCATAGTCCTGACTAGTATCACCATCAACATCCTTAGGTGTTAATTGTCTCTCAAACACAGTGGCTGGTACAACTAGCTTATCCGAGCCATTAAAACCATCTCTGTTTTGGTTGATTTTGCTTTGGGTTTGATATAATGGATTAATTATTCTTCTATCATGTCCTACCAGATGGATTACAATTGCAACCAAAGAATTAAACTGTTTTTTTCCTCTTTTTTTTTTTTTTGACAGACGTGATTTCAAGTGAAATAACTCCACGGGTTCTCAGGCATGTTCGGAGCTTTCTGTCATCAAATATTGATTCATCTGTAGCTGATGTATTTGAGTCAGACCCTGGTTCCTGGTTTTGGTTGAAGATGATTGAAGCAATCAAAGATCCTTATGCTGTGGAAAGATTGTCTGAGCAGCTTCTGCATTATTTAGCTATTGAACATGCCAGTGATGTTGAAGCTTACTGGTTTTTTTGGCTATTATTTCATCAGACTTTTAAAAATCAGGCATCAGTGAGGTCAGTGAACATGCTTTGTAGTTAATTTATGGCCAAGTGGAGCTGGCAGCACCAGAGCTCTATGCGTGTTGAGTGTGTTGTGTAGATAATCTACAATTTGAAAATAACAAATTGATTTTTCATTGTTGCATATGAAATAGAAATTGCATTGCTGTTTGAAGAACTTGCAATTATCAATTTGCTAGTTCTTATAAGCTGAAATCCAGGCCAGAGATAGATGTCCCACTATGGAATGTTTCTTCCTTGTTTTGATTTTTCTATGTAAAATAAATGTTTTTTAAATTAAGAGTGGTTCTTCAAAATTCTCAAATTTTGTATATTAGGAAAAATCTCTTATCTTCCCTCCAAGTTTTGGTCCTTTGACTACCAGGCAGTTCAAATCTTACCATTATTAGACAACAACATGAGTAGCCTTATGTTATGGATTCAGTCCCCCCCCCCCCCCCGCACACACACACACACCACACACACACACACACACAAGTAATTGATCTAGGGCGTTGGAACATGGTACCTCTCAAAAATTGGCCACTGCTAGATTCATATATATTTGTCTTTTAGGTTTCATAGTATTCAAAACATGAAAATATACTGTCTTTTTTTAGGTTCTGTATGAAAGAACCACTAAGTGTAAGTTAATGATTGAAGTAACTTGTATATTATTTGTTCCACAACAATGAAGTCCAAAAAATATTGTGCACATTTTGGAGTTAATTTAGACAGACACATTTAAGTGGTTCAAATGGTGTCAGCCATAGGTAGATGCTAGTAAACTCAAAGCATATCTGCAATACCTGCCAATTGGGAGATGCAAAACTCTCCAGTCTGTTCTATCCTTGATTAGCTCATCATACACACAGAGGATTAAGGTTTTCTGGCAGAATGAAGTTAAATCAAATATTGCTCAAATTCATTATACTTAGTTTAGTTTAGTTTATTTTATTTTTTACCATCTTCTGAGAACACATTGCTGTTGTGTTCCTATTACTCACAGATTTTAAATTCATAGCTCTTATTTCTCAGGTCCATGTTTGTTGACAAATTTTTGCACTGGAAAATATTTCCCATCTGTTGCCTGCGATGGATCCTTCAATTTGCTGTTCTTGAATGCCCGCCTGATGCTAGTTCACTCACAAAAAGTCATAATATCCATGGTCTCTTAGACACTGTGCAGCGTCTGCTAGCAGCGTGGTCTAAAAAGGAATATGTGCAATCAGCCACAATGGAGCAGCAAACTTGTATCCTTTGTCATTCCTTTAAGCCTGTTGCTGAAAAATTCACTTTTTTTTAGGGAAAATTCCTGTAACAGTACAAGTTGTAGAAGCCTCATTATTAATTAAAAAACACTGGATATCATATGTTACTAAACTGTATTGTTCTCTAACAAGCCCTGTGCATTACAGAAATCTTCATTTTTTTTTTCAAATTCTGTTGCCCCTTAATTTATTTTAGATTTATCTGCAGCTGTAGGCCTTTGCCTGGAGAAGATGTCTAAAAAGGACCTAGATGAGACTAAAGATGTGATGCAATTGATTCTTCAAGGAGTCAGCTGTAGATGCTTTTCCTCATTCTATTAGTATATTGTCCTATAATGTGACTGGTTGGTATTCCTCTTATATCTTGTTTTATTGCTGGCAGGTAGGTTGGAGAGCCCTAATAATTTAGTTCGGAAAATGGCTAGTAGTGTTGCTTTAGCGTTCTCTAAAGTAATTGACCCAAAAAATCCACTATACCTTGATGATAGCTGTACTGGTGACATTATTGACTGGGAGTTTGGGATGCCTACTCCTGAAAAAAGGAATCTGGATACCTCAAATTGCAAGCAAAAAGATGGTCATGAAAGTAAAACATCTAGCTCTGCACAGGAAAAAGACTTCAAATATACCGCCAAGAATGTGATAAGCAACAATCTAAAGAGCAAAAACAAGAAATTATCTGAATTTAAGTTTGTCGATCCAGATGAGATCATTGATCCAGCGACACTAAATAATGAATCAGTCTCTGATAAAGATGATGATGATAATGCAAGTGAGAATTCTGATTCCTCGAGTGACTCATCTTTACAGCCTTATGACTTATCAGATGATGACACAGATTTGAAAAAAAAAATTTCACAGTTGCTTGATGTAGTTGGGGCACTACGGAAATCTGATGATGTTGATGGGGTAAGTCATTTAAATTCATCAGTCATATGTTCTCTAAAGTTTTTTCTTAATGAATAAAAAAATTCTTTGAAAGACTCTCCTGAGAGTAAACCTTAAAATATCAGTTGTGGCACTGAAAAAGAGCCACATTTCTGTGCAATTTGTGAGATCTCTTTTGGTAAAATTTCACACAAGCCAATTATATCTCATCCACCACCCTATAAAAGATTTTAACAGAGTTAGTTTTACTAAGTGGTTGCAATTAACTAGTGAGTAGGTTTTGGTGCAATCTCCGGTTCAACCTATTTCGTCAAAAGTTGGTAAACCAAGTTGTCTTCTAGTTCATTAATTGCTCCTATGCTATATTGCAGGTGGAGAGGGCTCTTGATGTTGCTGAAAAACTTGTGCGAGCATCACCTGATGAGCTTAGCCATTTAGCTGGTGATCTTGCTAGAACTCTGGTGCAGGTTCGTTGCTCCGACTTAGCTGTAGAAGGTGAGGAGGACTCAGCCGAAGACAAGAGGCAGAGAGCATTGGTTGCCTTGCTTGTCACATGTCCTCTTGAATCTCTGGATACTCTAAACAAACTACTTTATTCGCCAAATGTTGATGTCAGCCAACGCATTATGATACTTGACGTCATGACAGATGCAGCTCAGGAGCTTGCTAATTCTAAAACTATAAAACCTAAACATCAAACAGGGCCCCTCATATCAAGCATTTCAGAGAGTCAACCGTGGTTCTTACCTAGTAGCAGAGGGCCTGCTGGAGCTAGTTCCTGGAAGGAGATCTCAGAAGCCGAAACTTTGCTGAACTGGTCTACTCGTTATGAGAGGGAACTTCCCTCAAAACCTGGTCAGATCAGGAGAGGGAAGACACGCCGATGGAGCCTAAGATCCTCAAATATACAAGAAAGCCAGATAGAATGGTCTCATAATAAGTTTCCCGTGTATGCAGCCGCCTTTATGCTTCCTGCCATGCAGGGTTTTGATAAGAAAAGACATGGTGTTGACTTGCTAGGTAGAGATTTTATTGTCCTGGGGAAACTCATCCATATGCTTGGTGTTTGTATGAAATGTGCAAGCATGCACCCAGAAGCATCTTCATTGGCTCCCCTTCTTCTTGATTTGTTAAGATCCAGGTACTAATTAAAATTCAGTATGTTGATATTTTGATATGATGTGATACCCTGGAGATGATCAATATCTAACGGCTGGGTAGAAGTGACTATTTGACCTGCATGTGTGTCTGTATAGAAGTGGTGTAAAAGTGAAAATTGGGTGAATGGTGGCTTATGGTGATTATTTCATTGCAGTTTCACCTTTGTATCTGTGCATCATTTTGCATGTTAAACCTTAGGTGGAAAGTATTTGTTTATCTGTCCCTGAATCCTGTTGCTAATTTTGTGCAGGGAGGTATGCCATCACAAGGAAGCATATGTCAGAAGAGCTGTTCTTTTTGCTGCCTCATGCATATTGGTGGCACTTCATCCTTCTAATGTAGCGTCTTCCTTGGTTGAAGGAAATCTTGAACTTTCTATTGGGCTTGAATGGGTGCGTACGTTTGCCCTTCAAGTGATTGAGTCAGACACAGATAGAGAGTGCTATACGGTAAGCAATAAAAGGTCCATAGAGGCTCAAAATTCATGCTTGCATTTTTCATCTTCACCATCTCTTTCATGCAGATAATATTGCCTGTGTGTTGAACTTGCAGATTTTGCCGAAGCTAACAGTCAAGTAGTAAAGAATATGCTATAATTAACATTGTGAAATGGACTCGCAAAAATCATTTCTTTGTTGTTACCATCCGTAACATTTACTTACTAATTCGTCAGCTAACACATTTCTGAAAAGTTAGCTTTCATCATTATTATGCTTCATGAATCAGTCATTCATGAAGCATATTCTTCTGAATGCTAGCTACTATCCTTTTTGGTTACACGGTGATGTTTGGAATACCCCTAAGAAATTTGAAGAACTCTACTTCTGCTGAATTGAGAACATATTCTGAAACCGTGCATATGTAACTCCTGTGATATAATAGAAGTTCAGCACCTTAAGAAAACCTTTTTTTTTTTTCTTGTTTCGTTTATTTCATCTACTGTGGAATTGTTTAAAATTTTATCCATGCTCACATGACTGATTGGGTTCTTTTATTTTTTTTTAGATGGCTATGACATGTCTCCAACTCCATTCTGAGATGGCCCTACAAGCTACCCGAGCACTAGAATCAGCGGAAACTACATTCAAGGCAAAGGGTGTTGGTCTCCCTTCCAATCTCTCCAAGGGGACAATTAAAATCCCTCATTCAATTGTGGAATTTTAATTTTGTTAATCTTTTCTTACATTGTAAGGTCTTTTGTACAGTCCCAAGCTGTTAATTCTAGGCTCGTGATATTAGGCTTTGTTTGAACATATATTTTTCTTAAATTTGTTTGATTGTTACATATATTGACATTAAAGTTATGTGAATTATTTATCACAAAAATTAAAATTTCCTAATTAATTTTCTTGTGGCATTTTTTCTAATTTTTTTTAATAATGAATAATCATATTGGATGTTATAAATTGTTAGCGATGAATATCATTTGCTACATTTTATCTTTCAAAACGATGTAGAAGAATCAATAATATCTTTTATTTTAATAATTGTTACTTCAAATAATTTCTTTAAATGTGAGCAAACTCCATTCTTTTTTTCAATTGTCTCAATGATAAGATAAGTGGGAAAGGAGAAAATTGAACTATTATTATCCTTATAAAGAAAATTAAGTAAGATCAGTTGACTACAAGACTCTTTTACCATAAACAAGCTCTATTTGTGGCTAAACTTGCAACAATGCTGTAGAACAAGCTGTGAATATTATTGTATCAACAACTTGCCAGAATGCTGTATGGAATAATGTTGTGTTCCATAAACTGTACATGCAATTGAAAGACTTTGCTAAAGTGAGGAAATCCAAACCAACTCTTTTCAAGCTTGTTTCTCTTGTTTTGGGCTCTGGGCCCACTGGCCCACAATCTTCTTGTTCAATTTCAAACTTCAAAGCCACCAACCCATAGGCCATAGCCATGGCTACCTCACTATCTCTCTCTCAATTTCTCTCCTCTCTTCTCCCTTCAAAACAACCCATCCCACCACCACCACCACCCTCAATTCTCCACTTTCCCAACAAACCTCCATCTGGGTGGGTCTCACTAGTGTCCACCACCTTGGACCCCACAACTCCGAGTTGTTCTTCTTTCATCAGCCCAATAGTGTGTCCTGCACTGGCATACTCAAACACCCTTTACTTCAAATCTTCCTATAACGTTCAGGTGATAGTGGGTGAGAATGAACCGGAAGATAAACTGGTGGGCCGGTTCAGGAGAGAGGTGTTGAGGGCTGGTGTGATCCAAGAGTCTAAAAGGAGGAGGTACTTTGAGAATACTCACGACAAGAAGAAGAGGAAGGCACGTGACGCTGCTAGAAGGAACCGAAAATGGTTTGGATTTTTGTCCTCTTTCTGTCTATTTCTTGTTTTTTTCTTTTTTTCTTTTTTTCATAAGCAAAGTTATTTACTTTTTGTGGGACTGGTCGGTAGCAGAGAAAATGGGAAGAAAAGAAATGGAAAGAAATATTCTAGCTTTGGGTTTTATGTTAGTTCTACAAAATAGTGATTGTTAGAATAATGCTTAAACATAGCTTTTTGGACCAGAGGTAATTTAATCAACAGTACTATGGACTTACTCAATTTCACATGTTAATGTGGTTGATTGTGACTTTGTGAGTGATTGACCAAAAGTGGTGGATCCATGTAAGAATGAGCAGAAAGTGTGACCATATCAATATGTTGTGAAATTGGATGTAATCTTAGAATTATTGTAATTTAATAAGCGACTTCAAACTCTATTTCCACTTTACCTATGAATTAAAAAAGAAATAAAAAAGTTTGAATTTTACTTACTAGTGGAAGTCTAGACCCACACATAATGAGGAACCTTACAATAAATTTTTTTTGATAGGTAGACGGTGGGGGAGGGTAGAGGGGGAGATGGGGTTCGAATCTAAGACATGGAACATCACAAGGATGTCATTATGGTTGGCCCTTGCCTTAGAATAATTGTCAAATGGAATTTAAGCTTTTGGGATATGTAGTAATCTATGGTAACTATTCATTTTCAGCATGACTGAAAGATCACAATGTAACTTTAGTTCACCCCACTGAAGGATGAAGGTGTGTTAGATAGTGAAGAGGCCGGTGATGTTTGATGTAAATTGTATACATGAACCACTCTATTGTAAAGCATAAAGCAATTATTGAGGGAGAGTCAGTTAGCACTGGGTGATCTCTACTCTCTAGGCTTTGGGGTGGGGGGGGGGGGGGGGTTAGGAGGGAAGGTTTTACCTGCAGCTTTGGATGTGAATATGCAGTCTTTAAGGCAATAAAGCCAATGAGGGAAGGTTTTACCTGTTGCTTTGAATGTGAATATGCAGTCTTTAAGGCAATAAAGCCAATGTAGCTTTTGTTAAAATATATTCTTTGTGTTGCTAATCCTGGCTGGAGATTGAAATTTTGACTGTGAGAGTGATTTCAAGAAAGTAGTATCATCCACATGTTTGCAATTCCCATGATTGTGTTTGTAACTGAACTTAAAAGAGTCATGCGCAAAGAAGTTAGTAATTATGTAGTACTAGGTGAGAAGATGAATTTCATAATTTTCCTTAGGTTGATTAATTAACTAGCTGCTTCTTTTAGATTAGTTATAATTAATCCTCTGTGTTATACTTATCACAAATTAATCCCATGACTTATACACTATTTAATATCAGTTTACTAAGGTTTAGCGTATGATGCATGACTTTGCAAGTCAGTTAAAGAAGTAAGAGGAAGTAACATATTAACATGGTCTGCATTATGAAGTACAAAGACTGGCACAAGTTGAGAAAGATGATCAAAATCAAAATGTACCTTCTTTTCTTTCTACAACAAAAGGGAGCTATTTTTTTTAACTTTGCCCAATAGTTTATTTTCTTCTCTCATTTGATTGCTCTTACTTTTTTGCAAATTCAGCGAAGACATGTTTTGGTGTTTTTGTTTACACTAGGAAAAATTCATCTTAATGGCCTTATAGACTGTTAGTAATTGTGAAAATTTGAGGTTCATTTTAGAATCTTGAATTATTTCCCCCTTTCATATTTATGTGTCTCTTTTGATGAGTATGTCTAGTTATATCTGGACCTTGTTAGCACTACATCATGAATTGCTAAAATATTCATTTTGTTTCATACCCACCTTTGTTTTTTAGGTATTCTTCTTTTTGAAATATCTTTACAATGAGTTAATGGGTCCTTTCTGATATGATATACTCATTTTCAGGCGCCCACTACCGAAAATCCAGGCTAAACAGGAAGCCCCTAAGAAAAGGAATGGTGACAAAGATGATAACTGGGATGACTATGAAGTAGATCTTCCATACTGTAAACACTAGAAGAAGAAGAAGAAGAAGAGGGGGGGGGGGGGGGGGAGCGAGAAGCTGTATCAACCACATTTTGGAATGCCACATCTGTGAGATTTCTGAAGAAGTGGGGTTTTCACTGTACTGTTTTGCAGGACAGTGTTTTTTCACATGCTGTGTATACTAACTTCAACCTACTGATATAAAGTCTTTTTTTCTTTTTTCTTTTTTTGCTTTCTTTTTAATGCTTACAACAAGCAGGGAATGGAGATTAGAACCCAAATTTTGTTCTATGGATGGATAGGACAAGGTCACAGAACCATAAACCTCTTATTGATATTTAGTCCTGTTTTTTGGGGTACTAGTTGTGTAGAGCTGGCTGTAAACATTACTAGTAAGCTTGACAAAACTGAATTCATCTTAATCAAGCTTGGTCCATTGAGAAAAATCCAATGAATCACTGAATCATCAGAAGATAACCAAAAAAAGTCAAGGAAGACCCACCCAATTGAGCCACGTCAATGAGCATGCTGTGGGGGGCATAAAAATTCTCCATGAGGGCATCCTAATCTTTGCTACTAACTTTGATATGTAGAGATTCTATTTTATGGTTAAGATTTTATATATCATTTAAAGTGAATAAATATAGCTTAAAATTTATAATATTTAATGAAAACTATAAAATAAAATGGATCATAATCCTCATAGGAATATGTATAATCTTAAATGGAGCTTTTTCTTTTATTCCCCCTTTTGACTAGTAAAATGGAGCATAAATGTGCCGGGGGGGAGAGGGGGGTGTTGATTTAAGAATTACACAACATTGTAAAGTCTTTGGCAGTGACTTTGAGCAGGAATAAAAATACAATACAAAAATTATCCAATTATTGAGAACTCCAGAATAGGTTTGAGAGGGATCACTTCCCACCTTTCTCCTTATCTGTTTTCATCATAATCATCAAACAAAGTGTTTTACCTTTAAAACGCCCTGCTTGATCAAAAGTTCTCAACGGTTTTAAAATAAGTTATGTAGCAATTAGAGACTGCTGTGCTGGTACTGCAATTGGTTATGGCCTTTATTGCCATTGCTGTACTTTGAGACCACTTATAATTACTCATCTCTAGCTGCATGAGCATTATAGGTTTGGAGTGTCATCATACTGTATATCAGTTTAATTCCCAGGAGAGAGAGAGCGAGAGAGAGAGAGAGAGAGAGAGAGAGAGATAGGAAACAAACACAGAAGAGGAAGGAAAGAAGAAATCTAAATAGCCAAATGGTATATCAATCATTAATTAGCAACTTTTTTTACCTATATACATGCCTCATTGACATAAACACATCCTAAAAATTAAATATATGGACAAATTGTCATTTCCTAATACACTAACAACAACCTTAAACCTATCAAGCTATCAGAAATCAACTACAGAAGCTCATCAATATCGCTTTTCTCTTTCAAGGATTCAATTTTCGCGCAAAAGCTTTTCAAGCCTTCAGGGGTAAACCAATTATCTTTCATCTGCAGGAAAAAAAAAAAAAAAAGGTTAACTCCAGCACAACATCTACACATTCGTTTTGGTACTTCATATAATAAAGGAGACAGCAAGGAGAAAACTCACAAAGTAAGGAAAATGCTGAGTGCTAAAATCCTCTGGAGCATTCTCCATGAACAAGTTAATGAAGTAGAGAACAAAACTGCCGCATTCCTCACCATTTCTCTGTTGTGGCACCTAAAATTAAATAAAAAAAATTCCACTTTCTTATTGTTCCGGATGTAGATACAAGTGAAAAACAATAGGATTGAGGTGGAAATTAATCAACAGCACATAATAAAGATCACCTTAGGCACCAAGAGAGGAATTTGATAAATAGAGTCTTTACTCTCAAGCCTACCCTCTGCTTTATAGATGTCCAATACAAATCTGAAGGAAATCAAAAAAATCAAAACACTGAATAAACAATTATACCAACACATGGAGGCGGGTTTTGCTATACATACTTTCGTATTTCTGGTTCAAGCCGCCTTGGGTTTGCCTTCTCAAGTGAGTCCAGCAACAACATGCACGGTGTTCTTGTTTCTGATTTTGTGCTCTCACCAAAGTGGCAGAAGATCAAGAGGCTCCAGTGACGCCTAAAGAAATGGTATTTGAAACAATAAAATCCGATTATATCTCTAGGACAAAGAAACAAGGCAGCATCATAAAATTCCAACCATTGACAATAAACAAAATGTTTACCGTCAAGTTAATGGAAAGAAACCTACCAGCAAACAATAGGAACCAAAACATATTTCTTTGAAAAAATGTCCTTCTTCTGGATCCATGTTAGCACCTTGGCTTTATAGGCCGATTTCCTATGTAATTCAAACCATAAGCAATCGAGGTATGTAAAGGATGTTTTCTTATCTTCTGAAAAGCTCCTCCATAGATTCCTATACATGTCAGGCACTTTAATTCAGAACATGGGCAAGAAAATTGAGACAACTATTCTAATGGCAGAATAATTGAGATCAAGACTCACTGGAAGTAGCATTCAAAAGCTCCACTATCAAGCTTATTTTGCATAGCCGTTGCATTCTTAGACTTAATTTTCCTCTTTGATCGCCGACGGCGAGGAAAGTCAACTAGAATCATTGAAGAATCTGCTAGAAAGCCCCTCTTTATCATGTCAGCTTCTTGCTTAGTCAAATTACTGTGAGCCTTCATGGAAGCTGCAACATGCTTTGAAATTTGAGTTCCAAGAAACTTTATGAAGGCAAAACAAGCTCATTCGCCGCAGAATAAAAATCCTTTTAACAGGTATGACCAAAGCACAAAAGCATCGGGTAGGTTTAATTGATCCGTTTTGTTGCTAAGAATATATAGCAAAAGAAAACTTCAAATTCTGCTAAAAATTTTACGACACTGACATAATTGAGTTCAGCACCCCCAATTTCCTAGAGACTGAATACACATATATTGTTATAAGTAAAAAATTTATAGCAATGATTAAAAGGAACAAGGCCTAGAATTTCAGGGTATACAAAAGCCTCAATGGCTCAGTGCAAAGAACAACATTTTTAAAAGATGGGAGTCCAAATCAATAGAAACAAAGGGGTTTTGGCAAAAGATTACCACAATAATAAAAAATTTAATACCTTGTTCAGTCTTTTTCCCTTTACTCACCAGGGACTCAAAAATACATCTCCATTAAATATTTACAATATTAAAAAAAAATAATAATAATAATAATAATAATAAAAAACTAGAAATGAGTAAGCAAGGCATGCCACTTTGTTACGCAGCATTTCATACATAAGTATGGCAAGCACACTAACTATTGACACTATGCTGAAATTATTCTAAGCTTCTACAAATCAATGTAATAACACATAATTTCTTTATAACAAAACAATTCCCTCAAACCACTTATACTAAAAATTCCATAAAATATGACTGTCCTCTATTTTGGTCCCGTCATTCCAAATTAAAAATACACCCGATTGCCAATGAGCTATAGCTCAACTGGCACTTCCTCCTCCCATAATAATGGGATGGAGAGTGAGACCCTGCATTCAAGACTTACCGGGTGCGTGTATTCCTTACCAATAATAATAATAATAATAATAACTTCCTCTCTCTCTATCTGTCCTTTGTCAAATTTCTGATGTGAGCAATGAAGACTTGACTAATCTATACTATTGCAAAGTGAGTAAGATTTGGTGGTTTCTTTCATTATTTAATTTGCCCAAACAAGAAAAAATAAATAAATAAAAAACATTTAAACTCCAAATCCAACTGACATTCCAAAAAAATAAAAATAAAAACCCCACAAATGGGCTAGATTAAATTTCCATCAAACACCAAAACACACTGATTCTTTGTCAGCAAACACAATTTCAACAATGTGAAACCCTTGTTCGTACATTCAACAATAAAACAAAAAGTTTGCAATTACACTGGTTTTTCCTTCAGCATTAAGAGAATTCAACATTAAAATTAGTACCAAATTAAGAACCCGAAAGAACTAAGAGTCTTGCACCATAAAGTTCAAATCTTTTTGTGTTTTGAACCATAAAGTTTAGTTTTTTTTTTTTTTCCCTCTCAGAAACAAAGTAACGAATAAATTATAAAAATAACAATAACACTAAAAAGGAAAGTGATCAAACGGTGGAGAAAAGCATACCAGAAGTTGGAGAAGGAGAGTCCACGTCGATTATTGATATGGTTTCAACCAGCTTTCTCTCTTTCCTTCCCATTCTTCGAGATTTTCTCATTGAAATTGAGACCTTGTGATTGAGAGAGAGAGAGAGAGAGAGAGGGTTTTAAATGCAAGTGGGACTTGCCGACTTGGTAGTTGTTTGTTCTAGAAGAAAGTGAATTCTGTGAATGTTTGTGTCATGTGTGTGTACCTGCGAATCATCTGGACTGATAATACATTTGGATGGGATAAAATAATAACAGCATCTTAGATTTTTTAGGTATTAGAATTTTCAATTAAATTCAAACGTGGGTTGTTTTTAATTCAGTCATCCTTTGAACACTTTATTATTATTATTATTATTATTATTATGAGCAAGAATATCTTGGACAATTAATCCTCTAGCTATCCGAATGCAAAATTAATTCTCAAAAAAAAAAAAAGTATAATAGGATGATAATTTAAGGTGAAAAATTGTAAATTATCATTTTTTCGTAAGTGAACATTGATATGACGTGGCAAGAGAAAAATATCCTTCCTTTTTTGCTCGTGTGTGTATTTATCTATCAAATGAAAATCAAGTGGGCAAAGTGGAGAAAATAGTGATGTATGTGAGATTGTAACTAAGGTCATTGTGGCTAGGATTAGGCCTTTGCGCTCTTATTTGGTGTCTCTGTTGTAAGCTGCTTTTGTCCTTGGAAGGAAAGGCATTGATAATGCTATTATTGTCCAAGAGATTATTCATTCCATGTTTAGGAAAAAAGGAAGGCATGGTCTCATGGCAATAAAGATAGACTTTGAAAAAGCTTATGATCGCCTTGAATGGAGCTTCATAAGGGATACACTGCACCTTTTCAAGTTCCTTACCCATCTAATCTCTCTTATCATGAGTTGTGTGTCTTCATCCTCAATATCCATTCTTTTCAATGGAGGTGCTCTTGATCCTTTTCATCCATCTAGGGGTATTCGTCAAGGGGATCCTCTTTCCCTTTACCTATATATTCTTTGCATGGAAGTGTTGGGGACCCTCATATCGAAAAAATGTAGTGCTAATCTGTGGAATCCAGTCAAGGCTTCTCAAGGAGGCTTAGCATTTTCCCATCTCTTTTTTGTGGATGATTTGGTCTTATTTGCGAGAGCAAATTGCAAGAACTGCATGGCTGTTAAGGATGCTCTCGGGTCAGAAGGTGAGTCTTGAAAAATCCAGAGTTTTCTTCTATCTTAATGTGGTTGTGGACAATAGGGCTGATTTGTGTGAGAATTTGGGCTTCCAGTCTACCCCCTCTCTTGGTAAATACTTGGGTTTTCCAATCAAGCACCCGAGTATTAATCAGGATTTTGGGTACATTATTGAGCGGATGCAAAATCGCCTTGCTGGATGGAAAGCAAACCTCCTCTCCTTTGCGGGTCGGATGGTTCTTACCCAAGCCGTGACAACTACCATTCCTAACTATGCCATGCAATGTGTGGACTTACTTGCAAAGATTCTTAGCAGCATGGATAGAATCAGCTGGAATTTCCTTTGGGGGTCAACGGAATCCAAGAAGAAGATTCATTTGATTAGTTGGAGAAAGATCACTAGGCCGAAGAAAGAAGGTGGCTTAGGAATTCAAGCAGCAAAGGAAAAAAATATTGCCCTATTAGCCAAGCTTAATTGGTGTCTGCAAGGTGAAAACACTTCCATTTGGGCAAGAGTCCTTCTTCAGAAATATCGTTCCCCTCGAAGAATCCTTAATCTCAACACTAGGAGCAAGCCATGTTCCTCCACATGGTTAGCAATCTGCAAGGGTGAGAAGGTTTTTAATAGAAAGACTAAGTGGGCGGTCAGAAAGGATAGTAACTTGTCGCTATGGCATGACAAATGGATGGATAAGGGCACTCTTAGAAATCATATTGTTGGGCCGCTTAATCGTGAAGAGGATGGGCTTTTATTGAAGGATGTGGTTAATCATTCAAGTTGGAATTGGCAAAAACTTTCCTTCTCCATCCCTTCCTCCCTGGTGCAGGAAATTAAAGCTACCCCTATTTCCTTTGCGGCTTCAAGTACTGATCGCATTATTTGGTGTTCCTCTTCTAGTGGTCATTTTGACCACAAAGAAGCTTACGAATTGGCGTACTTGGAAGATGAGGGCTAGTCCTCTGTATCCTTTAATGGTGATTGGATTTGGAAGGTAATCACCATTCCTAAAATTTAGTGTTTTATATGGTAATGCTTCCTCCAAAGTATTTCGATCCGTGGAGTGCTCTCTGCCAAGGGGTTAAGTATTCCTGATGTGTGCCCCCTGTGTAATGAAGGTTCTGAAACCATCACTCATGCTCTTAGGGATTGCCGAGAAGCCCAGGTTTTTTGGAATTCCTTAGCCCCTCCTCTTTCTACTTCTATTTTCCACAAGTCTGGCCTGAAGGATTGGCTTAAAATCAATTGTTGCTGCTCCCGGATCTCTTCCTTTTCTGATATTAGCTAGGGAACTTTGTTTGCCTTTGGTATTTGGTCTTTGTGGATTAGGTGTAACAATGTTTATTTTTCGAAATGAGAGGCAACCATGTAATTTAAGATCTGATGTTATAGCAAGAGCCACTGAATTTGTTTTCCTTGGGTCCAATGGGAAACAGACCCATGCCAAGTCTCCCATTAAAGTTAGCTGGATTAAACCCCCATCAAATTGGCATAAGCTTAACTCCGATGGCTCATCTCTTGGGAACCCAGGTCTGTCAGGTGGAGGTGGCTTAATTCGGGATGACATAGGTTCTTTTGTGAAAGGGTATGCAAGGGTTGTTGGCTGCACTACTAGTGCTGCAGCAGAATTATGGGCTTTAAGGGACGGTATCAAGCTGTGCATCTCCCTAAAACTCCTTGTTGTGATTGTGGAACTTGATGCTCAGCTTATTATGGACCTGTTGAAGAAGGATGGTGATCCATCCAATAGTTTTAGTGCTCTCCTTAGTGACTGCAAGGATGGACTTCGACAAATTCCAATGGTTCGTGTCCAACACTGCTATCGGGAAGCAAATAAATGTGCAGATGCCCTTGCTAGAAGAGGTGCTCTTCTCCCTCAAGATTTTGTGGTGTATTTAGACCCCCCCTACTGAGGTTTCCTTTTTACTCCATTTAGACACTGCAAGGGTGGCTTTTGATAGGTTTGTATCTGTTCTTTAGTTTTTAATGAAAGCATCCTTTTCACCCAAAAAAAAAAGTCTTTAGTTATACATTCAAGAATTAGAGTCTTTGGAGTGTATTTTGTATTGTAAGTTTTTCACACCAAAAAAAAAAAAAATGTTAACGAATGATCTAATTGATTTATGAAATATTTTTAAAAACTTATATAAGAAAAGAAAAAAGCAATTGACCTTTTTATAACTTTTTATATTTTTTATCATGAAAATATCAAAATATTATTAAAATTTTCATAAAATTGTTCATTAACAACATTAACAAATGCATTTGTTAACAAGGACCCTTCAAAAATCTCTCTCTCTCTCTCTACCATTGTGTGTTTGTGTTCTTATCTATAAAAAAAATACAAAACAAAAGTGTGGCAAAAGACATTTTGTGCAAGGCATTAGCAAATTGGCTCTGATATCCTTAAGTAATTCATTATTTGATTAGAGTTTCTAACATTTAAAATCTAACAATTATAGATGTGGCTTGATGGTAGGAGTTCTCATTCGATACCCAGAGAGGAGCGATTCGAACAATAGCCCAGCAAGACTCATGTGGTACATGTGATATTATCCATTGCCGTCACATGACGTGAGGTCGATGAGTCCACACTGGAGATCACCTTTTTTATTCAGCAAAAAAAAAAAAAAAAAAAAAAATCTAACAATTATAAATGGGCCTAGCCCACCTCTTTCCTCCAAAACATAAACCGAAGCAACCAAAAAAGATGGGGCATAGGCCCAATCTCAATTTTATAAGAAGAAGATTACATTCTACACAGAAGATATAAAGATGCCAATTTTCCTTGGACTCGTTTTACTCGGCAGTTACAAACCTTTGAAACCTTAAATCAAAAGGACGCGCAGTCACTTTCACTGTCTCATTCATCAACAAAAGACACCTATTCTCAACGTTCCCAACCGCCACAAACTGCCTCACTAAACAAGTGTAATTGAGTAATTCAGTGTTTCCAAAAGCCCTTCACTGTTGTGTTTGTTGCCCAAAACTAGAGCGCATAACAAGGCAGGAAATGGAGAAGAGAGCATAGCTCAGAGTACATGACAGAAACCCCATAAAAGGTTTCAAGAATAAAAGTTGACAAATTATCTCAAATCTGCCACTTTTTTGTTTTTCTGCTTTATCATCATCTATTTGCTTTCATACATGTACAACAGTTGCTTGTGAGTTGATATTAAACAGACTCAATCTTATTCACTGTTGATTTTATGCATTGTATTAAATGCTCCTCTGGGTTGATGATTTGTATTGGTGAAATTGGGTGCATGCGAGAATTTTTAATTCTTGAGTCTGAATTAACTCCATGTTTCTAGATTTTATATGGGTTTTATTCAAGTTTTGTTTTTGTTGCTGTTTTTCGAGTAAGTGTGTTCTAGATTTTTTATGTGTGATTTGTTTTGTTTTTGTTTATTATAATTTTATTCTCTTGCTTAATTTGTTAATATATCTTGTAAATGCAACTAGTGTATGCTTTACCAAAAACTTGTTTTTCTTAAATGGCCCTTTTTCTGTGTGCAAACATTACCTGCAGAATGATGATTTTGGAGTAGTGGTCATGTTTGGGACCTTTGGGATGAAACTATGTCCCATGTAGATGACATCATATGTTTCATATGATATTCAATTTACTTTATTTTGATTCTTTTAGCCACCTCTATAGAGGTTAGAATTGGATTGCTTTACCCAACAATCAATTATTTTTGGCTAAACTTGATTTCAATAAATTTTACAGATTTCTTAATGAGAAAAGATGGAACTTGAGGAAGTACAATCTGATCTCCTTGCCTTGAGACAATTATATGGGCTCCTTCAAAATATTGGTCAAGGTCTACAAAGCAAAAGTTCAGAAAATGTAAGCTCTCTTATCTCGAAACAATCTATTACCTTTGACCTACCATGTCATGGAGTCTTTGACTTTCAAATGTAGTACTTCACTACCACACTCATTATTTTGGCCATGAAAAAAACTAACAACGGAAATGAAAGTTTTTTTGAATTTGTTTCTTAATTTTAATTTTTCTCCTCAAACATTGTGGCTATATACTCTATACTTTTGTACGCCTTTGTGCATTGTATGATTTGATTATAGATTCTTGTGAAGAATCTTGAGAATGTGCAAAGAAATCATATGTTTAGTATAGTTGTTTTTCCTTTTCTTGTTGATATCTTTTTTGAGTGATGCTAGGAATATTACAAATTTTACTACATAAGCTCTATAAATTAATGTGTCAATTTTTTAATAAGAAAAAGGTAACTAAGAAATTTGTTTATTATGTTATTGTGCTGATACCAATCACGTTCATTGTCACTTTAGTTTGTAAGTTTTTTAAACGCAAGGAATGAGTGTCTTTATGGTATTTAGCAACATAGTAAACATTCAATACTCTTTTGGTATGATTTAATATTAACATGACCTTCTTGTTCTTAAACAGTTGGATGAGAAAGCACGACTCTTTTTGAAAACTTTGCTTGACAATGCAAGAGAGAGAGTTTTTGAGAGCCATTCAAAGGTACATTTTGTCATTCAGTACTGTGAATGAAGTTCTTTATTATTATTTTTTTCTAGAGCAAACTACACATCAAAGAAAACAAAGCATGCTCTTGGATCCTAATAGGAAGAGAAAATCATTCCCATATGATGATTGTTGCCTAATTTATCTTCTCATGATGGTGTAACAGATTATAGCAGCACAATCTGGTTTCTCTAACACACCAAAGGCTATGCCAGTTTCAACATCTTTTCCCCTCATTACTCAAGCCTTAAGCAATGGGTCAAAATTCCAAACAATCACTTCACAAAAGGATGAGTTGCCACCCAGGAAACCAACACCAGAGAAAGCAATTCCCATGCTCTCTAAACCCAGCATCTCTTCAAGCAAACCCGAGTACAAAAGGCGACAGCGTTGGATTTATGAGCAAAGCAGTATGAAAAGGCAGAACTCAGTTGAGGACGCAAACAACATAGCTAACAATAAAGCCACAAGCTCAAGCATGAAAAGTACTGATCAACATCAGCTGCACAATCAGTTAGGCCCTTTTAATGTGTTCAATTTGCAAGCAAAAGGAATACCACAAGTGAAAGAGAACTCAATACAGAAAAGAATGCATGAACTCCAACATAGTCCAAGCATTGCTAGTTCCTCAAGCTATTTAGCAACTGGGCTTATTGAACCAGGACTTGGTTATAGTCCCACTTATCTTATAGATAAAAAACCAGACCAGGCCGATGATATTTCAAAGGATGTTGCTAGTACAATCAAGCAAATTGATTCCCACATATCAGCTTTGAACCTTTGTTCTGGGATTGTGGATTCTAACATGACTAGTACAAGTTTGGGTTTGGGTTTGGTGTCTAAGCCAGTTACTCCTTTGACACAAATTAAAGATGGGTTTGGTAAAAAAAGCAAGCTGGGCAATCTTGATGGGCCTGCACTTTTGGGTTTGGATCGAAGTGAATTACCGAGTCAGCAAGCGAGTCAACTCAGTATGAAACATGGTAGCTATTTGAGCCCAGCAAGCACGCCCATTTATTCGCTGAGTCAGCTGGCGAGTCAGATTGGAGGTACGGACAGTGAATCATTTGCAAGAGCACGTGGCTGGTCGAGTGTGAGAAGTAGAATTGGGTTACTGAGTCGAGCAGCGAGTCGGAATGACGATTTTGTGAGTCAGAGTGGTGATTATGTTCATGGGTTTAGGTTCCCTACGAGTCAGCCTTTGAAAGAGAGTGGAAAACTAAAAGATCCAACGGCTCAGATTGAGAAAACTAGGAAGGAAGTCAGATCTAGACCATCCATGCCACCTCATTCAGTGGGGTCCACTAATTCTCTTGATCCACATCAAATGGTAATCAAGCCAACTCTACTAGGACTAGACCAAAGAAAAGGGACCCACAAGATTAGTCATGAGGGCCCACACAACAAGATCTTGCCACGTCAGTTTCATGATGAATCAGACGGTCCCAGCTCTTCTTTAGATTCTTACTTCTCTGTTAGTAATAGACAAGGTAGTACTGGCAGTGGTGGGAGAGAGAGCAATGGTGAAAGCTATGAGTACTCATTGCCAAGTCAGACTCGGGCCCACAATCACATTGGTCCCACAAGTGAAAGTAGTTGGGCTAGTAATCAACAAGGTAGTGGGCCTAGCAGTATGGAAAGCTATGATTATTCATTGCCAAGCCCAACTCGAGCCCATCATAAGAAAGTTGTAATTACAAGTGAAAGTAGTGAAAGCTATGGTTATTCTTTGCCAAGGGCCCAACATCACATTGATCCCACATCAAGAATTGCTAGTGATGAAAGGAGCTCAGAAGATACTATTGGTTCATATGTGGGTCCCTCTACAAGATTCAAATCAAGCCGTAGGAGGAGCCCAAAAAAATCAATCGGACGGTTGAGGAAATTCAAGAACAAACTAGGACTTATCTTTCATCATCATCATCATCATCATCACCACCATCATCACCATGATGATGATGATGATGATGAGATTGGTCATGCCCTAGTGGGCCACAAGAAGAAGAATTCCATGTGGAAGCCATTGAAGAAAATGCTACACCATGATAATAGAGGGATTCAAAAGGTGAAGAAATCAATGGTCAGTAGCGTGCCACGTAAGCACCAGGTAAAACAGTTTCATGGTTTGATGGAAGGGCTATTGAGGCATGTTCGGCATTCAAAGAAATCAAAAAAGGGCTCAAAAGGTAGGATTCGTGTTGGTAATAAGAGGGTGGCAAAGAAGTTGCAATGGTGGAAAATGTTAAGACAACAAGGTGGAGTGAAGCTGCCCAAAAAGGGGCGTGTTAGATTGGGCTTCATGAGGAAAAACAAAAAACCACTACTTAAAATGAGTTGATAATGAGTTTGTTTGTAAATGTGTACAATAGTAACAATACTATACACGTTTACTTAGTTTACAATGTAAATATTACGTGAACGGTAAAATGTAGACTAATAGTTTTTCTTATTGTTAACTTATTCTTGATTTTTAAGGCCTGCACTCTTTTGTATTAGACAAAATCATAAACCATCTTCAGGTTGGTATTGATTGTTTATGGCAGCAATCTAACTTTTCAGGTGTTTTATTTTATTATCCCAGCTACTTTTCTTGCATCCAACTTTTGGTTATAGGATTGCAGCTTCTTGAGTTGCTTGGTTACAAGATTTTGAGGATAAGTACTCTGGAAAAGGGGCTTTGAAATTGAAGTTTGATTGATTGGAATGGTCTGAAATTCTGAATATGTAATAAATAAATTATCTCACAGCCTTGATTTGCATTTTATGATGGAAAGTAAATGGCTCGGTTGGATTGGATCTGATCATCATTCACTGTAATATGCTTGGGTGTTTGCGGGTTTTTTTTTTAGGTGAAATTTGAACCCATAGCCTTTATTTGATAAACTTGATTAATTGAGCCAACTAAACCCATTACCCGTTTGTTTTGTTTACCAGTTTATTTAATTATGTTGTAGTAATGCCTATTGACTAAACGCATTAGTCTTTTCCTTGTTAGTAAATGACACATTATAATTAATTTTTGCCATTTGACACGAAGGTGCAGGACCAAAAATTGCTATATAATATTCAAATATACTAGATTACATGTAGCATTTGCTTTGCTATTTTGTTTAACTACGCGAATAGGATACAAGAAAATTAGGTAGTTCCATAGTCTAGTATAGTGTCCAAATATACTCTCTCTCAGATTCAAGAAAATAATTTATTTTAATCTTTGATTCTCAAAAAAATTCAAGAAACGTATTGATGAGTATTCATGCCTTTTCGAAAAATGCAAGTAGCATAGGTGAATATATAGCTTACAGAAAATTGGGCTAATCCAACCAATCTTACTTGCATAATGAAAATAACCACTGCTTTATCTCTCCATAGAATCAAACTAACTAAAAGGTGTGCGTTTATGAGTTGATGCTGAAGTTTTAATCAATTATTGCCAATATTTTAGAACCTAAAAAGATATCCTTAACAATTTCAATAACCGGATTCATTGTTATTCTTATTATAGTAGATGCCATCACACATACAATCACACTCAATTCAATGGAATTATTTGATTTTAAAGGGATACATGTGACATGGTAGTTTGGGATGACAATAAGGAGAGACAAGATCAACTCATGAGTGCCTCATTTCCTTTTAGGCACAAGTGGAGTTGGATAGGACATGGTGCGATGTAGAGATATCTTGGTATCACAAATTAAGTAATGTTATCATTGATATGAGATACATATGAGCCAAAAAAGAAAGAAAGAAAAAGAGCCATCAGTGATGGAGTAAAAAACAAGTTTTTTAGGAGACAATAATAGAATATGTATATAAAAAGAAAGAAGAAAAAACTATATATATGATCTATATATAAAAAAAAAGAAGAAGGGTAAATTACATATTTAGTCCCTATTTTATGCACCACATTTCAATTTGGTCCCTAACCTTTCAATTGTGTCAATTAGGTCCTTAATCTTTTAGTACTGTGTTAATTTAATCCATGTCGTTATATCTTAAATAAAAATTGATAACACTTCTAATGGCCAAAATAAAAAATTAGCTTTTATTGATATGACAATACACTAAAATTTTATTTCGGCCACTTGCCATGTTAGCAATTTTTATCTAAGATATAACGACATGGACTAAATTGACACAACGTTGAAAAGTTAAGGATCAAATTGACACAATTAAAATGTTAGGGACTAAATTAAAATATGGTGTAAAAGTTAGGGACCAAATATATAGTTTAGCAAAAAAAAAAAAAAAAAATGCACACACATTTGCAATGGTGTAGGGAAAGTTTAGGACGATAAAAACTTGTCTTGTCTCATCCTCCCTTAGGGTTCGAGGCAAGGAAAACTCATGCAAGGTAAAGCAAGATAGGAATGGCCGAACGCAACAAGAAATTTTTGCCATCCATCATTTTTTTTCCCTTATTAAAATAATAATACTAGAAGTATAATATTTTTTACAACTACGAACATGATAAATTTGTAATTGGAACGATATTACTTGAACTAGGATACATTATTATATTATTAATATCACTTTTATTACGTATCAATCACAAATAGAATATTAAATCTTAAATAAATAAATAAATTTATTTAATTTAAATTTAAATGGATTCTAACTTCTAAGTAATTGGTTGATATATATATTTTTTGAAAATTTACGATTTCAGTTGAATTTTAACTTTTAAGTAATTATTTAACTTTTAAATAATTATTACCTAAAATAAAATATTATTTTGTAAATTTTGCCTAAAGTAATTATACTTATAACACTACACGAATAGGTTGTGTGTTTATTCAAACTTCATAGGACAGTACCTCCTTGCTCAAGGCACTATAAATATATAAATAATAAACAAAACACTAAAAATACTAATCTCCTAGCTCAAGCAAACTGCAAAGCACAACACAACACACACAGTTTCAGATTCAGATAAATCAAACTCAGCCGAGTGAGCTACCACCGAGTCACGAGTCACCATGGACAGCCAAGAAGGAACTCAGCAGCCACACCTCGTGCTCGCCAACAAGCTCTTCCTCCTCAGGCACCCTCACGTTCAGGACATCGAGAAGGTCCGCCTCAAAGACGAGGTCTTCTCCGCCGTCAAATCCGACGGTAAACTCCTCCTCCTCCTCCTCCTCCGCCGATTTCACCACCACCGAGTTATGCATTCCTCCGATTCACTCAACTCACAATGCTTTGTTTTTTTTTTTTTTTGTGTGTATTTTGTGTGTAGATATGGCTCCGTTGTACGAAACCCTAGCTACCGATTCGGTGTTGGAGAGAGATCAGGGGCTTCTGGACTCGATGCGTGCTAAGATCGACGAAGAGATTAAGAAGCTTGACGAAAAGTGAGCTTTTTTTTTTAAATTTAATTTTAGATTTTGGTTTTATTGAATTTCGACGTAATTTGCTTTTTTGGTGAGAGAATTAGGGAATGGAAAATAAAATTTTGATTTTTTTTTTTGGGCTATTAATGATAAAAATTCGACCTTGACGAAAATTGAGCTTGTGTTTGATTTAATTTAATTTTAGATTCTGTTTATTTTGAATTTCAATTTAATTTGCTTTTTTGGTGAGAGAACTAGGGAAAGGAAAATAAAATTTTGAATTTTTTGTGGCACTTAGTGATAAAAATTCAACCTTGACGTAGTGAAAACTGTTGCATTAGGGTTGGTTTTGGTGTTTTATTAATATAATAGTATTTTCATGGATCTGAAATTGTATGTAAGAGATTTAAGTTTCTCTTGTTCTCGCGCAATTTTCTCAGCAACCAAACACGGTTTTGTTCACATTTAGTGGTTAGTAGTTAGTACCATTATCTTATGGATAAAACTTGGATACGGTTGTTTAGATGCAGTTCATTAGGTTTCTCAATCAAATTTAAATGCATAGCTGCGTTGAATTTAATTTTCATCAGAAAAGATAACAATGTGCTTGAATTTAATTGGAGAAATTAATGTACAATTTAAGTTTTACCCTTATCTTAAATTTTTTTAGTTATTTGATAAGTGTTGATGCTACCTTTTTCTTTTTCCTTAAATTCCTGTATGTTACTGCTAGATGATAATAAGGGGTATGGTGGAATGGGAGAGGGCTTAGTTTTTATGTTGAAGTTTAGGGAATTGGTGTTTGATAGTCAGATTCTTAGCTGTGTCTTCCAATTCTATTGGTTGGTGGGGTTTAGGTCCTAGGAAAAAGTAGTGGAATGTTCATTCAAAGGAGATATTAGCAGGTGGTTAGACTTATGATAGTTACTTGATGACTTAGTTGCAATATTCTAAAGGCTGGATTATTTCAAATGTGTTTACATTTGTGCAAAGGTTAAGGGGATTTAGAAGCTATAGAAATTAGAATCTCATGCCAAGCTGAAGTCTTCAAGACCCTTAAATAATTGGAGCTGCGAAATCTTGTGTCAAATGTTTAAGGGGATTTAGAAGCCTTTAAACAAATCTTTGGGGCATATTTTGGAGGTGGAGGGATGGAAGTTGGGGTTTCCAGACTAAAAAAGTCATAATTAAATTTTTTTACTAAATGCATTGTATTTGGGCCGGGCTTTCTCAAACAAATTGTTATTGAGTTGGGTTGGGTTTCAGTGTAACCTCCCAGTTCTGAGATGCATGATAGGGACAAGATTGAAAGCCTTAATATGAAAGAGGAAGATTATTATTATTTTTTATTTAAAAAGTCTTCCAAGTAGTTTAAGTGATGGATTCTTCTCTCTTGCTCAAACTAGTCTTGTCACCGTCATGCTTTCTTTAATCTTCTGCAACTTTAATGCACTTGCATAGACTTTTAGCCTCTTTTTTTTATTTTTGGGGGGGGGGGTGTTGGAGAATTGGGTTTTTTAGATTAGAAAAGCTATGGTTGATTTTTTTACTAATTGCATTGTATTCAGGCTGAGCTTTTTCAACCTAATTGTAATTGGTATGGCTTGGGTTGGGGTTTCTAGTATTGAGGTGCATTTATTTTGGTTGGAACTAGTTTTTATATGCATTTATTTTCGCTGGAACTAGTTTTTAGATGCATGACAGTGACAAGATTTATGCCTTAACGTGAAAGGAGGGGGGGGGGGGGGTTGTGGAATGCATATTTTTTGAGTAGTTTCAGCAATGGATTCCTCTTTCTATTGCTCAAACCAACCATATCACTATGATGCTTTCTTTATAATCTTCTGCAAATTTAGTGCACTCACAAGATTTTGGCATCATAATTGTGCTTGAGTTAGACTTCTACGATTACAAGCTTGATGAGCAGAACATATGCTTGTGTGCATGAATACACTCATTTTCTGCATCTTCTGAGTAGTTTAAGTGCTGGATTCTGCTCAAAACATTCCCCACAGTTGTGTGCTTTCTTTAATCCTCTACAATGGACTCACAATTGTGCTCCCTTGTGTCTTCAAATGTTTTTATGACACACATGCTTGTGCAGATGAATGCTCTTTGTTTTTTCAAAAATGATTTCCTTATTGGCTATTGAGTTGAATGTCATGGAGTTGACTTTGATAGAATATTAATGGAATGAAGAAGTATGGTATAATGAACAAACAATATGTAAGGATATGGACTGTAATAATTGGTAGTGAACTAAAACTTGTGAAATGGTTTTTTTTTCCCTTTTAGATAATAAGATTTTATTGAGAAAGATGAGATACTTTAAGCACGCAACTGTTTTCACTAAACATTCCTAAAATATTGTGACACCTATCATCACTTCATCAATGTGAAGAGAGTGAATTACTGAATTAAAAAAAAAAAAAAAACCTAAAATAGAATTTAAATTTTGAACTTCTAGTGCCTATGATTCAGGACCACTTGAAGAACCCTCTTAGGAGGCTAGATTTCAGCTCCAGAATAGTAGAATGCTTGTCATTGTGTATTCTCATGTACATGAGATAGTTCCTTTTTTTAATTAAATCCCATTATTTATATATAAAAGATTCCTTGTCATTAAAAGTTTGGTTGTTCTCTCCTTCCATGTAGCCCAACTTAAACAAGGTGGGCGGCATTCCATGCAAAAGAGCTTCTATGTTTACACAATTTATTTTTACATGACAAGTTAAAATTTTAGCCCCTCAGCTCAGTGTTTTCAATGTTTTTTTCTTTTTTGTTAGTTTGTCTGCTACATTTTCTTTTTGAAGGAGAGCACAAGTGCACAACTGTCTCCTTATTTTAGTGCATTAATCTTTTGCAACAAGACTGTATTATGGTCTAAAGTTTGTGTTTAAATTAGGTTGAGTTGAATCAGGTTTGGTCTGAACCTTAGATCATCTTGCTGGATGCTTTTACTTGTGTCAACTCATCTAAATTCTGATTGCTGTGTGTCAATTTTTTTAATAAAAAAATCTATGTTAATAAGGTTGAATTCCTTAATCCTTATCTACCACGTGTCCTAGATAATAGATTGTTCTGTAAAAACAGCTTGCTGTAAATCTTGTGGATGAAAGAGGGTGTTTACTTAAAATTATGTCAAATAATAGGAATCACTTGGTATATTGTTTGATGGAACCATGAGTATCTATTAGGATTCAAAGTATTATGATCACCAATTGATCCTTATTTTTTTTCACTTAAGCAATTCTATCTGGTTGTACTTTATTCAGGATTGCTGATGCTGAGCTAAACTTGGGTGAAACTGAAGTTCGAGAAGCCCATTTGGCAAAAGCCTTGTATTTTATTCAAATTGGTGACAAGGTACATAATTTTCATATCTTATTGCTATTGAAAGTATTGTGACCATTGTCTGCTTACAGTGGAATTTGACATCTAACTCCCCCTCCTGACCTACCATGAACCCAGGAGAAAGCATTGGAACAACTCAAGGTGACAGAAAGCAAAACAGTTGCAGTTGGGCAAAAGATGGACTTGGTGTTCCATACACTACAGCTTGGATTTTTCTACATGGATTTTGATCTAATTTCCAAAAGCATTGATAAAGCAAAAAGGTAAGCAATGCCATGAAATTCCCAACAACATTCTGTGCTTCTGTCTTTTTGAAAGTTGGCCCACATGAGTCATTGAATTATAACTGTTTGTACAATGATTCCAGCTTGTTTGAAGAGGGAGGAGATTGGGAAAGGAAGAATCGTTTGAAGGTGTATGAAGGCCTGTACTGCATGTCCACTCGAAACTTCAAGAAGGCAGCCAGTCTATTTTTGGATTCTATATCAACCTTCACAACTTATGAACTTTTCCCTTATGACACCTTCATATTTTACACTGTCCTTACAAGCATTATAACCTTGGATAGAGTTTCCCTGAAGCAGAAGGTATTCAGGTTTTCCCCACTGGATGGTTTAAATTTATCCAACTTATGTAATATATATATATATATATATATATATATATATATATATATATATATATATATATATTTTGAGCAAGTTCTCTGATATTATTTTACTAACTAATTCTGGTTGAAATTTGTTTAGGTTGTTGATGCTCCAGAGATATTGACAATTATTGAAAAAATCCCATATCTTTCAGAGTTTTTGAACTCCTTGTACGAGTGTCAATATAAATCATTTTTTGTGGCTTTTGGTAAGTTGAGATCTAATATAGCCCATAATCTTAAACATAACAATAAAATGTTAAAAGAAATATGTTCTTTTGGTTCCTCTGCATGGTCTGATTTCTTGCAACACTCTGAGCTTCTTGGTGTTTGCTTATGTGATATGGTATACCTATAAGAGCTAGTGCTACCGGTACCAATTAATTTATTTATAACTTGTTCAATTCTATATATAACTTGTATATTCTATTGCATTTTTCATTTTCAGCTGGCCTTACGGAGCAAATAAAATTGGACCGCTATTTGCATCCACACTTTCGTTACTATATGAGGGAGGTCAGAACTGTGGTTTATTCCCAGTTTTTGGAATCCTATAAAAGTGTTACAATTGAAGCAATGGCTAAGGCATTTGGAGTTACAGTGGAGTTTATTGATTTGTAAGTACATAAATTTATTGATGCTCTATTTTAGATTCTATCTAGCAGTATGTTTGTGCCATACACACATTGAATAAAAATTATATGTAAATTGAAAATAAATTTCACTAATATCAGTGAAATTGAATAATAAAATGAATAAGCAAAAAATATTTTTCGACAGGATTTGAGATTTTCTTGTCCAATGCATTTTTCGTGTTCGTTATGTATAGTATATTTTTAATAGGGTTTGAGATTTTCTTTTGAGACGGTGGTGTGTTTAATTGTGTTTTTAATCCACCTTTTCGCTATTTCTCTATTACAGGGAGCTCTCGCGTTTTATTGCTGCAGGGAAGCTTCATTGCAAGATTGATAAAGTTGCAGGCGTTCTTGAGACTAATCGTCCAGATGCAAAGAATGCTCTTTACCAAGCAACTATCAAGCAAGGAGACTTCCTATTAAACCGGATCCAGAAGCTATCTCGTGTGATTGATCTGTGAAGTATTATTTGATTTTCATTTTGAAAATGATGCCAAAATTTGCACATTTCAGAGGAACACAGAGCATAAGGAAGTTCTGTTGGATGCCTTTTATTCGTGAATCTGATATTAACTTATCTGTAACTATTTGTTTTCCAAACTTACCAAGCATTGAACATACTGATTCAGAATTCAATTCAGTTTTCAGTTTTCTTGAGTTTATGACTGCTTGCTTAGGTTATAAGATGTCACACAACATGTCTCTGTGGCCCTCCAAACAAATTAAAAATCGTTTACTGTTATTTATGATGGATAAGTGTGCGTGTAGATTTTAGGTTTATTGGTGGAAATTCTGGATTTAGTTTTGGTAAAACTTAGGTACCGTTTCTTATTTGATTTACCCAATAAGTTAGGTTTCCTTAGGTTCCTGATTAAAATACACATGGCTGCATCAGTCATCAAAGCAGTATGATGTTATTTTTAAAGAATAATGGTAGATGGGAAATGAAGTGATCCTACCATAATGGTCCAGAAGGTCTTGTTATTACTTATTAGTAGATTACAGAATTCATAATCAACCAACTAGCACAGACACTCATAGAAGAGAGCTGATTAATTCAGTGGCAGCCACCTCCTCCTGGAGCTGTCAAAATAAATTTTGATGGAGCTGTATTTGAATCTCTTAAAGCTATTGGTATCGGTGTAATCATTTGTGATCAAGCCGGTAAAGTCGGTAGCAGCTGTTAGTCAAAAAGATCACATGTTTGGCGATGCAGAAGAGCTATAGGTTTAGCAGAGAATATGGGCATTGCAAGATTAATACTTGAAGGTGACTCCATTGGACCATTAATGTGATAAGAGCTATTCACAGGATTGGTTCATCTAGTGGAGGAGATACAAACCAAGCTCATGAACTTCGAATGTTGGGAGGCCAAATACGAAGCTAGGGAGGTTAATCAAGCTGCAGATAAACTAGCAAAAGATAGAAATGTGTATGAGAATGAGACTGTATCTGTGTAGGCTCAGTCCCAGTATCAATCGCAAACCTGCTTTATAGCAAATGATTGAAGCAGGGATTTGCATCAGTGAAAAAATTGTTTTTTTCCCTTGGGGGTTCCCAAAAAAAAAAAAAAATAGGGCTCATAAGTCATAAATATTTTCTGACAGATCCTTTTGTAATTCTGACTGGTAGCTCTTATACCCTAGGGGGTCGAATTAAGCTTTCCCATTGTAAACCCAATTAGTTGCATTAAGCTTAGCTGAAATTCAAAACCTTACATCAGTGGAAAAACACCGCAACCCAAAATATTTAGGCCTGTTTGGTAATGTTGTTGTTTCACGTTGCTTGAACAACAGTTTTCATTATTTAAACAATAAAACATGTATTTCCACAACACTTAAATAACGATACTAAAACAACATTGTGTTTTATATTTTTTTTGTTGTAACAAAATTTACAAAATGGAAATCAATCACATGCTACACCATTTATTTATTTGTTATATTAATTATTTTGAGCATAATGAAATTTTAATATAATTTTTCTAAGATTTATATGTGAAACAATTAGTTTTTTTACGTGAAAAACAATTGATTTGAAATATGACATTTTTACTCAAATTTAGTTGTTTTTTGCAACAATTAAAACTATGTCCGACAAAAAGGGGAAAAAAAAATTTAGTAACACAATCAAGAATGTAAAAAAAATAATTGAAGGATATATGCATTTTTTAGTAGGCATGAAACATGCTTATATATATGAGCTACTATATCATGTAACTTTCAATTTATAAACACATATATATAGTATGATCAAATCACTAATCTACTCTTAGTGTATTTCTATTTTGTCTATATATAAAATAATTAAAGAATACAATTTTTTACAATGAAATTTATTGAAATATCTTTTTTATACATTGGGGTGAGGATCTGAGTCTTGAATGTTTCTATTGAAAATTGAGGTGTCAAATTATAATATTTTTAATATAACTTATTGAAATATTAGAGAAAACTAAAGATAAGTTGCACCACGCACAGAAATTCAACTAGATCAATAAGAAAGAGAATCAACACACCTCCCCCCAACAAATCATCGAAGAAAACTCTCGCCCAGTACCAAACAAAATCCCAAGACCTTTGTTGTTTGTGCGTAGGAGTAGTAGAAGAAGTGGATGGGAGTGTAATGGTTTTAGGGATTAGGTATGAAAGGAGGTTTAAGGGTTAGGTAGTTCAGTCTTTATTCTTATTCTTATTTCTTTTCATGGCATAGGGCTAAGGTTTTTGAGTGGGCTTTTTTGTCTTTTTCCCTAACGAAGATGAAGTCCGAGCTCTGGAAGTACTCGTGTGGAAGTACAACTACAGGGGTCGTGTTAAGGTGACTCAGGGACTCTCAAAGAACGAGCAAAGGAATCTTAAGGAGCTGAAGAAGAAAAAAAGTATTAGGATTTAGAGGGTAGAAGAAAAAAGGTTTAGGATTTAGTGTAGAAAAAGAAGAAAAAGAAGGTTTAGGTCTCTGTTGTATAGGGCTTTGGTATAAGGTGTGGGATATTTTGTTTTGTTTTTGTTTTTGTTTTTTTTTTCTTCTATAATCTCGAATTGGGGCTTTTTTTTTGTGGGTCTTTTGTCGTCGTTCTCTATGGAGCCATGTATTCAAGATTGAGGATGAAATGAAATATCTTTTGCGTTTACTTTATGTTAATTCTTGTTGTTGTTCTTTAATTTATGTTCTTGTTTGTGTTTAATCAATCTCTCTTGGTCAAGTCAATGGCATTACCTACCAAAACTCTCTTAATCTTGCAGTTTTTATTTCCTAGGGTTTTCGTTTACTTTTTTATAATAATTTTTTTTATTCAAGAATCATATTCTGATCTGGATAGTTTTGGTTTTTTACTGCATGCAACTACGAGTTTATTTATTTATTATGGGCTTATTTATTTATTTATCATTACTTTTCTTGGTAAAATTTCAATACCTTACATGAAATAGTGGTTACTTGAACCAAGTTGTTTGTTCATATTTGTTTCTTTATAAACAATCCAAATTTGAGCCTTAGTTTTAAGATTGTTTAATAAATGAGCAGAGCAAGCAAAAAATAAAAAATAAAAACAAAAGTATATAATAAACAAATAAATTGTTCATGAACATGCTCCAAAATATTAGGGCACGATTAAAAAACAAATTGAGCCTAAGCTCATTTATGGGCATCGTAATAACCTTGATACAATTAGCTTGAGAAATAAACTCATATATTACTATTACTAAGACTTCAATTAATTTTGTGTGTGTGTATTTTTATCATGTGAATTAGTTTTTAGATGCCTTCTTTGTGTTATTATGATTCATCTAATCAGTTTTCCTATTTTAGGTTTTAGATTTGTAGATTTGATACGCATAATAACTTGATATCTTATGCCTTTAATTACAATCAGTCCACACAATTTGAAGAGCCAATTCAACATGCGATATATGACAGTATCTATCATATTAGATTACCATCCTCCAATTTGATCAAACAGAAACAGTAGAATGCATGCAGGATATCATTTCACCAAAAACCCAAAACATCCCACACATTGCATTTTCCCACAACATGATTAAACAAATGGTAGAAACAGCTTTTCTCTAGTTGGAAGCCTTAATCTTATGCAATTATTTTGCCATTTGTCATTCTTATTTGAATAATTTGGAATATGCATTCTTTGGACTAATGGCATCAAGTATGCCTTGTTGTAGAATGGAAATTACCAATACAAAATAAGTGAATGAAGGAGTAGCTATAGGGCTTGGCTTCTCTTTTCAACAAAACTATCTTCACAAGCCTTTACATCAGAGGATCCTTGTCTAGAGGAACATGTTAAACTTAGCACATAACCACAAAATTTAGGCTGGAGAACCTACTCAGGCTCAAAAAATATATAGCAGTGCATGCTAGCTAGCATCACCATAAAAATTATTACATAGAACACACTAAATGATTTCCCAAAATTTCACTTTTAAATTGTAAGGTTTAAAAAATATAGGTAGTGCTTCTTGCTTAATTGATTGATACACATGCTTGATTGATCAGATTGTGTCTTGTTGAGTTGAAATTGTCACATAAAATTAATTATGTCCATCTCTATTTCATCTAGAAATGTATTTAGGCTTAAATTTTATATATGAGGTAAGGAGTGATGTAGGCATATGAATGTGGAGTTCAGTTGAAATGGGATAATGATTTCTCACAATTGTATGTTAAGTAAGCTCCAAACAATGCAGGCACACTCCCATATGGTTGTATTAAACTGATAAATAAATTACTCATTTTGTTCAATCTTTAGCAATAAATATATAATGGCAGATTATAGAAATAAATATATAATGGCACCAATCACCAAAAAAAAGAAAAAAAAATGCTACTGTTAATGTATGGATCAAATATCAAAGGAAACAAGATCGAAATTCTCTTTGTGTTGTGAGATATTATTTGTTTGAAATAGTTGAACCTCATGTTATTATTATGGACATTTTACATTGATGATTGCGATAATATTAGATAACTTTATATTTGATTCGTGAATGTGGAAGTGCATAATTAAAGCAATGGTAACATAGCAGCCCATGCAGATAGCAACTTCAAGCTCTCATTAAGACATTAAGGGTGAGTTTGGTTCAGCTTTTTTAAAAACTGGAGTTTTTAAAAAGTGCAGTATGAAAAAATGTTTTTTGAAAAAGCTGAATGTTTGATAAAAGCTGTTAAAAAGTACTTTTTGAAAAAGCTGAATATTTGACTAGCACTTATAAAAGTGGTGGATTGAGTGGTAAATTACCAAAAAGGACAATATAAATATAAAGGAGTTTGTTTCATACTTAAATCTAGGGATGTCCATGGGTAGGGTATGGGTATACCCAATCCATACCCTACCCGAAAAGTTTACCCATAGATACCTGAATATTAATAGCCATTAGTATTCATACCTCAATCTTACCCGAATTTATTATTTATGGATATCCATACCATACTCGAAACCCTTTTTTTTTTTTTTTAATTCAAAACATTTTTTTTTTTTACTGAAAAGATAGAAATATATTAATCAAAAGGAAAAAAAAAAAAAAAACAAACAAAGGAAGCCCGGCCCAGGAGCTTTACAACCAAAGAAAACGCCCAGAGCAAAACCATGGGCCCATACCCTACCACGTTCTTCTCATCTTGCTTTGAATTCTTTCTCTCCTATGCTTTCCTCTCTCTCTCTAGCACCGCCTTCAACACCTTCTTCTGATTTTCAAGCTCGTCTTCCAGGTAGATCTGATCCAGATTCTCCATCTGGAATTTCTCCGTCAACAACACGTTCTCTTTCTTCTCGTTATCAATTTCTAGTTTCAATTTTGTTTCTCTTGCTACCAAAATCTCTTCGGCACGGTCAAAGTCTTTACTCTGATATGCAGTTTGGAGCTTCGAAACCAACTCCGAAATGCTCTAGTTCTTTGGGTTAGTGCAATCACCATTGCCATCCAATGCGAAAGTCGGTACATGCTGTGAACTCATTTTGGGGAAAATGAGAGAGTGATAGTTGAAACGACGCCATGTGCAGGTGAATGGTTTTGAGGAAATGTAAGTGGTTGCTGTTGCTAGGTTTTGTTGTGGAGAAGCAGAAAAGGTGGTAAACGACTGATCATTGATTGAGTGCCAAGTGGTTTGTACTTTGTACACTTCAGTATTTGTTTAGTATTTTTTTTAATATGGGTCGGGTTTAGATAATATCCATACCCTACTCGAACAATTTGGGTAATACCTGTACCCTACCCAATTAAGATATACCCATTAAGAACCGGGTATTACTTGGAATATTTGGATCGGATAGGGTTGGATATCCATTATCCAATGGGTATGGTCAACTCTACTTAAATCAACTACTTCATCATACTTAAATCAATTTTTCTCTTTTTAAAAAAATTATTTTTTCTCACCAATATTAGCTAATAATAACCTACCACTTAAGATTTATTATGAAAGTATTGTGATAAAAATTGATACTGATTTTAATTTTAACGTACTATTAAAATTACTTTTTTCTCTTGCTAAAAAAATTATTTGTTTCTCACCAATATTAGCTAATAATAACCTACCACTTAAGATTTATTGTGAAAATATTGTGATAATTGATATTGATTTTAATTTGAACATACTATTACAATTTTTTTTTTCTCTTTCTAAAAAAATTATTTTTTTCTCACCAATATTAGTTAATAATAACCTATCACTTAAGATTTATTGTGAAAGTATTGTAAAAATATTGTGATAAAAATTGATACTGATTTTAATTTTAACGTACTATTAAAATTATTTTTTTCTCTTTCTTAAAAAAATTATTTTTTTCTCACCAATATTAGCTAATAATAACCTACAACTTAAAATTTATTGTGAAAATATTGTGATAACATTTTCTTCTTCTTCTTTTTTCCTTCTTTTTTCTTCTTTTTTTATCCTCCACACAAGGCATTTCTTTCTTCTTCTTCTTTTTTTTTCCTTTTTTTCCCCATCTTTTTTTCTCCTCCACACACGTACCTTAACTTTTTTTTTTTCCTCTTTTTCCCTTCCACTTCCTCCACACTCCAGAACATTCCACACACAGCTCCCTTTCTTCCTCTTTCTTTTTCTATTTTTTTTCTTCCTTTCTCCCCTTTCTCTTGCCACTTCACCTTTCCTCTCAGAGAGTCAGACTCAATCTCAGTCTCAACTCTCAAAGAGACCAAAAAGCCCACCAACCAAACTATCAGAAATTGTGTGCCTTTTTGTATTGTGTTACTGTGTTTTACACACCTACACGGCTCCACCGTAACATTACAGTGCAACAGCAGTGTCTGCCACCGTTGCTCTGCCTTCACCGTTGCTTGATCTCATTTGCTCTGCCTTCACTGCCGCCTGTCTTCCTTCCCACCGTTGCTTGATCTCTTCCCCACTGCCAACGACATGCGGTAGAAATGGGTCAGATCATTTTTTTTTTTGTTCTGATTTCATTATTAGGTTTCTTTGTAAAATTGTGTTATAAACAAAGGGATAAAATTGAGTTTTTAAGAAAAAATAGTGGGCAATTTGGGGAATTTGTGCAACTTCCAACGGTAATATTGAAACGCGCTTCATCGCTTTTTGGCAAAGGAGCAAGATGCTGCTTTCCCGATTTGAGTTTTTCCTTCACAAATAAAAATGCGAATTTTATGAAAATGCAGCTTTCTAAAAACTTATCAAACACACTTTTTATTTTTTTAGCTTGAAAAAGCGTGTTTCAGCTCGCAAAAGCTGAAACAAACGGGCACTAACCTTCCCTGTATCTATATTAATTATACTAGCTAGTCTATATATATATATATATATAGCTAAAACTGAGAAAAAATCTAATTAAATTCTAAATTGAAGTCTAATTTTATACTGTGTCTCATCTAATTTTTAAATTTATATGTCAAGTGAATTATAAGGTGTAAAAATTGAAGAGTCTAAATTCAATTAGATTCTAGGTTGAAGTTTAATTTTTGTTAGAGGAAAAATCAAATTTTAATTGAAGTTCAATTTTGTACTATGTGCCATCTAATTTTTTTTAATTTTTGTGACAAATGAATTATTTGGTGCAAAAACCAAAGAGTCTAGAATTAATTTGATTCTAAATTATATATATATATATATATATATATATATATATAATTGAGATTGGTTTTTTTTTTTTTTGAATCCAGACAAAACCTTATATTAAGTCAGGCTAGGAAGGTCAGCCTGAAAAACTGGTACAATATCTGGTGGCACCTTATCCATCCAGACGGACATATGAGAGACGTCTTTTGCCTTAGGAGCTAGAGAATGGGCTAACTTATTCCTCTGTCTACGTACAAATGATACATTGAAATTTGAAAAAAAGAGCTGAGAAACAGAATATCATTTATAATGTGACCATGTTGTGCCAAGTTTCTATCTCCACTCTTCAAAGCTTTGAACAGAGACTCGTTGTCACCTTCAAGAACAATATTGTAGAGACCAATCTCTAGTGCAAGTTCCGTCGCTCGTCTCGCTGCTAGCGCTTCTAGCTCGATCACAGTGGCTGATAATGGGATTTGTTGTGTCAGCGAAGCCAGAACGATGCCGTTGCTGTTACGAATGACAACTCCCAGACCCGCCTTATTTTCTTCAACAAATGTAGCCGCATCATAGTTTGCTTTAAAACCTTGGGCTTCTGGAGGAGACCAAACCTTCTGTTGCTGATTCCGGTTTGGCGTGTGGAGCACTGGAGGGGCAAAAACTTCAAATTTTCTTTCTCTCGCATGCTCTGTTATTCGGTCAATGGGCAGAGCAACCTTGCCTAGTCGAAGGTTATTCCGGCGATTCCACAAATTCCTGATGACGATGGAGAACAGCTCCGGATCCTTATTTCCTGCAAAAACAAAGTCTATTACGTCAGTAAAATCGCTGCTGCCCTTGAGTGCTTCGTGGCTCCTAATTGAGATTGGTTTTAAATGTACTCTGTGGAGTTACACACTAGTTTAATTAATTACAACTCTTTTTTTTAATAGTCACTATATACGTGGCAAAGAACTAGACAAAGGTTAATTACAACTTTCCTTAAGGTATTAGCATTACCAGTCCACCGCAGACATAGGGTACTAACCAATTTAGTAATTAGGTTAAACAGTGAGTCTTGAATTTTATGTCTTTTTTCAGGTCATAAGCACGTCTGCATAGTTTATTAGAATCTTGATTATCGGTTGATCCAACCAATTACGTACCATAATAATTAATGAACTTTTATTTATTTCTTTTGAAAACGTAATGATTAATGTATTAGAGATTTAAGATTTCATAAATTTATTTAATAACAAAATATATAATACCAGCAAGATCTCAAAAAATATAAAAATAAAAAAGAATAAGAAGATATAATAGTAACAATATTATATAAAATATAAAAGAGTAAATCACATCTTCCTCCCTTAAGATTTCACAAATAACACCCTCTCTAGCTCCTAAAATATATAAGCGAGATGATACTCTAAAAGCAACAGAGAAGTTTATATATACCTCCTCACCTCATAAAATAATATATTTTTTTTTAAAGATGACTCCTAAAATATATATTTAAAAAATATATATATATATATTACGTATATATTTCAAGAAACATAGCGGTACTTACCATATTTTAAATTATTTTGGTAGAACCGACTTACCTAGTTACCGAAATTCGTATCCTACTGGGTTTATAATCCGAATCCCAGAAGGAATAGTTAAGCTCTAACTATATATTAAGCCCTAGCAGTGCGTTTGTTTTGTCTATCAAAAATCTTAGTTAAGAAAACCAAAGCATTGTCTTCCCTATCAATGCTAATGACTGCAGGTTTTGATCCTTATTTGACTGCTTTTGATTTTAATCCTTTGGATTACCATCTGCACTTTGGAATTGAGTCGTTCAAGTCTGAAGAACCGACCCCGGAAGCCGGAGTTTTGGAACTCCGACTGAGAAGAAGGCATCAAGTTGAAGTTGTTGGGACCGGTAGCAATGGCACAGTAGAATCATTGGGTTTCACTGAAGACACAGTCAGTTTGGATGTCATTGAAGGGTTTAACATTCATTACCATATCTTGAAGTCACCCAAGTCGCTGAAAATAGAAGTTGATCAGATTCTCGACTGTTTGGAGCTTAACCCTTTTCATTGTGACTGCATCAGGCCCTTGATCGTGTCCCATCTTATTGATGCCTCTAAACAATATGGGTTCAACAACTTTGTGGTGGCAGCTAAAGTAGACCTCGTAAGGACTAAAGTGGTTTGTAACGATTCTCTTGCTCGATCGTTTGCTTTTGGATGCGGATTCCAAAAACAAAAGCTGATGATGATTGCAATGAATCTTTTGCTCGTTTACTTTTGGATACGGATTCATAGATTGAAGCCATGTCTCTACCCGTACAGTGTTCTTAGGGTTTTCGTTTTTCTTCTTTGCTCATTTGCTTTTGGATACGGATTCAGAAATTGAAACTGTATTGTGTTTCTAGGGTTTCCGTTCACTTTTTTTATTTAAATTTTAAATTTTTTTCTTCAAGATTCCTATTCTGATATGGATAGTTCTGGTTTGTACTCCTGCTACTATGGGTTTATTTATTAATTATGGGCTTATTATTTATTTATTTATGGTTAGTTTTCTTGGTAAATTTTCAAAAAGAAATAATTGAATTTGGAATCACGGATAAATTGGACATAATTGTTCAAGCATCTTACACAAAATATTGGTTATTTGAACCAAGTTGTTTATAAACCGTTCGAGCTTGGTTTGGTAAAAAGTATGCTCATTTTTGTTTATTATAAACAATTCAAACTTGAGTCTTAATTTTAAGATTATTTAATAAACGAGCTGAGTCCAAACAATAAATTACAAATAAAAAATAAAAGTATATTGTAAATAAAAAATTGTTCAAGAGCATGCTCTAAAATATTAGGGCACAATTTAAAAACAAATTGAGCCTACACTCATTAATTTATAGGCTTTTTAATAACCTTGATTTGATCTGCTTGAGAAATAAACTCATATAGAACTATTTCCAAGACTTTAATTAATTATTTTATGTTTGTATTTTTATCATGTGAGTTTTTAGATGCCTTCTTTGTGCTATTATGATTCATCTAATCAGTTTTCCTATTTTAGGTTTTAGATTTGTGAATTTGATAAGCATAACATGATATTCTGTCTTTAATTACAATCAGCCCACACAACTAGAAGAATCAATTCAACATGCGACATTTGATAGTATATATCATGTTAGATTATTATCCTCCTTTTGATCAAGTAGAAACAGTAGACCACGAAGAAGGGTGGCCTAGTAGTCTTGGCATGAATGCAAGAGTACAACACTGCTTGAGATCCCATGTTCGAACCCCATTAATGGTCGGAACATGGGAGTTCTTTTCTGCAGCTAGTTGAAAGGTATTAGCCTTCTCGTGAGGTTAAAGTGGGTTCTGTTGTCACCCTGGACAGCAGTAGTTATGGTCAACATTTCCTATTGAGTGAGTGCCCCAATGATCATGCCCATGGGAGTCCGTCACAATAGTTGCTCGCACTCACCCATTTAAGTTCATCCAAAAAAAAAAAGAAGAAGAAACAGTAGAATGCATTTCATCGAAACCCCAAAACATAACACACATAACACGCTGCATTAATTTCCCACAACATGATTAAACAAAAGGTAGAAGCAGCTTTTCTCTAGTTGGGAGCCTTAATCTTTTGCACTTATAATTTTGAATTTTGGAAAGCTGATTATAGAAATAAATAAATAGTAGTGCCAAAAAAAAAAATAGTGGCACCAATCACAAAAATGAAAATATTGCTACTGTTAATGTGTTCATCAAATATCATAGGAAACAAGCTAAAATTCTCTTAATGTTGTGAATATTATTTGTTTGAAATAGTTGAACCTCATGTTATTAATATTATCATTGGCATTTTACATTTTACATTTTACATTGATGATTAGGATGATATTATAGATAACCTTATATTTGATTTGTGGATGTGGAAGTACATAATTAAAGCAATGGTAACATAGCATCCCATGCAGATAGCTACTTAAAGGTCTCATTAACCTTCCTTGTTCTTCTATATTTAACCAGTTAGTTTAATTACAAATCTTGATAGTCACTATGAGTCAAAGAACTAGAAAAAGGTTAATTACAACTTTCCTTATGGAATTAGCATTACCAGTCCACCGCAGACATAGGGTACTAAGGATGTTTGCATGTCTGCAAACATAGTTTATTAGAATCTTGATTATCGGTTGATCCAACCAACTACCATAATTATTAATGTATTAGAGATTTAAGATTTCATAAATTTATTTTAATAAAAAAAGATATGACACTAGAAAGATCTCAACAAAAAAAAAAAAACACACACACACACACAAATGAAGAAGATATAATAGTAACAATATTATATGGAATATAAAAGAGTAAATCACATCATCAAGATTTCACAAATAACACCCTCATTCCAAATATGAGTGAAATGATAATCTCCTTTGAAATTTGTATAAAAGCAACAAAAAAGTTCATACCTCCTCACTTCCATAACATAATATATTTTTTATTTATTGTTTTTTTTAAAGAAGATTCCTATTAATTTATACCAACAACAAGGAAGAGGTAGTATCTTGCTCCATAAATAATTTTCCTTCAAGGGTGTCATTTTATCCATATCCCCTTAAGGAGAGGAAATATTTGAGGAAAAACAAATAGAGTATTTCGATAAGAAAGTCAAGCATGAGTTTATTTATCACATTTATCTAAAACTCAAAAGAGGGTATTGTTTTATCCATGCTTAAGGGTGTCATCTCATGAAAACTCAAAGGAGAGGTTGGTGTAATTTATATATTATAAAACAGACAAAATTTAATTACAAACTTGGTTGTAGCCATTGACTACAAACAATGACTACAACTCTCACAAAAAAAAAAAAAAATAATAATAATAACATAACTACATATTTTGAAAATTAAATTATTGGATTTGCTTGTTCTTCATGTTTTTAACACATATATCAAATTCTGTGCTATTGAGTGCCATTTATTCGATCTATAAATTTATTTTTTTATACACAATCTTAGATTAAAAAAACTTGAAATTTAAACATTCGACTAATGAAATAACAATTTGTAAGGTCATAATTTGCACCCGGATCCAACAATGTGAAGGGAACTGGCCCAAAAAGCCCAATACAATGAAATTTATAGAGAGTGGGCTTGAAACCTAGGTTCTATGAATATTGGATAACATAAATGATAGGCTAGATACGCAATTCACATGCAGCATGACGTTTACGTAGCAGAATGTCTCCTCGAATGTATACCGAGACGATTTGTATTGCTTTTCTTTATTCTAAGGATAGATTACAATTTAGGGTGATGTGTCCAGTGTTTTCTTTCTTTTTTCTTCGATCCCCCACCTTGAATGCCTTTCTTTTTCTTTTGTATCATTCTCCTTCTTCCCTCCATCTTCCACATATAGATCCGATCCATGACCTAGATACTTGTCACATTCATCGCCCTCTTGAAGTCTTCAAACAATAGCTGTAAGGCTGATCACCATTGTTCAGATGTCATTTTCCCATTAATGCAGCTAGAAAGGTAGGTGCAAAGTCTTTAATGCAGTGGTAGCAGTTTTTTCTAAGATATTTCTCATTCACTCTTTCTCTTTGTATCCTTGTGAAACACATCTTCATCCACCCGATTTCCTAGAATTTCCTAATAAACATCATGGCACATAGCATAGTCTTTATTTCATAGAGCCGAGGAGATCCCCCTCCTCGGACTATTTCCACGAACCTCTTTCTCAATAGCTTGCTTGTGGGCTTTTAAGTTTGATATAGTTATTACCACTAAACTCTCATCAGACAAGTTAATACTCTCGGATCAAGCCCAAGACCCAAAAACATATTCTGACCCTTTTGCCCCCACACAATTGATCTTTGATTTTTGGGAAATTTTGTAAGTATAAAAGATATGAAAAAAAAATATATAGATTTGTCAAAATTTACATCCAATAAAAAGATATTGAGTAAAGTTGTAGCTACTAAATACAGCTAAGTTTCCTTCTCAAAAAAAAAAAAAACTAAAACTAAGTTTTTAGTTAAACTTTGTCCTTATAAATTTACCATGTGATTTCTAACTATATTTATAGACACTATTTAGTTATTAATTTAAGTATTTTGTATATTGCCAAGAGCATTGTAATTCAAGTTTATTCCAGTCTTTGTAATAGGGAGAGCATGGCCTATATATATTTTTTTATTTAACTTTTCGAGCATATGGTGCCTTCTTTTCTTATTTTGTTGGAATTATTAAACTAGTAAACCATTAAAATTTCAAATCCATCCTCCCTAATATTATAACACAAAAAGTAGTTTGTATGATATTGTTGACTATGGTGTTTGTTAGAATTGGACCAAAATCAATTGAACAAGAGTACAAGACCCATCTTAAGCTCCACATTTATGCCTTCCTCACGCCAGTAACTGCGCTCTACTGGTAAGTCTGGTATATAATATTAATCAACTGATTAAGATGGTAGTGCATGTGACACTGACACTTCTGCTTTCTTCTGAAATAGTATATTAGATAAGTAATATGTGTGGCGTGTAGCGAAAAAATTCTAACTTTTAGTTAATCAATTGCTTCTGTGATGGTTTTCATTATTAGATATTTAAACAAAAACAACAAAAGGTTGGTTGAGTCAACGAATGTTTTAAGTGCTTTGTCTGGTAAACGAATATCAATTAAGATCTTGGACATATTTGTGAATTTTTCTTTTTACAAATATTTTTTAAAATAAAATACGTTTAAGAATACAATATTTTTCACAATTTTGTAATTATTAGCATAACTTGGGGTAATTAGTGTATAGTAAAAAGGGTGTAAATGATAGACCAATATGAAAATGATATTGCTCTAATCACAACAAAATATGTCAATAATTATGAAAAAAAATTATGTTAAAATTATTGTGCCCATAATACATACATACATACATACATACATACATACATACATACATACATATATATATATATATATATATATATATATATATATATATATATAAAAGTTGTATTTACATTTGTCATGGTGAATAAGACATGCATATCCTCAAGTGGTCATTTTCTACATCTAAGAATAAAGAAAAAAAATAAAAGAATTTGTTGAATAGTGCCTTTGAAAGCCAGGTTAGTTAATATAGAAAAGCAGCTTTGGTGCGCCTTCTTCCTCAATGTGTACAATGCCTCGCGTCACTAGGCTGAGATTGATTCTGACAACCTCAGTCTAACATTTTTCACAACTGTTTATATGACTAATTGTAATGTTAGAGACATAAGATTTTTCACAGCTTTTTATATGACCAATTGTAATTGGAGAAATATCACTTTTATTTGGATCCACCACTTTTATTATGAATTAATCACAACAGGCCATATCGGCAATGTAAAAGATATTGCGTCCTTAGAGCCAATTCTTGCTCTTTGAAGTTTGAAGGGTAACAAGCTATCTGTAAACTTTAAAACAATTGTTCCCTTCAAATTTTATTTCATAGAGAGAGAATTCTCATGGTATCAGCTGCGAAGTACCATGTCAAAAGATGTACATCTTTCTCCACAATGAATATTCATTTTGGCCCAATTCTTTTTAATGGTTCTCAATTTACCATGTTCTCTGTTCCAAATTCCAAGTGAGACATTGATACTAAGACAAAATATCTAAGTTTTGGAACTTCCTTCCAGATCTTCACATCTAGCACATGTACTTAATCAAGGTCTTAAACTTTCATTGCAAGTACAATCCTAGCATGAAGAAGAATAAATTCGAAGCATAAGCGAAGAGATCAATTCAAGATCATTGACTCTCAATCATTTACTTGCGCAGTGTAATTTTATCTTGGACAATACTACTATCAATCTATCAGTATGCTACATTGGCATTATACCACATATATATGATCTTTGCCACATGACATACACTTCTTGCCATTCAAGTAGATGAGCCTAGTTCATTACTAGAATTCCTAATCTGGCAAAATGTTCATTAGAAGACACTAATAATACTAAAATGCTAGCCTGCCTAATTCTGCAGGTAGATGATTATGGTTACAGATGCTTGAAATCTGTGTTGGAGTGGATGGGATTGCATTTGCATTTTTTAAGCATCTTTGTTCCAATAACTTTTAAGATGAGGGTGGAAGAAGGAGAGGGTTAGGCCTGATAGCAACTCTATGGGAAAGGAGAGAAAGAAACTGAAGAAAAAAAAATTATGTTTTATGAGGGTATTGGGCTAAGGACTCGGCCCAACAAGCCCACTCAAATATTATCTGCTTCCATTTTGTCTTCTTGATCCAAAATAGCACATCATATTAAAAGTTTTTTAGCCCAAGTATTACTCAAATAAATTGATAGTCGACTCTTAAATAGGATTCACTTGTCTTCTTGATCCAAAATAGCACATCAAATTAAGTAAGTTGATAATGGACTCTTAAAAAGAAGGATTCTCTTATTAATTTTAAGTGAAGTGTACTTATACTAGAATGAATTTATAAATTTATAAAATTTGCTTTTTATGATGCGCTAAATCTGTAATTAAGAGAATAGTGATTATTATGTTTGAATTTGGGGGTGTTAACATATATTGTTCATATATATAAAGTTTAGGACCTTCCATAAGTAGCCTAGAGACTAAAGAGAAATTTAAAGCTAGTAAGAAAATAAGTTATGAATACAACTTGAAATGGATAGCCCTTTTATAGGTAAAATAAACATTATTTGCATAGTGAGAGCAACTGGATCAACAGTGGAGAGCAAAAAGAATCATTTAGGAAGTAATAGTAGTAAGAATCAGCTTTTACTATTCAATTAGAATCAACTCTAGTGGAGAGCAACATGAATCAATAAGGAAGTAATAGTAGCAAGAACTAACTTTTACTATTCAATTGTCATCTAAAAGTAGTTGAAAGTATAAAAGCATTTTGGCATTGTTTGCATTAGTGTGTGTGTGTATATATATATATATATATATATATATATAAGAGAGAGAGAGAGAGAGAGAGAGAGAGAGAGAGAGAGAGAGAGAGAGAGAGGAACCATCTACAAAATCTAAAATTTGATAGAGCTTTTGAATTTTGCATATAAATAGCGTTTTAGTACTTCTTCTTATTCCATCCATAACATCTTAATAAACAATTTGCATAAGGAATCAATTGTTTTTCAATAAGTTCTTCATTTCCTTTTACAATAAATTGTTCATTGCATTGATCTATGTACTGCAAAGAGATAAGATACACTGGGCCTTTTGGATGATGCTTCAGCTCGCTAGTGCAATATTCAAAACTCTTAATAACACATTAACACGTCTTGCATAAATTAAATGCTTATCTTCTTTTAGAAAATCTTCAAAACTCTCAAGCTCTTTTGCAATGAACCACTTATGAAATGGTGTTTGAAAATGTTTAAACCGATGAGCATGCAAGATTGCACGTGAATCCGAATGACAATAAATTAAATGCTTATTTTCTTTTACATGCTTAATTAATTTTGGCAAAAAACTCATTTTAGTCCCTACGTTTTCACGTGATTCCCACTTTGGTCCCTAACTTTTTTTTCCACTGATTTTAGTCTCTATCTTGTAAAATGTGTCTCGTTTTAATCCCTAACGTTACATTAGAGACAGAAATTGCATAGTTAGCAAATGGAAAAAAATAAAAATATTAAAATAATGTCATTGTGTCCACGTGGCTTTCCACGTCAGCCTCTAAATTAAAAAAAATATTAATTTTAACTAGATAAAAAAAATTAAAAACAAAAATAAAAACCAAACCCAAGAACAACAAATTTAAAACCCAACAAAACCCAACAAGCTCAACAAAACACAAACCCAGCAAATTTAAAACCTAAAAAATTAAATTCAAACCCAAATTTCAAACCCCCACCCCACCAAACCCTCTGGAATCCACCATACCCAAAAAAGTAAGAAAATTCAAAAACCCAGAAGGAGAACAAGAACAAGAACAAACCCAGAAAATTATTTTAATTTTTAATCTTTCTCTCTCTCTTCCTCTCACTTTCAGAGTTTCTCTCTTTCTCCCACACTCTCTCCTCTCTTCCTCTCACCTTGAAAGCTTCTCCTCTCTTTCAATATTGGCTTTTGGGCCTCAGATTGGCATGACACAGTTCAACATGGAGGCTTTGGGTGGGTGGGATTTAGATCCCCGTGGTCCGATGTCTGCTCATGGGTAGTCGTGGCTCGCTATGGGTGAGGTGGTCATGGCTTGTCGTGACTCGCCGTGGGTGGGGTGTTCGTGGCTCGCCGTGGGTGGGGTGTTCGTGGCTCGCCATGGGTGGTCTTGGCTCGCTATGGGTCGGTTGGATTTGATGGGTTGGCTAGGTTGGATTTGATGGTGGCTGGGTTGGCTTCAGTGGTTGTTGGGTTGGTTTAGCTGGTGGGTTTGTGGCTCGGCATAACTGAAGGGTATGGATCTTAGGTCTTGCGTGGGTCTCTCAAAACTGAAGGGTATGGATCTTAGTGGTTGTTTGTGGCTCGGTAGTGGCTTTGGGTATGAATCTCAGTGGTTTAGGTATGTAGGTTTGGTAGTGACAGTGGTATGAATTTTCTGGGTTTGTTCTTGTTCTTGTTCTTGTTCTCGTTTTGGGTTTTGAATTTTCTGGGTTTTTGAATTTTCTTACTTTTCTGGGTTGAATTTTCTTACTTTTCTGGGTATGGTGGATTTCAGAGTGTTTGGTGGTGTGGGGGTTTTAAATATGGGTTTGAATTTGGGTTTGGATTTAATTTTTAGGGTTTTAAATTTGTTGGGTTTGTGTTTTGTTGATCTTGTTGGGTTTTGCTAGGTTTTAAATTTGTTGTTCTTGGGTTTGGTTTTTATTTCTGTTTTTAATTTTTTTTATTTAGTTAAAATGAATAAATAAATTTTTTTAATTTAGAGGTTGACACGGAAAGCCATGTGGACACAATGACATTATTTTAATATTTTTAATTTTTTCCGTTTGCCAGTTGTGCAATTTCCGTCTCTGATGTAACGTTTGGGACTAAAACGAGACACGTTTTTCAGGATAAGGACTAAAATCGGTGGAAACAAAAGTTAGGGACCAAAGTGGGAATCGCGTGAAAACGTAGGGACTAAAATGGATTTTTCGCCATTAATTTTTATTCAATTATTTAAGATTTTATTTTTGTTATTAGGAGTTGAATAATCAGATAATGAACAAGATAAATTGCTAGCTTAGTATTTGAATAAATCTTGATCAGCCCTGAGGAATGTTACGTGCTTAATTAGTTTTAATTTAATTATTTAAGATTTTAATTTTGTTATTAGGAGTTGGATAATCAGATAATGAATAAGATAAATTGTTAGCTTAGTATTTGAATAAATCTTATCTACTCTTTGTAGATAAAGATTAGTTTTTTTTTTTTTAAATTTAAATGTTAGTTTATCTTGTAGAGCCATCTATATATGTGGGTTGATGTTATTAACAAAGAAAGGTCCTTGAAATAGTCTATCTATCAATTAGGAGGTTTGTTGAGGTATAAAAACTTCCAACATCAAGGCCCAAAAATAATACAGTAAATACACTCCATGAAAATAATAATAAAAGGATTAAAGCTCCCACAAAAAGAGGGGAGAGTAGGCCCAAGTCCACTAAGAAGATTTCAAGCCCAAGATCCATAGAAGGATAGGCTTTAAGGCCTGTCAAATGAAGGGAAGAAAGAGGAAAAAGCCCAGCCTATCAAGATCAAAAAATAAAAAAAATCTAGCAGTAAATACTGGGCCGGGATACCCAGAGGTTGCCAAGGGCTCGAGGTCCTCGGGGAGTGCAATATAGTTGGGGATGAGACTGAAATAGCTCAAAAGGAGTGTCAAGAAAAACAGGAAAAAAAGAGTAGAAGAACCCCTCTCAATCACCCAACGATGCAGAAAGCAACAACTCATGAACAAGGAGGTTGGTACCTTGGGGAACTCAGGAAGAAGAACCACAAAGGGAAGTAGCTAAGGGAACTTTCAACTTGGCAGGGGGTAGAATCGGCTCACTTAGGAAAAAATGACAAAAGGGAGGACGGCCAAAAAGTTGAGTTTGTGAAAAGGAAGATAGAGAAGCCTTGAAGGAAGAGAGATTGAAGGTTAGCTCCCTCGAAGACATCCTAGAATGGAAAGTCAGTAAGAGGCTTTTGGAGAAAAGACACCAAAAGAAGAAAACTATGAGAAACAAGAAAGGGACTAGCCCCCAAAGTTGCTGGCACGCCACGGGCTCTGTTACCCAGGGAAGCAAAGAAAGAGAGCCAGTGGTACCCTGACGCCTTAGGATGGCGCTATAAAAGGAGGAAGCGGTCAACAGTGAAGAAGCATTTAGCAACAATGAATTAGAATAGAATCACTGAGGAAACTCTGTTAAAACACTCAAAGAAAGTAGTAAAGAGAAAAAGAAATACTGCCCGGTGTACCAAGGTAGCCACTATAGAACATACTCGGATTCAAAAGGGTTCGAACTTTACAAGTCTTCGAGGCTGAGAGGGCCATCTAAGTCTATAATTTTTGAGTTCATTTGGACCTTGTAACATGTCTTAGTGAGCACTTTGTGATTCCTCAATTAAAAATATTGATTTAAGGATCCTTAACTTTCTACGTCCTTCTTTAAGTACTATTCCTTTACTGTTTTTTTTGTTGTTCAATACACACACACACACACACACACAACCTTGCTTGTTAGAATGTACGTATTGTAGGATCCCTGCTCTGTGCACCACTTGGTTCATAAAATAGTCATTTTAGCTGTGGTGAACAAAGCCCAGTTCCTTAACACAACAATAGCAAGGCCAGGGTCCTTGCTTCTATTGCAGGCCTGGACATTTTGTCGAAAAGGAACCCTCACAAGGTCTTACTTCCCTCGAGATAACCGATAAACTCAATTGGATCAATTGAGTTTGTAACATCTATCTTTACAACTAGCAGTTTTTTCATAAATTTTTTAGCCATTGATTTTCTCCGCTTTAGAAATTTTGCTATTTTAATGTTAATCTCAAACCAACAATCAAGGCTTAGACTAGCATGCCTTATATAAATATGAATGATTAAATACGCTTGATAAAAAAAATTTAATAAAAAGAAGTGTTGATTATTTTTTAAGTTATATCTTCTAAATCAAATAAGGACTAGGTGAAAACCAATAAGAAATTTGCTACATTAACAGTTTGTAAAATAGTTTGTGGTGGTAGCATTACTTTTTCTTTTTGAACACATGTTTGAAAGTGGTGTAGTGATATAGAGAAGAGTTTGGTGTAGAAAAAATAATATGAATATGAAAGGAAAGAATGCTATATTTTAGGAATTTTCTTAGTTTTTTTTTTTTTAAATCAAGGTGTTATACTTTTATTTGGATGAAAAAGGAATAAAAAGGCAAAATTTTAGGGAATAAAAAGATGAACGTGAAGGAAAAAAAAAATCCTAAATTTCAGGAGTTTGCCTTTTGAATTCAAAATTTTCATTAATAAAGGTATTTTTAAACCAAAAATAAAAAATAAAAAAAATCAGTTCAAAGGAAGAATCTCTTACGGATGGTATAGAAGAAAAGAGAGAGTCCCAACTCCAATTATGGGCTTTTTCCTCATTATTTGTTCGATCTGGTCCAGTCCAGTCTAGTCTAGTTTTTGGGACTGGGACCCAAACCCAAAATTTTTAACTATAGTCTGGGGCTCTATTAATTGTTAGCATTGCCCGTTAGCCCGTCACATCTCCCACCCACCCACCCACCTTATCGATCCAACCCGACCCATTTCCCAAATCCCGCCCGCTTTCTTTTCTTCCTAATTCGATTCACCAGAAAATCTAGATCTATTTTCCCCTTCTCCTCTCTAACACTGTGATACTACTCTCCTGTCTCTCTCTCTACACAAAAATCCAATTTCCCACAGATCCAATTCCCCAACAGATCGGAATTCCAATTCCCAACAACAAAAAAATGGAAAAATCATGCACTCTTCTCGTCCACTTCGACAAAGCAACCCCAGCACTGGCCAACGAGATCAAAGAATCCCTGGAAGGAAACGACGTCGAATCCGAGCAGGATAGCTCGAGCAAGCGCAACGCGTTTCTGATGCTGTTCAATTGCGCGTAGTATCGGGCGGTGGATTATCTGTTCAGGAATGTGGATCGGATCGCCGATTGGGGCGAGCAGCTCCAGATGGTGGTGCTGGAGTTGATTCGGATTAAATACACTTGAAAATATTTGGATTTAATTTAACGTTTTTAAGAGGCGGTATTTATCATATCAATATATATATATATATAAAAGCAGAGACCTCACGTTAGAGAATACGAGATTATGCCATGTGGAGCATTCCTTGAAGTTCTCTTTATGTAGGGTTTTAAATTAACAAAGTTTGCATTTATATCAAAGTATTAATTCATTAAATTAGCTGTAGGGGCATTGGGCCCAGTAATTTACCAAGGATGGCCCAACGAAGTCTTTTGGGCTAGAAACCCAAATCCGATGACGTCAAAATGATCTTGGAGTATCTGAATGTATCTCATAAAGAAATGCCAAGTAAAAATATGATAAACGAATGACCAAATTACGTCTGAGGAGAAGATGTGTCCTCGGATTGTTAAGCCGAGGACATAGGAAGAGAGGTTTAGGATCCCCGGGCTATGTTATAAAGAATCCTATGACTACGGAAGTACACAGTACACGTGGAGGACAATAGAAAGAGCGGTGGAATATCTAAGGTAAAGCTGCTACCACCGCCCATACATTAAAAGCTCTGTAATTGGTACGCTGACTGCATAGATGGAAGGATGTGACCTAAACATGGAGTTTGGAACTTGGTCCCTAACCCCAGCGGGCTTTAGGGAAGAATTGATAGGACAAGTATCCGGAATCAGCATTGCAACCATGAGGTGGAAGATGATGAAGAGAAGAAGGAGAAGTATAAATAAAGGGGAAGACATACGAAGAAAGAGGAGGCTTTTTTCAATAAGAAAAAGGGCCAATAGTATATGATAATCAATAATTGTATCCAAACTTTAGGAAATACTATTATAAACTATCATCGGATTGTGTCCTAGGAGGAACTTTCAGTCTTACTCTTGCAAACAACTCTTTATTTTGTGCCATTGGGCCCAAAGCCCGTTCTTTTCCTTATCATCTAAACCATCCTTGAAATCTAGATTACAAACCCATCCTCTACAAATTTTATTGTAAAAAAGGTCTTTCAAGCCCATTTCCTTCCAGTCATAGCTTGGGAATTTGAATTGTGTCCTTACATTAGCCAATAGAGTAAATGCTTATATAATTAATTGTTTATATCAAATGAATTTATATGATAATTTTTATAAATTCTATATAAGAGATCATTTTTAGTTGGAATAATAATAATAAATTAAAATATGACATTCTTACTCATTATTAGTTGCTTTGACAACAATTGGCACAAGAGCCATAAAAAATTAAATATTTGTGAATTCACAAAATAAATCTTAGTCATTTAAATTTCCTAACTCCTTTCAGTCACATGTAATATATAGTGTGTGTTTTAATATAATTTTTCTACAATTTATACGAGATACAATAATTGAAGGATATATGCATTTTTTTAGAGGCATGAAACATGTATATCTATATTAACCACTATATCATGCAATTTTCAATTTGTGAACACATATATATAGTGTGATTTCTATTTTGTCTATAAGATAACTAAAGATTACAATTTTTACAGTGAAATTTATTCAAAAATTTTTTTATTCATCGATAGTTTGGGGATATGAATCATGAATGTCTCTATTGGAAATTGAGGTGCCAACCAATTAACCTACAAAATTCTTGGCAAACTTATTGAAATATTGGAGAAAACTAACAATAAGTTGCACCGCACATCATGTGGGAATTTAGCTAGTTTTTAATAATTTTAGTAGAAACGACTCACCTAGTTACCAAATACTACTAGAGTTCTAATAAATAAATAAAAATACTATTACAGTTCGTATCCTATTGGGATTATAATCCAAATCCTAGAAGGAAATGTTAATCCTTAATATATATTAAGCTCTAACCGTGCAATTGTTTTGCTTATCAAAAATCTTAAGAAAGCTAAAGTATTCTCTTCCATATCATCAGAAACCTTAGTTAATTAAGAAAGCCAAAGCATACATTCTCTTCCATATCAACAAAGATGGCTGGTTATGATCCTTATTTGACTTCTTTCGGTTTCCATCCTCTGGATTACCATCTGGACTTTGGAATCAAGTCATTCAAATCTGAAGAACCAACCCCGGAAGCCGGAGTTTTGGAACTCCGACTGAGAAGAAGGCATCAAGTTGAATTTGTTGGGACCCGTAGCAATGGCACAGTAGAGTCATTGGGTTTGATGGAGGACACAGATAGTTTGGATATCGTTGAAGGGTTTAACATTCATTACCATATCTTGAAGTCACCCAAGTCGTTGGAAAAAGAAGTTGATCAGATTCTTGACTATTTGGAGCTTGACCCTTATCATTGTAAATGTATGAGGCCCTTGATTGTGTCCAATCTTATTGATGCCTCTAAACATTATGGGTTTAACAACTTTGTGGTGGCGGCTAAAGTGGACCTCAAAAGGACTGAAGTGATTCATGACGAATCTCTTGCTCGTTTGTTTTGGGATATGATGAAGATTGTAACGAACATCTTGCTCGTTTGCTTTTGGATACAAATTTTGAAACAAAAGTGGATGCTGATTATAGCGAATCTCTTGCTCATTTGTTTTTGGATACGGATTCAGAAGTTGATGATGATTGATGATCGACATGGAAACACAGTTTGGTTGTTTAGGGGTTCTTGCCAGCATTTTTTTAGTGTTTAGGGTGATGTTCTTGTATCATATCTATGTTGTATTAGCCGTTTAATGTTATAATTTTTCTGAAATTATTTTATGTCTTGTGTCTCTACCTGTATTCAAGAATCATATTCTGATCTGGATAGTTTTGGTTTTTACTCCCTGCAACTATGGGTTTATTGATTTATTATGGGCTTATTTATTAATTTATCGTTAGTTTTCTTGGTAAAATTTCAAAAAAAGAAATAATTGAATTTGGAATCATGGATGAATAGGAAATAATTGTTCAAGTACCTTACACAAAATAGTGGTTACTTGAACCAAGTTGTTTGTTCATATTTGATTCTTTATAAACAATCCAAACCTGAGCCTTAATTTTAAGATTGTTTAATAAATGAGCAGAGTAAGCAAAAAATAAAAAATAAAAAAAAGTATATAATAAACAAATAAATTGTTCATGAACATGCTCCAAAATATTAGGGCACGATTAAAAAACAAGTTAAGCATAAGCTCATTTATGGGCTTCGTAATAACCTTGATACGATCAGCTTGAGAAATAAACTCATATATTACTAATACTAAGACTTTAATTAATTATTTTGTGTGTCTTGATATGATTAGCTTGAGAAATAAACTCATATATCACTATTACTAAGACTTTAATTAATTATTTTGTGTGTATTTTTATCAAGTGAATTAGTTTTTAGATGCCTTCTTTGTGTTATTATGATTCATCTAATCAGTTTTCCTATTTTAGGTTTTAGATTTGTAGGTTTGATACACATAATAACTTGATGTCTTATGCCTTTAATTACAATCAGTCCAAACAATTAGAAGAGCCAATTCAACATGCGATATATGACAGTATATATCATATTAGATTACCATCCTCCAATCTGATCAAACAGAAACAGTAGAATGCATGCAAGATATCATTTCACCGAAAACCCAAAACATCCCACACATTGCATTTTCCCACAACATGATTAAACAAATGGTAGAAACAGCTTTTCTCTAGTAGGAAGCCTTAATATTAATTATGCACTTATATTTTGCCATTTGTCATTCTTATTTCAATAGTTTGGAATTTGCATTCTTTGGACTAATGGCATCAAGTATGCCTTGTTGTAGAATGGAAATTACCAATACAAAATAAGTGAATGAAGGAGTAGCTATAGGGCTTGGCTTCTCTTTTCAACAAAACTATCTTCACAAGCCTTTACATCAGAGGATCCTTGTCTAGAGGAAAATGTTAAACTTAGCACATAACCACAAAATTTAGGCTGGAGAACCTACTCAGGCTCAAAAAATATATAGCAGTGCATGCTAGCATCACCATAAAAATTATTACATAGAACACACTAAATGATTTCCCAAAATTTCACTTTTCTATTGTAAGGTTTAAAAAATATAGGTAGTGTTTCTTGCTTAATTGATTGATATACATGCTTGATTGATCAGATTGTGTCTTGTTGAGTTGAAATTGTCACATAAAATTAATTATGTCCATCTCTATTTCATCTAGAAATGTATTTAGGCTTAAATTTTATATATGAGGTAAGGAGTGATGCGCGCATATGAATGTGGAGTTCAGTTGAAATGGGATAATGATTTCTCACAACTGTATGTTAAGTAAGCTCCAAACAATGCAGGCACACTCCCATATGGTTGTATCAAATTGATAAATAAATTACTCATTTTGTTCAATCTTTAGCAATAATTAAATTTTTTTTTTTTAATTTTGAAAAGCAGTTTATAGATATAAATATATAATGGCACCAATCACAAAAAAAAAAAAAAAAAAAAAATTGCTACTATTGATGTATGGATCAAATATCAAAGGAAACAAGATCGAAATTCTCTTAGTGTTGTGAGATATTATTTGTTTGAAATAGTTGAACCTCATGTTATTATTATGGACATTTTACATTGATGATTGCGATAATATTAGATAACTTTATATTTGATTCGTGAATGTGGAAGTGAATAATTAAAGCAATGGTAACATAGCAGCCCATGCAGATAGCAACGTCAAGCTCTCATTAAGACATTAACCTTCCCTGTATCTATAATAATTATACTAGTGTGGGGGGTGAAAGCTCCTGAATAAACATTTGGGCTTTGGGCTTGTTTGGCTGGTACCAATTTGTTTTTTATCATAGCCTCCAAGCCCACAAGTCTGTCTACACTGTAAAGGTCCGAGGAGCTGTCCAAGGAGGAGTGCATCCTCGGGCATGCCCGGCGATAATCTTGGGGCTTGCTAAATGGGTTAAAGGCAGAATTCTGGAAATAACTGATGGGTAAGAGGGCGATCCAAGCACCCTTTAGACGCAAGGATATGAAAGAAATATATAAGGAAAAGGCTACTACCTCCATATTAAAGACCCTGCATCTACCTCCCTGGCCGCATTAATGGGAAAATGACCTTTGAACAATAGAATTCAACCTTCCTGCTATCATTTAAAGACTTCAAGAAGGTGGTGGAGAGGGGAAGTATCTAAGGGAAAGATTTGTATGACACCTGGAAAAACCAGTACAGAGGAAGTACATAAGGAAAGGGGATCGACGTTTTCTAAGGAGAAGGAAGTAAGAACCAAGAGTTGTAAACTTTGTCATAGAAAGGAAAGATATATAAAAATCGTTCTCAGTTTACGTCCGAGGAGGTCCTTTCGTCATATTTGTTTATCGATTGCATAGATTTAAGCATTCTAACCTGCTAATCGAACTTCCAACATCCCCAACCTAGATTTTAAACTTATTCTCTACAAATTTTATTGTATAAGGCTCATTGGGCCTGAGCCCAATACTTGTTTTTGGGTCCGGGTATAATTGTGCACTTACAATTGGCGCCGTCTGTGGGAATCTAGCATTGAAGGAATTGGAACATCATGGCAGGCTTGGGCTCGCATCACGCAAAATCTCAGGGATCGTAGCCTGAAGATCTTTTTGAGCGTCTTGAGCGTCAGAGGGATCGAGAGGGAAGCGTTCATACCATATATCCTAGCGCGAGTCATACGCGCGGTGGAGGCAGTGCCACCCATGAGGATGATGCCAAAGCCATGCAGAGGGAGATTAACCACCTCAAGAAGAAGCTGCGCCGTGTCAGACGAAGGCGGACTTCACCCTTATCCAACCTTTCTTCAGGGGAATCCCAGGTTAGCAGTTACAGTTCAAGGTCCTGGACGCCCCCCAGCAAAACCTCCTCTCGCGATGAGGATGGCTTACCGGGTCACAAGCATAGAAAGCTCCCTTCCAGGGGCTTGGGGAATGACGCTGTGAGCAGAGCGTTACACCAACTCTCCAAATCGCCCTTCTCACGCAGGATTGAGAATGGAAGGCTCCCTAGATGGTTCACCCAGCCCACCTTCACCATTTATAATGGCCGGACGGACCCGGTGGAGCATGTGAGCCACTTTAATCAGAGGATGGCGGTGCATTCTCATAATGAAACCTTGATGTGCAAAGTCTTTCCTTCTAGCTTGGGACCTATTGCTATGAGATGGTTCAATGGACTAAAGTCGGGTTCTGTCGGTTCATTCGGGGAACTTACTAGGGCATTCGCGTCTCGGTTTATTACGTCCAGTAAAGTTCCTTGACCGTTGGACTCATTATTGTCTATGGCCATGAGAGAGGGTGAGACATTGAAAGCATACTCTGACAGGTATTGGGAGATGTTCAACGAGATAAACGGAGATTTTGACGAGGTGGCGATTAATACTTTTAAAGTGGGCCTTCCCACTGATCATGACTTGAGGAAATCTTTGACCAAAAGGCCCGTACGGAGTGTACGTCGCCTCATGGATCGTATTGATGAGTACAAAAGGGTTGAAAAAGATCAACAATAGGGTAAGGGTAAGGCGAAGGTTATCCTACAGGAGAGAAGGGATTTTAGGTCGGACAGGTATCATAACAATAAGCCGAGGAGAGATTATTCTAGGCAATCTGGCTCATCCACTCCTCAAGCAGTTAATACTGCATTCCGAGAACCAGTGCACCAATTACTGGAAAAAGTCTGCAAAGAACCCTATTTCAGATGGCCTTGTAAGATGGCGGAGGACCCTACGAAGTGGAATCAGAATCTTTTTTGCCAGTACCATCAGGATGTAGGTCATACTACCAATAATTTTCGGACCCTCTGGAACCATCTGGAACAGCTTGTTAGAGAAGGAAAATTGAAGCAACACCTGTACCAACCTAACGGGAAAGGCAGTCAGTTCGGCTCAAATAATCAGAAGAACAACTCATCTCGACCGCCCTTGGGAACGATTAACGTCATTTTCGCTGCACCTGGCAGGATCGCTTCTTGTCCTACCAGGGTGATGGCAGTCTTACACTCCCAGGCCTAGGAGTCAAGCTCGAAGCCGAAGAGGATTAAGGGGAATGTACCTGTCTTGGGATTCTCAAAGGAGGATAAGGTTGGGACCATCCAACCCCATGATGACGCCCTGGTGGTCACTTTGAGAATAGGGAATTACGACGTCAAAAGGGTGATGATCGATCAAGGCAGCGGCGCGGATATTATGTACCCTGACTTATTTAAGGGGCTAAGGTTGAAGCTAAAGGATCTCACTCCCAATGACTCACCACTAATAAGCTTTGAAGGGAAGGCTGTCATACCAAAGGGGTAGATTCGATTACCCGTACAGTCTGGCTCGAAAACGGTCGAGGTGGATTTTATTGTGGTTAACGCGTATTCCCCACACACGGCCATCCTTGCCAGGCCTTGGTTGCACGCATTGAGTACTGTCTCCTCGACCTTGCATGTTAAAGTAAAATTCCTTTTGGAAGGACTCATCGAAGAAATTCTTGGCAGCCAATCAGTGGCAAGGCAATGCATATCTGCTGCGGTACTGCATCAAGCCTCGGCTGGGAAGGATTTATAGCAATTAACAACTCTAGATGTACCAGATGTAGCGACAGCAGAAGAGGCCATGTGTGAAGATCTGGAAAGGTTTCTCGCAGCCGATGACCCCGAGAAGTTCTTTCAAGTCGGAATACGATTACCACACCAAGAGAAGGCAGAATTGGGGGAGTTTTGAAAGATAATATCGATGTCTTTACTTGGGATCCCTATGAGGCTCCGGGGGTTGACCCAAACTTCATTTGCCATCATTTGAACATCAACCCTGCCGTTGTTCCTAGGAGGCAGCCACCTCGGCGTTCCTCCAAAGAGCATTCTGAGGCTGTTAAAGAAGAAGTGCTCAAGCTTAAAAGGGCTGGGGCTATTAAAGAAGTTTTCTACCCGGAGTGGTTGGTGCATACAATTGTGGTGAAAAAGAAGAATGGAAAATGGAGAGTATGTGTAGACTTTACAGACCTGAACAAAGCCTGTCCAAAGGACTCGTTCCCGATGCCACGCATCGATCAGCTTGTGGATGCCACGGTCGGGCATCCTCAGATGAGCTTTTTAATGCCTTCTAGGGTTATCACTAAATTCCATTGGTGGTGGATGATCAGGAGAAGACTGCTTTCATTACTCCAACAGGGAACTATCACTATAAAGTGATGCCGTTCGGATTGAAGAATGCTGGGGCTACTTACCAAAGGATGATGACCTGAATGTTTGAGTCACAACTTGGAAAGACCATTGAGATATATGTGGATGATATGGTGGTGAAGAGTAAGGCAATACCCACGCACGTGAAAGATCTGGATAACACCTTTCAAATACTTAGAAAGTACAAGTTGCGCCTTAACGCCTCAAAGTGTTCTTTTGGGTGGGCTCCGAAAAATTCCTAGGCTACATGGTGACTCATAGACGAATAGAGGTCAATCCGGCACAGGTCAGAGCCATTCAGAGCTTGCAACCACCTCGGAATCCAAAGGAAGTTCAGAAGTTGACCGGGATGATCGCCGCTTTCAGCAGATTTATCTCTTGGTCAACTGACAGGTGTAGGCCTTTTTTCCAACTATTAAATAAATGGAAAGGATTCCAATGGTCCGAGGAGTGTGATTTAGCTTTCCAGCGACTTAAGGAATATCTTTCCCGGCCACCCATTATGTCTCGGCCAGAGGTTGATGAAATCCTGTTTGCGTACCTAGCTGTGGCCGTCCATGCAGTCAGCTTGGTCCTTATAAGGGACGACAGCAGGGTGCAAAGACCGGTCTATTATGTCAGCAAATCCTTGAATGAAGCTAAGGTGCGTTACCTACCTCTAGAGAAGGCACTTCTGGCCATAGTCCATGCCACGCGGAAACTTCCTCACTATTTCTAGTCCCACACCGTTGTGGTTTTGACCCAACTGCCTCTCAAGTCAGTGTTACGCAGTGCCGACTACTCGAGAAGGGTAGCTAAGTGGGGAACTATTTTGGGAGCTTTTGATATCAGATACAAGCCATGCACCTCGGTGAAGGGCCAGGTTCTAGTGGATCTGGTGGCAAAGTTTGCTGAACCATTGTTGGAACAAACTGCGAAGGAATCATGCATGGATGAAAAATCAGTTGGCATGATCATGGATAAAGGACCCCCAATTCGGAAAGTGTCCGTTGATGAGGCAGCCAACCAGAGGGGGTCTGGTGTCAGACTTGTATTGGTATCCCCTAAGGGAATTGTCTTCGAAAAATCATTGAGATTAGCGTTCTCGGCAACTAATAACGAGGCTAAGTATGAAGCGGTCTTGGTCGGTATGAACATGGTTCGTAGAATGGGGGGAAAGGAAGTTCATATGTTCTCGGATTCTCAGTTAGTGGTTGGCCAAGTGACGGGGACCATGGAGGCTAGGGATCCAAGAATGCAAGAGTACCTAACCTAGGTCAAATGTTTACAATCCGAATTTGATTCTTTTATCCTTTCTCATGTTTCTAGAAGTGGAAACACACATGCAGACTCCTTGGCCACCTTGGCGACGTCCTCAGCTCAGTGTCTGCCTAGGATTATCCTCATCGAAGACTTGCTAGAACCGACTCTGACCACTGCAAGTACCGTCCATATCCATCTGATAAGGCCCGGACCTAGTTGGATTGACCCTGTGGTATCTTTTCTAAAAAGTGACATTCTTCCCGAGGACAAGTCTGAAGCAAATAAGATCCGTCGAAAGGCGCCTTATTTCTGGCTATCTAAGGATTAGAAATTGTATAAAAGCTCCTTCTCCGGACCATACTTGTTATGTGTACACCCCGAGTCAATGGAGGCACTTTTGGAAGAATTGCATGAGGGAATTTGCGGAAGCCATACTGGGGGAAGGTCCTTAGCCATAGGGCTCTGACTCAGGGATATTGGTGGCTCAATATGCAGAGGGAAGCTCAGGACTACGCAAGAAAGTGTGACCAATGCCAAAGGTTCACTCCCAACGTTCATCAGCCTGGGGGAGTCCTTAATCCTTTGTCCAGTCCTTGGCTTTTCGCTCAATAGGGATTGGACATAGTCTTTTTCGAGGGCTATGGGAAACAAAAGGTGGCTACTCGTGGGAACCGATTACTTCACTAAATGGGTTGAAACTGAGCCCTTAGCAAATATTAGGGATATCAACTCCAAGAAGTTTATATGGAAGAATATTATCACTAGATTTGGGGTACCTCGCACACTCATTTCAGACAATGACAGTTAATTTAATAGTAGAACTTTCAGGAAGTATTGCAGTGACATGGGCATCACAAACAGATACTCCACCCCAGCTTATCCTCAGGGAAATGGGCAAGCCAAGGCCGTTAACAAGGTCATAGTTAATGGACTCAAGAAGAGACTGGATGACGTGAAGGGCAGAAGGGTAAAGGAGCTACCACATGTTTTATGGACGTATCGGACTACGCCGCGCAGATCCACTGGAGAAACACCATTCTCTATGACTTATGGGGCCGAAGCGGTGATACCTTTGGAGTCTGGTTTCCCCACGCTAAGGACAAGTTCTTTTCGTCCAGAAAATAACGATGGTCTCCTGGAGAAAAGCTTGGATTTGGTTTAGGAATGGCGAGAGGCTGCTATGGTCCAAATGACTTATTATCAACAGAAGCTTAAATGAGGGTATGATGCCCATGTGAAGCTAAGGCCATTAGCACCTGGGGTTCTGGTGTTGAGAAAAGTTATGAGTACTGCCAAAAATCCAGCGTGGGGAAAGCTAGGACCAAATTGGGAAGGACCCTATCAGATCATTTCTGTAGCAGGCATAGGGTCATATCGACTAACTGATCTAGATGAAAAAATTGTACAACGCCCCTGGAATGTAAACAACCTTCGAAGGTATTATTATTAATAAAAAGCACTTTTATCGTTCGTAGTTCAAATTATGAATATGTATTTGGGTTTATCTCTTACTATTACTAAGTATCAAACAGAAACTTGGTCATGGATGGTCCTCGGACCACATACCTTGTGAAAATTGATATCTTATCATTTGTTAAACAGAACCTTAGTTATGTCGGGTCCACAGACCTTCTACTTTGGTGAAATCAACATTTCAAATTACAATTCCTAAATGTCAAACAGAAACTTGGTCATGGATGGTCCTCGGATCACATACATTGTGAAAATTGATATCTTATCTTTTGTTAAACAGAACCTTAGTTATGTCGGGTCCACAGACCTTCTACTTTGGTGAAATTAACATTTCAAGTTACAATTCCTAAATGTCAAACAAAAACTTGGTCATGGATGGTCCTCGGACCACATAACTTGTGGAAATTGATATCTTATCATTTGTTAAACAGAACCTTAGTTATGTCGGGTCCACAGACCTTCTACTTTGGTGAAATTAACATTTCAAGTTACAATTTCAAAGTATCAAAAAGAAACTTGGACATGCATGGTCCTCGGATCACATGCCTTGTGGAAATTGATATTGTACTTATTATTAAGACGAAGTTTGTTTATGTTAGGTCCTTGAATTCTTTACTTTAGAAATATTAGCAAAAATCCATATCATATTAATGTTGAGTTGTTTATGAAACATTTTGATCACTTTATGCCTTGAATTGAATTCTAAGTTAGGTTGCTAATTGTGCATCATTGTGTTACACACATTATACTCTTGAGGCATAACTTGTAAAGTATGAGCTAAGCATGTGTACTGTTGTTATGGTTATGATAGTTCAAATATTGAAAGTGGAATTGGCTGTTCCACTCATTCATTCTTGTGCTGATGAGAACTCTTATACTAAAAAGTACAAGTCAAATGAAGATTAAACTAGACAGTCTTTCATTAATTACTTCTAATGCACGTTACAAAGAAAGTCTTTGTTATATAACAAGAAAAGGGAGAAGTCCTAGGCTCGGCCCTAAGCTTTTGAAGGAGGGTCCTGCTCGAAAGTGCTAGCCGCCTCAGTGCTTTTTAGCTCCATTTCAAAAGAAGATTGGACTTGTTTTCCTTTGTTTGTTACAACTAGTGGAGGGACGATAGGCTCGGCGCTTTGGCTTGTAGCCTTCTCAACACCTTCACCCTATTCTTTCTCTTTATTGGAACTCGTAGGTTCTGTAGGAGCAAGAATGGGCTCTGGGATCACAGGAGGAGGCATGGAAGGAGCTGTCTCAGGGGCAGGGGCGACAGGAGGAAGTTCCTCTATCTCCTAGATGTCTAAGGGAAGCCAAATGTTATCAGACTTCCTCAGCTCGGAAGTTGAACTAATCCCTGGTACATTTAAGGCTTTCCCCCAAACTTTCTTGCAGTATTCTCGGCACAGCGTCGCGAACTCCTCTGTCAGCTGGTTTTCTGTTGTCGCCACCCCTTCCTTGTAAGCAGCCTTCTTCGCGACCTCCAGCGAGTCCTTGAAGGTACGAGCCTCGTCCTTCATCTCGGTAAGCTCCTTCTCCAAGTTGGAGCGTTCCTGTTGAGCTTTGGATAACTTTTCATCCTTTTGACGAAGAAGCTTGCGCTGCCCCTCCACCTAGGTCCTCATTGTCCTCAGGCTAGCCTCGACACCATCTTTTTCTCTTTTTAGCTCTGCCAGTTGCATGGTGAGCTTCTCATTTTGCGCGAGGGCCTGGCCTAGGGACTTTTCGGTCTCCAGCCGAAGCTCCAATTCGTGTCCAGCCTTCTTCCGAGAATCCTCCACCCACTTCTCGGCAGTAAAGACTTCCTGGATGGCCTATGGCGAAATATCAAAATATCAAACGTATAAAAATGTCTCCTACAATGAGGTGTGATGAAAAAATAAGGTGAAGATAAGATTTAAATACTTACCAAGGCCAAATCTCTTTTTAGCGAAAGGAACAGATGGGGCTGGTTCATCTTATCCAAGGCTTCCATGTCCTTGGGCAGAAGAAGGGGATGTTCCAAGACATTGGCCAGGTGGATTGCATGGCCTTGTTGGAACGCCCTGATGTTGGACTGGCTAGAGATGGGTGCCCCGTCCAGCTTAAGCTCGGGAGACCAGTTAGCCGGTGCATGACGCACTTCAGCAAGGTCCCTGTTCTCCCTGCCTTCCACTGAAGAGGCACGTCCCTTGCCCTTGTCAGGTCTTTGTTGTTGGGGTTGTTGTTGTTGTTTCTACTTCTTCTGCCTTTCCCCATCTGTCTCTTCAGCCTCACCCTTCCTTTTCCTCTTAGGCTCCGCAACGAGAGGCTTAGGATCGAAGGGAGGAGGGGGTGGGGGCAAGGACGGAGGAACCTGTGACCCCCCTGCTCCCTTTTGAGAGACCTTCGCGCCCCTTTTGTGCATCAATTGCTTTAAGGCGTCCATTTCTTCTTCTTCGGAGTTAGAGTCAGTGCGGGCGATCACCAAACCTTGTATCCCTGAAGTCTCGGCGGCGCTCGTGCTCCTCGTTCGAGAGAATGACGAATGGGTTTCCTCGAGGCCTTTTGACGTCCTCAATTTGAAAGTTGTCTATTTATTCGTCCAACAAGTGTCGCGAGAACTCTTACTCTTCTCAGACGGCGATTGTCTAGGAGTGCACCGAGAGGGGAATTGCTACAATAGGGCATGTGTACAGGATGGTGGTGGGATCGTCGGGAAGATCGTGGTTGGAAAGGAAGCCTGGTCTTGCCACATCTATCCTTCTACGTCGCTTATCCCCTGCGATGATTGCGTTTTCAATCTCCTAGAAGTCCACTGATATAGGATCATATCCTAATATCAAGTGTGTAGCTCTCACTTGTAAATCTTCACTCACGAAGACTTCTGAGTGGAGGACACAATTCAGGTCGGCAACGTTACAAAAGCTGAGACAGGGGCATACGTGTTGTTTATCTGTGAGGAAAAACATCCGAGAAGAAGAACATGGTCAGACTGGTGATAAACATCAAGACAAAAAGGAACAATGTGCAATAAAAGTTGAAAATTGGTAAAGGTAGCAAGATTGAATTATGGGTTTGTAAATCTAATTCCTAAGAAGTCACACCTGGTTCTCCCCATTCGACTGGGCAGTTAGGACCATCATACCAATTTCCTGAGGTAATGAGGTAGTCGTCCTTCATGCCTTTGTTGGATTTAGACAGACAGAAAATCAGCCTAACTACGCTAGACCGCGACTTAATGTAATACCCTACATTTTTGAGTATGTGGCATTCGTACATGAAGGCAACGTCGTGCCACATGAGGTTTAGGCCCATTTGCTCGTTTAGAGCGTCGACACTACCTAAGACCCTAAACACGTTTGGTGCGCACTGGTCTGGGCATAACCTATGGTTGCGAAGGTATTCTCCAGTCACATTTCACATAGGGAGAGTCAATCCACCTTCTATGAAGGCGATCATGGGAAGGATGACTTCTCCCGTTTTTCTAGCGATGCCTACGGCTTCTACTAGGCAATACTTTAGACCTATGTCATTGAGAATCTGGTATTTGGCCCTAAAACCTTCCATGCCAACGTCGGTATCAACCAGGCACTTAAATCTACCCATCTAGGAGAAGCGAAAATGCGAGTTCAAAGAAGAAAGGAAGTTTAGAGGGGAGTCGAGGATAGAATCCGAGAAGGAAGGAGCAAAGAAAGTAAGAACGTACGAGAGTTGGTTATGCAAGTCTTCACGAGCTTCTGGAGAGAAAGGGTAATGATTAACGTTTAGATATGATTGATTGCTGGAGAAATGAATAAAGGCGCGGGTTTCCAGGCATTTTGACGTGCGGGAGGCGGCCTCGAAATTGAATTTGTCCCGCTCAAATTTTCAGGGCCAACTTGGACCGTTGGATGTTCATCTTGCCGTCGAACATGGGGAACAGGATGTAACTTGCGATCATAAATGCGCGCGTTCTGGGTTTCAAAGCGTCAGAAGGCATTTTCAGGGAACGAAAAGACCCGTACACGCGCGGTGGATTACAAAGCGTGTGGGAGGTAATCTAGTCGGATTAAAACTCTATTTCTCTCCTCGGATGGGTGGGAAAAATAAAGTTTTGAGGGGCTATTGTGGGGGGTGAAAGCTCCTGAATAAACATTTGGGCTTTGGGCCTATTTGGCTGGTACCAGTTTGTTTTTTATCATAGCCTCCAGGCCCAGGAGTCTATCCGCACTGTAAAGGTCCGAGGAGCTGTCCGAGGAGGAATGCATCCTCGGGCATGCCCGGCGATAATCCTGGGGCTTGCTAAACGGGTTAAAGGCAGAATTTTGGAAATAACTAATGGGTAAGAGGGTGATCCAAGCACCCTCTAGACGCAAGGATGTGAAAGAAATATCTAAGGAAAAAGCTGCTACCTCCACATTAAAGACCCTGCATCTACCTCCCTAACCGCATTAATGAGAAAATGACCTCTGAACAATAGAATTCAACCTTTCTGCTATCATTTAAAGACTTCAAGAAGGTGGTGGAGAGGGGAAGTATCTAAGGGAAAGATTTGTATGATACCTGGAAAAACTAGTACAAAGGAAGTACATAAGGAAAGGGGATCGACGTTTTCTAGGGAGAAGGAAGTAAGAACCAAGAGTTGTAAACTTTGTCATAGAAAGGAAAGATATAGAAAAATCGTTCTCGGCTTACGTCCGAGGATGTCTTTTCGTCATATTTGTTTATCGATTGCATAGATTGAAGCATTCTAACCTGCTAATCGAACGTCCAACATCCCGAACTTAGATTTCAAACTCATTCTCTATAAATTTTATTATATAAGGCTCATTGGGCCTGAGCCCAATACTTGTTTTTGGGTCCGGGTACAATTGTGCACT